>NW_020538040.1:67644024-67670385 GCF_003426905.1 Ctenocephalides felis
GACGAAAACATCAAAGGTTTTTTCCAGAGCACCTAATAGAAAGCAGTCAGAGTTTCAAGTTTTGTCTATGTTTTCCGACTCTACTGAAAAATATCCTCCGATTTCTAGGTCAGTCCGAAGGAGAAGTTTATGTTTTACTTTTTAAATCAGTCTTAAGAGAAAGTCGCAAGACATCACTTTTTAAATCGAATAAATTTCAAAACAAAAAATAAACAAAAGGCTATAAAAAGATTTAATTTTCTTTATATTGCATATTGTTAAAATCTTTATAAGAAATTCGATCATTTGTTGTAAATATGCCAAATAATGGCAATCAATGGGCCAATGACCAACCAATGGAGTTTGCGTCAATAACCTTAATACAATTGAATTGAGGTGTTCAGAATACAAAACACATGTCCACCTTTTAAAAAGTATCTTTAAAGGACTGGATGAACCTCAAAAGTACAGATACAAACAAATAATTATCTAAAAACAGAAAATGAATATTTCTTATTTAAACGTGTTTAAGGAAACCCGTAAGCTACCCCTATTTATCATCATTCAGCAAAAACTATATGGCAGAAGGATCACTTTTCACATTTGATCGAGAGACCATTTTAGTGTTTGGTGGAGTTGATCCTCAAATGCAATATGGTAAGCAACGCAATACGGGAAAGGACGTATATCAATATTCGTCGGAAAGAAACACCTGGTTGTTTGTAGGAGAAATGCCACAGCCGAGACATCATCATAACGCTGTATTTTTTAGAGGTCGAGTGTACTTAGCTGGTATGTTTACGTAGCAATCATTATGATAATCGGCTAAATGCAATTACACTTATCCACTTCCAAATTGATTTATAGGTGGATCCAATCCAGCGAATGATAATGATGATATATCAGCAGTAACTAATGCAGTTTGGAGTTTTGATCCAGTTACTAGAGCATGGTTTACAGAAAAATCCATGCTAGAACCACGAAAAAATTTGGACTAGTTGCCACACATATGAAAATCTATGCTGTAGGTGGAATGGATGGAAACGGAAGGTTTTAGCTATTTTTTATTAAAATATGTGTAAATAAATTAGAGTGGCGCATGGCATCCTGCCTTAAGGCAAATTGCTGGAACTTTCCGTACCGTAATTAAACATTTAAAAAATAAAAATAATCAATAATCAATAATTGTTTTGAATAATTTGAAATACATTATTTATTACAAATACATACTTTAAACTTATAAGTGCTTTTTAAATTAGGCGATGAGCGTATGATACAAACAATCTTTGTGTATGTTTATAAGAAAGTTATTCATTTTTAAATTTGATTATTTTTGATGATTAAGAATTTTTTTCAAAATTTTTAATTTTTTATTAGAAGCTTGAAATTTTTTGGAAAAGTGTTTTTTTAACTTTTTGAGAACTTGGAAATTTTTGAAAATTTTCGATTTTTTTTTAATTTCGAAATATGTATTCTCAAACTTTTGTAAGAAATCTGTTTTTTTTTTATTTTTTATATTTTTTAAAGTTTTTCAAAATTAGTTTTTTTTTTTGAAAATGATGAAAAATTTCGATAATTTGATATTTTTCATTTGAAAATTTTCAAAATTACGAAATTTTTTGTAAAAACATTCTTTGCACATTACTACTCAAGCTAAAAGTTTTTTTAATTAATTTAATCGGATGATCCGTTCTCTCAAAAACTGCATAACCGTTTTTACATCCTTTGCGCTCCATACCTTCGAAACGGCGAATTTGCCTAATGATTTTTTAATCATACAAATCGGTTATTCCATACTGTCGAAAATGTCGAAGACAAAAAATTGACACAAAATGTGTACACATTATTAAAATCTTAGCTTGGCGGCATTTTCACATTTTTCAATAGTTTTCACAAAATTGGAAAAGTGCTCCAGTACATAAACAGTCTAAACGCACTTGGGTAAATATTTGCACAAAAGTGGCGCTTAGACTGTGCTTAGCTTGAGTGATTTTTTGAATTTTTAATCCAAATTTACAAAAAAAAAATGTAAAAAAAATTAGAAACAAATGTTTTTTCCAAAAGCAATTATTTTGTTGAAACAAGCAGAAAGTTCTTTGAATCATTTAAATCGGACGCTTAGTTCTCTCAAAAACTGCCATTTTTTTAACATTTAGCTCCGTATCTCGAAAACCGCTGGGCCTACCTTTGCCAAAAACTAATTACGAACTGAATATTTCTTGGATCATACAAATCGGATGATCCGTTCTCTCAAAAACTCGATTTCTATTTTCTGCACTCTTTGCTCCATATCTCCGTAACGGCTGGACCAGCCTTTGCCAAAAACTAATCAGCACATCTCCCTATTAATAGGAATCGAATGTTTTTTAAACCATTCAAATCGGTTGACCCGTGCGCCCGAAAACGTGGACGAAAAAATGCGGACATACAAAACACACCCACACACATCCATTTTTTCTGAGGTATGCCAAAGTGTTCAGAAATCTTCAAAACATCTAGAAATGCAAAATTTTCATTTTCGATGTTCGGCCCATTACTATAACTACCCTTCGGGAAGTTAATATTGAATAATAAGATATACAGTGTTTTAAACCTCAACGATATAATCCTGCTATCGATATAAAGTTTTATTTCAATTTAATAAGGTCAATATAATTTAAAATCTGAAGATCATAAAAAAAAATTTTCAAAAATTCTCAAAAAGTCAATTTTTTTCAAAAATTCTCAAAAATCTATTTTTTCCAAAGTTAAAAAAAAAAAAACTATGGTACGAAAAGTTTCAGCAATTTGGCCTTAAGGCACGATGCCATGCACCACTAGTTTCTATAATATTGTTATTAATTATGCCATTTTTTAGTTCTCAAGTTTTCGATTGTTTTCTCGCCTAAATTGTTTTATATCGATGTTTTCTATTTCGTCCTCCTCCTCTCAGTGCTTTTATATTTTCTCCGATGGCGTTTTTTAAAAAGCACTTATTTTCCAATAAAAACACATTCATTCAGTCAAGATTTTTGCCGACTTCATGTTTGTTTTCTCAATTCAACTAAAACGTTCTTTGCAGATTGCTATCGTCCGTGGAGCAGTATGATCCGATGCTCGATATTTGGACTGAAGTAGCATCGTTGAGTATGCCGAGAATGGGTATGGCTTGCACGAAGTTTAGGGATTATGTGTGGTGCGTTGGTGGCATGATAGAAATGGGTCCGCGCAAAGGCTCTGTATGCGGTATTGTTGAAATCTACAATCCACACAGAAATGAGTAAGCTCTGTAGCACTTTCTATTGCTATTTTAATTTCATGTATTATTTTAATTTAACAGATTTTTAACACTTTGGGGACGGCTGTCCACCTCAGTGGACAAACATACTCTGTGAGGCACAGGCTATTTTATAAACAATGACTCAGTTTGCATCGAATTTGAATAAATTACATATAGCAGTGATAAACAGTATTGTATTTTGAAAATAATTTTAAATTATTTTAGTAGTATTTTTAGTCTTTTTCTTTGCTATATGGTCTTTTTTTAATATTTAAAAAAATATATAATTTTAATGATAAACTGTTAAAACACTTAAAATTATCGAGGGGAGGGGGGCGCTAGAAAAAAATTGAATGCGGGCGCTGAGGACCCCAGGACCGGCCCTGTGTATAATTGTTGTATTGTGCAGTTTGTTTTGTTCAGACAGCAGCCGACTTAGGCTTATTTATCTATGGTAACCACCTCAATAAGTATGAAACATATTTTCATATATTCGATGAAAATGGATAAGCACTCGCGTTGATTAGTTTTTTGAAACAATCAGTTGATCCGTCTCTTCACAATTGGTAGAAAAGTGCAAATTTTTTGTCCATGTACTTATTATTGAAATCTCTATAATATATCTGATAATTTAGTATGTATATTAATCTAATGGCCATCTCTGACCGCCAATTCCATTTTTTTTTTACTTTTTTCATTGGATCTCCGAGACCCCTAGACCCTAAACTTAACTAAACCTAAAAATTTATCAGTTATTTATTTCGTCAATACATGGAAAATGTTTTTTGAATCATTCAAATCGAACGCTCCGTTCTCACAAAACTTCAATTACCATTTTTGGCATTTGTTGCCCTGTATATTTGAAGCTTCGAGCTGCAAAAACTAATCACCACGTCCCCTTATCGATGGGAATTGAATGTTTTTTTAATCTTCCAAATCGGTTGACCCGTATTCTCGAAATCGTTGACGAAAATCGTGTATCCACACATACATACACACAAATCGGAAGTCAGAAGCAAATTTTTGATGGGTGGGCTCGTTTTTTTTTGATAGGCAGCCAATGGGTTCGTTTTTTTTAGACATATTAAGTCATATCATATTTTGAGATTGAGGGGTGGGTGGGCTCAGCCCACACGGTTCCTACGCCAATGCAAACACACTAATATTCATCCATTTTTTCTAAGGCATGTCAAAATGTTCAGGCTTTAAGGCTTCGAAACATAAAGATATATAAAAACTTTCATTTTCGATATTTTTTTCGATTAGTGTAACTTCTCTACGGGAAGTTAAATAACATTGATATCATCATGTACAATGACGTGAGATTTTTACTTGCAGATGGGGGCGACTGAAAAATTTGCGTCATCCTTGCGCATTTGCTCAAATGACTTCTCTCAACGACTCATTGTATTTAGTGGGAGGCGCCGGCACTCAAAAAGGCAAAGAGTCTAAAAACAGCACGAGTAAAGCAGCCGTTGACATTTGGAACAGCAAATATAAGGATTGGAACTTATTAGCTGAAATGCAAGTACCTCGACACGGACATTCGGTCAGCTATCTTGGAACAAAAATAATGATTATCGGTATAAATGTGGAAAACCACGTATTGGTAACATTAATTTTATCAGCACAAACTATAGCGATAAAAGTCCACAAATATAAAACCGAGTGCATTTTAATATGAAGTCGATTTCAAAAAAACTTGTTTTGCCAAAACATCAATATGTCCTTTATTACTTTATCCAGAAATTTGAATATTTTTTATCTCTTTTTTAACTCTTGCGTATTGATCATTATATGCATGTATATAGATAGATACTTTATTCAAATTCAACATTTACAATTTAAGTCAATACAATTATGCTATAATATAACTAA
Organism: Ctenocephalides felis; assembly: GCF_003426905.1. Lineage (NCBI taxonomy): Eukaryota > Metazoa > Arthropoda > Insecta > Siphonaptera > Pulicidae > Ctenocephalides > Ctenocephalides felis. Next base: position 67,649,141 of record NW_020538040.1, read on the forward strand.
ACTAATATCAGTTATGTTTATGAACAACTCTAAAATTAACGTAATGACAATTAATATTTATCTTGGATTAAAAAATTCATTAATTGAATAGATAGGTTGATCTATAAGATGTTTTTTAATGGCAGCATTGAAATCATTCCTGCTTTGACTCTTCCACTCATTGGAGAGCCTGTTGTAGATCTCGACACCCAGCTTGTTCCTTTGCGAAGATTTCAGCTTCAGTTTTGGAGGTACAACAGCACACCTCTTCCGCGTGTTGTGGCCATGGACGTCACTCCTCAGTACATGGTTTGTTCTGTCTGCATGGACCGCAATCGCCTGCTGGTAGATGTAAAGGCTGGTAACAGTCAGTATTCTAAATTTAGTAAACAAGGGTCTGCAGTGCTCCCGAGGTGAGGCCCCTCCGATTGCCCTTACAGCCTTCTTCTGTAAATCCATTATCTTGGAGGTATGCACCGAGTGTCCCCATGCTAATATTCCATATGAGAACACAGACTGAAACATGGCATAGTAAGCCTCTCTGGCGCATTCCTCATTTATAATGTGTCTAACTCTTCTGATGGCATATATTGATTTTGAGAGCTTAGTACATATTGAATCTATGTGCTTCGCCCAGGTTAGCAGGCTTATATATATATATATATATATATATATATATATATATATATATATGTATATATATATATATAGCTTTGTTTCCGAATCATTAATAAGTGTATAAACTTGGTGTAAGTGGCAACTTTGCCTTAAAGCAAGATGCATGATTTTTTCAACATGTGTAAATAATCGACTTAACTATAAAAAATATATTAATTCATGAGTCCACTGCAATGTGAAAACCTATCGCAGATTATTCAATTTTGTACAAATTTTCTAAACATGTTAGTTATTTTTTATAAATGGTTTAAAAATTAAATATTAGGCTGTCAAATATCTCCCTTCCGCCTTTTTGTATTATAAACCAAGAGCAAAAAAGCGGAAGGGAGATATTTGACAACCTAATATTATTGAACAAGAAATAAACGTGTGGTATGTTCATTATGAAGAGGATTCAAAATCGCCAAAAAGATTTTAATCAGTAACTGAGAAACGACTCGACCGATCATTGACAAAAACTAATCAGCACGATTCTCAAATAGTACCCTTGTAATGGTTTCTGAATTTTCAAAATAGATTCACAAATTTAGGCTATAACGTGAACGAAAAATTTGACACTTGCACATTTCTAAGAAAACGTCGATGAAATTTTGCCTCACGTAAAAAATTGCTGCCAATTTTTTCAAACTTTGATTATATTTTGAAAATTAAAACGACTTGTCGTAGGGTCGAAATATTTAGTTATATTTGAGATCATGATCTCTATCGCCATGAAAGTTTTATAAATATCATCGTAAAAAAATATTTAACAATTAAATACGAAGAATCTTTCCGTACGATCTCTTAAAACTAATCAGCATGATTCCCAAATGATAGCTTTCAAACAGTTTCTGAATGTCTAAAAACGATGCAGAATTTTTGGCTAAAACGTGATTAGAAACGGCTTGGACAATTGTACAAAACTGACAGACGGTAGTCGTTATCTAGTTACATCAAATGACTTAAATTTTTGAAATCGAAAATTTAACCGTTTTCCGACGTGTTTTTTGCAACTGTTGTGAAACAAAATCCACTGCAAGTATGGGATGTTTGTAAGAATTACGGCATAATTTGCCGTGTAAATTGTGCTACAATACCATCAGGTTTTAAATACATTGTCCGAAATTTAATACTGTGCTGTGGCGTCAGCAGTGAGGTGACCTGTGGCAAACATATTGGACACCATTAACAAATTAAAACAAATAATTACCGATAACAATACAATGATGGACGCTAAAATTGCAATAATTGAAGATAAGGATTTACATCATTCAGCAAAGTCAAGTAAAAAGAAGAAAGTGATTTTGCCAGCTGCACCCAGGTATTGCAACTAATTAGAACAGCGTAGAACTGAAATCTTCCGGAATGCGGTTGATACCTTACCAAATCGACCAAAGTTGAAGACAGTCGATTAACGTAAATGGAAATTGGGCTTTAGCACAGAAAAGGAAAACGTATCGGAGTAAGAATATACCTATTGAAGGAACGAATGTGAATTGTGAGTACTACAATATCACGGGAGTAGAAAGGAAAGCCCACCTGCATGTGTTTCGACTAGCACCGGGAACATCGCCGGAAACTCTTGAGAATGAAAAAACTTTAAAAATGTTGAATGTGAGCAAATAACATCGAAATATCAATGAACGCGCTGTAATATTGATGTATAGATCACCTAATGCGTCAGTTTATTCATTCTTGGAGAGTTAAGGAAACTTTACTGCGATAATATAAGACGCTTTTTATTTGAAAATTTTTAATGCTAATTTCATTGAAAGATCTAATGATATAAACGCGTTGATCAACTTAATGTCTATGTTTATAGGGTTACTATAGTATTCACTACTAAATTAAACCCATACTCATATTAATCTTACTACAGGAATATGTAATAACGAATTTACAAACATAGAAGAAATTAATATTAAATTAGACAATTTTCCAGTGGCAATATTAGACCATAAGCTTTTCTTATGCATTTGAGAGTTGACATTAATATAAATACCTTCCGTACTATAAGAGAAAACGGTAGCCTCAACATGGACAACTGTGTTAAGCAAATTTTTCAAGTAGACTGGGAACATTCGGCGATAGGTGAAGATCCTAATAACCAGTTTGATCATTTTTTATATATATTTGAGAAGATAGCTCGACATGCATTTCCGTGCAAACGAGTTTCGACCAAACAATAATGGAAGCCAGCGCAATCTGAAAACTTCCGAAAAATGAAAAAAAAGATCGACTTATTACATGACGCGTTTAAACAAACAAAAAGGGCCGATTTTAAGGCTTTTTACGAGAATCTGGAACGACAATACAGCCAAAAGATGGAGCATAAAAATAAAACTAACCAATGTAAAGGATATGTGTTATCATAATATGTAACATACTCGTAATAAAAAGATAAACGGGAATGAGTTTTGCAGATAATATAAGTCAGGAGGCACCTAACGCCGAAGACTTCAGAAAAATTAATACAATTCATGCTATTCTATACTTTTGTAAGTAATGTAAGATTCACTGAAAGACCATCAAGATCAGCAGGGCGGACCACTAGTTTGCAAACTCAGCAAAGCTTTTGGTTATGTTCCACATGACATGTATTTCCCATATATTTGGAATACTACAGATTTAGAGTCGTAGCTTTAAAAGTTTTGCAATCTTACTTCAGTAACCGGTATCATGATAATAAATGTTCATTCTATAAACTGCCCAAGGAAGTATTCTTGAATCACTTCTTTTCATCATATTTGTAAATGATTTATCACCAAACATGCCATAACACAACGGAATTTGCAGAACGCAGATTTGGCGGTTACGGATGTCAGCATCGCAAATAAGAAAGAAAAAATTCAGCATACTCACAAACAAGCTAAAAATAGATTTTAGCTAATAAAATTGTACTGAACAATAGGAAAACAGTCCATATCAACTTCACTTTCAGTAGGAAGCATAAAGAGCTGCATGGAGGGGAGGTCTTACCTACTCTCTTACATACTCTTCTTTTATCTATGGGTCTTACTATGGACAGTTTGCTAATCTGGGCGAAGCACAAAAGTACTATATGCACCAAGCTCTCGAAATCAATTTATGCTATCAGAAAAGTTAGATATAACTGGGGAATGCTCCAGAGAGGCCTACTTTGTCATTTCACTCTTTGTTTTCATATGGCATATTAGAATGGAAATACTCGGTGCATATTCCAAATGCGGACCTATGTTTTCAAATTATAGAATACTAAGGGCCACAGTCTTTACATCTACCAGCAGGCGATTGCTGTTCATGCAGACTGAACAAACTATGTACTAAGAAGTGATATCCATGGCCCCAACACGCGGGACAGAGGTGCTGTTCTACTTCCAATACTTCCAAAAGTTGTAATTCTGACAAGGGAACAAGCTATGTGTCGACAATCACAACAGACTTTCTAATGAAAGGAAAACCAGGGCAATTTCAACGCGACTGTCAAAAAATATCTTGTTAAACAACCTATTTTTATTACATCAATGAATTTAATATCTATGAATTATTAATTATTTAGTTAATCCTTGAGTTGTTAATAAATATCATTTATATTATTATAGTCATATTATAATATTATGATAAGAATAGTTATTGTATTGAAGTAACTTGTAAAATATTGAATTGAAATAGTTTATATATATGTATAATCATTGATACATCGATATATATTGCAGGTGGTATGACAACTGCATATATGCGGGCCTTATCCGTAGTAGAATGTTATTGCTGCGATGCAAACAAATGGGTACCTGGTGTAGCAGAAATTCCCACCAAATTGTCGGGGCATGCTTCAGTTAGTTTACCACCGGCTAGTGTTTTATAACAATCATAAAAAGTCAAAATTATTTGCTTGCAAATAAATTTGTTTGAAGACAAAAATACAGAAACAACTAGCTAATCAAGGTAATTAGAAACTATGCCAAATAGATATCATTGTTATCATGGAAGGTCTTTCAAAATCCCAATGAATCATAATCATTTCAAATTAATTAAATGATATAAATGAATGTTTTGGAAAAATAATGAGAAAACGGTAATATTAAATACTAACATTTGTTACCAATAATATATTTTGAATAAACGAGAAAATTAATATATATATATATATATATATATATATATGTATATATATATATATATATTAACACTGCAAAAAATAAACAACTTCAACTCTTTCAAAACAAAACAGCAGATAAAGTAAAAATATATATTATATTTTAGATAAATAAATATAAATTTATATATATATATATATATATATATATATATATATTATATATATATATATATATATATATATATATATATAGTTTGTTAAATAAATAAACTTGTTATTAGCTATAATATTTGGACGGTAATTATTAATCACTTAGGTACTCAATTTTAAAGCTCACAATTTCATTGAGATTGTGTATTTACTTCACTGGATTCCCCTAAATCAAGGCCTTTGGTTTCATAAGGTAAAAGTAAGCACGCTATACAAGCGAGGATAGCTACTCCACAATATACGCCTACTGCGGTACTTGGAGCACTCTGCAGTAATACCTACAAACAAATGTTATGAGTAGTAATAAAGTATTTTTCTATTATGTTTCAAACTTATAAAAATAAATATAAATAAAGTTATGGCATTAAATTCTAAATTATTAACATTTAAATATAATCTACCACAAAAACTAGTTGAAGTAAAAATAATGTTATGACATAAAATAAAACACTGAAGCATAGAGAAAGTACAATACTATACTATAGTATTGAAAATTTATTATCTGCAGTAGTACATGCTATAAGATCATTTTTTAAACTAATAAAATTGTAGCAATGCACTAAAAAGAGTAATAAGTCTGCACTTTCTACAAGTGTACAGTATTAGGAATACTGATACAAAAAATGCTATCAAAATGAATAGATTATCATTTTATGCCTAACTTACCTGGCAAATCTCAGATCAATATAGTTTATAGCTTGTGCTACACAATTAAAGTGCAGAACATATAAACATTTATATTTAGAAAATAATAATAAATAAAGAATAATACATTTTACATTTAAAATATTCTATTTTACATGCATGTAAAAAACAACTCTTAAAGGTATATGTTACTTTACACTAATATTGAAGTAAAACTTCTTTAAGCGCGACTAACGGTGTAAATCCGTGCAAATGCAACGGAAGTGCGTTACGGCAGATAAGGTAAGATAAGTGGGCCAAAGATTCGTTATTCGCTCTCGATGATATCATTTCTATACTGGTCGATAGTGATTAGACTACGCGTATGTGAATAGATTTCTGTCGTTGTGTGCGTACCGAAATCAACAAAGAAATCGGCATAGACAAACATTTTAAAGTTACATCATGGTACAAATGTTGATTACATTACATTATTGTTTTTAAATATTATACATATTGCTATTATAAAATATTCGATTTAAAAAACATTCGATTCCTATTGATAGAAAGATGTGCTGATTAGTGTTTGGCAAAGGCAGGTCCAGCCGTTACGGAGATAAAGAGCAAAGAGTGCAGAAAATAGAAATCAAATTTTTGAGAGAACGTAGCAACCCGATTTGAATGATCTAAAAAACATTCAATTTTTAATGATTGGAAGAAATGTTGATTAATTTCTGGCAAAGGCAGGTTCAGCCATTTTGAAGATACCGAACTAAATGTACAAAATATTGCAGTTTTTCAGAGAAATAAACATCAAATTTGAATAATTCAAAAAACTTTCTGCTTGTATTGACGAAACAATTGCTTTTGGATAATAAAATTTCATATCAATTTTCTTTTCTCAGATTTTTTTTTTTTTTGTATATCAAAAATAATTCAGATTTCAATTTTAATTCTGGTTCAAGTTCTAAAGCTCACTTATATATTTTAAATGAATAATTTTAACTTCGTAATTCAGTTTATATAATTCTTATAAATATTAGACGATATTACAAAATTTATAATAATCTATTTGAAAACATTTAATATTCCTCGAACATTTTGTTATAGTACGAGAAGTTCCATCAGTTTGCCTTAAGGCACAATGCCATACACCACTATTTATATTCGCTATTAAATTTGTATGATAATAAATATAAATAGTAAAAGTAAGGAAGTAAAAATTAATATAATTAACATACTTGTGCAACATACGGAGTCAGCATTGCTCCGAGTCGGGCGACCGCTGAACACGCGCCGACTCCAAGAGAACGGAGCGCCGTTGGATACACCTCCGGTGTATAAACGTAGGCCGCCTGAAATAGTCCGGCAATAACACCGCGGGCCACGAATAGCACGATTGTCAGGAACAAACGATCGCTCACTCGACTGACCAACATACATACGCATACCGCATAAACGATAAACTGAGCAGCCATCGTCTTCTTACGGCCGCAACGTTCAATTATGTAGATTGTGGCAAATATACCTGTAATAAGAGACAATCTTCTTATTCTTCAATTCAAATTCATGATATACAGTAATAAAAAAAATAATTACAGTGGTATATGATTCTCACTATTGTATTTGTATAGTATTCAATTGAAATAGTCAATAAACATAGAATCAAAACTAGTCGTAAGTGATTTTTCCTTAACCTATTAAAGGGGAGTTCCCGTTCCAATTACGACCTTATACAATTACGATTTAGTAATTCTATTATTATATATTCATACACAAAATTAATGAAAAATTGTGAAATATATATCACTTATTAATATTTTTGGAGTATAAAAAGAATTACAAATCAAAGTCGCAAAGCAATAATCGATCGAAAGTAGAGTGCCGTCCATCCAAGGGCGCAAATTAATTTTTGAAGACGTATTCATTGCTCCTCCTCTTACACATAAATGCGTATTGCCCGGTTAAGAGGTTAAAAGAAGATGCATGACATAATAATAGCCTTAAGCAATAAAAATTAAGATTCAGCTATTTAGATAAAATTTTCAACTGTATTGTAGTTTCTGCTTTCACTAAAAACTAATCAATCCAAATTGTATTAATTCAATTTGAATTATTAAACACATTTCATACTACTCCATGTTCTAAAAACGTATTTTATTCAAGTATAAATGTAAACGGTAACTTTCAACTACTTTTTGTAGGTGTATAATATTTTAGTATTATAATCTCCCATACAAAGTTTCAATAAAAACGTAAAAAAAATCAACGCGATGAACGCCTAACTTATTCAGAAAAGCGGTCCAAGATTTTTCGTGAGACGTTCAACAACAAATTATGCACTTTTTCACTAATTTGTCTCTCAAAACACAACGCAAATCCTTATCAAGTTTCATCTGTGTATGTACATGTGTGTGTACTATTTTTAATTTTAGTGTGAAACAATTCAGAATGAATTAAAATGACGCTAAAACAAAATTAATAAACCGAATTTACTGGAAAAAACATAAGGGTCTCCTTTGGAAAGACAATAATGGTTTACATTAAAATTGCTCAAATACAAAAACATTGTCTATACCTGGAAACTCAGCAAGGGTTGTCCATAACAAATCCATATAATCTGGGGTCGTAAGAGGGTGACAAGTATTGATCACTGTTTGATTATCAAATGTCATATTCCCTATGCTCGAAGAATTAAACAATATGACTTCATGCAAGGTTTTCACAGTTTCATTTAAATTAGTCATAGTAACTGGTGCAAAAAGTTCAGTTGTCATTAACACTAAACCATAATAGCAAAAAGCACATGCCATCCTAAAAAATACATTGATTGATTTATATATTGATTATATATATATATATATATATATATATATATATATATATATATATAAATGTTAAATATGAATACAACATTCAGATTTTTAACAAACACTTTATTTAATAACTACAGACGTTTCGAGACCATGGTCATTTTCATGCCTCATTTTCAATGTAATTTCAAAACAGAAAAATTATATAATAATACATTATTTAATAGTTTATTCAAATTATATTTAATTCTTAAAAAACAAAAAACACCAACTATCTCTTACAATGATTGACACAGTACTAAACATGTGAATATGTACAGAAATATTTGAAAACAAATCTTAGGTGTCGAAGAAGAAGAGACAAGAATGGATATTATTACAATGTAAACAAAAAGAATGGCGCGATCGAATACTAAAATCAACTAATGTGAAAACAGATTAATTTATTGAAGAGAATAAGATAAATGAAAAAAATTATTAATTATTAATGATGTTTATATAAGAGTCGTGTAAAATATTTGTGACGGTTCTCAGATTTGCGCTATTGTTAGTCCGAACGGAGCATGGCATTGATTCTGCGATGTTCCGTTTAAATGAGTCTTTTTCATGGAATATGGATTCTCAATATCAAACTTATGGTTGTTGATATTAGCATTATCCACAAGCATACCTTTGAATTTTTATTATCTATTTTTTCGCATTGTAATTCATTAGCCAGACTTGTCAGAACTTAGATAAAGAAAACTCAGGCAACATGAATTACCATGCAAAAAAAAAAAGATAATGAAAAATTTAAAAGTACGCTTGTGTATCATGCTAATATCAGGAACCATAAGTTTGATTTTATAATCCCCAAAACTAATTCCATAAAAAAAGACTTATTTAAACAGAGCATGGCAGAATCAATGTTAATAGTTTGGACTTTTCGAATGTATTATTAGTATATAGTTTTTACTGTTAAATTAAACTGAAGACCAGATATACCATGGTCTCGAAACGTCTGTGATGATTAAATTAAAGCGTGGGTTAAAAATCTGAGTGTTGTATTGTTCATATTTAACAATTAATATTCGTTCCACTCATATCACAAAATTCTATATTATATATATATATATATATATATATATACACACACACACACATACACCCTATTCATTCATTTAATTTTTTTATATATATATATATACTAGCTGGCCCGGTAAATGCAGTCGAGCCATAAATATTTCTAGAAAAATTTTAGTATAAAATAGTAACTGATTATGAATGCAGAACTAGGTGGTAACTATGTGAAAGGGAAAACACCAACTATATGGATGGTTTACCCACTGAAATGCATGTCCCAAATATTCCTGGGACATTAATAGTCTTTGCACATGCAAGCCTAATCTGAAACTGATTTCATTTCAATTGAATTGGCACATTTGAAGATTCAAGGTGGTAATATATTATTACAGAGCTTTTCATTAATTCATTTATTTTTTACCTACAAAGCTAAATCCATACATTCATTTGTGAATTATGTTATGGCATGTTTAGCAAATCGAGTGAGGTTGCGGCAAAGTGCACAGCTTTGCCATAGATTTGTATTGTACTTTCTTTTTGTTAAAACTCTCTTTTTGCAAGCCATTCAAAAACTAAGAACTTTTGGTGCACATCAAGAAAAATATTTGTACAATAGGATAATTCTGCAAATCAGTGATTATGCAAGAATTGATAGATAACTTGATTCATCTAGTTTTATTGGTTTCAATCTTGCCATCTCCAATATATAAAAATGGTTTTAAAAATGTTTCAGCAGATCTCAAAAATTTTGATCTAAATTCAATGAAAAACTTGAACAGAAAAGACAATAATTGTTCAGTTATCGTGCTATATGAAAAATTTGATTACTAAGATGTTTATTACAGAATAGGGATTGGTTGTAGAAGAGTAAAAATTTAGGGATGTATGTGTTTTTTAATAATGAATCATAAAAAGATAAAAACTCATAATTTCCCAACATGAGATTTGGCTTAACGTCAAGGTCTGGGACACCCTATATATATTTACCAAATTGCCCATAAAAGAAGAGATGTTTGGCGCAAGTGTGGTGCTAATAATCCCATTAAACGACCTCTGTTTAAGTCATTTTTCATAACACTGCCATTACCATCTAAAACCAATCGACCTAGCAGCATTGGTCTACCATTATCTTTAGCAACCTAATAAAGAAAAGAAAAAGCACAATAAATAATAATACATAATAGTGCATTAGTTTAATATCTGAAGTTTGTAATTTCAGTTATGTAACTGAAAATTTCAAAAAATCGTCTTATTAACTATTAATTATGGTAAGTGTCAAAGCAAATTATACATTTCACAATGAAATATTATGACTTCAACCCTTATCAGTCATTAGCGTCAAAGTATTCTTGTCACGTCACAGGTGATTTCCGACCGATAAGGGTTAATGGATAAATTTTGTAAATAATAAAATATTTTTCCAACTTATTTGGTTTTGTAGTTATTTTTAAATTTCAAAATATTGATTAATAAATTCACCTGATGTAGTGTTGATAAAGCTTTCTCAGTTTGACCACAAGCAATATGATACCTAGCAGACTCCGGTAGCCACTAAAATATTTCTATTATAACTATAGGAATTAAAATTAAGTATATCATATAATTCAATTATGTACTGGAGTAACTATAGCGAATGCCAACAATGGTATTGTGGATAATCCTAAAAGCCAACGCCATCCTAGAGTGGGCATGACTGCAAGTGCCAATACGACTTCTAGGCACGCACCAAGTGCCCAAAAACACTAAAACAAATATCTTCTGATTTTAGTGATTAAATTATATTTTTTAAAAATACCACCCAGAAGCTCATCATGCAATAAAATAATTAAATCAAAATATTTGGGGTTTAAGTGTATGGTTGGGCAGCAGAACAAATATTTTTTCAATAAAAATTATTTTAAAAATTCAGCAAAAATTTAAAAAAAATCAACTAAAACTGCAAAGTGAATTAGTTATTAGTTATTATGTATTATCAAATATATCATCAGCTTAACTTTACGGAAAACTATCATTAATAAAATAATATTAAAACCAAAATTAAAAATCATTAAAATATAACTAAAAATAATTTGAACTTATGCTTTATAATATTTTAAAGTCTTTTTACTAGATATTTAGTTTTTTAAATAATGAGCAAATCAAAAGTGCTCTCACAAACATGACATGAATAAAATGGAAATGATGCATTTTAAAAACATTAATGTAAACAAGAAATTATAATGATAAAAGTATAAAACATGAATGATAAACTTACATCTAAAAGAACTACACACTTAGCTCTTTGTTGAGTTGGTAGAAATTCAGCATAAAGTGTAACTCTTGAAGTAATAAAACAAAAAATCCACAGAAAGCACATTTGAAGATGCATGAAATGAAATACATGTACATTGGTGAAATCAAAATATATAAATGATTTACAAAGAAAAAAAATGAACTAAAAACAAATCCCAAAATTCTAGCTAACTCTTTCAAATATATTACTCACGATTGTGGTACACATCCAATAGCAAAGCCTACAAGACCTCTTAGTAAAAGCAACCAGAGAAAACTAGGAGCTACTGCACTCAATAGTCCATACAATAATAATAAAACAGAACATAGTGTCAAAGCCTGAAAATAAAACAAATTAAATATGAATTATTTTAAGAGTAATATTTGGAATGTATATTTGAGGTATTGTTTTAATATTAAATGAAAACGAGAAGTATTTATATAATATATTCCAAAATATTACTTGAGAATAATTATTTATAAACTATAAAATATATATAAAAAATTACATTCATTGTTTGGTTTAATAAGTACTAGAGATATTATAATGTACAAACCAGATCATATTATATAATTTAATAATCTTACTGGTTTCCTTCCATATCTATCACTAAGATGGCCCCAAAATGTTGAACTCAGCATCATTCCCATAAATACTACTGTTGTAACTAGCGCTTGCTGATATCTGTAGTAAATATATAGTTTTTTCGTAATAATAATATATATTTCAACTATCATGATAATATAATATATCTTGTATTTCAATAAATAAACATGATCTCATAAATTTTAATATTTTATACTGTTTTATATATGCAATAAAGCCATATTCTGTTAAGTAATTTTTACTTATTTTCTATATAAAATGCACAATGTTAAATTTCATTAGTACAGAGTTTGATTTTTAATTTATTTTTGAATAGTTTTGCTACAAATATTCTTGTGCCAAACAAAAGAATAGTAAAAAAAATAATTGAATACTTGGAGATTCCCCAATGGCAATGCAGAGCTGGTGCTAGCATACTCAAAATAGACATCTCCATAGAGTCTGCCATCCAGCATAATCCAGTTGCTAGCGAAAGCTTTACTTGAAACCAACCAAAACCTAACGCATTGACAGCCTGGGGTACAGTAAATGTGTCTATATAAAGAAAGATATTTTGTTAAGCTATTACTTAAAGTAGCTTGGATTATTATGATTAACCACATACCATCTGGTACAACGCTAACTGTAGTTAATTCTATTTCTTGAGCAGTAAAATGATCTGTACTGGAAATAGCAGTTGGAGAGATATTTGCAGTAGAATCATTTATATTTTCTGGATGGCTTGTGCCATCCATTTCTTCATAACCATGAGATCTACGCAAAGCCATTGTTTTTTTTTATTTATTTTTAAAAGAAAGCTGCCTCAAACGTAACAAGACCAGAACAAAACGTTATATACAAAACATTTTTAAAAAAATTTAAAGTGCAGTATAAAAATAAAATGAATATATTAAAGTAGCTCATATAAATGATATGTCATTTATTATAAAAATTAATTTTGTGGGTCACTGCACTATTAAATTGCGAATTGGTACGCTGAATTTTACACATAACGGTACGTCGCTAAAACATTGATTGAAATAAAAAGTTTAACTAGCAACTAATAAATGTAATTGTGCTTTCAACGCACTATCACACATAAAAGTTGCACAATGACATTAATATGAAAATTACTTAATGATTTAAAGAATTATTAGTATTTTACAGAAACCATTCTGTCATAACTTCTAACTGTACATACATTCTCCGCTAATTTGACATATCATTGACATCTCGTGAGCGCTCAAACTGAGAGATGGTGCCACCTGTGACTTTTATTATGCTTATTTATCTTGTATCTATGGTATTCATACTAGTGGTGTATGGCATCGTACCTTAAGGCGAATTGCTGGAGCTTCCCGTATCAAAAATTATTTTTTTTGAAAAAGATTTTTTTTTAACTTTTAAAAAATTAGGCTCGAGAAGTTTTAAATCGTTAAAATCGTAAAAATTGAGGTTTTGAAAAAAATGTTTTGTTTTATTTTGAAATATTTTGGAAATGTTGAACTTTTTTTCAAAGCAATCGTACTGCTTCAGCTGCATAGAGACGAATTATCGAAACGCGTAAAAGCGCCGCGTCGCCGTCTAACGGATAAACGATTTTACGGAACCCATAGAAATATAAACAAAATTTATTCGTTTTATTAAAATCTCTATAAAATATCTGATAATTTGATGAACATATGTCTATCATTTTTGACCGCCAAATGGCATTTTTTTTCACTATTCTTACTAAATTTCCGAAACCGCTAGACCTGCCTTCCCAAAAATTTAATCAGTTTTTGTCTATACAAGTAAAATGTTTAAAATCGGACACTCCATTCTCTTTCCGTTACCATTTTTGGGACTTTTTGCCCCGTATCTTCGGAATGGCTAGACCTGTCTTTGCCAAAAACTAATCAGCACGTCTCCTTATCAATACGAATTGAATGTTTTTTAAATTATTCAAATCGGTTAATCGGTGTTCCCGAAATCGTCGACGAAAATTTGTATCCGCGCGCACACACACATACATTCATTTTTCTAAGGTATTCCAAAATGTTCAGAAATCTCTAAAACGTGAAGATATATAAAAACTTTAATTCTCGATTTTTATGCGATTACTATAACTTACCCTACACTGGAAGTTAATAATTCATGAGTAGCCCTCAAGCCCTGATAGACAAATAAACATATAGCCCTGGTATTCTATTTAAGCTTATTTATATATAATGATACCACAAATCGCCTACCCCATAGATAAATGGGGATAAATATAAACTAGTGGTGTATGGCAACGTGCCTTAAGGCAAATTGCTGTAACTTCCCGTACCGTAATAAAGTTCGGTATAATATGAATTCGATGAATGTTAAATGTTTTCAAATAGATTATTATGAATACCGCAGCAACTTATATATGTTTACAGAAAAGTAAATAAAATTCAAAAAGTAAGTAAAACTCAATCAATCGAATTTAATATGAAAGACATCGTCTAATATTTATAAGAATTGTAGAAACTAAATTGCAAAGTTAAAATAATTTATGTGAAGTAGCTAAAGTGAGCTTTAGAACTTTAGCTAGAATTGAAATTAAAATTCGAATTATATATTTTCGACATTCAAATTTTTTCTCAAGCAGGTGGACCTGCCTTAGTCAAAAACTAATCACCACTTCTTCCCGTCATTACGAATTGAATGTTTTTTAGATCATTCAAATCGGATGCTTCGTTCTCTAAAAAACTCGATTTTTATTTTCTGCATTTTTTGAATTGTATCTCCGAAAAGGTTGAACCCGCCTTTGCTAAACACTAAGTAGCATATCTCCCTATCAATAGAAATCGAATATTTATTTAAAACCATTCAAATCGGTTGATCCGTGCGCTCGAAAACGTGAACGAAAAATTGTATCCATACATACACACACATCCATTACTAATACATACATTTTTTCTGAGGTATGTTCAGAAACCTTCAAAACGTAAAGAAATGTGAAAATTTTTGGACGATTACAATAACTTACCCTACGGAAAAAACATGCGATTTTGCAAGATGAAATAAAACTGAAGTGGAAGAATTTATACAACAAAAAAACTAATTAAATTAACAGAATGAGATGGAATTAGATTAGGTAGAGTATGCAAAGTTTCGAATCATACCGAGGGAGAAACAAAAACGAATTGAAATACCAAATATTATCGCTTTTATATTAAATTTAAGCTAAAAAGGCTATTTATTAATTCAAACTTTAACACTTGTTTTAATTGGCATGTAAAATTTCAATTTTAAGTAATATGGAAAGTTTAAAAAAGTAAAAACAAGTTTAAAGTTTTATATTCATATCTATATTTTCGTTTTATATACAAACTATGATGAAACACTTCTAGATAAATTAAGTAAAAGTATTATTATTCAACATAGATATTACAAGAAATGAATTGAAAAGTATTTAGACATTAAGAAAATATCGAGAAGTTTTATTACTATCAACGAATACAATCTCAGACAAATATTTTGGTTTTTCTGATTTCTTGACCATTGCGAGAGCTCTTGAACAATTTTTTAACAAGGCATAAAAGTTGTGGTGACGTTCTTAAACCTTCATGCTGACTGTCGCTGGCTTATGCGTCCATGTTATTCCTTGAAGTGTTTCTGGCAATAGTCTCCCTTGTTTTCTAAATCCAAATTAGCTTTGACTCGTATTGTATATATATATACATATACAATGTGTCCCAGACCTTGACCACAAGCCAAACCGGTATGGTAGTATTGACTTTAATCCTCCTGAAAAAAAAAGAAATTAGAAAAAAAGTTCTCATGTTTGGAAATCATGAACTTTTAAGTGCAACCTAAAACTTTGGTGAAATTATGTAAATTCGGTTACTGTAGTTAACTTTTATTGATTTTATTCATTTAAACTTAGGAATCGTAACAGCGAATAACATTCCTAGGACGACCACAGTAAAAGGAAATACTACAACTGCCCCAAGATTACGAATTAGGATTTTTTGTTTAACAATAAATTTGAAATTGTTAAAATCGGTCGACTTTGAGAAGTCCTTCTTAAAGAAAAATGTACTAAGGTGTGTTGGCAAGTTTCATCAAAAGTTCGCGCATTTAATCAGGATCGTATAATGGTAAAATACTTGGTAAATTTATTATAGAAAATTTTCGAGCAAAAAAAAAATAAAAATATAATTTTAAATTTTGTAAGCATAATTTTGATAGTTAGTTGTTTAAGTGATATGTACGTTGTTTGGCTTTTACAGTACAATTATGGAAAGTAAATTGCTTATATGTTTATAAGCTCATATCTTGCGATGCTGAATGGAATATTTCACTCGAAGAAGTATCTAATACAGAAATCAATTACGAATGATACATGCGCTATTTCCACCTAAATAACTAGATGTAGCAGAATCGCATTTTTGTTTAGATTTTTATTTATATGTATGTATGTATACTCAACGTAAAGTAAAACAAAACCCTGTTGTTTTAAACCCACTCGGAAACAAGCACAGTGAGTCCGTAATTAACGATTGAACAATTTCGTTTCCATACAAATATACTAACTTGGAGACTGATGACCTCCAAAACAATCTTCTGTAAAACCAAAAAAATTTTCAATGAAACTAACCTTGTGAACAATAATTTGCACTGAATGTATCACATCAGATGGCACGGATCTGGATGAACCTTGAAATTTTAATATTTGGAAACTAGAACTGAGTTTAACTGAAATAAGTAAAATTAAATATCGTTATAATTGAGATTTAGAAGAAGGATTAAAATGAGGTGCATATTGCTTCTGATTGAGAAAAATCTAAAAGATGGTCAAAATCATTAAAGTCAATTAAAAACAAATATTTTTTTTATTACATTTACACAAAACTGAAATATCTATTCAATATTGATATACCAACATCACATGTTATAAAAAAATAGTTATGAAATTTAAAATTAAATGATTAAATTAATTTATAGACTTAAGTTAAAATGTAACTTACTGCTTAAAATGTAATTCTGAACCCTTTGTAAACAGCTGCGAGTGGCATCAATAACCATCTTTGAAAAGCATCCGGCCGGAAACAGAATCCTGAAAGCTATAATTCTATTATTACTTTACATTAGTAAATTGCTGCATTATTTTAAAATAATAAAATTAAATAAAATAAATACTCTCACCTGTAAAATATCTGAGCTTGAAAAAACTGCTTTTCGTAAACATCAAACAACTTCCATTTACGCGCAATTACGCCTAGATAGATTTAATATTAACTTTTAAAATTATGATTTACGCGGAATGACAATTATATGATTTAAAAGTTTTATTTTAACACGGCTGAAAGGAAGTACATGGAATTAGTAGATGTGATGGTATGAACACTATATTGTCTCGCCTCCCTACGCTGTTCCCTACAATGGGACTGGGAAACGCCTGATTGTCCCAAAACGCAAATTGCCCTATAAAAATTGGACAAGACAATATAAAGCCCAATCGATCTCACAAAACTACGCCAAAGATGATTAATAATGAATAATTTATAAATTTCAAAATAGCTCTACTGTCTATGAAATTTTGTGAGTAACGCTTGAGCCAGTGATCACACAATCGACATCATGCAGGAAGTTTAAAACACTCACAGGAGCAGCAATCAGCAATCGGTAATCAGCAAACAGCAATCGAAGATCGACATCAGCAAACAAAGAGCAGCAATCAGCAAACAAAGAGCAGCAATCAGCAAACGAAGAGCAGCAATCAGCAATATTTCGAATATGTAGAAGGTTTATTCTCATCCAAAGTGGGCGATGGAACAGCCACACACGCACACG
Source organism: Ctenocephalides felis (assembly GCF_003426905.1). NCBI lineage: Eukaryota > Metazoa > Arthropoda > Insecta > Siphonaptera > Pulicidae > Ctenocephalides > Ctenocephalides felis. The sequence goes on from NW_020538040.1 coordinate 67,667,229, forward strand.
ATTATATTAATAAAAATTCAAAACGTGTATATTTATTTATATTTAAAAAAAAGCGCACTGATTCAAGCCAAATTAACGGTCACGATGAATATATATTAGATTTGGAGAATTATCTGAAAATTAAACATCAAGTTTTAATATAGCTAATAAAAGGTCAGCCTAAATGTAAGTTATGGAAAAAAGTCCAACGACCTTGAAAATATCTAATTGTTAATTTTTAAATACCTGAATAATCATAATATATCCTTGGTTGTTTGAATATAAATCCGCAAGGGTCTTCACGAATTCCTAGACGTCAACAAAATTGAAGAGCAGCCATCAGCCAGAAACAGAATCCTGAAAGCTATAATTTCATTATTATTATAAAAATTGGTTAAAAATTGATGAATTTCGACACTGCACCATTTAAAAGACTCTTACCTATAAAATATCCAAAGTGGAACAACTTCTGTTTTTTGCAAACAGCAAACCACTCACTCTAATTTACGCGCAATTAGGATAAAATTATTTACAAGTACTAATACCAATTAACACTTAGGTAGGTCTTTGCTCTACCACTTTGATTTACGCGCAATTACGTCTAGACCGATTTAATTTTAACTTTTAAAATTATGATTTACGCGGAATGACAATTATATGATTTAAAAGTTTTATTTTAACACTGCTGAAAGGAAGTACATGGGATTAGTACATGTGATGGTATGAACACTATATTGTCTCGCCTCCCTACGCTGTTCCCTACAATGGGACTGGGAAACGCCTGATTGTCCCAAAACGCAAATTGCCCTATAAAAATTGGACAAGACAATATAAAGCCCAATCGATCTCACAAAACTACGCCAAAGATGATTAATAATGAATAATTTATAAAATTCAAAATAGCTCTACTGTCTATGAAATTTTGTGAGTAACTCTTGAGCCAGTGATCACACAATCGACATCATGCAGGAAGTTTAAAACACTCACAGGAGCAACAATCAGCAATCGGTAAACAGCAAACAGCAATCGAAGATCGACATCAGCAAACAAAGAGCAGCAATCAGCAAACAAAGAGCAGCAATCAGCAAACGAAGAGCAGCAATCAGCAAACAAAGAGCAGCAATCAGCAAACGAAGAGCAGCAATCAGCAATATTTCGAATATGTAGAAGGTTTATTCTCATCCAAAGTGGGCGATGGAACAGCCACACACGCACACGATTATATTAATAAAAATTCAAAACGTGTATATTTATTTATATTTAAAAAAAAAGCGCACTGATTTAAGCCAAATTAAGGGTCACGATGAATTATATTTTTTATATATTAGATTTGGAGAATTATCTGAAAATTAAACATCAAGTTTTAATATAGCTAATAAAAGGTCAGCCTAAATGTAAGTTATGGAAAAAAGTCCAACGACCTTGAAAATATCTAATTGTTAATTTTTAAATACCTGAATAATCATAATATATCCTTGGTTGTTTGAATATAAATCCGCAAGGGTCTTCACGAATTCCTGGACGTCAACAAAATTGAAGAGCAGCCATCAGCCAGAAACAGAATCCTGAAAGCTATAATTTCATTATTATTATAAAAATTGGTTAAAAATTGATGAATTTCGACACTGCACCATTTAAAAGACTCTTACCTATAAAATATCCAAAGTGGAACAACTTCTGTTTTTTGCAAACAGCAAACCACTCACTCTAATTTACGCGCAATTAGGATAAAATTATTTACAAGTACTAATACCAATTAACACTTAGGTAGGTCTTTGCTCTACCACTTTGATTTACGCGCAATTACGTCTAGACCGATTTAATTTTAACTTTTAAAATTATGATTTACGCGGAATGACAATTATATGATTTAAAAGTTTTATTTTAACACTGCTGAAAGGAAGTACATGGGATTAGTACATGTGATGGTATGAACACTATATTGTCTCGCCTCCCTACGCTGTTCCCTACAATGGGACTGGGAAACGCCTGATTGTCCCAAAACGCAAATTGCCCTATAAAAATTGGACAAGACAATATAAAGCCCAATCGATCTCACAAAACTACGCCAAAGATGATTAATAATGAATAATTTATAAAATTCAAAATAGCTCTACTGTCTATGAAATTTTGTGAGTAACGCTTGAGCCAGTGATCACACAATCGACATCATGCAGGAAGTTTAAAACACTCACAGGAGCAGCAATCAGCAATCGGTAATCAGCAAACAGCAATCGAAGATCGACATCAGCAAACAAAGAGCAGCAATCAGCAAACAAAGAGCAGCAATCAGCAAACGAAGAGCAGCAATCAGCAATATTTCGAATATGTAGAAGGTTTATTCTCATCCAAAGTGGGCGATGGAACAGCCACACACGCACACGATTATATTAATAAAAATTCAAAACGTGTATATTTATTTATATTTAAAAATAAAGCGCACTGATTTAAGCCAAATTAACGGTCACGATGAATTATATTTTTTATATATTAGATTTGGAGAATTATCTGAAAATTAAACATCAAGTTTTAATATAGCTAATAAAAGGTCAGCCTAAATGTAAGTTATGGAAAAAAGTCCAACGACCTTGAAAATATCTAATTGTTAATTTTTAAATACCTGAATAATCATAATATATATTTGGTTGTTTGAATATAAATCCGCAAGGGTCTTCACGAATTCCTGGACGTCAACAAAATTGAAGAGCAGCCATCAGCCAGAAACAGAATCCTGAAAGCTATAATTTCATTATTATTATAAAAATTCGTTAAAATTGATGAATTTCGACACTGCAACCATTTAAAAGACTCTTACCTATAAAATATCCAAAGTGGAACAACTTCTGTTTTTTGCAAACAGCAAACCACTCACTCTAATTTACGCGCAATTAGGATAAAATTATTTACAAGTACTAATACCAATTAACACTTAGGTAGGTCTTTGCTCTACCACTTTGATTTACGCGCAATTACGTCTAGACCGATTTAATTTTAACTTTTAAAATTATGATTTACGCGGAATGACAATTATATGATTTAAAGTTTTTTTTAACACTGCTGAAAGGAAGTACATGGGATTAGTACATGTGATGGTATGAACACTATATTGTCTCGCCTCCCTACGCTGTTCCCTACAATGGGACTGGAAACGCTGATTGTCCCAAAACGCAAATTGCCC
>NW_020538040.1:67670485-67726361 GCF_003426905.1 Ctenocephalides felis
CCAGAGATGTAGAGTTATTAGATATTTTATCAAAATCACGTTACTTGAGAATGGTATTATTATATACACTAGTCATAATAAATGTACTAAAATAGATGTAATATGAGATAATGCAAATAATCCAAGAAAATTATTTTAATGCTACTAAGACGCTATATACTATTTTTGAGTATGGTTGTGTCACTTATTTTTGATCAGCCATAATTTTATTAATAAAACAGTGAGCTGAAACAAAAGCAATGGTATTTTGAACATTTGTATACTACATACATACTGAAATAATGTCCTTAAATGCGATGAATTAGTCATAAAATCGAGTCTTACAAGAAAAAAGCGAGTTTCACAACTGTCCACCTATTTTTTTTTGACTGTTCAATAGATATGCGATCTACGATACAGATGTGAGGCGCTGACTGAATGCAATAATGAAAACTTGTTCGAACAAACATACTTCATCTTTCTTCCTCTGGACCCTATCTTTAAATAAGCATAGTTAAGCTGTTATTGCGACTGTCACTACCTTATCTTGGCACAACCGTACCCAGTCTTTCGTACATTATCTCAATGAATATATACACATACATAGCAAATGACTTGGCCTGAAGAACATTCTTAATGACTAAATGTAGTTCGAGCTATATAACAACTAAAACCATTTATTTCTTAATATTTATATGCTATTTTTAGTAGTTTTCGATATCAACGACTTACACTCCTAATTGATAAATTTTTTTTTAAAAGATCATAATATCAACTTTTGGATAGCGCGCAAATCAATCAAAGCTTCGTATGGAAATTAGCATGAAAAAAAATTTGAAAATTAAAAAAAAAAACTTTTAAAAAAAATAACTTAGCGACAAATGAATTAAAAGTGACAATTCGTGTCATCTTTTGAAAATTCGACGCTCTGCAAAACAGGTTTTTTATCATTTGTTTTGAAGAGCGTCGAATTTTGAATATAACTCATTCATTTGTTCGCTAACTTATATCTAAAAAAATATTTTTAATTTTTCTGAAAATTTTCCCATGCTATTTCTATACAAAACTTTGATTGAATTGCGCACTATCTAAAAGACAATATTAAGAGCTAAAACTTATAGAGGATTTTTTTTATAAACTTGGAAGCATTTGAGCCCCTGGGAGCAAGGATATTCGAAAATGTCCATATTAAGGACCACCTTAATATATATATATATATATATATATATATATATATATATATATATATGATATTCAGTTTTCAGGGCAATACATCAATTAAAAAATTTGTATGACTTTAAAACATTTTTATTTATTCCATACGTTTCGACACATTGTTTTGTGTCATCTTCAGTGGACTCTAGATTGAAAGAACAGATAGAAATTATTAAATAAAATTGCCTTGTACCTTAGCCCTCAACATGTGGTTCGCACATTGACGTACATTCAGTAGTCACCCGTACATCGGAGCACAGAAATATACGGCGTGATGTACTTCACAAATTCATAAAAATCTCAGTCAAAAATTTATATATTGTTCAACTTAAAATGACAAGGATTGGTTTTTTAGTGCACTGTGAACATTTATAATATGAAATAATTAGGATTGTGCATTGTGAACATTTATAATATGAAATAATTAGGATTGTGCATTGTGAACATTTATAATATGAAATAATTAGGATTAATTCAATTACATGTAAGTTCATACCATACCTACTTCTTAGTTTTATATAGTTCTTTCAATCTAGTGTCGAAACGTATGGAATAAATAAAAATGTTTTAAAGTCATACAAATTTTTTAATTGATGTATTGCCCTGAAAACTGAATATCACATATTTCAACATCAAAATTATATAAAAAATTTAATATATATATATATATATATATATATATATATATATATCCTTACAACATTGTGTTTATATGTGCATGTTTTATAAGTAGAGTAAAAACAAACACGAGGTGATATTGATCGTATTTCAGAATTAAAGATATAGAATGTACATTACAGGATTATGCGAATAGTACTAATATCATAATACGATAAATACAATCTGTGACCTTGTTTGATAATCTAAATTTACAATGCATATTGGAGCAAAACTTGAAATTGAGATCACGTCATTTACAACGATGTATTAAATAACATTAACGATCTAGCATGGCACGTCAATTGCACCAAACAAAGTGCTATTTTAACCTCAAACTTGATGTATATGCAAACGCAGACTCCACCAAAGGAATAAGATAAGTGCCGTAATAAAATATATCTAATAAAAGTAGGACAAATTCTATAATTACAGACGCCGTGAAATAACGTTGTTGATATCGATATCGAACATGAAGGCGATTACCAATAGTACAAATAGGAGACTGGATTGTAGTTAGAAATATTTTGGTTGCAAAGGATTCATTCAATTCTTTTCGTACGATTTTTTATATAAATTATTTGGTTATATTAATATAGTTTGTATCTATACCAGATACAAAACATAAAACTATTTTCCTCAACATTATTAAATTATGTATTTGGAATAAAATTGCTGGGGCTGGGGATAAATGTAAATAAACGACTTAATCAATAAAAAATAAATTAATTTATGAGTGATTAAAAGTATTCCGAGTAGAAATATTACACATAATTGAAAACGAACAAGCTCGGAGTATTTTCTAAAATCAAATTTTTAAAAATCAATAATTTTTATAATTGAACCAGTTTCCATAAGACTTTAATGGTTCAGTATGTTCATTAAGACCAAGTACTCTATTGTCATACCAAGTAAATCTAATCTAGTCTAATTTTAATTTGAACAAACGGCAAAAAACTCATTTTCTCAAACTTTGATGAATTTTTAAATTAAACTACTTGTCGTAAGGCCGTAATATTTCAGTAAGTTCTATAAGACCATGATATATATCGCTAAAAAACTTTCATAAAAATCGGCTTAAATTTTTTTTCAACAGTTAATTACAAAACGGCTCGGTAGATTTTCACTTAAAACTAATGAGTATCATGCCCAACTAATATCTTTTGAACAGTATTTGATTTTTCAAAATCGATTTGGTAGTACCTATGAGCTGACGAAAAAAATGTTGACGAAACGTTTAACACTTTTTTCCAAATGACAAAGAAACGGCTTGGCAGATCGACGCACAAACTGACAAACGATAGTCCTCATCGAGATACATCGAATGGCTTTTAACTTTTTGAAATCGGTCCAGCCGTTTTTGAGAAAACGTCGATTTACGGCAAATAATCTGTTCACACACACAGACACACACACATATTTTTTTCAATTTGGTCTCATTCGATTCAGAATGGCTTGAAATGTCGAGAAAACATAAAATTAGTGAATCGGATTTTTATATGAAAACAAACTTCTCCTTCGGGAAGTTAATAATAATATGTAATAATAATGGGCACCCCAACTCCATTCATGAAAAATTAGTGTGAGACATTTCTCATTGTCATTTCACATCGCAGTGCCCGAAATGGGCTATTTTTTATTGGAAACATATTTTTGATCTATGTATTCAAGTAAAAATGGACATCGCTCCTGCACGATATCAGAGCGGGGTCATGTAGTTGAAGCAGTATTGAAACTAACTTTCGAAAAAAAACTAGCAAATATCAATAAGTTTTTAAATTTTATTTTGATAAAGCACCCAAGTCACTTATCACTTTTTGGATATACATCACTAATTGTAAAATGGAGAGCTTTTCCCACAAATATTTATTACTATCAATTTTACAAATATACTGTATACGCTTTCTTTAATATTTTTACTTCAATTTGGTTTCGCTGATTAGACGGGTTTAATTAAAAACCAAAATCCAACACATCAATGATAAATTTATTAAACATCAATATTTTAGTTACATGTTGTTTGATTTTATACAAAGTTTACACATACTTAGTTTTCATTGGAGCTAATTTGCCCATTACATTAACAACAAATATTAAGAAAATTCGAAAAGAAACGGAAATAAGAAAACCAAAAGAGCGATTGTAATACATAAAATATCAATCAATCAAACATTTCGTCTATTCGAATTACGACCGTTTAATTTTTTCATTTTTACGATCTATAATTCAAGATGCAATCAGCATCTGGCAGTGACATGTGATTCGACTCATAGTTTATATGCACTAAGTCGGTGCACCGAGCATTATAATGTTTCGATAATTTACTATTATCCTCGATCATTAAAATATCAGCGGAGCCGTCAAAGTTTAATTTATATGCACTTTCAAATTAATTATAGCTACTGCGAATGCCAAGGTCTTTATGTTCTGGTTGCCCCGAGTGCGGCCTAGGAGTGCATGTGAAGAAAACGAATTTACATATGTCAGATAGATATTGCCAGAATTAATTAAGCAAATATTAACTCGAAATATCTATTTAGATAATTTTGCATTATGCACAATCGTTTCAGAACACTAAAGTCCACTCTAAATGACGGTGACTAGATATATTTTGAATAGTTTTTTCAAGAGTGACAATGCAATCGAGTTTAAATAAACACACATAAACTATAGACATTTAATTCAATATAACCTTCATGCATGTTTTCCTATTATTTTACACATAAACACAGCACTTGTGCTAAATTTAGAATTATTCTTACTGTATTAGCAATAACAATACATGTATAATTATATATCTATAATATATATATATATATATATACGTATATATATATATATATATATATATATATATATGAAATTCTTATTGCATATTGTTCGTCGTAATAATCCTCCGAAACGGTTGGACCGGTTTTGTTATAATTTTATAATCACGTTCAGTATGACTGAGATGTGACCAATATTTATTTTTTATACCCCTAAGTGGTAAGGGTTGCCCACACTTAAGTTCTTTTGGAGCAATGTCTTTTATTTTATTATTTTATAATTTGTAATTTAAAAACACATACAGCCCTAAATTTTTACCTTTCCACTCGAAGCATCGACATATGATAGATGATGCAGGTTTGCTGTGGGCAATTATATTTATCAAAACGCAATATCTACTAATGTAAATCATATTAATAATTTTCAGAACTAGATTGAAGATTGTCCCAAATGCACCAATTTGCAATCGGATAGAGCAATAGGTTTTATTTATTGTAAATATTTGTAGACATAAATTGTACCATATTCATTTTTAACTTCCCGTAAGGTAAGTTATAGTCAGTTATAGTATTCGCAAAAAAAAATCGAAAATGAAATTTTGTATTATTCTTTAAATTTCAAGGCCTTCTGAATATTTTGGCATACCTTAGAAAATTTGATGTATGTGTGTGCAAAGGTAGGTCGATACAAAAAACATTTGATTTGTATTGACACAACGAAAAATTGACTTTTGGGAAAGAAGTTCAAACGGCAATAAAAAAATGCCATTTAGTAGTAAAAAATTGCCAATAGACATATGATCCTTAAATTATAAGATATTTTACAGAGAATTTAATAATAAGTACAAGTATTTTTAATAATAAGTACAAATATAAACACATTTCCTACCAATCATACCAATGTTTACCGCTGAAAACAACTACGCAGCGCGATTGCTTTAAAAAAAGTTCAAAATTTTCAAAAAATTTCATATTTTTCAAAATTCTCAAAAATCTAAATACCAAGTTTTTCTGTATTACGATGATGAGACTTTTACCTTTACTGTAATAACATTTTTCTAATTTAATATACTAAGATTAGTAATAGTATATTAGGTATGGCAAGATTGTATGAGTATAATAGATGTAGAGCGTAATAAATAATACTAAAATTAGGGTAGTTCCACAAAAAACGTAGCATTATTCCTTATTCGCATAAATTTGTATTACTCAATGTCTACTTCTGAACGATACTGGTATTAGATAAAGATGTTATAATAAATGATCAAAATGAAAAGAGGTCGATATTAGCATGACGCACATTATACCAACATAAAATGAAAGTGCAGCACTTGAACAGATCGTAGAATGCAACAAATTGGGCTTTCAGTTATATAATATTATAATCTTATCTGGTCTAGCCTTGAATTAAATAGCATACGGCGTATGAATCATTCATACATTCAATATATGATATGCGATATAAGTGGCCAAAGGCGGCTCTCCAAAATAGGCGCTGGTCTAATAACATTTTCGTTGACTTTATTCTGATTTTGTATCGATGACTTTCAACTGGGATATAATTAGACATTTAACTAAATAGACGGAAACAAATTATGCGCACGAAACTTTATTGCTGTTGTTTTGAGATCCGTTTGTTCATATATCATGTCCCCATAAATAACCTAGATGTTATTGTACTCGGGATATGTTTCTGACAGCTTGATTTTTAGAATACAAGTTAATGTTGCTAAATTAAAATAGTATTTATAACTTGGCCATCGTGGAAAACAAATATTTTTAATGACGTTTTTACATATAAAATATTCATTTAGCATTTTTCAAATTTGCTATATAAGTTGCTTTTTAATCGCTTGTTTTATAGAGTGAAGAACATTTAGCACAATTTACACAGATTTAGTGCAATAAAAGTTTTCTGAAATGTATATTGGAATAACCTACAAAACTTGACAACTTATTAAATTATGCAATTTCACAAAATAATTAGCAATACATTATTTGAAAACGCTCCATTATTAGAAAATGCATTTTTCCATGAAATTAATATTTACTATAACGGTTGTGCCACTTTTTTTTGATCAGCTATTATTTTGTTAATTTATTGCTTTGAACTTTTGTCTACGTGTAAATACTATCCTTAAATATGATGGAGTAATCACAAAAGCCCATTGGACGGTTGTAATAGACATAAACATAGGTAAAAAATAATAGGTATAAACACAAAAATGGTTTATAACGACTTTTATTGTCGATATTTAACAATCATATATAACATAACACAACCTAAGTATTTTAACAAAGCTTATGAATAAAATATAACAAAACATAATTTTTTAAACAAAGTTAAAAAGTTTTCTTTGTAAATTTTTTTTTGTCATATTGAATTTTTCTTTTCCTTTAGTATACTGTCTTAGTTAAGTTAGATTTTTTTATCTGTTTGATCTTCACCCGAAAAGGACAAGACCCACAACCACATGTCACAACCGTACCCAACACAAACTTGAAATCAAATCATCGTTATGACTGAGAAATATGTAAAAAAAGAAATTATGAAAAAATGGCTTTGTCAGAAACTAATTGTTTCTTCACTCAGTAGTTTTCTTCCTTTTATATAAAATAATAATAATCCCAATCTGGACATACGGAATTGAGCTATGGGCGTGCGCAAGCAATTCAAATATAAAAATAATACAAAGAGCGCAATCGAAAATTTTAAGATGCATTGTGAACGCACCCTGTTATATTACAAATGACACTCGACATAAAGACTTAAAAATAAGAACTTTTAGTGAAATGATAAAAGAAAGGAGCAAAGGATACTATGAAAAATTACCAGGTCGCCCAAACAAATATGCAATTTTAAATTATTTAATTAAGCGAGGAATCTCCTACTAAAAAAATATAATGAAAAATAAAAATAAAAAGGAGTTTTCAAAAAAAAAAAAACGGTATGTTTTAGCACTTTTTGCTTTGTATCTTCCAAACCTGGGTGGACCTGTATTTGCCAAAAACAACCCAGTGCGTCTCGCCCTCAACGTGAATCGAATGTATTTTAAATCAATCTAATCAGATGACTCGTTCTTGCAAAAATTGAATATTTATGTACTATTTGCTCTGTATCTCCGTAACGACTGGATCTGTCTAAAATAAATCATTAAATCTCCCTATCAATAGGAATATAATGTTTCATGAATCATTTAAATCGGTTCATCCGTGCTCCCGAAACCGTGGACGAAAAAGTGTATCAATACAATGTGTACATACGCACACATACAATCATAACTCCAAATTTTCTATGGTATGCCAAAATGTTCAGATACTACACGTGAAGATATGTAAAAATTTTCATTTTCGATTTTTGGACGATTACAATAACTTATTCCTCGAAAAGTTTAGAAGTGAATATAACTTTTTTTTATTCAAAAATGTTTCAATAATTGTTTTATATACAATCCACTAACAAAGTTTATTACATGAAAACGCTACGAAGCAAATAAGCGAATTGCATTACTGTGCAGCAGAAAGAGAGTGTAGAGCGCGCGCCCCTTCTTCATTTTGATCGCCACGACATTACATCGTGTCTGTATGGTCGCGTTAGCTATAGCTAGTCTCTACGAAACGAATTATGTGTGTGACGGGAGCGCGCCAGGGCGAAGATCGATTTTTAATTCCGTAAAAGTGTAAATTAAAAACAACTACCATCGCAGAAAAGCTCACACTGCACACTCGTAGTTCAATTCGCTGCAGCCCCTAACCGGGTCCCTTGGGGGTCGCGCCATCCGCCGTCCGCCTCGTGGACGGTCAGCGCGACGCGACTAGACGCGACTAGACGCGACAGTGCACAGTGCACAGTGCACTGTACATTGGCGCGATACGCTAATGCACAACGAAATGCGTCCTCGCGTTCTTACCGAGTCGCGTGAAAAATTTAAATAAAGATTGCATTATGCGAGCGACGATGTGTATGCACTATAAAATTAGATGAGTGCTGCATATATGCATACGATTCTAATATAATATTATTGCACATTTTGATAATATATATATATATATATATATATATATATATATATATATATATAAAGTTTTGTTTGTTCACCTTGAAAAATTCACGGTATCAATTATATATAAATACTGATTAAAAACAAAGTTTAAAAATAATGATTCTCTTTCTTTTGATATGTTAAACTAACTAGCTTATATACACATAAAATTTAGTTTTGATCATGAAACGGAAAGTTTCCATCTTTATCTATATATTTTCATCATAGACTACTATTAAGAATTCGTAACTGTAACATATATTTGTAGTGTTGTATTTTGATAGTAAAACAATAAAAATGTTATTGTAGATATACCAAAAATATGATTTAAGGTTTATAATTTCGTGTAAATTCAAAATTTATAAATTTCGTTAGAAAATATATTTTCAAAAACCGTGTAAGATCGAAAACGTGTAAAACGAGTACCGTGTAAGACGGGGGATAGTTATATATATATATATATATATATATAATATATATATATATATATAATATTTAATAATATATTTTTACATATGGTAGCAAATATGTTGATTAAACAAAATACTTGTTAAACAGGCATTCATTCAAATAAAAAAGAGAAGAATTTCATTAAGACACAAACACAAATTAAATATAATCAATGAAAATAATAGATACTTCACAACACTATGTTAGTGAAAAAGAAAAGCAAAGATATAATTCAATAAAAAACTAAACGAAAACAATAATTGAGACTATCACGCCTCGAAGGGTAGGTTTTTATTTGTGTTTGTTAATAATTTGTGCGTTTTGTTCTACTGAAGAAGATTCAAAGTAAGACTTAAAACGTATGAATTTATTAAAATTATTTTAAAAAACATATTTTTGTTTTTTTTTTCTATTTTTACTATCTGGATGCATATATATATATATATATATATATATATATATATATATATATATATATACGTATATATATACAGGGTGTGCCAGACTTTGACGTCAAGTCTAAACGGTGTGATACAATTGACCTTAAGTGTTCTAAAAAAATTTAGAAAAAAAATTATCTCCCGTTATTTGAAAATTATGAGCTTTTAAGTGCAACCTACGCTTTGGTGAAATTATGACCATTGGTTATTGTGGTTAATTTTTATTCATTTTGTTCTTTTAAACTTTGGAACCGTAAATCATATCACAACTGCTTCAAGTTTTTAAGAATTAAGTCTTTTTGTTGAATTATGAATTCAAAATTTCCAAAATTCATTAACTTTGAGAACAAAAATTCTAAAGAATGTGGGCAAGTTCTATCAATAGTTGTAGCATTAAATCAGAATTTCATACTATTTTTAGCTTCATACTAAAAAAATCAACTAAAAAAACCCAAAAATAATATATTTTTGCTAGTGAATTTTGCTCATAAATGATAGAACTTAAAATAATTAAGCAAATTATTTCCGAAAATGTATGAATTTGTTGCAATAATTATAAAAATTGTTAATAATTAAAAATAAAAAAAATTTATATACCATATATATATTTATAAATTTATATATATATATATATATATATATATATATGTATATGTATATAATATTTGGGTGACTTACTTGAGATAACTTCTTTCTTGGACTTGTATCTGCCCAGAGTAGACGATTCTTTTATCCAAAACCGACCGGACAGGTAAACACAGGGATCTACGAAAATCGGAAACTTGTTAGTAAAATGTCGTATAAAATCTTTGAGAATACGAAAATACAGAATATGTATGATTAATTCATTTTATAAAATTTCTGTGTGATATCTTCGTGCAATCTTCAGCAAGTTTTTATTCTAATGTATGCGCTATAAATTTGCAATTACCTTTGTATTACCTTATTATTTGCTCGTATATTTATGAGCAATGAATTTATTTAGTTATATTCATATGTACTAAGTATTTCTCAAACGCAATTTTATTCTTATAGTATGTGTAAAAATTATTCCATATCTGGTAAAGTCGTGCACAATTTAATTTCAGTACAACTTTTAATTCATATATAACAAAACTTACATATTTATAATTTTTATCTTTTGAACGGCCCAGTTAAAGAATCAATTTTTCGGTAAAATAGATCGTCGCCATAACAACGCCATGTCACGCTATTTTCTTCATATAAAATGGTACTAAAAACACAAAATGCTATTTGTATTTGCTATGCATTCAGGCGTTTCAGATATAAAAACTAACCCAGAAAACGTGCAAACGTCGAAAAAGAATGTTATCATAAATGAATCTTTATGATGTGATTTTGTTACAAATACATTAAGTTACATTTTATGTGTAAAACGCCTGATAGCAAAGCAAATACTAAAATTTGAATAATTTACGAATATATATTAAAAATAAATCATATGAATGCGTGTTGTTATGCTGATAGATAATATCTTATGCATACATGGGTTTATCTAATTAAGTATAATTACATGTTATCATTATCAAACTCAATAGTTTTTTTTTAAACTTGTTTGTACAAATTCTTTTTCGCATTATCGTCGACAAGATGTATAATATTCGCAGTTGAAATTAATGATCGATCTCTGTGAATTATTTATAACACTGAACAAGTTTGCAAGATCAAAGTGCAGTCCTTGAACAATCATAGATTGTGGTCATAGTATTAGTGATCACATGAAATTCTCGTCACAAAATAACGCCTAGTACATTCCGCGGTCAAATATTCAAGTCGCCATTAAACATGTTTTGTAAGAATAATGCAATTCATGCAAAACCAACAACTCACAGAATTGGATTTCGTGCCCTCGCTGCAATCCTGGTTCTACGATGAGAATGAATCATTTTGGTCTAGCTGGAAAATTTTAAGTATTCTATTCATGTACGAAAGTACAAAGTATCAGTACATCGGCTGTTAGTTACTGAAGTAAAACCAAGATTATTACATTTGGATTAGAGCACTAGTTTTAAACCAGACTCTATGTATAAAAGTAGTATAATACTAGAATTATTAATATTATTATTCAATATAGTTTGAACAGCAGTCAAAACTTAAGTCCTGTAAGCAGTTGTTCTGATTTGACTTAATACTACGTCGGTTTTAGAGATCGCAACCCAAACAGTTGTCCCATCTCTGTGTGATAAATTTTATTATCACAATTTATGTAATGAAGTGAATATTTCTTAATACAACAATGCCCGATGAAGGCTATTTTTACATGAAAACATTTTGCTATCTATATTTCCAAATGAAAACCGATGTCACTATTGCTTGATATCAGGCTGCTCGAACCCAAGTCATTAATTCAGGTCCCAATGCTTTAGCCGCTTAGCTAAGAGCGAGTCTAATATTGAAATTTATCTCGAAAACAGTTTAAAACTCCGAAAAAATTTATTTTTGTATCAATTTTAAATTACTTGTTCAAATTGACTATGCAAATAAACATTCTTGTTAAAGAGTTGTAACAGTGAAATCGGCATTTTCCAGCAAATAAATTATTCACTTTTCTTTCTCTATTAACTTTATAAATGACAACTTTAACATCATTATCTTAATTATATAGGTATTTCTATTCTTGTGATTGATTTTGATAGATTAAGTTCAGAACTTACACTTAACATTTAACAAAATTGTACACGCAATTAAAAACACCAAACTTTTTGAATTTTTTTAAAATTTATATTCATTTATTGTATTTTTGTTAGACAAATTATCTGGTGTAAAATATCACAGTAAATATTGCTACAAATAGTTTATAATAATTCTAATCTATTCAAAAATTATTATACAGGGTATCCCAAAACTGAACGTCGAGCAGAACCGGAGTATTATTGACCGGGATAGTATTGACATTAACTATTCTGAAAAAAAAATTGAAAAAAAAATATAACACGTTGTTTGGAAATAATGTGCTTTTAAGTGCAACCAAGAGCTTTGGTGAAATTGTGACTATTTTATTGGTTATTATGGTTAATTTTTATTAATTTTATTCATTTAAGCTTTTGAACCATAACCGCATTTCTAAGACCACAGTAAAAAATAATAACACAAATGCTCTAAGGTTTCAAGAATTAAGACTTTTTGTTGAACTACATATTTAAGGGTACTAAAATCGTTTGACTTTGAGAGGCCTTCCTATAAAGAAATGTGTGTTCTAAACCAAACTAAAGCAAATTTAATCAAAATGATTGTTTGCCGTTTATTATATTTATTCTAATTTTCATTTTAAATGCTTTCTTCTGAAGATTTATTGAACATAATTTCCTTTTTTCTTAGTGGCTTAATTATGCTTTTTTCTGCTTAAAATTCTAGATTTTTTAATGTTTCTATGTTTTAAATGAACTGTACATATATTAGGTTTAAACCTATTTTAAATTCTCTAATACAATGTTTGAGATCTTGAATAAAGGTTGGCGCATTTAATATGGTAAAATACTTGATAATTTTATTATTGAAATATTGGAGTAAAAAAATATAAACCTAGAAATAACACAATAACGGCTAACGCATTTCGCCTATTCTTAATATAATATTCAATTACAGCCAATAAAGTTCTAATTTAAACTGAATACTATAAATAAATATAATTTCTCAAAATTGTCTATTGTTATACAGGATCAACATATTCAGGATAATCACAAAAAAAGCATAAATCCTTAAAATATCAGGGCCAATATACCAATCATTAGGGCAATATATATTGTTACAATGCTGCATAACATTGATCGAATTAAAATATTTTTCAATTAAATTGAGATATTGCTCGTTTTCATATATCTGAAATGAGGTGCAGGATAACATTTTAGACAATACTGTTTTATAGATATAAATGACTAATGAAATGAATAGATATAAATTTTCGTAAATTTCATAAAAAAGTAATAAAAAGAGCAATTCAATTTGCTCTGAATTACTGAATTTTGGAGCATTTGTGACATTTGCTAATTTAATTTATGGAAAAATATCACATGATTTTTTTCAGAGCATATTTCACTAATTGAATTGACCAATATTCACTAATTGGCAAATGGTGCATGTAGTCACGCCTTGAGCAATTAGTGAATAAGCACAAATTTATTATTTGTGAGTTTTGAAGGTATTTTTTGTGAATTTTTATTTCTAATAATTTAATTAGATGAAGTGTACTCCTTCGAATTTTCTTCGTACATAAAACAGTTTCTTTGGTAAATATTACTGATTGTGAGAAAAAAATTGTTTTGTTTTTTGAGAATACATGTAATAATAATTTAGTCTGAAGCAACTAAAAAAAAGAATATCATTTAATTCACAATCAATTATACTATCATTATTTTCATGGTTATGATATATTTGAAGTCATTCATACATTATGGTTAAGGCATCACTAAAATGATGACTCTATAATTTCATCAATTAATTCAAAGATTTTTCATATTAACTCTGTCAATGGCTTTTTACTTATCGGATTGATAATAATATAAATTTTCTTCTATTGGCTATCAATCCGTTGAGAATGTTTCACGCAAATGTTATTTCTCACGCATTTAATTCTGAGTGTTACAAATTTAGCAAGTATATGCTAATGTTTTTCAATATGAGCTAGAAAGACATAAGCTCTAGAATAGTTTACATATGATTTTTAGAAACATTGAATTTATAAATCTATGTAATATTGTGAAATAATTATAAATTTTAATGATTATGTGTTGATCGTAAGATCATATAGCACACCTGGGTAAATCTAGCATAATCATGAAAAAAACAAGCATTATGGTATTGCTTCTATGGAAATGATTTGTTTGTTTCAATAATCGTTTCTATGGTATATTTTTTCAGTTATGGCAAAGAAACATATTTATTAGGAACTTTATATTATTCTGGTGTGATCAAGAACGTTTTAACTATATTCATCAGTATTCAAATATATTTTGGATAAAAGTGGCATAAAAGTTATTGAATAAAATGTTATATTAATCGGATTTTTCATTAAATCACATACTTGATACATAAATTGTTTAATGTTGAATTTGAATTAATAAAGATTAAAATTCAAATGCTGATTTATAAAATTTAAATATTAAATAGAAATCTATAATTCACTGAAAACTAAGGGTTGTTATAGCAACGCTATGTGACACTCCTTTCTTCGTATAAATTGGTAGTAATAACTGTCTCAATGCTATGGATTCTGTGCGATCAGACGTTTTACACATAAAAGCTAACTTCACGTTTATGTTATTATAACACACCATAAAGATGCAGTTGCGATAACATTGTTTTTTGGCATTTGTGCGTTTTTAGGTTAGGTTTTACATCTAAAACGTCTTACTGCGCAGCAAATGCATAATATTTTGAGAGCTTTTAATACCAATTTATATGAAAAAATGAGCTTAACATTGCGTTGCCATAACAACGTTATGTTGCGGTGTAAAATATCAAAGAATTGGCTCCTTAGGACCAAATTTTACAAGTAGTATGCTGTTTTAGAATATCAATAAAAACTGGGTCAAATAATATACTGGCATATGTGATCCATATTATATTCATCAAATTTTTTTTTTAATTATTTTATTTTCGTATCATTTACAATTACATATAAAATTTGGTTCCCTATGATTCATTTATCTAGCAATATTTTTCATTAGAACTAAAACAACTTTTTATACCACTTTTTCCTATACCATCCTAAATATTTTTCTCAATCAGTTATGAATTTACTGAACAAGGACCTCATATTGGATTTAAATATTATTAGACTAGTATGACGTGTCCTGATTATAAAATATAATTTGCACAATTACATGATTCACATAAGTGTTGCAAGTTATATTCTCACTATTTATCTAGTAATATTTATTTTAATGTTAATGTATTTTTGTAAATATTGTTAGAGGTTATCTATTAACAATCATATAGAGTAATATCAGAAATGTACATTATAAGTTTAATGTGTGTGTTTGATTAATCAGCGATTATAGCGCGTGTTCATATAAATAATTAAATGCTCATATCGAAACTAAAAGTTCTTCAACAGAAATTGACAAACGATTTAAATGAACGATTTTTTCAGAATACAATTAACCCTATCGATTCGGATGCCGCCGCTCTGGCGACAAAATACATATAAATTCCGGAGTTTGCGAGTGGAAAGGGTTAATATGTCACATCTTTAATAAGATTTTCATATCATTTCGTTGCTTATATTGCCTGGTTCCTTTATCTTATAAAATCGTTTCACAGTTTCTGGCGTTTGTGTTCTTCGTAATTAGGCAGTCTTAACTTTAGACAATATATTTACTCAAAATCAAATTGGACCTGTGTGACCGCCCTATCCTACTATTTTCATTTTATTAAATTTTCTGCATTCTTCATATTTCTACACTTATAACGCAAAACTTCAGTAATGTTGCTTCAATTTGCAATCATTACAAAATTGCGCAAAATTTGCCTTTTAATTGTAATCTGAGATTGATTTGCATCTGTGTATATATTTAATAAAGAAGAGTACATGGCTTAACATCTGCGTATTGTGTACTATTGTGAAATGTTATCATTCTGAGATTTCGTCAATTGCTGTTTGTTAAGCTTTTTATTCTGACTTATGACGCACATACTTTATTTGAGTATAAGATTTAAACATGTAATCAATATTGTCTGATATTGCACAAGCAGTTCAAATTTTATATACTTCATCATCAAAGATTTTACAAATGAGATTTCTGTGATATTGTTACTGTGTGGTCTTAAATCCTATAATATTTATTAAACAGCACTATACTTTCTTAAACTACGGGGCTTTTTAAAAGGCAGTCCAATTGTTGTCTTAATTATTCATGTATTTTGTACTAGCAGATGACCCGATGGTTGTTCTTTCTTATACCAATAATGTAATTTATTGAAACAAAGTTAGAGTTATTTTTTCTTGTAGGGCTATTTTCTCTTGTAGAGCTTTTTTCTCTTGTATTAGCAACCACTAATGTTCTTGGTTCAATATTATCCACCTGGGCCAGCCTGAATCAAGCAATAGTGATATCATATCTTTCCTTGAGATTATAGTATTATAGAGAGATCAAGTAAAAATAGTCTTTCGGAATATGCTGTAATGGAAATATATCTAATACTACCTAATGAGTATCGTTGCCACCTAATTGCTTTCTAAAAACACTAATTATAAGTTGAAAAATTATATCACCCTGCACCCTAATAATACATACTTCTGATGTGGATTGGGATATAAAAAAATCACTTGGAAACCATTTAACTTCCCAAAGGAGAAGTTTGTTTCCGCATCAAAAATCCGATTTGCTATTTTTGTGACTAAAAATAAGTCATTCTAATGAAACCGTATTGTAAACAGTGTGTGTTTGTGTGTGTGAGCCGATTTTTGAAATTTTGACAAATTTTTCTTAAAAACTACTGGACGGAATTCAAAAATTTAAAAGGCATTCGATGTAACTCGAATAGCCCATTTTGAATAGATTTTAAAAATTTAACAAAAACTCTTTGAAAGATATTGGTTGGGAAGTGCAGGAAATTAGTTAGTAGTGCATATTAAAATGTTTTAGGCCTACGATAATCGGTTGAATTATAAAAATTGTGCGCTTGAGCAATTTCAGTCAAAATCTGTGCTGAAGCATATGAACATTCTTTGATGTTTTGCATATAGCTACTGATTACAGTTGACGTAATTTACGTGTAAAATAGATTTTTAGAGCCCTAAATGAAATCAACACGTTTCATTTTGTGTCATTATGTGATTAAATTAATTTAATGCATACAATTAGAGATATTATAAGTATATGCGAAAGACATCAATTGAAAATCGTATCTATTATGATTTAGTGAAAGCGGAAATTTTATTTTCGAAAAAAAAACAGTTGAATATCAGGAAGATTATGTTACTGGTCTTAAGGCAAAGTACTACTTACAACCAGTTTGATTTATATTTTAAAATAAAAATGCATATTACTATTGCTAGATATCAGGATATCTAGCAATAGTTGAATCTAGGATTTTGTAGTCACAAATTTATGTAATATGGCTTTCATATTTAATTTTTATATTATAGTATCACTTGAATCCTTTTTTAACTTCCCGTAGAGTATGTTATAGTAATTGCAAAAAAAATCGAAAATGAAAATTTTTGCATATCTTCACATTTCAGAGGTTTCTGAACATTTTGGCATACCTTACAAAAACTGATGTATGTATGTGTGTGTTCGGATACAAATTTTTGTCGACTATTTCGGGAGCACGGTTCAACCGATTTGAATAATTCAAAAACATTAGATAAGGAGACGTGCTGATTAGTTTTTGACAAGGTCCAACCGTTTAGAAGAAACGGGACAAAGAGTGCTGAAAATGGTAATTGCGCCGGATTTTAATAATTCAAAAAACATTTTACTTGTATTGATTTACTGATTAAATTGTTGGGAAGACAGGTCAAGCGGTTTCGGAAATCGAGTAAAAAAGGTAATAAAAATGTCATTTGGCGGTCAAAAATGATCACTAGTCATATGCTCATGAAATTATTAGATATTTTATAGAGATTTTAATAATAGGTATGAATTTTGTTCTATGGGTTCCGTAACATTGTTTATCCGTTTGACTGCGACGCGGCGCTTACGCGCTTTAATATTTTGTTTCTACGCAGCTAAAGCAGCGCGATTGCTTTGACAATAAGTTCAAAATTTCCAGAGCATTTCGAAATACAAAAAAATTTTTTTTTCATAGAAGTCAATTTTTCTTCAATTTCACAATTCTCAAAAATCAATTTTTTCCAAAGTTTATAAAAAATTGGATTTTTTTTTTTTAAATATTTTTTGGTACCGGAAGTTCCCACAATTTGTCTTAAGGCACGATGCCATACCACCACTAGTTTTCTCTTACATCGTATCTTTCATTAGCAAAATATTTTCATAACTAAGCAAGTATAAACATTATCATTCTATTCTGTTGTAATATGTCATTGAAATCCGGCAATCATTTTTTACACAATCAGTATTTTCATTAAAGTTGTTTGTGTTTTTTTCTAAATGCGGGCGTGAATAAATAACCTTTTAAAACTGGTCTAATAAACTCATTATTATTCATAAATATCCAATAAAGCGGCAAACAAATTAAATATCTATCACGGCCACGGGATCTCCGACTCTACGCTCCATGGAGTGCCAACCGCAGAGCCTGGCGAATCGGCTAACATTCTATTCTATCAAATTCATTTGCGAACAATTCAATTATAAACAACCGTAAATAGACTGATAGAGAGGTATACATTTTGAATTGGGCTCAACATGCGATTGTTTTATTAGTATATTAATCAATGATAATTATAATTGACTTCTGTACAGTACATTTCTGTAACCGTGGAATACAAACAATGTTCAAATGCGGTTCAGTCTATTACGCTAAATAATTATTTTTGAAGCCAAAATATTGTTGATTTATTAATCGATCAGTTAACAACCATAAATATTATTTGTAATAATAGATTTAAATTAGCAAATTATGCTACTAATTTATAAAAAGATCATTCATTCCTGATTTTTCGAGAATCAATATTTGTCCCAGATTTTCCACAATTTTTCTAAAAATTTCTTATTTCAACTTCACATAGGGCAAATTAAAGAATTAATCCTCCGAAAATCGAAAACGAAAATTTTTGCATATTTTTACGTTTCAAAGGTTTCCGAACATTTTGATATACTTCAGAAAAAATCGAATACAATATGTATGAAGACAATTTTTCGTCCACGTTTTCGCGAATACGGATCAACCAATTTGAATGATTCAAAGTGCGTTCGATTTATATCGATAAGGACTCGTGCTAATTAGTTTTTGAAAGTGACAATTGAGTTTTTAAAAGAACGGGGCATCCGATTTAAATAATTAAAAAAACATTTCACTTGTAATGTTGTAATAACGTGATGAAAAATGTTTAAAAAAATGACATTTGGCGGTCGAAAATCATATATTTTCAACAGTGGACCAACCGACATAAATGAGCATCAACAATTTCAATATTTTCAAAAAAAAAAATAAATAAAAAATTTCTAATATAAGTTTTCAAAAATTATCAGTATTTTCAAAATGTTTCAATTTTTTTAAAAAAAATTCATAATTTGAAAAAAAGCAATATCGTCCAACTTTTTCAATATTCAAAATTCAAATTATCCAAGTTTTTTAATTGTTTCAAAATGTGCAAAAACAAAATGAAAATCCTCAAACAAGACTTAATTTTTTGAAAATTTTGAATTACAGTACGGGAAATGCCAGCAATTTGCCCTAAGGCACGAGCTTAATATTTAATTCGAATATATATATGTATGTATATATATATATATATATATATATATATATATATATATATATATATATTATATATATATATATATTTATAAATTAAAAAGGTCCATAATATGGATGTTTTCGATTTTCCTTGCTCCCAGGGGCTCAAATGCTTTCAAATTAATAAAAAAAACCTACGGGAATTTAATTATCTGAAACCTTTAGCTCTTAATATTAAATCTAACCAAACTTTCTTGGCTGTTCTTTCTCAGTGAATACTTATTTTGTAAAACATATCAAACTTTCGTTATAATTTTTTATTGATGACCAAAATAAGCAAATACAATGTTATTCTCAAAATTCTGATTCATTTGTCGCTAAGTTATAAAATTCTAAAAAACAGATGAATTTTGACCATCTAAAACTTTCAGAGATTTTTTTTATCAATTTGAAAGCATTTGAGCCTTTGGGAGCAAAGAAATTGAAAAATATCCATATTAAGAACCACCCTAATATATATATATATATATATATATATATATATATATATATATACATTTGGGGTAGCGTGGGACACAAAGGTCCAATTTAACTTTGAGAAATTATATCGTGAAAAGAAATCGATTATATATAGCTCGAAGGACGAAAAAGTTAAAGACATATTATTGATACGTGCAACTTACTAACTTATTATTAGACAAAGATATTAACAAATATTACCGCTCATTGTGTTAAGTCAAAAGATCATATGTACACACATCTAATTGCTTAGTGTGTGCGCTGATATGTCGCGACATATATTATGACTATAATAAATAATAAGTGTGATAATACGAAAGCGAGAAATGCTTTCAATCTCAATTGCTAAGATTAAACATTGCGGTGAATATGTAGAAAATTAAAGGCAGGAGTAAACGAGTTTCGATAGTGACAATCACTAATTCATAATTAAATTCGATAACGAGCTAGTGAATTCACTGCTATATATCAATTAATTACAATATTATCATTACCTAAATATATACATTTTTTCTTATTATTTGCACAATAGAATATATCATAATATACTGGCAACGGAAACAAATATAATTAAAAGTTTGATTATTAAAAAATATTTTCATTATGATAAATGAATTAAATTTGTATGATTCATACAGTAATGCAACTTTTCTTGAATCTATGGTTAGGTATATTTTAAGACTATCTCTAATATAATTTAGTAACATTTTAAATATTTGTAATTCCTCTCTACATTTTGTATCAAAACCATATTTTTAGATTATTATCACGCTTGCAAATAAGTAGTTTTTTACATACAGCAATACACACCAGAGTTTCAACAAAAACAAGAAATACTAAAGAAAACAGAGTTAATAATGAAAAAGATAAGGTCCTAGATAATTTTTTACAGAGCTTAAAATCGAAAAAATAAGAAAACTCGATTTCTATTTTCTGCACGGCTGGACCTACTTTTGCCAAAAACTAATCAGCACATCTCCTTATCAATGGGAATCGAATGTTTTTGAAGCATTCAAATCCATTGATCCGTGCGACCGAAAACGTGGACGAAAAATTGTATCCATGCATACATACACATACACACATGCATTTTTTTCAAGGTATGCCAAAATTTTCAGAAACCTTCAAAACGTGAAGATATGCAAAAAAAATTAATTTCGATTTTTGGACGATTACAATAACTTACACTACGGGAAGTTAATAATCTATAATGACCTTATGATAAAATCAATCTGGATTGCACTTTATGCAGCATAAGACTATTAATTAACTACGAGCATATCACAAATTATAATCAAAATGATCACGACATAAGCAGAAACGAACCAATATTTCAGCTCTTAAATTAAACTCTTGGTTAATTTCCGTACCATAAAGTAAGTAATTCGATATCCATCAGAAATTTCGATATTACATTTTGTCACATGATGCAAAAACCTATGAATAGTTTTATTCTACAGCATAACAAATTCGTAATATTGCATGTCTGTTTTGAAGTGCATGTTCTTCAAAAATTATATATCCGCATATTTGATATTTTAATTTCCGTTTTCAGTAATAACTTATAAAGTTACAAGAACTTTGCATTAAAATCCATTTATAATGGAAGTTATTAGTAAAATATCCAGGTTAATTTGAATTATGTGCTAATGCTCCATACAATACTTGCTGGTAGCTGGTGTATGAGAAACTTAGGGTATAAATTTCTGTGAAATCGGTTTATTATATTTATTATTGACGTCTCGAAGAAGAAAATAATTAATACGATCTTTAATTGGCGTCTATAGTATTTTTTATTCAGCACGTTTCATTTAATTCTACTTCGTGCCTTGAAAATATATTTTATTTAAGCGTAGATATCAACGCTAATCAGTAGTTGCATACGGTATACACTTGGCGCTGTTGTACGATTCGTGTAGACTCGTATTTGCTTCGGGTTGTATTTTCTTCAACGATTCGGCTTTGAATTTTTATTACCATGGCAACGTTTTTTCTAGTATTTAAATCTTTTACGTGAATGTTTCACCATTGTTAATTCGAACAGTGATTGAGAAGGTTTCAAAAATCTTTTTATATAGCATTATTTTATTGTAGTTTTTTGGTTTTTTAATTCTGTTTTTATATAATAAATATAATTTTGTTTTATAATTAATATAATATAATTATTATTAATTATAATAATAGTGTTTTTTAGTATGTTCTGAGTTGAAATATTTTTTGTTGGTAAGCTACTACATATTACTTTATATTTATTTATTTTTTCATTTTATAATTATTATTTTGGTTTTTTAATTTAATTACTTTTAACATTAATTATTCATTAATTAGTATTATTATTTAGTATTTTTATTTTAATTATTATATGGAATCTGTTACTATTTCTTCTTATTGTTTTAACTTCCCGAAGGAGAAGTTTATGTTCTCGAGATAAAATTCGATTTGCTAATTTAATGATTTCTCGACAATTATATATATATTTCAAAGATATCGATGAAAATTGTTTTGAATGAAAGCAAAATTTTTATTTCCGTTATAACTGTTGAATATTTCATCTAAATAGCTAAATCTCAATTCTTATTGATTGTATTTATAAGGAGGTTCATGCAACTTGCCGTAAGGGAAAATACTACTTCCGACTAGTTTGTTTTACATAAAATTAACATAACACTTATTGGATAACGCTGCATAAACTAATTTTCATTATCAACAATATATTTGATAACTACATTCAAAATCTATATAAGATTATAAACTTGATTATATGTGACTATAAATATGTTTTTGGTATTACGTAATATATATTTAACAAATTTATTGCATAATTTATACCCATTTATTGTATGCTTTATTATTTCATTAACGTCATTAACAAGAACAATATTAACAATCAAACAAACAAATTTCTCTCACTCATTTCCAATATTTCATCGATTTTAAAATGACTCAAGAGAAGAAAATTGACATTCGATCTTATGTAAAATCAATTAACAAAAAATGCTGAAAATATGAGTAGACCCAGGTCGGCAATAGAAATAATATTCTAATAAATGATAAAATAAGAGTCTATGAAAATATTGAATGAAATGACAAGTTCATAAGCATCCAAGTCAATAACATCAAAATCTTTGAAAATATTTATGTTTTTAACATTATCCTCGAGTTTTTAGCATTATCTAACAATAAGAGGAAGATATTATCAAACTTTATGCCTTTGAAATTCGTCAACTTTCCTTCTTTGAAACTTCTTCACTTTTCACTTAAGTTCTTGGAAACGTGCCCATCGCTGAGAATAAAGTTCTTGTGAATAAATAAAATGAGAAGTAATTGCTTGTATTTAAATGAAAATAAATTGACATTGTTAGTGTACTTGCAAAAATCGTGTTAATTTTGAGTTTTTATTATTTTACTCGAGTTTTTATTATAGAAGTATCACTTATTTACTATAAATAAAAATATTATAATCCTTATTAAATGTGAGAATTTTTGATGAAACTTGCATATTTTAGTACATTTTTTGGAAGTAGGGACTTTTAAAGTCGATCAATTTTAAAAAGTTCAAATATATAGTTTAACAAATAGTTTTAATTCTTGAAAATTTGATGCAACAGTGACATTTTTTTTAACTGTGGTCCTATAAAAATAACTGAAAACTAATCACAGTTTGACCAAAGCTCTAGGCTGTACTTAAAAGCTCATAATTTTCAAGCTGCATGAAATAATTTTTTTTCTTCTATTTTGTCATTATGCTATTTAGATTAATAATAAATATATTATATTAGGAACAGTTATATAAAAAATAATAAACAACATGCGAGCAAATTGTTCTGTACAGTCTGAAAAAAATAATTTTAAAGTCATTCATATAATTGCGGAAGGCAGATTGTTGTACCTTTTGATGATAAATCATGATTTTTGTTTATTCTTAATTTTAATAGAATTGCACCGGTAGGTAATTTAGTAACATACCATTATTGATCATTACTACAGGCATGCTAGAACTTGTATTACATGTTTCTTCATTTCTACATACCTATTATATCCCATCCAATTGAAAGTTCTACATCGACTTGTTAATATTGTTCGTTTAAATTTTTATATTTAGTATAATACTAGATTAACATCTTCAGCATTCATAAACGGTTTTTATACAAAGTACCACAATTAAATTTAGGTACCTCTTTTATGCAAATCTAGCGTGTGGACATTCGTCCACCACCACCGAAAAATTATGATTTATATAAGGTAACATGGACCAATATTCAGATAGGGGTATAATAACATATATGGATATAATGACACATTGGTCCTATTTTAAAAAATGGCTATATTTAATAACGTTCCCGCGACTTTGTAACGTTAAGAAAGCAACAATCACATTCCTGTCAGATGTTGAGCGTCATTGTCGAAGTTATATCGCAGTAATCAGTTCAAAGTGTGTCTTGCCTTCAGAAGTTTATTTTGAGTTGGTTTTATCATGTTTATTTTTGAACTTATTTGTGGTTATTTATAAATATATCTATTACAATTAATAAACTTAAGCCGGTACTATTGATTTCGATCAATTTCATTGCAATAATCAGGTGTTTGATAGAATTTTTATTATTTATTGATTTTTGTTCACTTTTCGACAAAATGGCATAGTATCTACTATTTCGCAAAGTACCATAGAGTAGTCCATTTGAGGCCAAGATAAAAGAAAATTGGAACCTTTCCAAGGGTATTGGTTTTGAACATACTACTCTGACTACTTCTAAAAACTGACCAAATAATCCACCGATGGAAAGAAGAGACTTGCATTTGTTGCAAAACCTTCTTTGCCCTTTTGATCCTTTTGGGCTCATGCGTCATGTGCTGATGTCCCAAAGAAGACCAAACGATCTATTTATGAACTGTCTTCTTAAAAAATAGAATTTCAATATGTCATTACTTTATGTCATATTGCCCGTATTACATGGACAAAGTAGTTTTTGTAATTAGTTGCATTTTTCTTTAACAAAGAACTTATCATACCCAAATGACTATGTTACTGGTAGTTAATTTATCTAATTATAAGATAAGTAAAAACGATTGAGACTAAACTAAGTGAATCGCATAGATCTAATAATAAATCCATTATATATTCGAATAATTACTCTATGTCGCAATCGAAACAAGTTTCATGAATTCCTGCCCTGAACAAAATACCGTTTTGTTATGGGCAACAAACAGCCTAATAGGATTAGAGCGCGTGTCACGAGAGAGGCCGAGTCGTTGATAACTCGAGCACCGTTCAGTTCATATTTATGGGCTTTATTCATCCAGTTGTTAATAGCCAATTTGTATTATTTTATTCGATGCTGCGGAAATTCATTGACTGCCACGATGAATTATTAACGTTTTGCGTAAATTGTTAAACGGTATCCGTAACTAACCGATCATATCTGGGCAATTGATAATTACTATATCATTCAAATGTAGATGAATTGCTTTAGAATGAAGAGAACTTTAGACTTATTTACGGTTGCTATCCAAAGTTTAAATAAACTAAATTTAACAGTTTTACCAAAGCTAGGTTGCACTTAAAAGCTCATTTCAACTACATGTAAAAATGGTTAACTTCCCGTAGGGCAAGTTATAGTAATCGCAAAAAAATCGAAAATGAAAATTTTTATATATCTTTACGTTTCAAAGGTTTCTGAACATTTTGGCATACCTTAGAAAAAATGGATGTATGTGTGTGTGTGTGTGTGTGTGTGTGTGTATGTGTGTGTGTATGTATGTGCGGATACAAATTTTCGTCGACGATTTCGGAAACACGGATCAACCGATTTAAATAATTCAAAAAGCATTTGATTTGTATTGATAAGGAGACGTGCTGATTAGTTTTTGGCGAAGTCAGGTCTAGCCGTTCCGAAGATACGGGGCAAAAAGTGCCAAAAACGGTACCTCCGTTTTTAAGAGAACGGAGCGTCCGATTTGAATAATGCGGAAAACATTTTACTTGTATTGACAAGATGTAGAATTGATCGAATTTTCATAAAGACAGGTCTAGCGGTTTCGGAGATCTAATGAAAAAAGTAAAAAAAAATGCCATTCGGCGGTTAAAAATGATCATTAGACATATGCACATCAAATTATCAGATATTTTAAAGAGATTTTAACAATAAGTATAATTTTTTTTTACATTTCTATGGGTTCCGTACCAATGCTTATGCGTTAGACGGCAGCGCGGCACTTGCGAGCTTTGACATTTCGTCTCTATGCAGTTCAAGCAGTGCGATTGCTTTGAAAAAAAGTTCAGAATTTCCAAAATATGTCAAAATGAAAAAAACATTTCTTTTTCAAAAATTTTTTTTGTTTTCAAAAAAAAATTTTTTTTCTCAAAAAAATTTTTTTTTTCAAATAAAATTTTTTTTTTTCAAAAAAATGTAATTTTTTGTCAAATTTATAGTTTCTCAAAAATCTTTTTCGAAGTAAAATTTTTTCAAAAATGTTAATCGTTTTTAAAAAAATAATAATTTTTGGTACGGGAAGTTCCAGCAATTTGGCTTAAGGCACGATGCCCTAATTGCCTTAAGACCGAATTCCACTTACAGCTAGTTTTTCTATTTTTTTCATGTTAGTTAGATGGCGTCCATCAATCACGTGATCGATTTTTGAAGGAACCCCTCTCCCTTGGTGATACGTGGTGATATTCAAAATTAGATATTATCTATATGATATATACCCAGTATTTTTTCTACAAATTATATATTTTTCCATTACCAACATACATTGTAAACCAATATGAATTGATTGCATAATACCATTAGCCATATTCTTTACCATATCGAATATTGTTAACTAAACAGGAAGTTTCTCTATTTATAAATTTGTTGACATATCTACTGTCTATAATCAGCAGTAAAATAAAATCATTGTTGTATTTATTTAAATAATCTGAGTATTTGGTGGTTATGAGTAATAAATTAATTTGACAATATAAATAGATTGCATGAAATTTAAATATACTAGATTTTATTAATAAAAATATAATAGACCTGCTTAAAAATATTTATACTATATTCTTGCGTCTGTTTTAATGCAAAATTTTAAAAAACGAATCCTAATTAAATTCAAAAATTATACACATAAGTTAATTATTTGCTTTCCAAAATGTATAAAGCTTAATATAGTAAATTAAAGTAATATTCACTTACGTTCTCCATTAACTGAATAAAATTTCAATCATGATACTAATTTACAAAAGCAAATTATACCTTTCTTAACTTTAGATGAAAAATCTTCAAGGTATTCATTTTATTATAAATTTACAAGCTATTACATAAATTTAAAACACAAAATTAAAATAGGAAACTAACAAAATAAATTACCAGCAAAACTAGACTCTACCACACAGATAGTATTAAAAACTGAAATATAAGAATTAATCAATCAATAGCTTTCGTTTTTAATGATTTTTTGATTTGTATTTAATTATCTACATATGATTGCAATTATACACAATAGTTGGAATGTATTACCTACTATACATGATTTTTTTATCTTCACTATGTTGAAAAAAAAAATACTTATCAATTTCTAAATGCTAAAAATTATTTTTATTATTAAAAACATTGATATATAAAATAAATAAATAATATGCATATAATATATATAAAATCCAGTGCGTGTGGGTGCGTTAAAAAATTAGTCGATAATAATGAAACAGAAAAGAAAGCTGAAAGTCGTTCTAAATCATAAATAAGTGGGATGAGAAATATGCTCTATGAAATATGTAGGTTTAGATTTATTACTAGCAAAATAAATTATTTGAGATGATATTTTTTATCCTAATCCATATATCTGCTATCCCAGTAAATAAGTGGTTAAGTCGAATTTTGGCAAAAATGTTTTAATTTGCGGTATTAACTATTTAGCTAAATAGTTATTAAATTGAAAAACTAATAGTTAGGAACAAAAGTTAATGAAGCACTTTATATAAAATTTAAACCATTCATTCCAAATACCCGATATTACACGAGTATTAGAACTTTGAAATCAAATTTTTCAAAATAGTGAAAATTTACTTAACCACTTATTCAAGTCGTCAATAATTTTCTGCTCTTTTCTTCTTTCACTCGATGATTTTTTTTTTCAATTCATTTTTTAACATCATTAATTAAACATAACTCTTGTTGTTTTATAGTATTTGTATTCTACAATCATATTTAATACGTTAACCTCATTTTCGTGTCCTCTTTATGTAATAAAAAATTAAAATTTTGATTGATAATCAATGTTATGAACTTCTTTACCATGCACATTTGATGTATCTCCAAAATTTGACGATTGTTCAACGTTGAGATTTAAAATAATTTCACAAAAATATATTATTTCTCTTAATTAAAAATATAAGAATTATGTTGATAATAAATCTCTATGAATACAAATAAATGAATTTGTAATAGATAACATACTTTTTCCATCAATACAAATTGCGCGGTCGAACACCGTCACGAATGAATGAGCTTGTTAAGCAGTATTTAAAAATTATTGGTAGGTTTAATTATTGGCGATCTTAAATAATTGTTTTTTTTTGTAATTTAATCGAAAGCTTTTTTATAGTTTTGCGAATTGCAATAGTCAATCTAGCAGAATCAAATTGCATGTGCACATTTCATTTGAGAATAAGTGAAACCCGATAGATAGAAACCGTATAAGAAAAATCTTACGTTTGATTGAAATTACTCAAAATACTATTGAACAATAGTATCATTTATATATAAAACCTCAAATATTTACGAAAATTGCAGGATTGAATGAATAATAATAATAATAATAATAATAAAATAATGAATAATTGTAAAATGAGCAAAATACTTGATAGTTTTAAAAAAATCATATAAAAAATAAAATCCTAAAAGTAACGATTTCTATTACCGCATTTAACTCATCATCAGTTTAAATGTTAGTTGTACGACCAAACTCCAATGTTCGAGAGAGAAACATTTGAAATAAATGTGAGCGAAATGTGTTAGCAGTTATAGTGTTAATTTTTTTCAATATAAATCTATCAAGTATTTTACAATTTTACAATTCTGATTAAATGCACGAACTTTTGATGGAACTTGCCAACACACTTTTGTACATTTTATCTGACTTTTCAAACTCGACCAATTTTGATTATTTTAACAAATTGTCTTCATTCTAAATAATTTTGGGTAATTGCCAATATTTTTGACTGTGGTTTAAATAATCAAAAATAATTCACAATAATGGGAAAATTGTCACAGTTTCACCAATGCTCTTAGGTTGCACTTAAAAGTTCAGAATTTTCAAACTACATGGAATAAATTTTGTTCTACTTTTTTCTTGATGGTTAACGATCACTTCGTTTCTGCTTTACGTTGAGTTCTGGGATACTCTGTGTATTATATATGGAGGCAACTAATATAAAAATAATTTAACAAATTAAATACGTAAGCAAATCTCAAAAGAATTTTTCATGCTTATGTCGGCATATTTTGTGGTCGATAACATTATTTAAATTTGAGTAGAAGTAATTTTTTATTTCTATATATAGGACTCTAAAATATTTACTACATAATGGTGATATAGCATAATTTTTATGAAGAGAGCAGCTTTTTCAAAGAAACGCAGAAAATAGTTAGAGGTACATTGAAAAGAAATCATGGATACTTTATCAAAAATAATCTAGGCATCATTTTCTCAAAAACCAGATTTGGAGCATTATGAATAACAAGAAGTAAATAGTAAATATGTAATACAGCAACTTAACACCTCATTTAGGAAACCTACATGTAAAAAAATAAAAATATTAGATTGTTAAAGTAGTTATAGTTAATTGTCAACATTTGGAACTTTGCAAGATTATATCATATAAGAAAGTATCATATTAATGTCGCACTATATAGAATATCAAGGCTATTTTTATTTTGACACAAAAAAGTACTTTCTTGGCGTAGACGTTAACAATAAAATTTATATCATATAAATTTGATATATCAGAGATCATTTTTCATAACGTATCTAAATATGAAAGCGGACGTCCGTACAGGTATTGAAGGAAACAGCTGTCAATTTCAATAATCTACCATAGTAGGTACCTACGTGCATTCAAACGCCCACAAAGTTTCTAACAGAACGATGAAGACGCAAAGTAGCGGCTACAAAAAGCTGTATTTAAAATCATAAGTTACATTAATGCATTTCTCTTCGATAGAACTTCTATTATTCACTAAACCATTATTTACTATCGCCAGCACTGCACGGTTTCTTATTTGATATAATGTGACAGCTAGTAACCCTTGTAAGATAAAAAAAATGATTTTGTCTAATTTTTTCTTGAATATTTAATTAATAGTTATTAGTTGCTGAATAAAGTGATAAAAATTAGAATTGAATTCAGAATAATAAAAATTAAAGATGATATATTTAATGTATCATTCTGTTGATTAACAAAAAATCACTTATATATTATTTTTATCACTTGTCGTAGAAAAGTAGTAGCATTTTACCTTAAGGAAAATTGCATGAACATTTTAGTGTGTGTACATAATGCAATCAATCAGTAGAATTGAAATTGGTTCATTGAGTTTTATCAAATTTATTCTAAATTTTCGATCGGCGGTTCAGCCATTTCTGAGAAAACGTCGACCGAAGGTCAAGTTTTGGCTTATAAATACATACACACATACTTTTTCTAGTGTTGTAAATGACTTGAGCCGACGAGAAAAGTTAAACTTCAGAAAGTTAAAAAATATCAACAGTTGGAGTTCAAAACTGTACCAGTTTCCAACAAAGAAATTGGGTGCAATGGTAACGTTTTTCTAGATATTAACCAAAAAATTAAAAACTACAAGAATTCGATTAGCAAAGTAGTAATGTTTATAATACCCTATTTCGCTATATCACTTCACACCAAAAATTTGAATTTTTACATTTATTGTATAATATTCCATAGAATTTATGCTATTTATATTGTTAATAATATAAAACAACATCAGTAATAAAACTCAACTTTTATTGAATTTTAGAAAACAAATTTGATATGTCTATGCTAGTAATGAATATTCAAAAAAATATATCTTCACATGTTATGATGTAAACTATATGTTTTCACATAAAATGTATGTGATTTAAATACAAACGAGAATTCTCATTCCACGTCGTTAGAGATACATACTTTATTTTTTTATTCTTACCATTTGGTTAACTTCAAATATCTATAATATGATCGAATAGACAAAAGTAAATAAAAAAGGCAAAATAAAACTATTATTGATAACTAGATATTGTTAATATTTTTACTACTTAATATTTTAAAACTTCTCGTGAAGTATTTGTATGAAGATTTTTCACCTGATTGTAAATGTAATTGAATAATCTATCAAGATCCGTATGAAATTTTACACCTCGCATATTATTACTGCATTATCCAACTTGATTTCAACTATGATTACAGTAAGTTAATTATAATCATTATATAATTATCCAGTAACTTTTCTTCTATAAAATGTGGACCGACCGTGAAAAAAATTTGTGGCAGTTCTTATATATTTTCCATCAATTTTTTCCATTAAATGTCGATAGGCCATGGTGCATTCTTATATAAACTTTGTGGCATATCTTATAAATCAGCCCAGCAGAATTTTTCCTTAAAATTTCGAGCTGCCGTTAAACAAGTTTATGGTAAATTTATAATGCAATATGTGTGAAAAAATATATATTATATATTCACTCGGCTTCCATAAAGGAAAGCAGGCAAGTAAGTTCATGGCAGTTCTTAAATTTTTCCAAATACGTTTTTCCTTAACCTTTCCGCTACAGGTGTCGTCCATGGATGACATGCTGTTGTCGGCCTTTGCATAGAGATTTATCATTATGGGTTAAAATATTGAAAATTATATTTTTTTATTGTAATTTTTAGTTTATTAGAAGCGTAAGTTTTAATGTTTCAATACATTTTGATTGATAAGGATTGAAAAATCTTATAATATTTTGTTGTGCCCGGTCCATTCAGTAGTGATACTGAGCGGCACGCTGTTCTCTACAGCAGCGACACTCCTGCAAAAAACTGGCAAAAGCTTCAAGGCTATTGACTGTCCGCAAAAAAAGTTTATAGCAATTATTGTCTATTTGGCCGACAACTTTTCTTGCGTAGAATGTCGACCGGCTGTCGGTCTAATAAATGCAACATGCTCAGTTAAATGATTCATCGCCTCAGTTTTATGGTTCGGTGTCAGAATACGATGCTCATACCTCATATAGCGACGTAATGGTTATGTAGTGTAGATACCTTAGATAACAACATGCAGAAGCATGTATGTAGGACGTGTATTCAAGCGGCGCGATTCCTCGACTCTAAACTTTATTTCATCTTTCCGCCGTGTTCGAGCTCTTTGAGCAAACAATAACATCTGCTTTGATTCGCTATTTACGAACTATTAATTTGTGATTCAGAATTTAATAAAAGCAGTCGTGAAATTCAAGAAAGACTAATTCATTGAACGTTCACATAAATCATATCTAATATGCTTGAAAAAGATAATTTAATTAGAAACATAATTGCAATCCACAATTGAAATTCTGCCAATATTTAATGAACATGTACAGCTCTGAAAATACATTTCTGTTATTGTTTTACATAATTTTGTTTTTTTTTTTTCAAAAAAAGAAATCTAGAGCAGCAAACATCAGTTGTTTATAAGGCTGATATTTAAGGTGACCATACGTCCCGGATTGGCCGGGACAGTCCCGATTTTCCGCCTTGCGTCCCGGCTTTTTTTAAAAACAATATTTATCCCGGTTTTAGGTGTTTTGTCCCGGATTATCCCAGATTTTAAAATATTTTGATTGCCAATATTTTTTTTAAATAGATTTGAAATAGAAAATTTGAACCAAAAAAATGTGCACATAATTTTTTAGCTCAACCGTCCTTACTTGTAAGATGCATTATGTTGTTCGAATAAACCGTAACCCAACACTTCAAGTTATCTTGTGTGGCCGGTATCAAATTATACCCCTATCAGCTATCAGCGGCCTTCCACAATATGATGCATATATATAAATACCTGGTATATATAGGGGAAATATGGACAATATGGTCTATATGGATGAAATGACACAGTGGCCTTATTAAAAAATTGGCTAGTGTTAATAACATTTTTGGAACTGTACAACATAAAAAATGCTATAATAAAAATTTTATCGTATTTTGAGGGCCATTGTCACAGTTTTGTCAAAGTACTCATCACCTATTTATTGATACTTTTAATCAATACAATTAAAATCAATTAACTTATGCTAGTACTAGTGATTTTGATCAATTTTATTGCAATAATGAAGTGTTTGATTAAATTTGGATAATATATTGATTTTTATTCCATTTTGGACAAATTGACATACTTAAACAATGTACTAAATGAAGTAGTACTATTTCGCAAGCATTACTGGGCCAAGAAAAAAAAATGAAAACCTGTCAAAGGCGATTGGCTTTTAACTTATACTCCAAGTATGCAAGATATTATAGCTAAAAACAGATCAAAAGATCCATTGGTAAAAGGTAACAGACTTGCATTTGTTGCAAAACCCTATTTTTCCATTCTGAGTTCAGCAAATATAGGTTCGATGCTTCATGTGCTAAAGTTCCAAAGAAGACAAAACAATTTATTTGTGCCATCTTAAAAATTAGCTTTTCAGTATGTCCTTAACTAGTTTGCATTTATCCTCAATAAATATGTTATTGTAGTTCCTATTGAGTTAATAACTATCTTGCTAGTAGTCAATGAACCAAAGATGAGTAAAACCGATTGAGACTTTAGCTCTAAAAATAATAATGCACATAAGTGTAAAATTACGTGCAAAAAATATTATAATAAATTTCTCTGTCGAGAACAAATAAATTATTTTCCAAACAACATAATAGCAAAATGTATTTTCCCATATGTTGGATGAATTAATTAAATAATGAGAAAGGAAATGGAAATGCATAAAATTCTTGCCATATTTGCATGTCCGTAAGCAATAGATTATTTGGCCTACCTGTGAAGCTAAGAAAGCTATAAAGTGCTGCCAGTGGCAGATAATTTCCAAAGCAGAATTCATTTATTTGCCTAGCATCCGCTTTCGATAGTTTTATATGAATGCATTTAAGGTAATTCGCGCGACTAAACACGTTTCGACATGCCATAGTAGCACGGCGGTGCATACGCATGACAACGACTGAATAATACGTATTGCAGGCATGACTGATTGTAAACATAACCAACCAGCCAGTAGCTCCAAGGTATATTCCTACAAGAGCGATACTATAATACAATTCAACTTGATGAGACAAAATGCTAATTCCATTTCGCTAATCGAAATTGCCGATGGATGCGTTGAATCATTGCAGACTTCGCGACTACGAAATCTGCAAGTGCAAGAACACATTAATTTTATTGCGATCAAAGAGACCTAGTGCCCATTTATAAATTTAAGGACATTAGTTTATTCATCATGCAAAACACATTGGTAATTGTCATTGTCAAAAAGTAAAACGAGGAGTGAAATTAAAATGGAGTTGTGATCAAAAGCATGGCTATTTGCCAAATGACGGTTTATTCAAACAATTTCAGTAGTTTTCAAAACTATTTAACACATTTCACTCGGATGCCGCCGATTCATATAAATCTCGGAATTACCGAGTGGAAAGGGTTAAATTTAGAATAAATTGACAAAATGATGATGTCATTAAATTTAAACATCAAGATATTCTTGGGCAAGGGTACGTTTTCAAGATGTTCAATACCGGTGGTTTTATTGCTTTGCTTCTATAGAAACGCTTGAATTTCATTGCAATGTAAATTTAGTCCTTCATAGTAACAAAACCACTTGATACACAAATCTTATGTTGCATAAATGATCTGTAAGATTATCCACTTGCTTTAATTCATGGTTCAGGTTATCGAGGTTTCTTTAATTTTGCAAAAGCAAAATAATTGATTTATGTCCATTAATTTTAATATTGCTATTGCTCTTCATTCAGCAAGTAGTAAGACGAAATCAAAACTTGTCCCAAAATTCGGATATAAATTCTATATTTATGACATAATTGTCTTCAATATATCATTTTGAGGACGAATTGATAGATTTGAGAAAATTTTGAATATTTGAGCATTTTTTAAATGAGGGGATGAGAAATCCAAGCATAACTTCAATGTGTATGTTGACTTAGTTAGAATTTTTCACCTTATAATAGTAAAATTTGTAGTTATAGATGAATCACCATGAATCTTGGCACGTTATAAAGATCTCATAAATTAACTTATCATGATTGACGTAGATCTTAGACGTAATTCGTATTCATGAATTCTTTCTTTTATCATGCCGTGTAATGATTGATGAATTCCTGAATTATATTCGAAAAGTTATGAATAATATTACAAACTCAAACACTGTTGCGTATATATATATATATATATATATATATATATATATATATATATATATATATATTATATCCGGCCAAATAACGACATGGTTAATTGTAAATAATAAATACATATTTACAGTCGTCCACTAAACGTGACGCCCGGCTGTGTGAGGCATTCTGCGGCCGTCAAGTATACTTGTCGCTCGTACCAAAGAAGTTATTTTTTAAATTATTTCATTTTAATCAATTATGGTAATAAATGAAAATGATTGTGTATAAAGTACCCTGGAATATTATGTTCTTTTTTAAAATTAGAAGATTATGGTTTTTGTAATACTTATAAAAATTGAAAAATATATATTTATATTTGCATTATTTAAAAACGATGAAAATAAAAATTGGCTGAAGGGATATAAAATATGATATTTTTTCATTCTTTTAAATTTTGTGAGTGAACAATGGGTTTATTTAATACAATAAAGTAAATGTAATGAACAGATAAAATATTATTAAATTTAATAATGAATAATATTAATTAAAATTGAAAAAAAACTTCTAATAGTAAAGTGAAAATTGAAGCCGGTACGCCGACATCGCCGTCGAACTGTCATAAGTACGGGCACCGTAGGCGTGTCCCTAAAACAGCACCGTCGTGCGGTGCCTATTCGAAAAGACACGCCATTGAATAGATAGTCATCTTGTTCCGAATATTTTTCTAGTTCTCAAGGTGAACGTTCTCTTAAATTTCATGCTCGATTCAGAAGAATGGCGTCGCTTCGCCTTGCATACAATAGAAATTCAAACGGCATAACCCAAATAGCAGTTATCTTGCATTGTTAACAAGCTTTACAAAGCCCAGGGAGTGATATTATATATCACATTTCTTGTTGAAACTTTTGAAATTGGTTAAGTATCGCAGTTCCTGTAACATCGTGGTAACGTTGCAGCTCGCACGAAGTATGCAAAATAGTTATCGGAAACACATTAGTGCTAGATGGGAAAGAAGATTGATCACCGCTCTTCTGAGACGAGACTTTAGTTTAATGCACTTACAATTATATCGATATTGTATTGGTTATATGTACATTGTTTTGGAGCAAATAAATAAATCCATCTATTACACATACATTACACATTTTATGCCGTTTCATAACTACGACCAAACTCTGAATTTCTTCATCACGAAAAGAAACCGCACTCGCAGAGGGGTTTATATAGGATTGAGCGGGGCTTAAAAAATCGCGGGTATAAAGGTCCATGACCGACATATTAAAAACAAGTGAAGTCTAGAATTTTTTAACAACAATATTTGAAAGTAGAAGGTAAAAGATGTATAATCAGCCATCACCTTGATTCTTACGACGTTGTCATCGGAAGTTAAACGACAATGTTTGAAAATCCATGACAAAAGTTTTTGCTTTTGATGTTCATTTTTTTATTGTGAGCAGTGTTGTTTAGTTTACGAGACATCAATATAATTTTTGAAGTATGCGCTATTTAAATGTTTTATAAGATGTCTTGTTATATTTAAGTTAGATACAACAGTTTTTCTATGTAACTTTCACGAATAAAATCCTGATACAACAATTAAAAATAGTAAATAAATAAGTCAATTGAGTTAAAAAAAAACAATATTACAAGAGATAAATTATATAAATAATTATTCCAACTCTGCTATTAAATATTTTTGACAAAATACCAGATCAAGGTTATATACAGTATTATCTCGGTAAAAATGTACTCATTTTTCTGACATGATAATACAAATTAAATTATTGAAAATTATTATAGCAAATAATGAAAAGATAACTTTGCCTTACTAACTTTAAAAAAAAAAAATGGTTATAATAAAATTAATCGTTTTATAATATATTTTCTGCAGTATTATTTACTAATCTAAATCTAAAAAGATAGTGAATGTTATAAAAATATCAATACTTACAGAAAATTCAATATCAAATCAAGTGAATCAAACAAGTTATGTAAATAAAAATAATAAAACAGTAAACAGTCGAAACGTATTTCATTTAAATTTGTTGATGTAAAATAATTCTATGGTTTAAATAAATCAAATGTTTAGTCGTTTGTATTATCTGTATATACCGATAATATAACATTTTAAATATTTATATTACTAGAATTTTTTCTATCTGTTTAAAATATTAATATTTTATTAATTTGCAATAATATAAAATGATAATGTTGAAGGAAGTGATATTCATAAGATAGTATATGGCGCAAAAGTAGAGAGTCATTAAAGTAAAACAATGCGTTTACGTATACACATGTGGGATCATGAATATGCACATGAATGAAGTGCACAAGTATGTATGCGCGCATAATGATTCTATTAATTTCTTAGAGTATGGCAATATAATAATGCTTAAGTCTTAATTGAATTCTAATTACACGTCATTAATCAAAATAATTAAAACAAACATTATTATATCTATTATAATAATTGAAGTAATGGATGGTGTTTCAATGTCTTTGAGAAGAAAATTATGCATTAAGGCATTGTGTATATAGCTTACCACTCTCTCATATCACATTTAGCGGTCAAACATGTCATTGCTGCATATATATTTAAATGAATTTAATTCTGTTTTAGTTTATTTAGTTATATATATATATATACACGTATATTTTTCATCATTTAATTGAAGTTTAATTTCTAACTAATCGCAAAAAAAATCGAAAATGATTTTTTTTGCATATCTCTACGTTTCACAGCCCACCAAACATTTTGGCTTACCTTAGAAAAAATAGATGTATGTATGTATGTGTGTATATGCATGTACGGATTCAAATTTTGCTGGCGCTTTTGAGAGCATGAAATAAATGATTCAAAAAACTTTCGACTTTTATTGATGGGAAGGCGTGCTGATTAGTGTTTAGCAAAGGCCGGTCGAGCCGTTTCGAGGTTACGGATCAAAAAGTGCACAAAGTAGCACTCAAATACATATGCAAATCAAGTTAAAAATTATCAGATTGTTATGATTTATGTGGTTAATAATATGATTTATATAAAAAAAATTCGAATTTTCTCTTTTTATGTTCGATTTTTTTAGAACATTCAAAAAAAATTTAAATTTTCAATAAAAACAAATTTTCTCAACATTTTTTAAAAATAAAAAAACTGAAAAAAATGGAAAAAAAATAATAAAATGAATTATAAAATTTATAGTATTTATAATAATCTATTTAAAAAAACATTTGTAGATAACACAGGTCGACAATAAAACTATGTTCTACGAAAAAAAAACTAAATATATATATATATATATTTTCTTTATTTTTCATAATAATTTTATCTCACAATCAGTCAGACACGGATGTCTGGTATTATTTAAGTGAATATTCATTCGTCATTTAAAGTAAAAAAGGCCAGGAAAAGACAGAAATTATAAGATTTTAATTTTTATGCAAGAAATTATTATTTTTTTTTTCAATTTTTTGTCATTTGACCCCCAATTTTGGCTGTAGATTCGTGTTCAGTGGTAAAAACTACATTGGAAAACATATGCCGTACATTAACTTTTTGCGGGCCTCTGTTTTCATTGATCATTCTTTTTTGATTATTGATTATAATTATTTCTCTAATGTTTAATTACGGTACGAGAACTCCCAGCAACACGCCTAATGGCATAATTCTATGCACAATTATTTCGAAGTGAATTTATTAGCTAATTTGTAAGCATTAAATTCCATGCGACCAATTACCTTAAAGTCCTGATAAGTATTAGTAAGGCAATTGAAACTCATCCCACATAAGAATAATCATCACCGAATTGACACTAACAAATGTATCATTAAAAACATGTATTCATTGAGCATGGTCCAATGACTTTTTATGGTCTCTTCACTTTTGAAGTTTCCATTGTTCAGCGAACAAACGCATGTGTCTCGTCCCTGCCGTTGTGTTAGTCGTGGGCCGAAGTAGGTGCTCTTTGCTAACTCAGTCTACAACCTAACAGCGGGTAGCGGGTGCCTTTGTACACATGGGTATTGGCTGAGCGCTACGCATCTAATCAATATAAATTGTTGCATTTTTTACAAGGGGTGACCGATAGAATCGAGGGTGAGCCAGTAGCTAGGAGTGGTTTTCCAACCGCGTCCGAGACCGCAGGGGCGGCGCCATGGGCGGCGCTTGATGGGGTTGTTGATGTCAAGGGAGACTTAGCCGACCGCAAGTATCGGTCCGCGAATAAAGCAAACCGCTTTCCAACGCCCGACGCCCGTCCGATGCCACTGACGGAGTTTATTGCAATTTATTATCGTCGCCCGCTGTCCGAACACTTTTGTTTATTTGTTGTGTTCCGCGATATTAGAAGAAGTATTCATTACACGACAAGGGGTGCGCGCACGAGTCACACGACCGGTTGACTTTAGGCGGCCCTTGCTCGGACAGATGTGGG
Source organism: Ctenocephalides felis (assembly GCF_003426905.1). NCBI lineage: Eukaryota > Metazoa > Arthropoda > Insecta > Siphonaptera > Pulicidae > Ctenocephalides > Ctenocephalides felis. The sequence continues at coordinate 67,710,701 of NW_020538040.1, forward strand.
TCAGCCGAGGGGCAATTGTGTTGCATTGGGAAATCTTTACGCGGAAAATAACAAGAGCGCTGCGAGCGATACGTAAATGAGGGCAATTTATGAATGAGTTGCAATATCTTATAAGGAGAATCTCACGTTTGCTCAATTTGGATTTGAATGAAACTTCGTTTGCGGCATAAATATAAAAATTAATTAAAAAGCATAAACAGAGGCCTGCGGCTTCATAATCTTGTATAATATAGACTGTCGGAAAATTTTTAATTATGTTGAATGAGCTTTGGGTCACAATTTTTTAATTTGAATTTGTCTCTTTATTATGTGCGCTTATAAAATTCGATTAACATTAGGTGATCATACGTCCCGATTTAGCCGGGACAGTTCCAAATTTCCATCTTGTGTCCCGGGTTTTTCTAAAAGAAATATTCGCGCCGGGTTTATATATTTTGTCTGGGATTGTCCTCGGTTTTAAAAATCAATAAGTAAATTAACAAAAATTATGAAAACAAACGAACAAGTGCTATGTTTTTCAAATCAATTTTGATGAATATTTAATAGAATTTTATACAGGTTCAAAGCGAAAAAACATAAATCGAAAAATAAAAGATGTAATATAATATCATAAATAAAAAAGTATTACATATCATCGAATAATAAGTTCCGGTTGTAATTTAAAAAAATATATGATCACCTGAATTAACAGCAAGATACATTGCTGTACCTATTTCATATGAAATGAAATTTAATTTATGGCTCTATTGAATTATCAATAATTTATATCAATTATGATTGTATTTTATATTAATTTGTTTATTGTATAATTGATATATTTAAACAAGGAGCTCTAGAAACGTATATTCTGTTTGGATAACCATGATTCTTAGATTTTATATTAATAATATTTCATAACATATATTAAAAAAAAGTATTATACTTTATAATTTTGAAAAAAATCACAATTATCATTTTTTCATCTAAACATGAAACTAAAAATTATGGATTTTATTTGGGGATTTATAGATTTGTACTCGGCTTATTTAAAAATTATACAATTTTTTAAAACAATGTTCTCTTTATATTGAAGTCATCACCCTATATTTAGAATCTTTCCTCTATATTGAGATAAAAAAATGGTAGAAAACAGTAATCGATTGCGTGTAAAAAGGTGACTATTCAGTTGCATATACATATATAATTAGAGAAAAATAATTTTTTTCAATTACAGTATTTATTACAACTGTTAAATAATTTAACATCTAGTATTAATAATAAACAATAACATAAATTTGAATAAATAAGAGTCCAAAGGATAGAATTTACATTAAAATGACATCCGTAGTATGATGATTTAATATAAAATAAAAACAAATAATAATAAAAATAAAATTAATAAATAAAATAAATAAAATTTCTGAATAATAAAATAATACTAGAAAATTAATAAAAAAAATAATTATGATTTTTTTATTTTTCTCTTGTATTAGTTACTTCCGTATGGTGGAAAATAATATTATTGTTATGCTTACATGAAAAACATATTTTTTAAATAAAATTTCCAAGATAGTTATGAATTAGAAAATTTTAATTATTGTGATTTCTACTTGCAATTAATTACATTAATTTCAACAATCGACAATAATATATTAACATTACTCCACTTTGGACTCTAAAAGCGAATAACTAATTTTGATATCAATATTAGTATTCTAATACAAATGAAGCATCCCTAAACCACGTGAGCAAACTGCATTGACTACAAATCCAAGTTGCTCGACTCGTTTCCATCTCAATCAGTAGCGTAAATACAACACGGCTATTACTTCGCGTTTAATGTTTTGCCGATAAATAAATAGCCAAGGAATAAATCAATACGAATAATTCTGAATACGAGAGTGCGGTCATAGATGGATATAAATGGCAAAGGAAATGATTTATACGACGGACGCAGTATCGAGCGCCCCGCCAATTGTCCGCATTGTTTATCGTTTGTCGTTTTACCTAGAGTCGTAATCGAAAGCTTCAAGTGTCCTGTCTATATGCAAGAACTTGAATATTAAATTTGCATTCCCTCAGCAATTTCGGCTATTGGGGTTATGTGTCATTAACATTAACAGATATAATAGAAAAGTATATTAAAATATGTTTAAAATTTGTGAGCTTTTAAATGCAACCTAGAGCTTTGATGAAAATGTGACTATTTTCGGTTATTGTGTTTAATATTATTTTTTTAAGTTTTAGGCATTGAAGCCTTGGATCCGGATTTGTAAATAATATGTCCCAGAATTTTTAGAATTTTCAATTTTTGATCTATTTTTTTATTATAAAACTATAAAGTATTTTACGACTTCACAATCCTGATTAAATGCACCAAATTTTGCAATGAAGCTTGTCGACACACTTTAGGGCTTTTTTTCAAGAAGGGCTTCTAAAAGTCGACCAGTTTTGAAAATTTCAAATTCATAGTTCAACAAAAAATTTTGAAAATTTGGGGTAATTGTGTCATTATTTTTGATAGTGGAAAAGAGCAAAAAAACTTTAATAGAATTTCATTTAATGAAATCATTCCATTTTATAGGACAAGAATTGTAAAAGGAAAAATAATTAAATACGCCGGTGAAATGTAAAATATCGATAATCTTAAAAAATATATGTTTAGACTTATAGGAATATTAAATGTTTTCAAACAGATTATTATAAATTCTGTAATATTATCTAATATTTATAAGAATTATATAAACTGAATTGCAAAGTTAAAATTATTTACTTGAAGTATATAAGTGAGTTTTAGAACTTTAACCAGAATTAAAATTGAAATCTCAAATATTTTCGATATTCAAAAAAAAAAAATAAAAAAATGTGAATAATTTTTTTTCCAAAAGTAATTATTTCGTCAATACAAGTAGAATTTCGTCAAACCGGATGCTTATTTCTCTCAAGAACTGCCATTTTTTATACATTTAGCTCTGTATCTTCTAAATGGTTGGGCCTGCCTTTGCTAACAACTAATCAACACATCTGCCTATCAATAGGAATCGAATGTTTTTTGAATCATTCAAATCGGTTGATCCGTGCGCCCGAAAACGTGAACGAAAAAATGCGGACACACAAAACACACATACGCACACACACACATCAATTTTTTTTTAGGTATGGCAAAATGTTTATAAACCTTCAAAACGAAAAGAAATGCAAAAATTTTCATTTTCGATTTTCAGCCTATTACTATAACTAGCCTACGGGAGTTAATAAAAATAGTCAAAAAAGTAAAGTTTTAGTTCTAGAAGGTAATAAGGTTGGGGGAGTCTTTAAATTTTGGACTTGACCTCACCTGCGATTTTAGCCCTCAAAATAATCTGAAGAAATATTATATATATATATATATATATATATATATATATATATATAATATTACGGATAAGTTAATTTTTTTTCACAAAATAGCGATAATTTTTTTTGATAATCTCAATTGTTTTAAACATAGTAAAATTTGGAAATTGAGCGTCGTTCATGCTGAAGAAAGGTTTATAAAGAAGACCCTGTAAAAATGTCTTGTAAAAACCAGTTCAGTAACAGTTGAGAAATCGTGGGCATCGTACCGAAAAAGATAGTTTCGAAAAAACGCATTTAAAGTTTTGCGGAGGAAAGAAACTGGAAAATAATTTAAATTGTGAGAAATTATTTTGCACACATTTTTGAATGATTAAAATTTTGAAAATATCAAGAAAATCAATTTAAAAAAAATCGAGAGTAGAATACTTCCGTAAAAAACTTGAAACAAATTTATCAGACGTATTTATAGAATACTGTACAAGACCAATTTTATAATAAGATATTTTAGTCCAGAGTTTAATTATCTCGATAATAATTCTTCACATATTTCGCATATACTTTTCTAAATTATGATAAAATGTCTTCATTCCAACGTTAATATTCCATATCGTCGAGTTCGATCGTGCACCGTCCGCAATTACTTAGCTGGACCCCGGCTAGCGATTTAGAGAAGCGCGATGTAAACCCTTCGTGAGGTAGAATGCCGAAGATATAATATATAATAGCAGCACCAATATGCTGATGAACTTTAAACCGCTCGCACTTACCATTTATTTCGTGATTATTGCCTTATAATTGGTGCGGCGAGCGGACGCGATGAACTAGCCGCACTCTTGCGAACGGAATTTTGAATGTGCATATGGACGGAGAACTAGTCACCTTTGCATATCGTAAAAATATTGTAGAAATGAATTACTTCTTATGAGAAATGATGTTCTAAGTTTTTCGTGGCGGGCATTTCATCATAATCAGAAGCGTGTCTGGCTAACACCACAAGGATCTTCTGATCGAATCCTGCCCTTAACATAGAATTTAAAAAAATTAGTTAATTTGAAATTAAATAGAATTTTATTTGTTGAGTTAACTTGAAACTAGTGGGGTGCATGGCATTGTGCTTTAAGGCAAATTGCTGGAACTTCCCGTACCGTAATTAAAAGTCTTGGTATGAAACCCAAAAAAATTTACACAAAATGTGTACACATTATTAAAATCTCTATAAAATATTTGATAATGTGATGTACTTATGCCCATTAAACATTTTTGACCGCCAAATGATATTTTTTTAAATTATTTTTATTGATGGTCCATAACCGCTGGATCTGCCTCCATAAAAATTTAACCAGTTCTTCGTTTAGTCAATACAAATAAAATGTTTTTTGGATTATTAAAATCGGATGCACAGTTCTCTTAAAAACTGAGTTACCGTTTTCGGTACTTTTTGCTCCATATCTTCGGAAAGGCCAAACCTGCCTTTGACAAAAACTAATCAGCACGTCCCATCATCAATACAAATCGAATGTTTTTTGAATTATTCAAATTGGTCGATCGGTGTTCCCGAAATCGTCGACGAAAATTTGTATCGGCACACACACACACATACATCCATTTTTTCTAAGGTATGCCAAAATATTCAGAAACCTTTGAAACGTAAAGGTATATAAAAATTTTCATTTTCGAATTGTTTGCGATTACTATAACTTACCCCACGGGAAGTTAAAATATAATTAGAAGTAAGAAGAGAGGCAAGATTAGAATCAGTTGTGAAGAGCAAAAAAATTGCGTAGAATAGAATATAAATGAAAAGATACTGTCTACACATATATACGAAATTGGGTAGAATATATAAAGATAGTATATATAGAATATATATTCGAATAGTATAAAATATCCCTCTATCCGATACTATAAGTAAGCGAGGCCAATAAAAATAACTAAAAAAAGTTTCTTTTAATGCTTATTACATAAATAACCATGTCCTTAAACTTGATCATTTTTGCAATAATATCATTTTCGAAATTCACTTTTTTTATGTAAGTCTACAATAAAAACTTGACGATTGTAGAGTTTATAATTGCTTGTAGCGAATTTAAATTTATCAATGTAAAAGATGATAAACGAGCAAGGGGTAATAAAAATATGTGAAAGCTGATGAACAATTTTAATACATTACGATATTTTCTTCTTAAAATAAAACTGTTTAGTAAGGTTGAAAAAATGATAGGTAAAGCGGGGCATGAAGGTCTTATTTGACTTTTAGTAATTATACTGTCTGAACCAGATGATGATGATTTTTCTTAAAATAAAACTGTTTAGTAAGGTTGAAAAAATGATAGGTAAAGCGGGGCATGAAGGTCCTATTTGACTTTTAGTAATTATATTGTCTAAACCAAATAAACTACATTACAATATATCCCACATATCAAACAAACAACTATCGAACTATGTGCAGTAAAATTTCCAGTTAATTCTAAATTATAAAAATGTGTTTTCACTATTTTTCTAAAATGTGTCTTCTGTCCCTTTTTACCCCATAGGCTGGGTAACAAGTGAGGACGTCTTCGCGCAAACAGATACAATCTTAAAATTTTTGATTTTAAAAAGATTTCACAAACTAATAGCAAAATTATTTAACCAATGCGAAATAAAAATTTCAGGGGGCAAATATTTTACAAAGATTACACCGTATATGACCTTGATCTAGTATTTTGTCAAAAATATTCATCGTCACAGTTGGAATAACTAATTATATAATTTATTTCTTGTAAAATTGCCTTTTTATTTCATTTTACAATTTTCTTAAGGTTCAATCCTTTGTCAGTGTAAAGATTTAGTTGATAGAGGTTATAAAAAACAACTACTAAATCTAATATAAACATAACAATACATCTTATAAATCAATTAAAGAAAAACGTATACTTAAAATTAAATTCAGGTATCATGAAATGAATAAAAGAGCTCAAATCTGAACAATCTACCAACAAAAAAAAAAACTTTTTGTTATGAATATTGATTGATTGGCCGCTTATCATTTGATAGCGATGTCGAAAAAAATATAATGTCGAAAGATTGGCGGTTATACACTTTTTGCCTTCTACATTAAAATAGTATTGTTCAAAAATTCTATACTTGTGTTTACATCCTATCTCATAATCAACCTAATAACAATTAACCAAATAGTTAATATAAGATGATTATTAAAAAAAAACATTAATGCGTTTCGTTAAAAGTGATTTTTATTTAGTAAATTAAAATTCATTCAAGTAATCACTTCCAACGTTTTCAACTTTATTCGATTTAATTTATTAGATAAATTGAGTTAAGAATTTTAAATTTCTCATTTAAAATATTCATTACACACAAATATATATATATATATATATATATATATATATAATTTGTAATACATGTACTTGGCCCCGATAAACTTCCGACTAAAATAACAATGGTATAGGTCGAGCAATCTAAAGTGATAACCTCGTAAATGGAGTTTAATATTTGCACGCACATTTTGCATAGCATTCACTGTCGTATCAATAAAACACAATTTTTGATATTTTTCTCTATATACACAGATTTGAATTCCGAGAGATTTTAAACGCAATATTTTTTTGCAAATATGATATACCTGTTAAGCTGCTCGCGCCAATCATTGTTTCAACCAGTAAAATGTAATATGTGCGTGTGTCTATTTAAAAGATTTTTTTAGTTGAAAGCAATAGAATATTATGGTTAATATTACTATGATTAAATCATTATTTTATTCTTTTTACTAATTTGCCAATAAAATCGATTTGGCAATTTGATGTATTTTTGGTCTTCCTTTAATATTTTCTAGGCAGCATTGATTCCAGAAACTTACAAGCCTTATGTAATATGCGCGTTGATTTGTTGTATAATTTAATACAAAATTAATTATATTAGCATTTACATAATTCACATAAATTAACTATTCGCTTTTAAGAATCAAAACTTAAATATTATATAGTAAAAACAAGATTCATTTCAGTAAAAGGATACATATTTTTATGTTATTGCAATAAACTAAAAATCGCCAAATAAATAGAGTAATATCGACAAATTAATAAAATAAAAATATAATGATGATATTAAATAATCGCCGTTATATTTTGTTAAAACTTATATTTTTATAGAAAAGAAATGTGCAACGTAGACAGTCCTCTTTTTTATTTTAATAATAAAATTTGTTCAATATTCAACTATTGATACATTGATTGATCTTACTGCTCTATATTATATAAGTTAATATATATATATATATATATATATATATATATATATATATATAGTATGTGTGTTTGTATGTTTGTAAAAATAACATAGTTTAACATTATTATGTTACATTACTATATAATTAACTGTATATAGCCGATTGGCGTATAATAAATAAATAAATATATATATATATATATATATATATATATATATATTAGGGTGGTCCTTAAAATGGTCATTTTCGAATTTCCTTGCTTCCAGGGGCTCAAATGGTTCCAAATTGATAAAAAACAATTCTCTGAAAGTTTTAGCTCTTAATATTAACGTTTAGATAGAGCGCAATTCAATTCAATCAAACTTCGTATGGAAAGAGGCAAAATTTTTGAAAATTAAAAAAAAATGTTTTATGTATAACTTAGCGACAAATGAATGCTAAATTACATTTAAAAAACATTTTTAAAATTTTTGAAAATTTTTTCATGCTATTTTCATACAAAACTTTGATTGAATTGCGCTCTATCTAAACGTTAATATTAAGAGCTAAAACTTTCAGAGAATTGTTTTTTATCTATTTGGAACCAAAAATTTAATTATATTCAGTCAAATGTGTTTTGAGTGTCGTGTTTCATAGTGTCACAACAAAAAAATAGTTTAAATAAAGGTTAAAAATAAATTATCCATTATGGGCATGTTAGCTGTTCACAGAAAGATTGTAAAGTTTTAATGTCATTGTTGCCGCAAATATTAATTTTCTTTAAATCGAGTAGTATTAGGGTACGGTAGTGACAGTCCTCATAACTGATAAACAATACTGATTTTGAGATAGGGTTCAAAGGAAGAAAGGTGAAGTATGTTTGTTCGAACCAGTTTCCATTATTGCATTAAGTCAGCGTCTTACATTAACACGACCTGTAGAATAAATTGGTTTTAAAGAGTCAAAAGTAAGTTTTTTGTTCGATTTCTTTTAATAATAAATGTATGCAGATAGATTCACATTGTTATTTTGCTGTTAGTTGAATATTAGTAGTTATTTACCAGCAATTAGTTTTGTTCTATGTGATATGTATATGTTGTGACATGTACGTATTTCTTCTCCTTTTCGGGCGAATATTCAACAGATAAAGAAAAATCTAACTGCACTAAGACAAAATGCAAAAAAAAAAGGTGAAGGAAAATTCAATACAAAAGACAGATTTCACAAAGATTTCTTGTTTAAACAATTATATTTTGTTATATATTGTTATATTATACTCAAAATTTTTGTTTGAATAATTGTGTGGTGTATTACATATTTCTGACAATAGAAGTTTAAATAGATTAGAAATATACATTATTTTGGTGTATATAGCTTCTGTTTTTAACCTATTTTTATGCCTGTAGCGAATGTCCTGGGGATGTGGACGGTTGTGCCAGTCGCCCTTTTCTTGTGTGATTCGATTTTATAACTTTTTTGAATTTAAGGACAGTACATTCGCGTAGACAAATGTTCGAATTACCATTTAATTTGCTTTACTTCCAGTTATCTGGTAAATTAACAAAATTATTGCTGATAATTTATCAGCAGTGATAAAAAAAGTGGCACAACCGTACGCAGTCTCCCCTATAATTTAAATAGAATTCAAGATGTTAGCTACTAGTTCTTGATATTCGATTCAATTTTGCCCCACAACAGCTATGGAGTTACTTAACAAATTGGTGATAAATAGTTATAGCGTAACCTAAATTATGTTCGAATATCATGATGATCAGTTGCGCCCAACATAATCGCGATGGGCCAATGATGATAAAAATTGCCCTCTTTATAGTTTTAGGATTTATCGACAAGCAAATCAAATAATGTATAATTGGATCTAAGTACCCTGTGCTCTACCCAAAAATATGAAATAAAATCGTTTTAGATAAATAGAGTGCGGTAACTATAGCTACTTTGTACATATAATTATTATATCATAATACTAAAGAAACACTACCTAAATATCAAGTTTCTAAATTCTTGTACAAGCAGTGCGCGATAACGAGTCTTAATTATTTCAGTCAACTAATAATTAATATACAATATCTTCAGGAAATATAACTAGCTTACATATTCCTTGTTGTACTATATATATTGAGAATTAATTTTCAATACCATCAAGTTTTTGAACTACCAAACAATGAAACAATTCCATGAATAGTATCATTACTCAAGAATGAACAATGTTGAAAGAGAGCATGATAAAATCTGTTTTACGTCTTACCTAGTGTAAGTGTTCTCTTTAGATTTAGCATTTAGTTTGTGTTAAGTACAAATTATTTTACTAGGAGTATTTTATAATCTAATAACATATAATAGAAAATTATTAGTTATCTGGATCGATTGGATATGGTTTATATTAAATATACTACAGCAGCTTATTCGTCAATCATCAGACTCGGTCAACATTATCTCAAAAACTAGTACATAATTTTTTTAACCATGGTATTTTTATGTGTAACAACTTAGAGCAAAAAGTAGTAGGGCTTGAAAAAAAAAACAAGATCCTAAAAATAGAGAATGCTGAGCTAAGAGAAAGACTTGGTCTAAATTCAAGAAACTCATAAACACCAACCTCTAAAGAGCTATATTTAATATAAAAGATACATCAGAAAAATATATGGCCAGGTCTTGATTGCCAAACTCTGATTAGATCAGGAGATAAAGGGCCATATATTGATATACATATTCATACAAAATTCATAAGAAACATATTTTTACCGTTTATAATTTGTTTAGTTTTGAGTTTTTTTATTAAATTTACGATACCTCAATATAATTTGCAAGTATGCGTTATTTAATTGTTTTATAAGATATTGTTATTTTTATGTCAGATTCAACAGTTTATTTCAACCTACAGAATAGCTAGCATGAGGGTGGGGTAAAAAGAACCATCCATAGATAAAGTATCAATAAACCTTCACACTGGCAAAGAACTAAAAAAGTAAATTAAGTTAAAAGTAAATTTTATGCATTAAATTATTAGTTATTAAAGCTGCTTATGAATATGAGATTAAGGTTATTTGCATTGTAATTGGTGTGATATTTGTAAAAATGCGCTGATAAAATTTGTATTTCGCATTGTTGAATAACGTAGCTATTATTTCATAAAAAAATTAAAAATTAAAAATAAGATATTGGATCTTTTTGCCTTTCTGCTTGACTGTCCCTTTTTTACCTCGTGTTTAAAGGGCCGTTCAAGTATTACGTAAGCACTATAGGGGGGCGGGGGGTTATTGATTTGCTTATTTTGCTTATTTTGGGTAAGAACTTTTGCTTACTTTTGCTGACAAAGGGGAGGGGGGGGGGTAAATAATTGTAATAAATCTGCTTACGTAATACTTGAACGATCCTAAGATGTAAAAAGAGACAAGTGACAAATTTTAGAAAAATAGTTTAAAAAACATATTTCTATCATTAGGAATTAACTGATTGTGAGAGTTTGACTGAATTCGATAATTGTTTGTTCGGTACGTGTTATGTGTTGTGATGAAGTTCATTTGGTTTAAATAGTATAATTACTGAATGTCAAATTGGACTTGGTGCTACAAATCGCTTTGTGCTTAAGATTATGTACGTACGTACAGTAAAACCCCGCTTAACGCGGGGAATACACGTTTCATCAAAGTAGAGCGTAATGCAAAACAACGCTAAAAGAGGCTATCTTTACTTGCAAATATTGGGGTTAGGGAAAGATGGTTAGGTATTAAATTTAAAAAGTATGTTTTTTTTATAAAAATAAATTCAAACATTTATTTCTTAAAGCCCAATTACTACCACATAATTCTTTCTTGCAAAATTAAAAACAGAATATAAATAACAAATGGATATTTTTAAAAAAACTAAATTCTGAGTCAGTCATATTTAGTTAACCATTCGCGTTTACAGTGTTTTGCCTTTTTGTGACAAAAGCGTCTAAAGTTGTTTGCCTTTTTCATTTGCTTCTTTCTGTTAAAAGTTCTTTATAAACGGATAGAGCATCTCCAACACCACGCCTTACTTTTGAGCTTCTGTTAAAATTCGGATCATTTTCAATGAATTGATCAATATTTTATTTATGGTAGACAAACTCCTTTTCAAACCTCATCGAAAGTTCTTTGCTTTTTCTCTGAATCACTACAGTCAACATTTTCTTTTCTTGTTGTTAAGTTAATTCCTTGAGCTCATCATTAGAAAGACTGCGCTGCTTCTTGAATTATTTCTTTGACATCTTCCATATTTACCCCTTAAATAAAAGGGCGCTTAACCGAAATAGCGCTAAACAAAACAGCGTTAAGCAGGGTATTACTGTATTACTGTATTCAATGTTTTGTTTTCAATACATTTCTGATATTTCAATTGATACAGATCTACCAGATGAAGCCTGATTCAATAGCTGCGAAAAATAATACTTGAATTTAGTATAAATTAATGTGGACTTTCTTTTTCGAAAGTTTCAAAATGGTTTAACTCGATGTCAAAATGGTTGAATTGTTTGAACTTTTTCCAAAGTCCCTCACATTACTAGCATCATTAAAGTTTTGTTTTAACAGTCCTCTGCGCACGTGGCGGAATTTAAGTGAAGTCGCGCATCGTTGTCACTTAGTATGCATTAAAATTAATATTAGTCAGTCAAATAAGCATTCGTGATCATCTATTTGGTCTCTAAATATCACTTGCAATTAAATGATTAACACATTTCAATTTCTCGACGGGACATTAACGCGCGTACACACATAAAACATGCTCCGATTTGAGCTCATGTGACATATAAATCAACAGCGTTATGGTAATGGGAATCTGTTTTGTATACGTTTGTCTTGCGAATGTATAGAAGCACAAACTAACACCAATTACATATTATTTTGTTTTATTATTTGCATGTCGACATAAAGAAAATTTGTTTCCTTCCGTGGTGCTGTCATAGAACATGCTCTGAACGGTAAAATGCTCGCGCTCATTTACAAATGCATTTGCAGAGTTAATCAAGCATTCTTTTCATAAAACGGTTTACTTCCAACGAACGTTTAGATACCGCAATTTTGTCATTATTATCTTGATATAACTTAATGTGGAAAGTAATTTTTATGTCAGTGTATATGATTTGTTTTATATTATAACGAGAGCATAAAATATACAACTCATGTTTGAACATTTAAAATCAACGAATTACATTACATTAAGTGACCATTCGTCCTGGTATGGCCGGGACAGTTCCGAATTTTTACCTTGTGTTCCGGGTTTTCCTAAAAGCAATATTTCCCTGATTTTTAACTGATTTTTCACAATAACTTGATAATTTTGCAACTATCCGTCAAGTATCTAAAAATGATATAAAGAACGAATATCTTATTGAAACATTACGATATGAATGAGAATATTTCCGAGTGCAAAATTCGAAACTGTTAAAATAGTATCTCACAATAATTCATATCAAATTTTTATTTTCAATTTTACGAAAATTAGCAAAAATTACGATCACGAACTTTTCGACTGCCCGGCGCAAGTGTTAAATATACTATTATGAGTTGTATATGAAGAAAAGTGAACAGAATTTTAAACAAGCCTAATAAAAGCTGAAAAAACATATAGAATAGATAGAAAAATATAACATTTAGTCGCATAATAAAATTCTATTAAAATTCAGTAATTCTGATTTGAAACAAGGTTCATTCAAAAAACTGGTTTTTATTTTTTTCAAATATAGTAATATATATTTGTTATTTTAAAACTTATTTAAGTCAAAACCTAGCCCCTCCATCCCGGATTAACATAACTTAACTACAAGTTGCCGTTCCGGTTTTGAACTAAAAATATCTGATCACCTTAATTATATACAAGATAAATTTGCAAAGTCTTAACAGAATTTTAAAAGTAACTTTCATTGTGTTTTTTGTGAATTTAAAGTTTAAGCATAATTAAACTCTTTCTTTGAATGACATAATTATGCAGAAGTGTTTGGATGAAAAGATAAAATATGAGAGTCTAGACTACTTTATTATGAATAACGAATAAAATGTAGTTGATTTGCGGGATACATAATGTTGCAGTGTGAATGTTAGCACTTCCAATAGCGCGCGGCCCTGAACGAAGCATGAGAAAAATATGAATACGATTGAAATCAGTTTGTAGCCTTTATAAAATTTGCTTTTAATTTAGTACAATTTTCTGGAAACTATGATATCTTGTATCGCTCGAGCATGCGCTTCAAATATCTTCCATGTGGTTTTCGTTTCAATATACGTAGAGAAGGAAAATAGGATACACGATATCGGTGCTTGGCGTTTGGATAAGAAAGTAAAAAGAATTTGAACGAGCCGTCTGAAAATGTTTTTCGTGTTTGCATCGACTGTGAACTCCTTGGCATCGTATGCTTCGTTCATTCTTTGAACATTTATGTCATGTCACGGAGTACAACGGAGTATATCTCTCCAGCAGATAGCACAGTCCGCAGCGGTATATACGCATACAATTGCACAGTGCCGTTCATTAGTATTAGAGATGCACTTTTAAATCCAAGGCCATATTTTATATAAGTAAATGCAATTCTCTCGGCTGACTCGAGCTTAGAACGTTCGTTCGGATCGCTGGTTCGGACCTTTCAATCATTTCGCAACGGCTTACAGAACAAGGAACACCCCGCGTATGACTCCTTACGCCTCGCGACAATTCGATGCGAGGCGAAAAACGAACCGAATCCGGTCAAATTGAGCGTCTTTCGAGTCGGTAGAGTTGGTCGAGAAATTAGAAAAATATTTTGTTTCACTAGCAGCTATATTGAATTATCTTGCCGGCGATGGATTGAATTAGTAGAGGACGTGTAGTGAAGTGATAGAAGTGCGTTGTGATACGATCGCTATGAAAAAGTTCTACTTTTGTGTGTTCGCTTTGGCGAGTCGTGTGTGATGTGCCATAGTTGAGTGAATTTGGCGAGCGCTCTAACACTGCCGCCCGCCGCTATATATACACGAAAGAATTTTATGTTCTGACATATGACTTAATTACTTTAAAGAAAAGCATGCAGTGAGTTCTGATTTTAAATCTCTATTTTAGCAATTGATACATAAATTTCGAAACAAATTTATCAAACTTTTTTTGGAAACTTTAAAGAATCTGTAGTTATATAATACCGTGGTACCCCGCCTTACGAGCTTCATTTGTCCCGTAACCACACTTGCATGTAAAGTTGCTCGTATCTCGAAGAATTTTTTCATATATAAATACATTGAAATGCCATTAATTCGTTCCTGTTCATTGTTCAATTTGTTTATAAAAAGAAATAAAACCTTATTGCCAAAATCAAAAAACATTCATGAATCATATTATGCAAAAACATAAAACAAATTACTAAATAAAAAATAATTAATTTATTATTATACCAATTTTTGCGTTCAAAATAACTGTCCAATAAGTATTGTTTTTTACTATATAAATTTATATATATATTATAAATTTAATTTATTAACTTATATAGAGCAAAAATTGGTTAAGTATGATTCGTCAAACAACTCTCCACCAGTTGCATCTTTTTCGAGGTGATTTTTATATGCCAACATTTAACTAGATCCCGCATTGCACAAGAATAATGGCACAATTTGTATTAATGAATTGAATTTTTCAATTTTAAATTACCTAAAATATTTGTATGCTAGTTAAATGCGACTTCACATACAAAAATCCTTGTTCAATTGACATAGGATGAACTTGTTACGTACCCCTATAAAGTTTACGTTACGCCTCTAACTCGCACGTATTACGAATTTTGCTCGTATGACGAAGCAAACTAGCCTTTCAATGCTGCACTTTATTATTACTACTTAATCTTATGAATTAATATTATGATATAATGAAGAATGAATATTTATTATGCAAGCAATTAGGTGCTTTTTAAACTATTAAATAAAAAATAATTAAATTACCAAATTCTAAAATATTCTAAACATAATATTATCTGAATACTATGTTTTCTACATGCTTGTCTATTCCGCAGTGTGACATTAATAACCCTTATTAAAAAATCAATAATTTGCATGCAGAATTATTATCGTGACATTTCGTGTGTTTAATGAATCCTATTGGGAACTAGTATCTTATCGTTTCGTCCATTACTGAACATAA
>NW_020538040.1:67726461-67767924 GCF_003426905.1 Ctenocephalides felis
TTTAGCAAGATCGGATTTAATATTAATTTATTACTTACAGATTTTATATTTAAAGTCTTTGGAGGTTCAATACCTTCAAAAACTGCTTCTTTATAAAAATAAGTACTTCGTGCCTTAAGAGTTTTAAATCCAAACAAGAGGATTCTGTACTGATTGATGTAGCATATGAGTCGAAAATTTTACAGATTGCGTTTTTTTTATTTAAGAAAAAGAAATTTATAATTCAAAAATATTTCATTACGAATATTTTAATTTGTTTTTTATTTAGATATGGCGCATGAGTTGGATCTGCTTAACCAATCATTTTGTCAATTATTTTAAGCCTCCGTCGGTCGAATATTTTTTCACCTTCGAACGGTCGGAAAGGTCTGGCTGGACCACCATTCATTATACATGCATTTATATGGGATAAATGAGTTTTTGGTGTCTTATATAACGATTATTAGTAGTAAATATTTATAGTTTTGATTTTTCTTTTTCTTACCGTCTTTTGCATGTGTTGAGCTTGCTTAAATAAAATATTACATATTATACTATATAAAAAAAATCAAGAAATATAAAAAATCGTTGGTTTTTTTGTTAATTTTTCTGTTTTATATCAATGAAAACAATATTTTATTCTTTTTCGGCGCCTTTGAAATGAATGTGAAATTTAAATGAAAACGAAATGAGGTGCGTCGCCTAGTCGCCTTTGAAATGAGCTGTAAAACTTCAAGTGAAAATATAATTTCACTAGAGGTTCGCAAAAAAAAAAAAAATTCGAACGCAGTACGGGTAAAAAAATTGTTAATAATGTGTCCATTACTCATCCGTTTTCAGTGTTTGCGATTACCATAGTTTTTGGTAGGTTTTCAAGAAACTCTCGTCATGAAAATACTAACATTCATGTTACAACACATAGCAAAGAATATATACACACAGTTTGAATAGAAAATACCATGAAAAAAGACAAAATACTGGTTTACATTACAAGACTGGTATATTTCATACAACAATGTACGGTGGTCTAGACAGACCTTTCCGACCGTTCGAAGTATAAAAAAGTTAAATATCCTAATAATAATCCCTGTACATTTTTTGTCCCGTTTTTTTCATTGATCGACAGCTAATGAATTTTAGGAAAAGTCTAGAATTTCAAATCGATAGGATTACTAAAAGTATTTTTTTTTAATTGAAGTCGAAAAAAGTCTGGCCAGACCACGCCGCCGACGGAGGAGGGTAACTCTTTCTATTCAATACTTGAAATTATGAGTAAAAAAATTAAATAAGTATCTAAGACATCAGCAAATTTCTTTGTTAATAATTTTCTTCATTAAAGCCAGGAGTATCATTTTTGTGCAGAAAGCTCATTGACTTAGCAATAAGTTGACACCTTTATTAAATAATTTTTTTCTGCCTGGCTCGTCAATACACTACATATATTTTCATTAATTACTAGCGTTAAAGATTGCATGCAGAAAAATCAAAATAAAACGCTGCTATTAAAAATTACACACTGGTATTTGTATGCAATGTTAGGAGAATTTAGCATTGTTTTTTTTATTTCTTAAATATTATATGCAATCATCATAAGTTTATTGACTTCCCGTTTAGTAGTATATATTTTTGATAAATGGTAAATTTCGACAATTCTATATCCAAAGGCACAAATGGATTATATATATGTAAACTTAACGCTCACTGGCACAAGCAAACAAATAATACAAGAATATTAATGCACGATTCAACTTAAGATTGTGTAAGGCGTGAATTTAAACTTCGGTTAGTAGTTTTTTTGGGTGAACGGTGTCTATTCTTCATCATTAGAATAGTATCCGCACTCGCAACACTCCGGGCAGTGGCATTCGCTTTTCCTGGGGATTCTTCCACTGCATTCCCACAACTCTTTCCTTATATCTTCTAGTGAGCCTCTTTGCTCTAGACTCTGGGTCCTACAATCAGTCAATACGTGTCCTCTGCTCCAACAGTTTTCCAAATTTGGTTTAAGAGCCATTTCCTCACTTCGTCTTAAGCGTGTACTTTGACCTCCCTGCAAAAAAATTATAGAGTCCTGATTTTATTTCGTTGATTTTCTTTATTTTTGAAATGGTAGGAACCGTAATTTAGAATTTTTTTTAAATTAGCTAATAATCTTGAATTTTTAACTATTGATCAGAGTTTTAAATATCAGTAACGCTAATAAGAGTACTGTATTGGACTTTCATTTAATAGGATGTACGATGGACATTCCTTCATCACGAGGAAATTGGTTTTTTTTTTTAATTTTCTAAAATTAATGCATTTATCATGAGTCGGATCAATTGGGTGTGTTAAACGAATACAGTAATTTTTCAAATTTTAATAATCTCAATTTAATAACTGAAAAGGAGTACGTAATGCAATATCAAACGTAAGATAATCAGAAATATTATCACAATATTTCGGGCACTGCGGTGTAAAAGCAATAAAAATCTTTCACACTATTCTTCGCTGAATCGAGTTGCAGTTTAACTTAGCTCACGGACCTGCCCTAGGGCGGTACTACTCATTGTTCGTATGATTAAATTCGCACTTTTAATAATCGAAACGTGCGACCAAAATTGAGTTTATAAATGACTGAGTATTGAAATCAATATTCACATCTCAACTTATTGTCGACAAATTGTTTTTTTTTTTTAATTGCGTTAAAACAAGCAAATGGGATTGTGTAGCAAAAATGAACTTCATCAGGTTAGAGTACTTACCGACTTCTTTCAAATAACCACATTTTATTCCCGTAATGAAGTGTCTTCTCAGTATCTTCAAAGAACATCCGAATCAGTATTAGGTTCCTGCACTAGATGAAAATGTCCCGGAGTGATGCTCCTATTAATACAAGAGATCGATATTAGCTGAATTTTACAAGTTTATGTATTTTGTAGAACTGTACAGGATATTTACTGTTTACAATGAAATAACGAACATTTTTTAGTTAAAATATAACATAATTAATTGAGATAGGATGAATAATGAAATGAAAAATATGTAAAGAAATCCTTTTCTATTCAACCATTTCATAAAAAAACTATAATCTGATTAACAATGTTATATGATGAACAGCAAGTTCTCACTATAATAAACAGAAATTGCATTATACATTTTAGAAATATTTTTCTAGATTTTTTTTGGGGTAAAAGCGGCCAATTTTTTTGGGTAACCATTTGCTCCATGCTCATTATTTTCCGCAGCCGAACCCTAGCCAAAATAAAACTTTCATATCCAATATAGCACTTGCCGAACATACCGCGGATTTTTTAGAGGAATATGAAAAAATTATGTATGATCATATATATACAATACTATGATCATAAATACACAATATTTTTACTATGTTATTCAATTAGTGCAAACTAAGGCACATAATGGACGAGTATTTAGATAGTCAATAAGTCCACTTCCAATTTCACTAATATTCCTAGAACGTAAATAAATATAATAAATATAATTTACTAACCTTCAGGATAGGCAAGTAATTGCAAGCGCCTGCAGCATTCTTCTTGCCAGAGCTTTTCTTTCAGTTTCGACAATTTAGGGTTCATTCTATTACCAATATAATTTTTTATTCGAATTTTCAAAAATAAATTTTAGGGATGAAAAGTTTATTTTTAGAGGAGGGAGAGTGCCTTTGTTTCAAAATTTTGAACACTAGATATTGGCGTTTTTTTAAAACATTTGTTTAGACAACAAATATCACTCGATCTAGCACGCATTTTCAAGATTATTCAAATTATTGCTTATCATAACGTATCAAGTTTGTAATTAATTTTTGATGAAAATTGGGATTATAATACATGTCTTTTCATATATGATGCTGTCCAGCCAGAAACATAATCATTGGCAAGAAAATTTGTATATATTTATTAGTCGTGATCGCGGTATAATTTAAACACTTTCGACTCGGATGTCGCGCTTCCGTCCGGCGGCAAAATTCATATAAATCTCGGAATTCGCGAGTGGAAAGTGTTGAATGCTAATTTTTTGTATCGTTTTCCGTAAAATATGACAGTTATACTGAGCTGTTGCAAGAACGGCAAAAAATGTAAACTCATTTGGCAAAATAACATATCAAATAAAAGTATAGAGTGCAAAATAAAAATAGAAATGATAATATAAGAAAGTTATTAGTAATAAAATATATGGTTGTTTTCGTGAAAAATTTAAAAATGTGAATTATTGTAATAGAAATTTAAAGCAATAACGTACCAAATAACCAATAACATTTGGTAATTTTACAATATTTTTGTACGTTCAGAGCTTTTATCTGAAATTCCATTCTTAAATATATATAATACTTTTGTATAGGGTCGATTTAAAGGTCACTTAGGCACATATGGTTTTCGGATACTAAAGATCAAAATAAGATACTTTGTTGAAGAAACCATACCTCTGAAATCAATTCTGATGTCCCGTGCGTTGACCCAAAAATAAGGGTTGAATGTTGAAAGACCGCTCAGGGGAGGCCCCAGGGGATGAACCGCGGGCATGGGTGAATCGGCTTTCCAAAGTTAGTGGGGGTCGGTCATACATTTGGGCGCAATTGGAGGCACTTTATATGGGTCAAAATAGATTTTTTAAATTTCAATCCTTATTTTTGGGTCATTGCATGGAATATCAGAATTCATTTTAGAAGTAGTTTCTTCAGCCTAGCTTTGATTCAGTAAAAAGGACTAAGGCAGTGGCGTAACTATAGGGTGGCGTGGGTGGCAAAATGCCACGGGCCCCCGACCTAAGGGGGCCCCGGCCCAGGAAATCGAGACTCGGAAATACCTTTTTACATTGTACCTAAATTTTATTTCATTTGAAACTTATATTTTATATTTTTTAAGTTCACAGTCTGAGTTTTTTATTCAACCAAGCTTGCATCGAACTTACATTCGGCCGAATATTTAGTTAGTTAAAACCAAAGGAGTCGCCGCCGCATAACGAAAGTATTGTGTTTTATCTTTTATGCGATAAAGAGCTGCGATGGATCTGCATCGGTAAATCTTTAGTTTGTATAATATATCAAGAATGAATTGATGAATTTATTATTGTATATATAATAATCTATACTTTATCGACTTTAAGATAAAAAACGAACACGTGAAGAACTCTCTTCTCAACATCAGTAGCGTGCCTTCGCGGGCCTCGTATCAAAATTTATTTGGGGGCCCCCTTAAGAAGAAATTTTTTATCACAAAATATAAAAATACATGAAATTAGAAGAATAGTTATTTATCATTCTAATTATTTTTCTATTTAATTTTCTATAATTTTTCGAGCTTTTCATAAATGATCCAGATAAAATTATTCTCCCCTTATTCGAAAAACTGAATTATTAAGAGATCTTTAGATTCTAAAGTTTCTGTCCATGGGAACAATAGTGACAGGCCTGATAGACATTTCTGTCCTAAAGTTTTTACGTATTTTTTTTAGTTTTAATTTTGAATTTCGTCGTATTCGTGAAGCACATACAGAGTTTTAAAATATTTTCAAAATATTTTGCAGCAGAAATAAATTCTTTTGAAACATTAGCTTACAAGTTGAAGTTCAATACCGTTCGATAACTACGTTCAAGTTTAATTTTTTATAAATCATTGGTTTGCTTCAGATATTTCTTATGCTCGTTGGGCCCCCCTGGTCCGGGGCCCCGTTTCAAGCCATTCTGAATCAAATGAGACCATAAAAAGTATGTGTGTGCGTGTGTGTGAACAGATTTTTTGCCGTAAATCAACGTTTTCTCAAAAACGGCTGGACCGATTTCAAAAATTTGAATGCCATTCGATGTATCTCGATGAGGACTAGCGTTTCTGAGTTTTGAGCGACGATCGGCCGGGCCGTTTCTTTGTAAGTCGCAGAAAAATGAAAAAATTTCCTTCCACGTTTTAGCCCGCAATTCTGAATCGATTTTGAAAATTCAAAAATCGTTCGATAGATATTGGTTGGGAATCGTGCTGATAAGTTCTTGGTAAAGATCGGCCGGGCCGTTTACTTGTAATAAAGTTTAAAAAAAAAAATAACGACGATTTTTATGATTTTTTTTTTGTCATAATCAAAGTCTTGTAGATTATACTAAAAATATTACGGACCTATGACAAGTCGTTTAATTTTAAAAATTCTTCAAAGTTTGCAAAAAATTAGTATCATTCTTTTGCCATTTGTCAAAATTAGACTTTTGATCGACGTTTTCTCAAAAACGCCTGAATCGTTTTCAGAAATTTATAAGCTTTTAAAGAATACTCCGAGTTAACGTGTTCGTTCGTTTTCAATTATGTATAATAAATCCACTCGGAATACTTTTAATTACTCATAAATTAATTTATATTTTATTGATTAAGTCGATTATTTATAAATACCGTGAAGTTCATGTAACTTGCCGCAAGGCAAAATACCATTACCAACTTTTTTTTTCATACATACAGTCGCCAATTTGTAAAAAAAAAATATTTTTACTCATTGCTAGTTCGGGCGATTGCGACATCATTGTAGATTAATAATCTTTTTATTTTTTGCATTTCCGATGGCTAGGAGGGCTGAAATCATGTCAAGACTGATGTGCCAATTTTTTGAGACCACCCACTTTATCAGCTGCCAGTTTTTACAATTTTCAACTTTTTTAATTTTGAATTTTTTATTTTGTTTTTTAATAATATTAATAAACAAGTGGTAAAAATGGATAGTAAAAACATTCATTTTTTTCTTTTACGACACTTTAAAAATGACCTAAAACTCATCGCTCTACACTAGAATACCCCCTTAAGGCACGATGCCATGCACCCCACTAGTGCTAATAGATGGCAGGGACATTGGCCGAATTGAACAAACGTATAATAAAGCAGACAACTTTTATCGATGTAACGCCCGATTATTAGAACTCATCTCGCATATTGGACTTGGCAAAGCCAGACATATAAATAAATAGTACATGATTGGAGTATTAGCAATGAAATCAATGAAAATGATGTAAGTAATGTACATCATGTACTAACGTGAATCCGTAAAATTAAAATCTTAACGAAACAGTTGTTCGAAAAAGTTTGATTTAATCATTACATTGTATATAAGCAAGACTTATCATAACTATGTGTTGAATGTCAATAAAAGTTCTAGATTGCTTTTCCGGCGCGCTCGATCAGACGCGACGCGATAGCCGAAACGCGGTCGCCTGGCGGTCGCTCGAGTCCACGGACTTACCGCCCTACCCCACAGGCGCCTGGAGACATAACAGTCTACGCAAGGGTGTAAAATGACAGGCCCGGAGAATTTTAATTTATAACTACTGGGGCGCATGGCATCGTGTCTTAAGGCAAATTGCTGGAACTTTCCGTACCAAAAATTATTTGTTTTTTAAAAGATTAACATTTTTGAAAAAAAATTTACTCTGAAAAATTAGATTTTTGAGAAACTATAAATTTTTGATAAAAAATTACTTTTTTTTGAAAAAGATTTTTTGAAGAAAAGTGTATTTTAAAATATTTTGGAAATTCTGAACTTTTTTTTTCAAAGCAATCGTACTGCTTTAACTGCATGGAGACGAAATATCGAAGCGCGTAAGCGCCGTGCCGCCGTCTAACGGATAAGCATTGGTACGGAACCCATAGGAATGTAAACAAAATTTATACTTATTGTTAAAATCTCTATAAAATATTTGATAATTTGATGTGCATATGTCTAATGATCATTTTTGACCGTCAAATGGCATTTTTTTTTACTTTTTTTACTAGATATTCGAAACCGCTAGACCTGCCTTCATAAAAATTTGATCAGTTCCTCATCTTGTTAATACAAGTAAAATGTTTTTGAATTATTCAAATCGGATGCTCCGTTCTCTTAAAAACTGAGTTACCGTTTCTGATACTTTTTGCTCTATATCTTCGCCATAGACGTGTCTTCGCCAAAACCTAATCAGCACGTTTTCTTATCAATACGAATCGAATGTTTTTTGAATTATTCACATCGCTTCATCCGTGTTCCTGCAATCGTCGAAGAAAATTTGTATCCGAACACACATACACATACGCACACACATACACACACATACATCTATTTTTTCTAAAGTATGCCAAAATATTCAGAAACCTCTGAAACGTAAAGATATACAAAAATTTTCATTTTCGATTTTTTTGCGATTACTATAACTTACCCTACGGGAAGTTAACTAGTGCTGTATGGTATTGTGTTTCAAATAATCGAAGAATATTAAATGTTTTCCAATAGATTATTATAAATACTGAAACTTTCATTATTTGTTTGTTATAGACAAAATATAAGAGCTTATAAATTGGACAACGTTTATATCTGTTTATGTGAAAATCAAATAAACGAAACTTAATAAAGCTAAACTAAAACTAAAATAAATAAATAAAATTTGTAAGAATTATATAAACTGAATTGCACAGTTAAAATTAAGTAATTGAAGTATATAAAACTGTTTTTACAATTTTAGCTAGAGTTAAAATTAAAAACCAAATCAATTTTGATACAAAAAAAAAATTAAAATTGTTTTTATTTTTGGAAAAATTTTTTTACTAGAGTAATCGTTTTTTTTGCACAAGCAGAATGTTTATTGAATCATTCAAATAGGATGCTTTGTTCTCTCAAAAACTAGATTTTTTTATACTTTTAGCATCCTAAACTGGATGGGCCTGTGTTTGCCAAAAACTAATCAACACGTCTTCTCATCATTACGAATTGGATGTTTTTTGAATATTTCAAATCGGTTCCTCTGTACTCTCAAAAAAATCATTTCTATTTTCCGCACTCTGCTTCAAACTCCGAAACGGCAGAACCGACTTTTTCCAAAAACTAAACAGCACGTCTCCCTTGCAATAGGAATAGAATGCTTTTCGAATATTTCAAACAGGTTGTTCCGTGCTCCCGAAAACGTAGACGAAAAATTGTATCCATACATACACGCACACACACAATTTTTTCAAAGAATGCCAAAGAATGTTCAGAAACCTGATGAGATATAAAATGAAAGAGATGTAAAAAAAATTATTTTCGATTTATGAATGTTTACTATACCTTACCCGGAAGTTAATTAATAAGAGAATTTTAGTAATTAACTAATAATTTATTTTTATTTTATGTCTTATTACTTGACTTCTTGAAGATAATGTTTTCATATGACAGAAAATATTAGAATTCATTAAAATTTTTATTGTTCACTAATAATATTATGGTAGTGGGGTTGTATGCTTTATTGGAACTACCATGCATTTTATGCAAAAGAGCAAATGATTTATGTATAATAGTGGAAGTACGGACAAAACGACATAGTGTTTTTGTATTTTAATGATCTACTTATTGATATTATAACCAGTTCCAATAGTTTTTACTCATTTTTGGTTCGACTACCATGGTAACTGCAGTAACATGGTATTTTAATTAAGTAGAAACAATAATAACATATTTATTAAAATAAAATGCAATAGATTACAGGAAACATTTTGTTCATATAGTACGGACAGACAGAAGGACATATAGAGTAAGGGCATACTAAATGTTAATTTTTAGGAAAACCGTTCACGAATATTAAATTGTTTTGTCCTCTTTGGGGCATTAGCACAAGAAGCTTTGAACCCGAAGAGTTCAAGTAATTCAAAATGCAAAAAGAGGGTTTTGCAACAAATCCAAGTCTTTTTTACTGGTAGATTTTTTAGTCTGTTCTCAGTAATTAAGATTTGAACAAGGTTTTAATTATTTTTTACTTTGGTTAGGAAATAGTATTGTCATTTTACCTATAGTATAAGTATGTCATTTTGTACGAAATTGAACAAAAGTTCAGTGGTTAATCAAAATCTCACGAAATACCTGATTATTGGAAAAAAATTTAACGAAATTACTAGTACAGACATAAGATAATTGCTTTTAATTGAAGTAATTATAAGTATTAATAAATAGGTCCCAAAAAACAAGACAAGTACTCTCAAAATGCAATTTTCAATGTGCAAAACACGTTTGAACGATTTAGTGAGACAAAACAGTGACAATGACGCACAACATCTGACAAAATTGTTATTATGGTTTTCTTCGTGTTATACAATCGCGAATATGTTAATTAAACTAGTCAATTTTTAAATAAAGCTATTGTTTCATTTTGTCGATATATACCGTTTTGTCCGCATTGTTTTATGAAATTTTCTGTATTCTTCATATATCTATTTGAAAAACTATTTCCCCGTTTTTTGTTTTATTAAATTTTCTGTATTCTGCATATATCTATTTGAAAACCTATATAGTGTACGTATTTTTAAATTATATAAATCGTTACATTTGTAATAATTAGAGTAACGTTGCAATTATATATCTCGAAGATGCATCTATAGTTAAAAGTTGACGTTATAATTTAATTTTAAGTACATCCGTGATTACAACTTCGCCAGTTTTGCAATAATAGTAACGATTATTATCTTTGATTTATACTATTAATAATGATTGTAAGTTCAAAAATGCCGTTATATACAGATACATACTAATAATTATTGTTTCTTCATATGAATCATATATTCATAATCGAACTGATAGTGCATATATAGTTTCGCATATTTGATATCAATCTTCAATATATCTAACAATATCCATTCAAAGTTTTACATAGATACCTATTAATTTTAATATTGAATTTTATTGTTACAGATCCGTCTCTAGTTCAATCAGTGGACGACTTCAATTTCCTCATTGTGGTTAGTGCGAGTCTGTGTAATTTGTGCAATTAATGTTTTTTTAGTGTTAATGTAATATTTTTGTGTTTTAATTAATTAATAAAATAAATGTGCAGTTTACTTATAATTGTAATTTGATTTGACTGTGTTTTATTGGGAAAACGTTGCGTTTAAAACCTGCTGAGATCCTGATTAGCTCTCTTCTGGAAATCGAGAGGTAAACCTAATGTTTTTTTTTGTCAAGTTTAATGTCGTCAGTAAACATACACAACTTTTAATTTTTCTAGACAACAAATTGGTAATCGAGATGTTCCAGAAGAATCGGTGCTTGTTGGCGAAAGGTGAGTGCTATAAATTGCAAAAATGGTTCTTGGTGGTATGACCGATTTTGTCCAATAATTTTTAACATTTTAATGTAGTTTAAAGTTACTAATGGACAAAATCTTAGTCATATTATATAATGAAATATGTTGTAATGTTTTTTTCAGCAGTGTTTAAATACAAATATGTTTAAATAAATGTGATGTGAATATTTAGAAATATTGTTTTACTTAAAATAAAGTGTTACTTAATTTTTTTAATGAATTGATGTAAATCAAAGTTATTTGTGTAAGTGTTATCATTTTATTCAAGAAGAATTGCTTCTGGCTGTGATTTCTGAGGTGAGATATCGAACAAATAAATTCATAGACTATTACTTCTTTAATTCAAAATTCAAAAATATATATTGCATTCGATTTTCTTTAACATATAAATTTATACCTATTTTTTGTTTCTAGAACGATGACGATTGTCATTTTTGGATCTGACGATTGGACCACAAAATTTAAGGTAAAGTTTTTGAAGTTATATGTGTGTGTGTTTGTATGTGTGTCCCATTAATTTCACGGGTTTTTATAGTGATAGCTATCTTTACACATGAATTTTAAAATTTAATTCATTTGCGACACAAATTTGTTAGGATCAGTGGTATAGTTTTTTGAGCATTTCATTTCAAGTTTTGGATTCCCTCAATGAGTCCCGTAAACTCACAATCAGTGTTAATAACGTGGTTCTTAGGTCACCAAATGGTTGACAAATCTATCTTTGATGAATTTATTATTAGAGTAACTCCTAAATCTCCCGGACAAAAATCGACGCTGGTAAATTTAGTTTTTGACAGTTCTAATTAAACACTGATGACTTTATATTGGATGCAAGGTAAGGGCTATTTTTAATTAAAACATTTCTATCTATACTCAAGTGAAAACCGATGACACTACTGCTTGTTATCTATCTATCCGAGGAGATGAGTATTTAACCTGGAACTTCTGATTATAAGCCCATAGCCGAAACCAATCTTCGGAGAAGCCGAACCTCTTTCATTAATATGAGAAATTGTTGTTTTCGTGTTGATGTTCGTGTTAATACTAGTATAACATTCCAATTTTCTTGATGAAAAAAAAAGTTCAGTTTTAACCCAGAAGGAACCTCTATTTTGTACCATATAGATTGGATTTAGAAGTAAACTTTTCATGCAGAACCATTTTTAAGTTTATGCGTTCAAATAAAAATACAGCTAAAAATTTCAGCTGTTTATTTATCTAAAGAGAAGTTGGATTTTCTCAAAAAAGAACATATTTGCTAATTTTGTTTTCTCGACGACTCATGTCATTCTGAATCAAATGAGAACAAGTTTGGAAAAAGTGTGTGTTAGGTATGTGGTTTTGGCATTTCGTCGACGTATTCTCAAAAACGGCTGCACCGATTTTGAAAATTTGAAAGCCATTGTATGTAACTCGATAAAAAGTAGCGTTTGCCACTTTTACTCGACAATCAGCCAAGTCATTTCTTTCTAAATAGCAGAAAATTTTTGTCTATGTTTCAGCCCATAAACTTAAACCGATTTTAAAAATTCATAAACTGTTCTGAAGATATATTGGTTGGGAAATGCGTTGATTTGTTTTTGGCAATGATTGGTCGAGCCATTTTTTAATAATTACATGTTAAAAACATTTTTTTCGCTTTCATAGTCTGAAATAACATCCTGAAGTACTATAGACCTACGATAATAAGTTGTAAAAAATAACCGAAGTTTAGAATCCCCGCGCTTAAGCTATTTTGATCTATGCCTTTCGTGCATGTGTTGGTTCCGATTTCGTAGGTAGCTACTGATCACAATTGACATACACTTACACGCTCACAATTTTTTTTTTTTGAACCCGAAATGGATGAAATGAAATGCGTTAAATGAATTATATACAGTCACAAATATTATAAATTAGTTTGAAAGGTATTTGGACATTGCATTGATTATTTTTCAGTGAAAGCAAATTTGTTATTTTCGAAATAAAGTTCAATAATTTATCTATATGGCTGAATCTTAATTCCTGTTAAGCTGATTATACATACGTTATAAAAAAAATAATTCAATTTGCCTTAAGGGAAGGTTTTCGAAAATTTAAGTTATTTTCGGAGATATAGGCATTTTACTGACTCGGTTTGGCAGGGTCTAATCGGACAAAAGGCATTAGGAAGTCATTAGACCAATTGAAGACGACTGTTTATCGTCAGATGAATAATTAATTCGATGTATATGTTCAGAACTATAATGAATCTTTCAACTAGTTGAATTTGATGTTTGCGCCGAAACATATTCATTCACGCAAACTTTAAATGCGTTTTTCCCAGAACAGATTTTTCAGTATTGTTGACACGATTTCTCGAATTCTACTCGACCGATTCACTTGAAGCGTTCAGAGAGTCTTGTTCATAGACCTATATATAGCCCGAACTAGCATCATCCCCAAATTCTATTTTTTACTATTTTTAAAAAATTCGAGAAACTCAAAACAAAAAAACAGTAAAAAAAGACAATTTTTTACAAACAGTCGCCAATTTGTAAAATTTTATTTTTTACTCATTCTTAGTTCGGGCGATTGCACATCATTGTAGATTAATAATCTTTTTATTTCTTTTATTTCGGATGGCTAAGAGGGCTGAAATCATGGCAAGACTGAGGTAACAATTTTTTGAGACTTCCCAATTCATCAGCAGCCAGTTGCTTCAATTTTTAACTTTTTTTTTTTGTTTTTTGTTTTGTATTTTAATAATATTAATAAACCAGTAGTAAAAAAATGGATAGTAAAAACATTCATTGCTTTCTTTTGCGACACTTTAAAAATGACCTAAAATTCATCGCTCTACACTAGAATACCCCCTTAATGCAAAATGCTACTGACAACTAGTTTTCTATTTGACCCCAATCCCCAAAATCTTTGCCACATCTGGGCGACACCAATGGGGTCGTCGAACCCTTAACCGCCAGGGTCTTGATTAGCGAACAGTACACACACGAAAATAAAAAAAATATATACACAGAAGTTAGGATGGAAACGCAGCGATCGTTGGCGACTCGGCGGGGAGTCCGCGTCAAATTACTGCGCGCGAACAATTCGCTTGCTGAAAAATTGTCGTTTACTTGTCATTTGCGCCGTTTGTATTTTATGTATTATGCCGAGTGTAATATATATGCATACAAATGTTTATGCTTAATGTGACTCTGGAAGAGGAATGTGTTTATCACACAGAGATTCCAGTATGATTTAGTTAAATCTCGAATAATTTGCTTTGTTTTTGCAAAATCTGTTGTACACTTTACTTTGCAATATTGTCAAATATAAGGATTATAGAATTTTATGGTTTCACTTTTTATAAATAATAATTTCGGTATTTTAAATTTTGTTTAAATAATATATTTTGATTTATTTGGTGTGCAATTAGTAATTTGACATTAATAAGTGATACAAAATTTTAGTAACAAATTTATTTTTAAAGTTTTAAAAATTTGCTTGCTCAAAGATGCAAATTTTAATATAAATATTTAGTTGTAAATAAATAGGGTAGGGCGGCGCTAGTTGAGCAAATGTTTACTTGAACGGATGTAGCTCCTCAATGATAAGTCTCGATATATTTTTATACGGCTTGATAGACTTGTTGTTTATCGCTTAAAAAAAGTGTCATTAGTATTTTTTGGTAATGAGTAAACTTTAAGAGCTACAGCTGTTTTAATGCAAAGAGTCAAGTATGCTCAATGTACCTCATAGGTGGTGCAAGTTGAGCACTAAGAAAGTGTAATAAAACCGTAGGTTCAATTAGTGATGAAATAAGTGTTTAATGATCAGTTCTATATTTATAGTCTTTATTGACAGAGAGAACAAAACATATACTAATTTTCTTTGAATAATTAACAAAAAGTATAATCAACAAAACAATACCGTATCTTAGGAATAATTTTACCATTATATTCAGTCTTTTTGTTTAAAATCTTTTTTTTTATATTATTACTCATAGACTTAGCTTAAATCTTAAAAATACTAATTTTTAGAAGTTTACGGTAATTGTCCTAGTGACAGAACAAGTGTAGCAACTATGCTCAACTAACCCCAACTCGGAATTTAAAAATAAAAGTGAGTTTATAAAAAAAACGTGAAAATTATACCCAGAATCTCTGTGCATATTAAAAGTACGACAATTATATGGAAGATTAACATTAACCTGATTAAAAAAATAACATTTGACTAAACCAGACAAAATTTCGTGAAGATTGACTTTCTTACTTTTTGGTCTCGAAATGAACAAACAACTTACTCCTATGCTCAACTAGTCCCACTCTACCCTATACGTTTCCATAAATTTCTATTTGATAATGAAAAACTACTAGTTGTGTATGGCATCGTGCCTTGAGGCAAATTGCTGTAACTTCCCATTCCGCAATAAAATATTTGAAGAATATTAAGTATTTCCAAATATATTATTATGAAAACAAAAACCATTATCTTTTGAAATTAAAAAAAGCATTTTTATGCTTTCCCCAAAAAACAATCACACCGTCAATACAAGCAAAATTTTTTTGGAATTACTGAAATCGAATGCTTCGTCCTTTCAAAAATTGCCATTTTTTCACATTTACATCCGTATCTTCAAAACAGCTGGACCTGTTTTTACCAAAAACTAATCAGCACTTTTCCTTATCATTAAAAATCGAATGCTATTCGAATATAGTCCGTGCGCCTGGAAACACATTCATTTTTTCTGAAGTTCAAAATCTTTGCATTATTTTCATGATTTTTTACGAGTTCTGTTGCATAATCAATTATTGGTTGATTTTGTGTTACCAAAATAATGAATCTAATCCAAAAATGCGATATTATGTGTTCCATCATGTCATGTGATGGAATTTAAAAGTTTATCTGAAATTTATAACCCATATGCCATTTTAACTATTATTTTTCGTGTCGTTGAAAATATACTCACGACTGTTAACGGTGACAGACATATTGCTCGAATTTCAAGAGTTAGAGTAAAATGTTGAAAAATAACTATATAAAAATCATTAAGTTACAGATCTCCAGTGAAATACTTTAACTTCTTTTTATGTGATCTGTTGTTTTTTTCTTGAGCCTTCTTATATCAAGCCTTGCTAAGAGTGCAGAAACGGATGGGTTCTTGTGAATCTGTAGGAATTACCAGCATTCTTAATGCTTCAGACTGTTTCTTCTAGATGGTGAAAATTCATGTTTTATTGGTAAAGCCTCTTTGCTTCACTTTATACGTGCAAATAGCTTTAGTGATCGTTTGTAAATATGAACCTTGTTTTCTAGCAACAATCTTGAATTGTGACCTATTACTTTTAAATTATACCCTTTAATATTAATCACGTCGCAACCTCTCCGGAGGGTGGTGGCGGAGCCCAAATATGTGGGTAAGATGAACCCAATTCCAAAATTTCATGCAAATCGGAGCACAGTGAAAAAAATTCAGAGGTCATACCCTTTTTTCCTCTCCGTTTACTGCACTATATGAGCTACTATAAGGATTTAATTCTATTTTTCACTTGCCAATATTTAATTTGTTTCTTCTGCATTAATAGTCAAATTTAGTAGAAAGAACGTTTGACCTGCGTTTCGGGGACAGTTGTAAGAACCATTATTCAATAAAAAAAATAATTCAATGTATGGCTATCAAGATATACTACTTTTACCTCAGTCGCTATTTTCCGTTTAATGTATTTTATGACTTGGTACCGTGTGGAAAATCATTTTGTTCTTCAAAGTCAATACGGATATCGTTTGTGCTTGTTATGTTAGTTTAAAAAGTATCTAGCGTACTTGGTTCCAGACAGAGACTTCAATAAGTTCATATATATCTCTCTTGTCACATATATAATAGGAATAAAATAAATCTATTGCTATGTAAAAGGAGTTTAGATCAATGGCAATTGGCTGTTATTGGATCGCTATTTATCCTAATGAAAGTCTTAATATGATTTCCGATTGGCTAGAAAGGATTAATGTTTGCAGCGGCAATTATTCATTTTCAATCATGTTAAAGTTCGCCCATGGATTAGTGGTTAGAGCTGTGGAACTTCAAGCAGATGTTGCAGAAACGATAACCATAAAAAGTTTGATGACAAGCAGTAGTGACATTCATTTTTACTTGAAACTTTCATTCGAAACAATTATTCATTTTCAATCATGTTGAAGCTCTCCCGTGGGTTAGTGGTTAGAGCTATAAAACTTCAAGCAGAAGTTGCAGAAACTATAACCCCGAAAAGCTTGATATCGAGCAGTGATGACATTCATTTTTCTGGAAATTATAGATAGAAAAGTTTTCAAGTGCAAATAGCCCTTACCCGGAATTGTTGCACCGATACAAGATTAATCAGTTTTATAGAAATTGTAATAATAAAGTTCATCACATAAATAGGACAACCTTTAGGTCGCCATATAACAAGCCACGGTAATAAGAAGTTAGGAATTATTTTGGACTATCACAGAAAAATATTTTTCAGCTCTAGTAAGAGATGATGTATGTAGTTAGAAAAAATTGGTTAAATTTATCAAAACTAGATCTTTCCTAATGATATTATTGCCACATCTCTAATTTACTATTACGTTATACTTTATTGTATAAAAAATTAAAAAAATAAAAACTACTGAAGAAAGTACAATCCTTCTGGTTAATGATGGAAAGTAATTGGCCGAGACAATCATTTAAATTAATTTTAGAAAAACATTTTAATTAAAAACAGACTATATTTAACGTATTATTTTACATGTAAATGTAAGAAAGTACGAATTATTTCTATCAAAAAGCAAATATATTTTAAACTAGTGGTGCATGGCATCGTACCTTAAGGGGGGCGATACATGTAACAAGAAAAAAAAAATCGATTTTTTTTTCTTTCATAAATCGTTACAATAACATCTCAAAAATATGCCTGTGAATATTCAAAACAAAATTATCATTATTTATACAATAAAAACTCATTTAAGTGCCACGCCTCAACTCGACGCTTGAGTGCTATTGTACTCTTATCTGTTTCTGTGTCAAAACTTTAAACGCGTTTTTCTCAAAACGACATTTTTGAAATTTGCGGGCGGGATAACTCAAAAAGTTCTCAACCGATTCCAATGAAATTTTGCACACATCTACTTTACAGTAATAGCTTCTAGTTAAACCTCAAACATTCCAAAAAATTTTTCAAAAATTAACCCTTTTACCAAAAAAAACATTGAAAAAAGGTGAAAAATCGAACTTTTTTTTTCTAAGGTGTGCCAATTTACGATTTTGTGACTTTTTTAATTTTTTTTTGGTTTAACTAGAAGATATATGTTTTATGAACACGTACAAACTAATTTTTTTAAATTCAGATCACCGTACGAAAAGTGAGAACGCCCGCAAATTGATGGCGTTTTCCGAGAGGGTCTTGGCAGATTTATTTTTACGGCAGCCATTTAAAAAAAAAAAAATAAAAAAATATTTTTTTGTGTATTTTAATATATAATAAATAACCCTAAAAAAGTTCAAAAAGATTCAATCATTCCTTCCCAGTTTAAAAAGTCCTCAAAAAATGGTAAAAATTAAGGCGATTACATGTATCGCCCCCCAAATTGCTAGCAAATTGCTAGAATTTTATTAAAAAAAGAAAATTTTTAACATCTTTTTACGCAATCGCGCTGCAAAGCTAATTTATAGTCGAAATATAAAAGCGCGTAATCGCCGCGTAGTCGTGTACCATGTAAACATTGGTACGAAACCCATATAAATGTAAAAGAAATTAGTACTTATTATTGAAATCTTCTTAAAATATCTGATATAAATACGATGTATATATGTCTAATGTTCACTTTTGACCGCCAAATGGCATTATTTTTTACTATTTTTATTGGATCTCCGGAGAAAATTTTATTAATTGTTCATTTCATCAATTAATACAAGTAAAATGTTTTTTGAATTATTTAAATCGGACGCTCCGTTATTTATACACGTTATAATTGAAATGCTGTTTTTGGCACTTTTTGCCCCGTATCTCCGATACGGCTAGATCTGCCTTTGCCAAAAACTAATTAGCACGTTTCCTTATCAGTAGTAGGAATCGAATGTTTTTGAGTTATTCTAAGGTATGCCAAAATGTTCAGTAA
Organism: Ctenocephalides felis; assembly: GCF_003426905.1. Classification (NCBI taxonomy): domain Eukaryota; kingdom Metazoa; phylum Arthropoda; class Insecta; order Siphonaptera; family Pulicidae; genus Ctenocephalides; species Ctenocephalides felis. The sequence continues at coordinate 67,745,591 of NW_020538040.1, forward strand.
AGATATATAAAAAAAAATATTTTCGATTTTTTGCGATTACTATAACTGATCCGTTAATAAAAAGTAGAAAATGCTATTTAAGTAGCTAAATCTTAATTCTTACTGATTATTTCCACATTTTGGAAAGGTTTTCCATAGCCTCAAGATTTTCTAAAAAGCTTGATATTGTATTGCATAAATTATTTGATTTATCTTTATGATTTAATTGTGGAATGAGATATAAATTTATTATTTCATTTTCCTAGATTTTAACCTCCTATATAATTGAAATGGCCGTCTGTGCATAATTTCAAAACATGGTAAACAATTTCTTCTATCTGCTCTTGTATAAAGTACCGTTGCACGTAAGAATGCCAATGTCCAAATGTTTCATTAGTTAATGCACCGTTTTAAACGTTTTTCGTGATATTTAATCAATCAATCTAAGCGAAATTATACATTGATGTGGAATTATATAATGAAAAATGCGAAATGGATCGATGATGTGTGAGTCTTTATTTAGTTTGCCTTGCGATAAACGAAGTACATAAAATAATATGCAAATTGACGCGAATATAAATTGGAGAGTGATCAAACAATGTCAGTTACGTTAACGGGATGGGCAGCAGCTGCCATTGCAATGCAATTAGGGATTGCGATAGATAAAATAATAATTCCATGCATGGTTTGACTTACAAGTTGCTGACAGAGCATGTGCACAACCACGGAAGAATTACAAACACATACTTTTCCATCCATCTTTTCATAAAACTAGTGGTGCATGGCATCGTGCCTTAAGGCAAATTGCTAGAACCTCTTGTACCGAAAATTAAAATTTTCAAAAAAGCTATTAAATTTTCTGAAAACTTCGAAAGAATGATATTCTAGAAAATGTTGAAATTTTTGAAGAAAATGAGTTGTTTTTGAAACATTTTTTTTTGTTTTAAATTTTTTTTTATTTTTTTTTGAAAATTTTGAACTTTTTTCAAAGCACAATCGTGCTGCGTAGGTGCGTATGTTTGTGTTAGGCAATTATTCATTTTCAATCATGTTGTGGCTTCCCTGTGGATTAGTGGTTAAAGCTATGGAATTTCAAGCAGGAGTAATAACCCCGAAAACGATAACCCCGGAAAGCTTGATATCAAGCAGTAGTAACATTCATTTTTACTAGGAATTATAGATAGAAATATGTTTTTTCAAAGTGCAAATAGCCCTCACCCGGTGTTGTTGCATTAATACAAAATTCATCAGTGTTACAGAAATTGCAATAATAAAGTTCATCACTCAAATAGGACAACCTTTGGGTCGCCATCTATAAAGCTATAGTATTAAAAAGTTAGGAATTTATTTTGATCATCATAAAGAAACTTATCTCCAGGTAGAGATGATATCGTTAGAAAAAATTGGTTGAATTTATCAAAAATATATCTTTACTAATGATATTATTGCCAGATCGCACATCTCCAATTTACTAATGCATTATACTTCATTGTATAAAAAAAATAAAAAAAATAAACAACTGAATATTTTTTATTCGAATGTACAATCCTTCTTAATGATAGAAAATAATTGGCCGATACGGTCATTTAAATTATTTTTGGAAAAACGTTTTAACTAAAAACAGATTAAATTTAACGAATTTCTATTAAAAAGCAAATATATTTTAAACTAGGGTGCATGACATCGTGGTTTAATGCAAATTGCTCGAACTTCCCGTACCGAAAACTAAATTATTAAAACAAACTTTAATAAAAAAAAATTGCAACATTTTTTTAAAAAAAATTTTTAACAAAACATTTTTTAAGCAATCGCGCTGCATAACTGATTTATAGTCGAAATATCAAAGCGCGTAAGCGCCGCGTCGCAGTCTAACGGATAAATATTGGTACGAAACCCATTGACATGTAAACAAAATTTATGCCTTAAAATAAAATCTCTATATAATCTAATGATCATGTTTGACTTCCAAATAACATTTTTTTCCAAAAATGTAATATTCTCTTTATTTTGACAATACAAGTGAAATGTTCTTTTACTTATTGAAATCGTACGATCCGTTCTCCCAAAAACTGATAAACCATATTTGGCACTTTTTGCCCAGTATCTTTAAAACGGCATGACCTGCCTGGTCCAAAAACTAATCATCACGTATCTTTGTTAATAGGAATCGAATGTTTTTTATATTATTCGTATTCCCGAAATCGCCGACGAAAATTTGTATCCACTCACACATACACAAACACATACATACACATACACACACATCCATTTTTTTCTAATAATAAGGTATGCTAAAATGTTCAGGAACCTTTCAAACGTAAATAAAAACAAAAATTCATTTTCAATGTTTTTGCGATAACTATAACTTACCCTACGGGAAATCCAATTGCAATCAGACACAAATATACTTTTAATAATTGTAGTGTAATTTGAGTATTTGATTAAATGTAATTACAAAAAATAAACTTACTTTCTTACTTCACTTCTTAATCTCTGATATTTTCACTAAGTTGGAAAATGTATTTTTTATTTACACGTTTCTTTTGTTTTTCTACTGCCATACCAACTTCGCACCTATATCTAACTTGTGTTGCCACATTTGAAATCTTGAAGGTGGAAGACAGACTATGCAAAGTGATCATGTACGATTTTTGTTTTGAAATCGTCAACGCAAATTTGTATCCAGCACACATGCACACATACACACCTACACACAACCCTTTTTTTCTAAGGTATGCTAAAATGTTCGAAAACCTTTGAAACGTAAAGGAAAATAAAAATTCCTTTTTGGTTTTTTGCGATAACTATAACTTACCCTACGGAAAATCCAATTGCAATCAGACACAAATATACTTTTAATAATTGTAACGTAATTTGAGTATTTGATTAAATGTAATTACAAAAAATAAACTTACTTTCTTAATTCACTTCTAAATCTCTGATATTTTCACGAAATTAGAAAATGTATTTTTTTTTACACGTTTTGTTTTTCTACTGCCATACCAACTTCGCACCTATCTAACTTGTATTGCCACATTTGAAATCTTGAAGATGGAGGGACAGACTATGCAAAGTGATCATGTACATTTTTATTTTGAAATCGTCAATGCAAATTTGTATCCGTCCACATGCACACACACACATGCACACAACCATTTTTTCCAAGGTATGCTAAAATGTTCAAAAACCTTTCAAACATAAAGAAAAACAAAAATTTATTTTCGATTTTTTTGCTATTACTATAACTTATCCTACTGGAAATTCAATTGCAATCAGACACAAATATACTTCTAATAATTGTAACGTAATTTCAGTATTTGATAAATTGTAATTACAAAAAATAAACTTACTTTCTTACTTCACTACTTAATCTCTGATATTTTCACTAAATTGGAAAATGTATCTTATTTACACGTTTCTTTTGTTTTTCTACTGCCATAACAACTTCGCACCTATATCCAACTTGTGTTGCCACATTTGAAATCTTGAAGGGTGAGAACAGATTATGCAAAGTAATCATGCACATTTTTATTTTGGCATCTCATCTAGACAATATTAGAATATGATATAATTATATAAACGTTTTTTTCTCCCGATGTTTTCGTTCCGAAAAGTAGTGAAGGGGTCTTACGCTCAGACGCATCGGCGCTGTTATCGGCATTCAAATTAATGGCGCAAAATTTGAAATAAAAATTAATGAATTTTAATAATCGTGTATTTGAATCTAAATTTTGCATTAAAATCGTATTATGTTTTGTAATAATACAATAATAACAACAATATACTAGATAATAATATATTATAATAAATATACAATCACATCGAAATATAAATCATCAAAATCACTGCCGTGTTATAAATACATAATGCATAATCTACTGGAATATTTTTTATTAACTTATTGCTACAAATGCTCAGTAAAATTTAGTGAATAATACATTATATTATAGTGTTTATTATATTGTCTGATGTCATTCTTAACTCTTATTAACCAATAATCATATTATGCAAAATTCGACATTCACAAGTAATTTTTCTTCCGAATATATTCAGAACCGTATAAAGTGGTAATCGATTTTTGAACAGCTGGAAGATCTCTAAATATTTTGTCTTTCTTGTAGAAGCATATACTTTATTTCTTTCAGAATTTTAAATGGTTGCTTTTTAAAGTATAATATGATTAGACTAATCTGGTAAACCAATATGTAGAATTTATGCCCTGTATCTGAGTTTGAAGTTGTTTTATTCATATTTCCAAAGAGCTATGCAATTTGAGAGCAATTATTAATGAACAATAAACATAAATAAATATAAAATACAAATGAAGAAGAATCATAATTTTAGAAAATGTCCTATCATGTTAATACACTTTATTTTATAATTTACTGCCGTAGTCATCTTGTGAGATTGGAATGCGAGAAGTGTTCTTTTCCTTGTCCGAATTTTATAGAAGATTTACCTTTTTTTCAGTTTTTTGGAAAGTAATTTGACTACTCATGTTTTATACTCTACAACTTCATGCACTATTTCGATTATTTTAAGAAAAAAGCATCCATGATAGGATGTAACTGTTCCCGCAAAAATTTTAAATAAGTAAATTTAAAATTAAGGCTCTATATCGGTAATTTTATTCTGTGTTTGCTTAGAAATTTTGAATAAGTGTATTTAATCTTTCTTCAAGTAATTAGTATACTTTTATAAATATACATAACATTAAACAAAACTTTCAAATTATTAAATTCAAATTATAAAATATATACACTTCTTTTGAAACAAATTTTATTGTTAGCTTTTCTCTAAATCTAACAATTTTTATATTGATGCGGCAATCTCGGGGAAGGGTTATTTTCTCTCGGAAACAATTATCCATCTATATTTTCAAGTGAAAACCGATATATCATTACTTATATATAATAAAAATGAAACTTCCCATGTAGAAATTAATATCGGTGCAATATATTACCAATATCGGTTTTCTGTGGCCGTGATTGCCTATATTGCACAAATATAGGCGAACGTCGGTTCTGTGATGATGTCAACTAATCGATCAGGCCAACGTCAGCCGATATTGAGGCAATAATCTCTATAAATGGCCATGTCCAATATTGGTCTCAAACTAAAATAGAAATATTGATGCAATATTTTTTATCATCGGCTAATAAATATTGTCCCCAAATAGAAGAATAAATATTGATGCAATATTTTTTTTATCATCGACTGATAAATATTGTCCTCAAACTAAAATAGAAATATTGATGCAATATTTTTTATCATCGGCTGATAAATATTGTCCTCAAAATAAAATAGAAATATTGATGCAATATTTTTTATCATGGGCTGATAAATATTGTCCTCAAACTAAAATATAAATATTGATGCAATATTTTTTTATCATCGGCTAAAAAATATTGTTCCCAAAGTGAAATATGAATATTGATGCAATATTTTTATCATAGGCTAAAAAATATTGTTCTCAAAGTGAAATATAAATATTGATGCAATATTTTTTTATCATCAGCTGACAAATATTGTCCACAAATTGAAATAAAAATATTGATGCAACATTTTTTATCAACAGGTACAAAATATTATCGTCAAATTGAAAAATAAATATTTATGCAAAAAATTTTATCATCGGGTACAAAATTTTTTATCATAAGCTAATAAATATTGTCCTCAAAATAAAAAATAAATATTCATGCAACATTTTTTTATAATTGACTATTAAATATTGTTCTCATGTTAATAATAAATATTGTTTCCCACAGTAGAGGTTTGTTTTCTTGGGAAAATCCACATTGCTAATAATATATTTTGTCGAATTTTGTCATTCTGAATCAAATTAGCCCAAATTTAAAAAAAATCCTAATTATTGTTATTATATTTAAAATAAAAAACAAAAGTCTTGTCTGGGATCGAACCTGAGACTACGAGGCTAAGAGGCAGCAACGCTACCGCTTGGCCAACGACTCGCACAGAACAAAAGCAATATACGCGCCACATAAGGCTTTAAATATTTAACCATGTGATTATTCACAAATATTCAATACTACAAGCTAAAATGTAAAAGATACGTAAAAAGTTTATTCGGACGAAAGATGCGGAATAAAATTACGAATAAAATGATATATAATTCAATATGTGTGTTCATATAATTATTTTCAGATTTTTCAATTTTTCTTGAATTTTAGCACTGCAACTCGCCCATAGGCCAAACCGTTTGAAATACGGAATTGTGATATATGAAAGAATAATTAAAAATTTTGAGACGATTCTAACAATGTATAATACTTTATATGGTTTATTTATGACAATATGAATTTGGATTTTTTTCTTAAATTACAGGAGTCTGACTAGCTTATTTTCCAGACGGTTTACAATACGAAGTTTAGTTGTATGAAAGAAAAACTTTCTAAGACGAATTTAATAATATATAATAATATATGTTGTGATTTCTTTACGAATTTATTAAATATCTTGAATTTAATAAAGTTATGAGTTTTCTATTTTTTGGCGCGGATGAATACGATTTGTATTGTTTCCAGAATATTCCATGGCTTAAGCGCATTAATACAACAAAGTGGATCTTCAATAGGCATCATGAGCGTCGCTTGACGAAATGTATTATTTGTTCGATTGTAAATAGTCAAATTATGTTTTTATTAAAAGAATAGTGATAATGTGCGTATGTGTGTAGATTGTGTTATGAGTTATAAATTGTAAATAAACAACTGTGTTGTGTTGTGTTGTGCCGTGTCTCATGTTTAATTATATGTCTGAAGCTGGAATTTTCGAGATTATTTTCAAAAAGATTTGCATGTCTTCAATAACCTTTTTACACTAAGATTTTCTAATTTGATCAGAAGTTTAACAGCATTGAGAAATCTGCCGTATATATTATGTGAAATATTTTATAGACATCAAACATAACATAACCTAATTTCTGGCAAGGAGAATTTTACGCGCTGCAACTATCAGGTAAAGGCATATAATATTCCTCAATATTATTCTGTCTATTCATTTAAAACTTATACTTACTTATTTTCAGGAAATAATAATATAGTAGAGAGAAAAAAATTCTACACTTTCATATTTATAAAAGGTAAGCTTCAATAGTTGCTATAATATAATTATTTCTTTCTGCTTTTAAAACTTCTTATTTATTTTCAGGTAATATTGTTGTAAGCGCAGAAAGAAAGGAAACTGGTTTGCTTAGTAATAAAATGTTATCGAAAAGGTTTTCATCAAAAGTTTGTAACTAAATAAGTTATAGAAAGGAAAGATATAAATTTTGACAGAATAATCATAATGTTTGATAATAATAAATGCAATGTGGAATGTCAATAAATCTGTACATTTGCATAGCAAGATTCTAGACCAACGTTTCTCAAACTTATTTCTTCCATCGCCCCCTTTGAAGATCAAAATTTTTGTATCGCCCCCCTACCAAATTTTTATACAATATATGAAAACTGTTTCTTTTATTACTTTTATTAATATAGTTATAGTGTGATTAGTTGATGCAACCTTACATTCTAAATTAGACATTTTTACCAGTGAAAGCAAATAAAACGCAACTTTATGACATTAATCATATATTTTATATATTATAATCAAATTGATACAGTATATAAAATTTTATTTTTAAACTCTAATGAGAAGGATGAATTTGATGGTTTTTTACAAGTTTGTCAATATCAGGTTCCATTTCACTCAAAAACAGTCGTAAGTCACCGCGTTTGGTAATTTGCAACTGATTTCTGTTTTTAGTAAGTAGCATTGTCACAGTGCTAAATCCACGTTCACACAAATATGACGATGGAAATGCTAGTAAAAATTTTTGAACAACCAACCACAAGCCAGGATATAAGTGCTGAATTGACTTCTGTAGCCAAAATTGTTGATAACCATCTTTAAATTTGATTTTTAATTCCTCATTCGTTGTTAATTCTATAAGGTCTTCTTCTAGCTGGGCTGATGCTTAACATATGCATTTGAAAAAGGGTCTAATACCCAGCCTGGTATTTCCAAATTCAAAATATCTTGAAATCTTTCAATAAAATTTCCATGAAGATTTTCCAAATGTTGGCAGTACACGAGCAAGTCTTCGTTGCACGATACCGATAAATTTGGAAAATTATGAAACTCCCGTCTGCCAATATTTTTCTTATGTAATAACAGTTTTGCTATAAAAGCAGCGATGATATTTTTTGTTTTTATTAAATTAAAGCCATCGCCTTGAAGTTGTAGATTCATATTGTTGAGTAATGCATAAAGGTCTGTGAGATATGCTATATCATTTTTTGATGATATCAGGTCTTTACACAACTGTGTGTCCTTATTTTCTAAAAACTCTACAACGGAGTCAAACAGATTGTAAAAACGGGTCAGACAATTTCCTTTTGATAGCCAACGCACTTCTGTGTGAAATAACAATCTGTTGAATTCTTCATCATTAGCGGTACACAGCTGATTGAACAATCTCTCATTTAAAGAGTTGTGTCGGATTTTATTAATAGCTCTGATGACATGTTGCAATGCTTGATGCAATCGTTCACTTAAGTTTTTGGCAACTAGATGCTGTCGATGTATCACGCAATGCACAGCAAGAACATTGGGAATTTTATTTTTTAGGTAGGCTATGAATCCTTTTTAACAACCCCTCATAGCTGGAGCACCATCAGTAGCAACTGATATAATATTCTTCAATGGAATATCTTTCTCATCAAAAAACTTCTCCAATGTTTTGAATATGGTTTCTCCTTTTGTATCTGTCTCTAAATTTCTAACAAATAGAAGTTCTTGGCATACTTCTTCATCTTTAATGAACCTCACGTAAGTCAACAACAACGCTTCATTATTTGGTAAAGTAGACTCATCCAATTGGAGTGAAAATTTACAAGACTTCAAATGATTGCATAATAATTCTTCAATATTTTCAGCCATTTCATCAATTCGTCTTTGCACAGAACTATTACTCAAAGGAATTTTGCGAATTATATCTGCTGCTGGTTTATGTAGCACAGTAGTTATAACTTTTTTTACTGCTGGCAAAATTAATGATTCTCCAATAGTGTGTGGTTTACCTGTTTGGGCAATTAACCGAGAGATATTGTATGACGCTCGAAGTCTGTCATCGTCCTGCTTAGCAGCTACTGAAAAAAGTTTTGACACACTAGGCTGAGCAATATACTTCTTTTCCAGATTTCGAAAGTAGTCAACATTTTTATCCTTCTTATCCGGATGCATTCTATTCAAATGATCTTGAAATCTTGAGGGCTTCATTGCTTCATTTGAAAATGTTTTTGAACACAGAAGGAAGAAATAAATATTTCATAATGGATAATAAATATATTAACAACGAATAAAATATGTTCAGATGCTGTACAATATTTTATCGAGTGACGATGTTATAAATAGGAAAGTTAATTTGCCTTTGTTATTGTTATAAAAAAAAATACTTGATATGTATTAATAAATATCCATTAAAAATAATCAATATTCATGACACTTTTGTGTTTTATGAATAATCATATTTTTAATGCAGTTATATATTTGTATCATTGTTTATATTTAATAAATGAATTTCCACAAAAACATTTTTAATAAATTTATGTTAATGTTCATTTCAGGTGTTTTATTGTTAAATAAATGACATTGATTTATGCGTTATATTATTTCAACTTCAAATCTTCAAATATTTGTGTAATATTTCAACATCAGTTATAAGTTTCAGAATAATTCAATAATTAATAATTCTAAATGTTTACCAGCTCTCTGTCTAATTGTATATTACCTTACCAACATTCAACAATTTGTAGGCAACATTGGTTCCAAATTTCCAAATATAGACCAATATAGACCAATTGTTGGTTTACCTATATGGCCTCAATATAAAAAATGTTCAATTTTTATGACCAACCGATATTGGTTTCAAATTTGACCAATGTAGATTTTATATTGCTTGTAGATTCAGACCATATTAATTTCTACATGGGTTATTTGTATTGAAATGATTGAATTGATCAAACTTCTATTATTCCGGATAACGAAACACTAGACTTGATTCCATGGAGTGAACTCTAAATTTCATATTATTTTTCTGTTTTTTCTGTGTTTTTTTTATGTAACAATAGCTTTTAAGATTTTATTGCATCTTGATTACTATTTTTATTGGAATAATAGATATATAAAGTCCAGATGATTCCATAACAAATGCGGAAAATTTTCATTGTCAATCACATGAATTACTAGAATAGATCATACACAAGTAATTTTATCATTGACATCGCTTACTACAGATAAATTCATCCAATTCAATTAAAATTGATTTTATTTATAAAATTTTTGGAACTAAATATCATTCATAATGGAATCGCATAGGGGTGTGATATATTATGTTTGATATATAACCATTTCATTCAAAATTATGAAATTATTTCATGTTTTATATATTTCCAACACATTTTTCAACCTTGAGCGACTATTGCTGAGCAATAAAAGTACATGCTAGACTTTGCATCGAATATCAACGAAGACAATGCTTATCTTCTTTTCATGTTTAATAAACAAGATTTAATTATAGATATAAAATAGATGTTAATTATACGGGCATAATTATTATTAGGAGTACTAATTAATGAATTAACATCAGAAGCAATTATAAATTATTAATTGTGCATCTGGCGCAAGTGAATATTAATTCAATTAGGAAATAATAGTTACGGATTTGCAACGAGATTCAGGTGAATATTAATTTTTTTTCACTATTTATTCAAAGTACATCTCAAATGCACTTTTGAGATGAAATCGTTGAAATTTTTAATTTTTTTCTATGTGCAAATCAGAATGATACTTTTGGTATATATATTATTTTTAAGTGAAAATATAATCTATATGTGATTAAACCCATAACATTGACAAATTATGAATTTGTAATGTAAATGCAATAAATTTTTAAATCATTCAATCATCATTTATAAATTTGCATGTCTTCGAATTAGTTTTATATTTAAAATGCCTTTTTTAAATTATTATATAGATTATAATACCAATATATAATCACGACTTTAATATTTAATTATGAATACTGCAAAACTATTTATTTAAAGAAAAGACTTGACAATGTTTCATAACTTGCAAATTCTATTAGTCAAATAATAATAATTTAGTTCATTTTTTGTTTGATCAGTTAAAGTGTAGAATATTAAAATACTGACATTGCGTGCAAATTTTACTAGTTTAAAAAAAATTGTATATAGTTTTATGCATATCTTCACACAAAAACGTGTATATTAAGAGTTTTAAATACGAGTAGTATCTTTACTAATCACTTTATTTATCGATCTTTTTTTATTTTGAAATCTTAGTTCCCTGATTTCATGCAGATAATTATTGCTTTGATTTTAAAATCTTTTAAAATTAATGTTAAAGACCAATTGATCTTTTTATTTAATTGACCTTCGTTCATAAGCATACAGTCAGGAATTATATGATGAATAAATTTAAATGTATTCACAATATAAAAAATATATACATTTATTATGCAATTCTTGTAATACAATTTTATAAATTAGACATAATTTAGAAAATTTTACTAGGGATGTGTGCAAAACTGATTTTATTATGAAAGCAAACCTTATATATGAATATAAGGTAGCTAGGAACTGGTTGTGATAGTTTGTTTTCAAAATTATTCTATCCTAAGATCCTCTAGTTAAAAGTTAAAATTATTTATTTGAAGTCTCTCAGTGGGCTTTAGAACTTTAGCTAGAATTAAAATAAAATTCGAATCATTTTCGCTATTCAAAAAAGTTTTTTGAATCATTGAAATCGGATACTTAGTTCACTCAAAAAGTTAATTTTTGGACATTTAGCTCGGTATCTCCGAAACTTCTGGACCTACCTTTGCCAAAAACTAATCAGTTCGACTCCCTATCACTAGAAATCGAATGTTCTTAGAATCGATTCAAATCGGTTAATCCGTGCTTCCAAAAACGTGAATGAAAAATTGTATCCATACATACATACACACTCACACACATACACATACACAAATATCTATTTTTTCTAAGGTATGCCAAAATGTTCAAAAATCTTCAAAACGTGAAAAAATGCAAAAATTTTCAATTTCGATTTTTGGACGATTACAATAACTTACCCTGCGGAAAGTTAAAAAAAAAACGTTCTATTTACATTTAAATGCCACACAATATGATTACTAAATTACATTTAAATACCTCATAATATGATACTTAAATACAGATTGAGAGGATTTATTTCATCTTGGGACATTACAGTAAATGTTATCTTTTATTTGACGTTCCCCATAATTATTAATTATGCGTTTATAATATAATAGTTATTCTATAATATTTAAACGTACTACATGAAATAATTCCATTCGATCAAGAGTACAACGACACTCGATTCGCTGTGTTCATTTTATAAGTATATTTATAAACGTGCAAAATTTGAGATAACGAGTACAAAATATTATTTGTTTGTTTGATACATAAAATATTCGTCTCGTGTCAGTGCCTAATTAAGCATCGTACAAACAAGATAAAACCCGTGAAATGAGTTTAATAAATGCATCCAATGGTTCGTGACCTTGTGATTTGATAAATAAAATTGTCGAAGATCGACTTCTTACGCATTCTCAGAAATGCATGCGCATCGTAAAATATTGCCAAAACTTTCAAGGAACGTTTCAGTTTTATAAACATATCATTTTAGATGATACAATTTATTTTTTTAAATAAACCTACCCCCCGTTTTACACGGAAGACAAGTTCCATAAAAAATCGTGCAAGTAAAAAACAAACTGTTATGTGAAAAAACGTGATGAATCAAAATCACTATAAAAAAGCTCTATTTGGCCCACATTTTAGGTCCAGTCGCTCTAGCCACATACCCACGAGTGAGCCCACTTCTTACACTTGAAACCAAAAAAATGTATAGATATTTCTAAAAATTGTAAGAAGTTTTTGTGTCTATTCTTAAAGTTACGCACTTCTTTCAATACAAATTGAATTTAAATTATAATTTTATATCGATAGTAAAGATAGAAAGATCTGGAGAACGAGCATAAAATTAGCGTAATAGTCTGTGTACTCTAAAAAAAAGAAACTATAATCAATAATTACTTATTACAACTTACTTTCTTGCTAAAACTATATTATACTACATGCAAACATGCGAACTATATTATGCTAAATTGGATTTTTTTAATAACAATCAGAACATTACTTTGTATGGGTTATTTTTGTTTATATTAATTAAGTGTAATCACAGATAGAAGTTGATGGGTGATTACTATTGAATACAATTCACAGGATAAAGTTCATAGGCCATAATTTTTTTTTTAAGTCTTCTTAATTCTGATGTAAGAATAAATAAAATGAGTGACTTTATCCTATATAGTTTAGTTTTTGTGGCTTGAAAATCTGCCTACATTGGGGTTTTAAGTTTCAAAACAATATTTCGCAAAATTTAATAATTCAATTAATAATTGCATTGTTTAAACCATTGTAAAATAATGTAATGTTAACTATAACACTAGTGTATTTTCAACAAAGGTTTCCACCCAAACGTATGGATATAACAGGCTTGCAATTTTTTATTAATTTAGCTTTACTTTTACTTTAGTTTACTTGAAGTTCAGCTAGTATCAATTATCCTAGAAAAAAGATATGCCAATACTAAATGTATAATCTCATATATCCTGTATATATCATGTTGTTTGACAAATAACATATGAAATTTAAACAAAAATCACTCTAAATTTTTTAATTGTAATTCAGTCTTTGAATGGTGACACATATCGAGAATTACTCGTTTTGATTGAACATTTTGGCATACCTAAAAAAAGATCTATGTGTGTGTGCGTGTTCGGATACAAATTTTTGTCGGCTATTTCGTGAACACGGATCGACCGATTTGAATAATTCAAAAGAACATTCGAATGATATTGACCGGGAAAAGTGCTGATTAGTTTTTTCCTCCAAAAAGTCAGTTTTTGAGATGACACAGTGTCGAATTTGAATGATTCAAAAAATATTTTATTTGTATTGACGAAATGAAGAACTGGTGAATTATTTAGGAGGCATGCAATGATTAAAAGTAAAAAATGCCATTTGGCAGTCATAAATGAACATTAGACCTGTGCACATACAATTATTAGATACTTTAGAATTTTTGATGATAATTATAAATATTTGTTTACATTTCTATGGGTTCTGTACCAATGTTTATCCTTTAGACTACGACAAGGCGCTTACGCGCTTTATTAGTTTGTCTCTACGCAGCTAACGTAGCGCGATTGCTTTGAAAAAAAAGTTCAAAATTTCCAAAATATAAGAAAAATCAAATTTTTCTAAAAATTATATTCATTTCAGAAAAAAAAATTTCGAAGTTTAAGAAAAATTGTTTAATTTTTTTTAAATATCTTAATTTTCGGTGCTATTCAATTTTATTTTACTTAATATTTTGTTATTTGGCGCCCCCTTGTTCGTCAAATATTATAAACATTGTACGCTCTGCATTTGTATTAAGAAATTGCGTCATTTTTGATCTCGTTCAGGAAATGACAAACATGAAACTCTGATCAAAAAAAATTGAAGTCATGCCAAAATCGCTTCACTTGACCCCATACGCTTCGCAATGTCATGACCTACTCAAGATAAATCGATATTTATGTGCGATTCAGAGATATTTAAGTGAATGAGGAACACAAATATTTTGGCTAGAGGACACTGTTGCGCACTTTATATTATTTTATATTATCTGTCGACTTTATAGCTTCTGCATTGTTTTTGGTTTTAGAAAGACAACGGTGCATGCATATGATTAGTACTGTCTTTATCTACATATTACTTAATTCTAATCTCGTATAAAATTCAACTTCACCAGTCATAACTATGTTAATTCGTGCGATTTTATCAAAAGACTGACAGTTTAAAAAATATGCATTTAATAATATATTTTACCAATTTCTGAGATCATACTTTATATTTTCATACGAGTTTATAAGTTAAGTTTGATGCTTGTAATAATGTAGTAGTAATGTAGTATATCACAAACTAATTCTCAGCCTATTTGCCATAAACACACCGAGTATATATATATATATATATATATATATATATATATATTCATACTACATACATACACACTATAAGATATTTTCAATTAATTAGAGCTTCTGGTGGTTGTAAAATGCTTAATCTTGATAATATTTTATACATTAAATATTATTTAAATTAATTGAATAGTTCAAAATTCGTGTTATTTTCAATTTATGATTCAACTAAAATAAATAGTAATCTTTAGATTTTGATCAAAATACATTTTTAGTCTAGATGTTGTAAGAACTATACTTTTCTGATATTTAAAGCTCATCTATTCAAAAATATGTGTACAAGGTGATTTTTCAGAAATCGAATTATTTTGGAGATGTTCATACATTGATTCGGATTTTCGGAAAATTTTAAACATTTTTTTTTCTAAAAAAAACAAACTTTCTATCGATACGATACCCACGATTTTCAAACTTCTAAACTTCTACTAGACCAATTTATTAAAAATATTAATAGAGTCTTCTTTATAGAATTCTTATCAGTGTAAACTACGTTCATCTATTCGAGGATAGTCGCTATTTTTTTTTTTTGTAACTTGTTTATACGAATACGACATTATTCTAAATTAATAATCTTTTTATCTTTAGATTATTTGGAGGGCTAATATTTCAGGGTATGGGCACGCACTATTTTTTTGAGCACCCCACTTTATCACTTGCTAGTATTAAAGCTTTTTGCCCGTTATATTTTTTTCTTAAAACATTAATTAATAATTTATATAAAAATGAATAGTAAAAAACCTTTATACGGCCTTTCCAAGCTCAAGTAAAATTTATACCTCTGGATTTAAACACCACCTTTTACCACCAACCACCTTAAAGTATAACATGTCTATCAACAAACCAATTTTAATCTTACAATTGTCATATTTATATTAAATTTACAGTTTCAAATTCACTACATTTATATTAAATAAGTTTATTGACAATTATTTTGAAAAAAAAAACAAGTTGAATTCTGAGCTGAACGTGATTGAACATTATATTTAGATTTCTTATATTTTTAGAAGTAATGAAATAAATTATACGTATCTTGATCAGTTTTGGATGGTTAATTGCAAGACTAAAAATTATTCTGGCTTATTTTTTTTCTTATTTTGTTGACCCAAGCCAATAGTCAATATTATTATTAGGTTGTAAATTTATGCAGTATGTTAAATACTATACGGGAAGTTAACAAAGTCAGTTTTGATTTTAAATATTGTGTATAATAATGAATGGTCGTAATACGACCGCACTGTATAGACTTATAATAATATAGAGACAATGAATTATAAACCAGTTTTTCAAAAACCCCAGTACCAAATTACTGGTACCACTTAAGTAATAAAATACGGTGCTCAGTTAAAGTTAACAATTATTATTCAAATTATACCATTTTACTATATAATTCATGATATCTTATTTATTGTGCAACATGAATGTTACTGAATTTTAGTTAACTTTGCATAAATATGTTTCGCTGAATGAATACTCATTAATCTGCATAAATTTTATATATTTGTATTCTAAAGTACGTAATCAAATTGTAGATAATTTTATCTTGATTCATGATTTTATACGGTCAAATGAACTCAGATATTTCTATGCTATTCATTTTATTGTACGTATTAATTTTTGGGTAACTGCACATTTAAAAATTTAGGAGTTAAATTGAAAATAGTATTTCGTTTTAATCATTGCTCAATTATATTTCATGATACGGGCTGAAAAAATTCATCATCTCAAAGACTAGTCAAACGGGAGCAATTTGATATTTATCTAACATGGTGAAAATTGAAAAAATTATTATGTTACTTACGTTTTGCACAGAGTTTAATCCAAATCAGAAAGAATTTATTAAATCAAATTGTTATTTGCATTATCATGCAAAATCATCCGGTACAATTAATCTCATCAAAAAAAAACATAAGGCGTTGTAGGATATTTTAAATTGAACTCTTATGTATTAACCCTTCGTTAGGGTCACTCTAGTGAATTAATAAATATTTAAAATAAAGATCTAATTTTTGTCCGCAAAACGTGACAATTCTTTTATAAACATTTCAAACTAAACATAGAGGAATTAATAACGGCAATCCCAATCAGTTTTGTGTTATATTTGTATTTTATTTATATTCTATAGATTTT
This sequence comes from Ctenocephalides felis, assembly GCF_003426905.1. NCBI lineage: Eukaryota > Metazoa > Arthropoda > Insecta > Siphonaptera > Pulicidae > Ctenocephalides > Ctenocephalides felis. The sequence continues at coordinate 67,762,839 of NW_020538040.1, forward strand.
ACTAATTTCTGCAGGAAGTATTTTTATTTATTTCACTTACTTTTTATGACTTCGATCAGTTTTAAACTTTATTTGATCGAATTAAAAGATTTTTCTACTTTTCAATCATTCATGGAACTATTAAGATAATATCTGCATCGGCAAATATTGCTGAAGTATTTATGTAATAGTCACTAATAGAATATTGCGATTGCGTTTCCGATATGTTCGTATATATATTACTTAAATCTTGAGATATTTGTATGTAAATTCAATCATGAAATCAGCTATTGCTTGCATTTCTCATTCATGTCAATTAAGCCAAACAAACATATTTTTGCTAACATACTTGCCGAGCAGATGTCATCAAAATACTTCTAAAAACGAGCGTGTAATATTATTAACATAATAATATGCTTATAGAAAAGTAAATATGTCATTGGTTAGAAATACTTTTTTCTAAATATTGAATAATGGCTATCCTACTAGATTTTTTTGCTAACAATATTGCAAGTCATAGAATGATGACTTAAATAAATTATGATAAATAAAATAAATAGTAATCGAGCTTGCCTACTGGTTTGTACAATATGCAAATCCTCTTTTAAAAAAAGCCAAAATAATAAATTGTACTTCCATAATTGATATTTAATATTTAATAATTACATAATTAGTGTTCTTTTGCCACAAATACTATCAACCCACTGTATTTTTCTAATATATTTATTATACCTATATGAATGCTTGCATTTTTTTTAAATCTTAACACAATATTGCAATTAGCTTCTATTTACAGCTCATTTAGCACCCTGTGCTAATTATGTAGCATAATTTATTGTAATATGTATATTTGGTTTCATTTAATTTTCTTCTAATTTTTGTTTGAGTTCTAAATTAAATTTAACTTTGAGAGTTGCAATTGCAGTACATAAAATTTTAATTTATTATCGAAATATCGAACTCAGTTATTTCCAAATACACAAAATTACTATCAATTATGCATTTATACAATAAATTTTACGTTTTATTTTTCATAGTAGATATAAATATTTTAAGTAATAAATTTTTAGTAATAAATTGAACGTATTCATCAATCTCCTGATGAAAAGATTTGTTTTCTTTTCGTCGTTTCAGCTCATTCTGAATTGTTCTGTAAATGGTTATTTATTCCAATGTTTTTCAATATATAATAAAAATATTGTATATAATCTTCTATATTAAAAAAACATTGTTTATTTATCATTAGATTTTCTAAAAGTTTATGTCAATCCAATGGTTCCATTAAAATTTTATCCTGGCACAATATCTTGCTCTATAAAAATAAATTGAGTCGCAGAACATGATTCATAGTTAAATTATCATTTTGAGAATTAGTAATTAGTATTTATCTTTTGATAGTGCAGTATCAATTAAAACAAAACTAATTACATTCCTAAAACAGTAATTCTATTGTCCGTTATATTGTTATTGTAGACTGTTTTAATTATAATTTAAGCGTAAATCTACCATAATTCCGCCTTTAGTTGTATTACAGATATAATTTTGCGCCAAATTGCTGATACATTGTCAATATATGAAAACAATTATATAAAACACGGCAAGTTCTATTGTAGCTCGTTTGATTACTGATTAGCAAATTTTTCGGAATATAAAGAACGTATCATAATTCTTTTTAGTCTGTGAATTTGCTTATATACAATAATTGTTTTTAAATGCATTTCAATAATTATAGATAAAACGTATATAAAAAACTAAAATCCTAAGTTATGAATTATCTCAAGTTATTTTTTCAGAACAAATTATACCATCAACAATGTAGCAGTATGTAATGACAGTCAAACTAACTAAAAGCAAAAGACCATAATTAAACAATCACTCCGAAAATGTAAACAATATGCAAACCTCTAACCGGTTTAGTGTGTTCACAACACTGATTCTGTTGTTCAAGGCCACAAAACGGTTACGGTTCAAAGGCCACCGCCAATATTTGTTTACAACATTACGAATGTTACTGATATTACAAAAAATTACAGTACGATAATCCGTTAAGAACAATACTTAGCAAAATTGATGATATTTAATTGTAATGAGAATTTGAGCTTCATGGTAAGAGATCGGTCTTCCTGGAACCATTGGTTCCAGGGTTGACAACCAATTCGAAGAGCTTTTTATCTAGCAGTAGTTACACCATAATTTAAAGTAGAATATAATTACTGCTGGATAAAAAGCTACTAATATAACTACTGCTAGATGAAAATCTCTCCGAATTGCCTGTATATAAATAAAAATATTGATTTTGGGGCATTGCAGCAATATATTAGCATCATAAAATGTTATAAAAAATCTAATTTCACCAGAAAGAGAACGGTCAACCTCTGCACATTAAGGGTGATTTCTGATAACTAACAAGAGAAATTTAAGGAATTACATCGCTCACCATAGATCGATATGTTCTGATTTCTGCTTCATTATAGAAAAATTCTAACGGCATTTTAAAAATACATTTCAACTCTATACCAAAAATACACAACGCTTATAAACTATTCGTGATCCAATTGTATCGAATAAATTGGGAAGAGAAAGAAAGCTATTGAAAAAGATTAATTTATTAAGATATTAAAATTGAATTGGAAAACTTTAACCAAAAAATAGGAAATATTTTTTAAATTGATTGATACCTGTAAGGAATACTCTCACAATCGGATAACAATAACACAGTTTGGATGGTTCAACCAGTCACTGGCAAAAAGATTTTAAATTATATAAAATTATAATTCAAAACCCAAAAAAAAGAAAACAATACAGTCTCCATTGTCCGAACTCATACAAAAACTATTGTTAATCAAAGACAAATAATACTGATGGCGTACATAATAAAGTTTGACACGAAGGCATCTAATTTGAAATGAAAAGTTGATTATTTGAATAAAATTTTATTCATTTTATAATTACTTTAGACAACGATATTTTACTTAAAGCAATTCAATATTATCGATACATTATTTGACAACCATTTTCTTATTGCTTTGCATAATACCAAATCATTACTAAACTTATCCATTTGAATTGATCTAAAAAGTGGAATATCAACATTTTGTACGAAAACATATCAGAATCCACAGGTGATTTCTATAAAGGATTACCTTACGGGAGACGACATAAATTAAATATTAAACATTTTCTGATTGTGAAAATTTTTATAAATTCTTTTTTGCATATTTTAGTTTTTATTAGTATTGTAAAACAAATCGTGTGTAATGATCTTTTGTGATGCTACTCGAACTCCAATATAAAACATAATTTATTTATATGTGCTTTTGTTTTGATTTTGTATCTGAACTTCTAATTTTTGTCATAATTGACATTAATAACCGTAATCTCAGATACGGTTAAGCATGCTCTACGCACGGATTAATCAATTGAGAGCATCGCGCGAATCGAACGCGGAAATCTTGAGGCCATTTAAGCGTATAAATCGAATTTCAGGAAATTGCTTCAGATCTATTTACAAATATTTTCCCACAGACGGCAGTAATATATTCAGCCGTTTTCAAGTATTTTGCATATCCATTATACCTGCACACACAAACGCAGCGGTCGCGAATGACATGTTTACTAGATGGTAGGAAGAGATCTGGTGGATAATTTTTTGACGAAATTTTTCATAAAAATTGTTGAAATATATGTATATTTTTATTAAGGAATACTGCTGAACATTACACATTTCTTCGTGTGCAAGTGGAAAATATAAAAGAACCTTTGAAGTGTAAAACAGTTAATTGTTAGCAGTTAATTGATTTTATTTTACAATTTTGATAAATAATAAATTGAAAATTTATTTAAAACTGCTGAAGACTAGGTAAACATGAATAAAAGGAAACTCATAAATGCTAAAATATTTTGATGCGATTAATTTCTTTCGTGTTGATATAGAAGTCTAAAGGTTCAGAACCAGTGTAACGAATTTGATACAATTAACTATTTTGCAGTGATTTTAGTATACCAACAAATTATGAATTTAAAAGTTTTTCAGATAAATTTTACTTTTTACTTATGAATTTATTTACATTATTGATCAATATCACAATTTTGAAAAAATTCTAATTAATTTTTTACTTTCATACATTTTTCAAAAATAAAATACTATATTTGTATGATTTTTACCATGTCTCTACCTTACACATTATATATATATATATATATATATATATATATATATATATTTCCAAACCACCTTATTATTCAGTGTCTAAAACGCTTTTTTCGAGATGCCGACAAAATATAGCGCTTTTGCTTTATCTTGATATTTAACTGGTAGGTCATTTATAGTGCCATATTACATTATTGAGATTTTTCTACTACTGTTTATTCTACCTTATATTGGGTTTTACATATACTTTTTGTGTCATATAGGAGAAATATGGACAAAATGACAGTGTTCCTATTTAACAATTGTCTAGTTAAAACTTAACGTTTTTGCGACTATATAACATGACGAAAGCCATAATCACAATCTTGTCTGAACTTGAGCGTCATTGACACAGTATTGTGTCGCGCCTACATAAGTTTATTTTAAGGGTAGTTTCATTATGTTTTTTTGGAGACCTATTTATTGTTATTTGCAATTCTCTATATTAAAAGCACTGAACTTATTCGAGTAATAGTGATTTTGTCAATTTGTCGGTACTATATGGAAAAAGTGGTTTTTGTAGCTAGTTCCATTTTTCATTAATAAATGAGTTATTATAGTTCTTACTTTATTGAAAGATATTTGTCGAAGTCAATTATATTACTTGTAGTCAATGGTCCAAATATGAACAAAAACGATTGCGACTGAATATATCATTAAATAAATAAATATCATTATAAAATCAAAAACCATTCCCTTTTGTCTATTATTCTTAGTTTTTTTTTTTTAAACAATGTACAGGAATTACGATCTTGCTATCACTTTTGTCAGTTGATCATGCTGCCATTACAACCGTGCCCTCCGCAATATAATAGTTTTTCTGTAGAATTTTACAGGAAATCAGAAATTTTAACATATCTATTCTGAATATCGTTTGCGTAATCGCGGAAGCTAACAAGGTTTAATCTACCTTGCTAA
>NW_020538040.1:67768024-67790595 GCF_003426905.1 Ctenocephalides felis
ACTTTTAAAATTATGATTTACGCGGAATGACAATTATATGATTTAAAGTTTTATTTAACACTGCTGAAAGGAAGTACATGGATTAGTACATGTGATGGTATGAACACTATATTGTCTCGCCTCCCTACGCTGTTCCCTACAATGGGACTGGGAAACGCCTGATTGTCCAAAACGCAAATGCCCTATAAAAATTGGACAAGACAATATAAAGCCCAATCGATCTCACAAACTACGCCAAAGATGATTAATAATGAATAATTTATAAAATTCAAAATAGCTCTACTGTCTATGAAATTTTGTGAGTAAAACGCTTGAGCCAGTGATCACACAATCGACATCATGCAGGAAGTTTAAAACACTCACAGGAGCAGCAATCAGCAATCGGTAATCAGCAAACAGCAATCGAAGATCGACATCAGCAAACAAAGAGCAGCAATCAGCAAACAAAGAGCAGCAATCAGCAAACGAAGAGCAGCAATCAGCAAACGAAGAGCAGCAATCAGCAATATTTCGAATATGTAGAAGGTTTATTCTCATCCAAAGTGGGCGATGGAACAGCCACACACGCACACGATTATATTAATAAAAATTCAAAACGTGTATATTTATTTATATTTAAAAAAAAGCGCACTGATTTAAGCCAAATTAAGGGTCACGATGAATTATATTTTTTATATATTAGATTTGGAGAATTATCTGAAAATTAAACATCAAGTTTTAATATAGCTAATAAAAGGTCAGCCTAAATGTAAGTTATGGAAAAAAGTCCAACGACCTTGAAAATATGTAATTGTTAATTTTTAAATACCTGAATAATCATAATATATCCTTGGTTGTTTGAATATAAATCCGCAAGGGTCTTCACGAATTCCTGGACGTCAACAAAATTGAAGAGCAGCCATCAGCCAGAAACAGAATCCTGAAAGCTATAATTCATTATTATTATAAAAATTGGTTAAAATTGATGAATTTCGACACTGCACCATTTAAAAGACTCTTACCTATAAAATATCCAAAGTGGAACAACTTCTGTTTTTTGCAAACAGCAAACCCACTCACTCTAATTTACGCGCAATTAGGATAAAATTATTTACAAGTACTAATACCAATTAACACTTAGGTAGGTCTTTGCTCTACCACTTTGATTTACGCGCAATTACGTCTAGACCGATTTAATTTTAACTTTTAAAATTATGATTTACGCGGAATGACAATTATGATTTAAAAGTTTTATTTTAACACTGCTGAAAGGAAGTACATGGGATTAGTACATGTGATGGTATGAACACTATATTGTCTCGCCTCCCTACGCTGTTCCCTACAATGGGACTGGGAAACGCCTGATTGTCCCAAAACGCAAATTGCCCTATAAAAATTGGACAAGACAATATAAAGCCCAATCGATTTCACAAAACTACGCCAAAGATGATTAATAATATATAATTTATAAAATTCAAAATAGCTCTACTGTCTATGAAATTTTGTGAGTAACGCTTGAGCCAGTGATCACACAATCGACATCATGCAGGAAGTTTAAAACACTCACAGGAGCAGCAATCAGCAATCGGTAATCAGCAAACAGCAATCGAAGATCGACATCAGCAAAACAAAGAGCCGCAATCAGCAAACGAAGAGCAGCTATCAGCAATATTTCGAATATGTAGAAGGTTTATTCTCATCCAAAGTGGGCGATGGAACAGCCACACACGCACACGATTATATTAATAAAAATTCAAAACGTGTATATTTATTTATATTTAAAAAAAAGCGCACTGATTTAAGCCAAATTAAGGGTCACGATGAATTATATTTTTTTATATATTAGATTTGGAGAATTATCTGAAAATTAAACATCAAGTTTTAATATAGCTAATAAAAGGTCAGCCTAAATGTAAGTTATGGAAAAAAGTCTAACGACCTTGAAAATATCTAATTGTTAATTTTTAATTACCTGAATATTCATAATATATCCTTGGTTGTTTCATAATATATCCTTCACGAATTCCTGGATGTCAAGGGATGCTGCCTAAAAATTCAAATGGATCAAATTATCAATAATTTAAAAAAAAATGTTCGTGCATTGTGCGTGTATGCGTGTGTGTGTATGTGATCCATGCTCATATGTTGGTAAAAATTATATGCTTATGATAAGAAGATTAATTATAAAACATCATTAACGTTCGGAATAATAGGCCGCTTTAAAATTTCGACATTGTATTGTCACAATTCTTATTAAGTCGATTGCTTAAACATATTAGTAATCTTTTGCAACTTTACTTAAGGCAAATGCCCCTTGCACCTTGTTAACTTCTCGTAATATAGAAATTAAAAATGTTTGCATACATTTACGTTTAAGTTTCTGAGAATTTTGGCATACCTGAGATAAAATGAATGGGTGTATGGAGATAAGGAGCTAAAAGTGTAAAACATAGCAGTTTTTGAGAGAACAAAGCATCCGATTCGAATGATTCAAAAAACATTTTGCTTATTGATAAATCTTTAGTTGGTTTCCAAAATTTAAAAAAAAATTTCGGTTCAGTTTGATATTTAAAAAAAATTCTATACCAAAAATGATTCGGATTTTAATTTCAATTTTAGCTAATTTATATATTTAAATAATGTTAATAACTTTGCAAATTCACTTTAATTCTTATAAATGTGAGATAAGTTTCTTCATTCTATCTCATTTATTTTTCATCGTCGTCCAGTTTGTAAGTTCTCATATTTTGTCTTTAAAATGCGAGTAATAAAAGTTATAGTATTTATATTAATCTCTTCCAAAACATTTAATATTCCTAGAATATTTCATTATGGTACGGAAAGTTTCAGCAATTTGCCTTAAGGCACGATGCCATGCACCACTAGTTTTATAGTTTTATGGTGCTTGAAACTTAGAAACAAAAACAAATCTTTTATGCGGTTTTTGGGACCTTATTAAAAAAATTATAAAAATATTAGAAAAATTGATAAATTATTGAACATTGAACAATTATATGAGCATTTTTATGCGGTGGATAGGGACCGCTTAAATAAGTCGGACTTAGAAAATGCATCAATGATTTAATAAATAGCATTCAAATAAACAGAACTAGTGGTGCATGGTAGGGAATACAATACCGATAAAAAATTTCAATACCGGTATTTCGATATTTCATTATCAATATCGAGTATATTGAGTACTTTACACCAAAATCGAACATCTTAGTAAGAAAGACCAAAAACTCATTAAGGATCATATTACATGTTTATAATGAATTGTATTGCTGTACCCGATGTGCTAAATCAGCACAATTTTTAATATTTTAAAGAGTTTAAAACAGTAATTTTCCTATACTAAGATCCGATAGTTTATCAAGGTAATTCAAAACAATATAATAGTTCTATATCATGTTCAAACTGCGATACGTTTTACGTAAAATAATATTTTATAATTGTAATAAAAAACAAAAATATTTAATAATAATAATAATTAATAAGTATAAAGTTAAAAAAAACGAAGTGACACGAGTATTCATGATATAAAATATTTGGGTGCAGATGTTGCTTCAAAAAATTGTTATGCGGTTACTATTCGGCACCATTTTTGATATTTTGCCGAATACCGAACACATAGTTAAATTCTAAGGTGTCGCCGCCGCGTGTATTGTTTAAATTGTTTAAAGTATTGTTCGTGGTTTATCTTCAAGGTGATTAAAAGCATGCAATGAATCTGCATTTGGAAGTCTTCTGTTTACATAGTATGATATGAAGAAATAAATTCGTGTTGTATATAATCGAACACGTGAAGAATTATTTTCTCAATATTAAAAGAACATCGGTATTTAATATAAATCATTTAACGGTTTCACACATGTGTTGTATCTATATACAACGTAAGTCATTCATTATATACAATCTAAGCATTTCTATTTGACATTATTTGACGTGTTGATACAATAGAACATCTAAAGATGTATCTGTTTAAGCGATTATGGAAATTAAAGATAAATTTGTTCCGATAAATTCGAACTCGAGTGTGACATGTATCAACTAAATACCCAAAATACCGATATTTTTGAGGTAAATACCGGTATTCATACCGCCAAAAAATTGGGCAGTATACCGGTATTGCATTCCCTAGGGCATGACATAGTACCGATAAATTTGAGCTCGAGTGCTGGATTTACAGTAGGGGCAAATCGGGGCTACTGCCCAGGGCGGCAAATTTTTGGGGGCGGCGAAATTTGGATAGTGAGAAAAAAATTCTATACAATATAATCAACTTTTTTTAACAACATTTTTTATTTCAAAAAATATAATTAACAAAACATAATACGATTGCAATGCAAAATTTGGGTTGAAATAACCGATTAGTAAAATTTATTATTTTGCCTTGCCTCCCTCTCCTAACGTAAATTATCAAATTGGTTAATAAGTCATTATCAAATTTGTCAATTTGGCTAATATAAAGATCCGTAAACAAGCTGAAAGTTTAAGAAAAATATTTTTTCAGTTCTCGAGCCTTCTTAAAATGACGAATTTCTGCACTTCCAAGCCTATAGCGTTGAAAAAAAAATTTAAACTAGTGACGCATGGCATTGTGCCTTAAGACAAATGATTGAAACACCCGTACTGAAAATTACATTTTATAAAGAGCTTTAAAATTGAAAAAAAATTGAAAATGAAAAAATTGACTTTTAAAACACATTTTTTGTATTTTGAAATTTTTTGAAAATTATGAACTTTTTGCAAAGCAATCGCGCTGCGTAGCTGTTTCAGAGAAGAAATATCAAATCTCAATTACCATTTTTCGTAATTCGTGCCAAAAACTAATCAGCACGTCTCCCCATCAATACAAATCTAACATTTTTTAATTATTCAAGTGAACACGGATCAACCGATTTAAATGATTCAATTTCTATTGTTAAGGAGACGTGCTGATTAGTTATTGGCCAAGGCAGGTCCAACTGTTTTGAAGATACAGGCCAAATGACAAAAATGATAATTTAGTTGTTGAGAAAAGATGCGTCCAATATCATTCAAAAAAATATAGAATAAATAACTGCTTAAATTTGTGGGAGGCAGGTGGTTTAGCGGTTTCGATGATCCAATAAAAAAATTTGAAAAAGAAACATTTGGTGGACAAAAGTGATCATAAGACATATGCACATCAAATCATCAGATATTTTAAAAATATTTTAATAAGTATAAATTTTGTTTACATTTATATGGGTTATGTAACATAGTTTATTCGTTCGCGCACCTATATTTTGTCCCTACGCAGCTGAAGCAGTGCGATTGCTTTAAAAAAAGTTCGAAAGTTCGTAAAATTCTAGGGATGGGGCGGCATTTTTGTCAATGCCCCGGGACGCCAAATTTCTAATTCCGGCCCTGCTCGAGTGTGAGATGTATCAACTAAATACCGAAAATACCGATATTTTCGAGGTAAATATCGGTATTCATACCGCCAAAAAATTGGGCGGTATACCGGTATTGCATTCCCTTGAACATTCGAGAAATAAAAATATTCAAAATAATCGGCGTATCAATTATTAATAATGATTGTTTTAAATACTTTCAAATTATTATAGAATATATTTTAAAGTTCATCGTTAGTATTTTATGTAGCTAATATAATCGCTTATATTTGAGCTACTTCATTAAACGAAAAGAACAAAACGTTATCGCAGTGCATACTACTCTGAATTCTATTGAGGACCATCTCATTTTTATTGCATGAACATTTCAAACTGAGTTGCAAGTTAAAGATATTTTTTTACAGTTTTTGCCCCGTATCTCTGAAACTGTCTCTGCCAAAAACTATTAAGCACGTCTCCTCGTCAACGTCATCCGTGCTCCCAAATCGTGGAAATTTGAATCCAAAGACACACACACACATACATCCATTTTTTCTATGGTATGCCAAAATATTCAGAAGGTCTTGAAAGATTAATATATGCAAAAAGCGTATCTGGCGCAAAATAAAAATAATTTTGTGTTTTATAGTTTTATATGAATAAATATATTGTAATGCTTGCGACTACAGTATCGGGCCATACACGTAATGCGTAATATTTGCTTCTGGCCCGATTATCATACGCAATTTACGTTTCGTTTTGCCTAGCCATTGTACGCGGGCTATATTCGGCATTGTATGTTAAGGGGTTAAGCACGTGGATCAAATTCTGCATATGAAGCGTATGTCGTTCGCTACTATGTAACTAACTAGAGCTAAGACTCATACTACATAAAAATAAATCGAACAAAAAAAAAACGTACACAAAACCAGCCGCACACAAATTTCATCGTTCTGTCCATTCAATTAAAATATGAAAAAATATCGCAATTGGCATTGGATTCTATAGCATTTGAATTTTACACGAACATTGAATACTATAGTGAGTTACATAATTAAATAATATTGGAAAAATAAATTGTAACTTGTTATCTGGGCAATGCCGATAATATTATAATACCGCATCATATATTATATAATATTACCTGTGCCAAGTAAGCCGATCAAGCGTCTTCGATGAAATGAACACTTTTATAAAATGTACCTCTGAGGTATGTTCGGTTTTCGTTCGGGAGGGGAGTGACAGAAGGGTTTGCAAACCGTTCCAATAGCAAATATTACTCCACAGCAGTAATGCCATCGGTTTTCACCTGAGCACATGATGATAATGTTTTTTCGCGAAAATAGCCTTTTGGGCACTGCTGCAATATCCCAATTATAAAGGCGACCATGGGCTTCTCTTCTAATAGCGTTCAGTAATAAAAATAAAAAAATCATTATCAAGTAGTAAAAACAATCAATCTAACAACGTCGTCTAAATGCAGCTTATAGGACATTTAATAGTTCTGATTGCTGAAAAATAACAAATTTGAAATAAACATATTTATAGAAATTACTTACTTACAGGTTACAGGTACCCATGCATTTATTAATCTCGTAACACACGATGTTTTCAAGCATATCAAGCCAGCTAATCTATCATCTAAACATATAAATAAAATTGGAGTGGCAATACATCAGAAATAGCCGATTTTTAATATATGCATTTTAATATATAAATATTGTACGATTTTTAATATATGCATTTTAATATATAAATATTGTACGTTTAATATACCAAATTAACTTTTTTTTTATTTTTGACTGTTTGGGTTTGTACGGGCTAATCTCCAAAAACGGCTGTACCGATTTTGACGATTTTTTTGACAGGTAGTTGATTTAATTGGGCGTAAATGATATATCTTCGTGTAGCCCTTAACACATGAGATGTAACAACCGTTTATCTATGAAATCAACATAGTTTTAAGTCATATCAGCTATAGCTGATAGAATTCTTATGTTCTAATCACTGTTCTAATAATATAATAATATGAAATAAAATTGAATGAAAAAAGTTTGTTGCATAGTATACTAACATATATTGATTTTGTTACACTGATTTTAAGTAAAATCAGTATCACAAAAAAGTATCTCAAGTTATTCGAAAGTCAAAACAGTGACTATTAGTTTTGTTATGGTCCATGGGAAACACTTTTATATTTAATATTGTCAGAATTATTAAGTAATTCGTTTATATGTTCTGGCAAATATTCAATGCACTTCCAATAGCATTCTTGGATATTTTCTTATTTTACTGAAAGTTCATAAGTGATAATGCAATACCTTTAATAGGACTAGATTTTGTAAAGACTAATAAATTGGTAATAAAGATTTAGAAATCAATTCTGTTGTGGCATAAAAGTATCATTAGCATGGGTATGATGAAAGAAATAATACAAAAGATTTTGATGCAAATTTTCTAGTTGTATTTGAAATACATTTAATACAAATTTCATTTGTGTTACTTATATATCTTTATTTATTATAGAAAACACATATTTCTTATTTCACTATCAATGCTGTACTCCAAGGTCCACATTTCAATTTAATATCTTTTGTTAAAATGAAACCTGTGCTTGGTATTTCACAAAACTGTAATATCACATCTGAGGTATCTTCAATTCCTAACTGTTTGTATTTATTCCAACCTGTACCATACAATTTCATGTCGTTTCCTAATATTACTGTATGTCGGTTTCCACTACTTATTTGAAATACCTCAAATTCATTATCTATGAATGTTATTAGTTTAGGAGTAAACATAGCATTGAATGAATCAGTTTCTGTAGCTATTGACTTTTGTAAAGATTTCAAAGAACTCTTAGGAATAGGTAATCCTAATTGTCCTTTTTCATTCCACCCCCAAGTGTATAATTCTCCTAATATGCCCACTGCACAGCTATGCCATCCACCTGCTGAGATTTTCGAAATCTGCGGAAAATCAAATATATATGTAAAAGATAATGTAATCTCATATCAAAATAATTTCAAATAAAAACTAGCAATTCCTTCTACTATTCAATTCAAATTATTAAAAATGTTTTTGCTCTATGAAACTTTTATTATTTTTTCACAAAGCAGTTTTTAAAACACGGACTTTTTATAATCTCACAATATAAAATTACTACATTGAATCATATTTATTACATAAATTGTCCTAAAAATTTAAGAAGCTGGTGTATAAAAACACAAATTTACATTTGTTATTAAAGATTGTATAAAAATTATGTTTAGTATATGCAGTTTATGAAAAGTACATTATACAAGGAAAGCAAATAATTGCACAAGTTAAAAATTTGACTAGAAAAGTGATACAAAAATCATCTAGAGTAGATATAAGGTGAATATTAGTTGATGAATTTTTTTTTTAATCTTTGTTTCTAGTTTGTGTTTCATTTAATGAACTGTTTTTTACTACCTGTATTCCATCTAATGCTTCTACTAAGCGTGGAAATCTTTCATTAGATATTTCTCCATGTCCCAACTGGCCACGGCTGAGAATATAATATGATCCATCATAAACAAAGTGTTCACTTAATTTATTTATAAATTTTATACAAGATTAAAAAATGCTGTTCATAAAAAATTATCTCTTCAAATGTTGAATAATTCAACATTATAGATTGTATAATAAGAATGCTCTGTGGCATCAATTATTAAATTACACCATTTTCTATTTTAAAATTAATATTGTGCAATTGAAATAAAAAAATAAGATAAAATAGTTCTAATACAAAGTTGACTTAATAGTTAGATCTAAATAAATTAGTTAATAGTTTATTCTACTTCTTTCTATAATATAACAACAGAAATTACTATCAAAATAAGCCTATCAAATTATGTGACAAGTACATAAGTAAGTAAGTTCATCTTTAGAATAATATTAGCTTTAAATATGCCGCAAGATTGTAATTACTTGTTAGTATTTTATGTAAATTACCTTCCTACGCCCCATGAATATACTTTTCCTTCTGCCGTTAATAATAAAGTATGTTCGAAACCACTAGATATATCAATAACAGTTCCATCTACACTTGCCCGTGCCTCTTTTGGAGTTTTGTATAAATTATTATCTAGAGATACTATAGCAGTAAGAAAATGGCCCGCACATAAATATTGCACCACTTCAGACTTGCAAGGTACATTATTTGTGACATATTTATTATAATGTATTTTCGATACAGTTTCTATAATAATTAAAGGCAAAAATTAATATTTAGGATGAGAGATTTTATACCAAATCAGACATTTTATACTAACAGAATAGGTCTAAATAAATCTTCAAGTGTTTTGAACAATTTCTTAAATTTAGTTTCCAGCTACAATATTCACATTTAACCATATTCTTATGTATTTATTTAAGAATTTTAAATCATTGTCAAATTGTTCTGCATAACTTTAGTTTAGTCACCAGTTAGAAATTTTAAAACAAGATTCAATTAATACAGAACAAAGAACTGATGAATCACAATTTAAGATACATACCTAATTCATATTCACTGTTATTTTTATATGCAAACACATTTTTATCAGAATCGAGAAGTATTAGCACATCGTCCTTACAAAAAATATCTGTAACTTGATTATTGTTGTTTATCCGTAATTTTTGGTTTAATGATTTTTGTGAACTGTTGCAATAACCCAATTTATAAATATTATTATTTATAATTAATACATTGTACGACCAATGAAGAAATATTTCAATTCGGGTAATATTTTCTATTTGCTTCTTCGAAATATTCAGATCTTCTGATTCCTGCAAGCAGTGTAAGTTTACGGTACTTAATTTTGAAATAATAATATTTTCATGAGGAATTTGTTTGAAGCCATTAAATCCACAATATAAAAGTTTCATCGTTAAACTTGATTCAATGAATAAACAAAATAAAACCCAATTGGGTTTTAATAAATGATAAATATAATCCTAAATACAACGATAAAAAATGGTACATTAGTACAATGTAATTTTATATATTATATTCTTAAGCAAAACTATCACAACTTGTTATGACATTTCCAAAACTATGAAGTTCTTGCGATATGCGCATTGAAACGTTGCATATCCAACTTAACGCTATAACATAAAATTTCAATAAGAAGAGAATATCAATTTTATTCATATATAAATACTATTTTAAATAAATTTTGACACAAAAAATTATCGATATTATTTATTTAAATTATTTTAATAAATAATAAAAAATATAAGTAAATAATTTTAAAACTATTTATTTTGATAAGGTTGGTTATGCTTGGCCAATATATTTTATGTGGCTGTGCTAATGTTTAGAGTTCCTGGTTTTAAAAGTTTGAACTGCTACTTTAAAATATAGTTGTGTTCCTAAAGCTTGTGGAAACAATAGGAATGGTAAGTACTATTACAATTGATATGTATTTTAAAGTATTACAATCAATAAATCTCAATGAAGCAAATTTTAATTGTATTACTCTTGTTGCCATAGTTACTGGTTCTGTTTGTCGAGCATAAGTTAGAAATGCTTCATGATAATTGAATCTTTTTTACCTTTGATAGGGTCTCCTTGCAATATTAAGGCGTTTAAGATCATCTCCTGATAAAGAAATTAGAATTTTGTTACTCGGCTTAGATAATGCTGGAAAAACTACGATACTGAAACGTTTGGCATCGGAGGAAGTAACTGAGGTAAATTTTTTAAATACTATCTGATAATTCAATAATTATTGACTTTATCATAATTCTGTGATACTCTGGCAAAGTCTAGAAAAATAATCAACAATGTTCACATAATATATATCTATTTATATTCATACTAAAAAGCTTGGAATTGACCGCTGTAGTAAATTGTAAATTGTAATTGAAATGATTTATAAAAGTTGTCTTCGATTTTCAACAAAATTATCCAAGACAGGCGGCGAACATGTACTATATATATATATATATATATATATATATATATCTTGAGGATATATATATATATATATACATATATATATACAGGGCCGGACATGGAAATTTGGCATCCTGAGGCGCTGATAAATATGCCGCACCCTTCCTGAAATTTTACTTACATAATTTTTATGACTCATTTTTCTAAAATTAAAATAACTATTTCATTTCATACTACGATAATATAACAAAATAATCATATTTGTTCTAACAATAAGATTTATAAATTTTGCGTTAAAGACTTTCTTCACAGGCACATTCGATAAACTTCCAGTAGGGAAAGTTATCGCAATCGCCAAAAAATGGAAAATGAAAAAAATGTACATCTTTACGTTTCGAAGGTTTCTGAGCATTTTGGCGCGCATACAAATTTTCAACGACTATTCTGAGAACCCACGGTTCAACCGATTGGAATAATTTAAAAAACATATGATTCTTATTGATAAGGAGACATGTTGATAAGTTTTTGGCCAAGGCAGATCTAGCTATTCCAAAGATACAGGAAAAAAGCTCATAATGCATTCAAATTAACGGCGCAAAATTTGAAATAAAAAATATTGAATTTTAATAATCGGTTATTTGAATCCAAATTTTGCATTACAATCTTATTATGTTTTGTTAATTGTATTGCTTGAAATAAAAATATTAATAAAGAGAATAAGTTAATTATATTGCATAGAATTTTTTTCTCACATTTCAAGTTTTGCTGCCCTAGGCACTAGCCCCGACTGCCCCTACTGTAAGTCCAGCACTGTACACACACACACACACACACACGCACGCACACATATATATATATATATATATATATATATATATATATATATAGACGAGGTCGGTCCTAGGGTCCTCAGCGCCCTCATGCAATTTTTTTCTAGCGCAAATAAGTTTTATTAAAATTACAAAATGTTATTACAATTAACAGTATAAGATATAAACTGACGCTTTTTAAAAAAAATGTAAACTGATTTCAATAATTCTAAATTAAAATAATTGTTTAACATGTTAAAAATTAAAAGTTATTTATCAGATCTCCTTGATCAACTAAAATATTTTTGATTCTAGAAGGCCTGTGAGATTAGTTGATTAGTATTTAATAATAATATTATATATATTATATATATATATATATATATATATATATATATATATATATATACTTTTATCTGTGAAGTTTATTTAATTTAAATGTGGTATGTATAGTTCTATTCAGATTAATATAACATTGCATTTCAGGTAACTCCGACTGCCGGATTCAATATAAAATCTGTTACGTCCGAAGGATACAAATTAAATGTCTGGGATATTGGAGGGCAGAGTAAAATTCGCCCTTATTGGCGAAATTATTACGAAAACACTGATGTTCTGGTAATGACATTTAACAATAATTAGTCAATTATGTTAACATTCCGTAGGGTAGTTACTCACTTTGATATTTTGTCTCTAAAACAGCTACGCAGCGCGATTGCTTTGAAAAACTAGCAAATAACAACAAGTTTTTAGGTGGCAAAACCTTCACCTCGAATGAGGAGGTCAAAAAGCACCTTGTTTCGTTTTATGCCAATAGCGACCAAAAACTCTATGATCCCCAAATTATGCAACTACCAGAAATATGACAAAAGTTGTTCGACCAGAACGGCCAATATATAATTTAATAAAATATTTATTTATAATACAAGAAATGACTTGTCCAAATGTATAAAAATCTACTTTACGATCCATATTTATACATATACATACATACATATATATATATATATATATGTGTGTGTGTGGGGGGGGGGGGGTGTGTACATGTACTAAAGTCGTTCTCATTGTTATACTATTTAGTTGTACGTCATTGACAGCGTTGACCGTAGGAGACTAGAAGAATCTAGCGACGAGCTATATGATCTTTTAGCTGATGAAAAATTGAAGGGAGTACCTCTATTAGGTAAAACACGTTTTCTTATTTAATTTATTAACTTTTTATATACGTACACTCGTATATACATATATATATATATATATATATATATATATATATATATGTATTTATATATATATATATACCGGAATAATTAATAATAATATAAATATTTTATTATATATAATATATATAAATACATATAAAATATATTAATATATAATTAAAAAGATTATTTTACAGAATAATTAAATTTTATATATAAATATATTACTTAATTGAACAAAATAAATATAAATTACTAGAATATATATATATATATATATATATATATATATATATATATATATATATAAATATATATATATATATATATATATATATATATTCTAAAATATTTTAATAATTTTGATGTTGAAATATGTGAGATTAAATCTTGAGGGCAATACATCAAATAAAAATTGTAGAAATTCTCTTCAGTGGACGACAATTTTAAAGAGAATATAAAATAACTAAACTATGTGATAATGAAACAAATAAATAAAACTAATTTAAAATAAAGTAATATGGTGTAATATGGTGACTTACATCTAAATTAGAATTATCCTAATTATTTTATGATAATTTTCACACAGTAAAGAAGTATCATTCCTCTTGTTAATACTATTTTTGTATAATTGTATAAAGTAAGATTCCAAAAAGCGTCTCTGTGGTGTATTCGGCTCTTGATATAAAATTATAGCAACATCAAAATTAAAACTATGATTGAGACTTTTGATGTGATCACTGACCACTGGTCATCGTTTCATCTGGTGATTATTATCAAAATTATTAAAATGTGATAAAACTAATCTCATCATGAATGATTAATATATAATTTTATAATTTTTGCAGTGTTTGCAAATAAGCAAGATTTAGACACTGCCATGAAAGCTTCGGAGATCGCTGAGATGATGAATCTTCACAAACTAAAAGATCGTTCGTGGCAAATTCAAGCAAGTTCAGGACTAACAGGAGCTGGTGTCAAGGTACTATGTCAATTTTAACCCTCTGCGGTCAGATGGCGACTATATGGCGTCACCTATGGTTACATATTATATTTAATGTAGTAGTGCATATTCCAAACTGATATGCATATAACATTTATGTACATTGTGGTGGCTTTATGTCACAATCCATCATATCTGGATATGGTAATGCACTCACTACACTATATAATTATAATTTTAATTTATAATTAATATAAACATTAAACTTGTAAGTGAACAATATTTCACAAAATACTAACTTCAAAAAATCACAAATAGATATTGTGTAATATATGTGTTGTTCGTAAACTGGTTGAAGATATAATGGAGAAAAGACTTTTAAAATTATTTTTACCAAGATTCTACACATGCGTGGGAAAATTCGCAAATCCTTTGCGCGACCTTTTTATTGTTTTGTAAGAAATTTTAAAATGCTATCTAAATAAAGCGATTTGTGTCTCTCAGCGGGTTAAGTTTATTCCGCTTATTTATTGTCTTATTGTCATAAATAGTCAAAAAAGATATATACAGTGTTAAAAATAACTAATTATATCGACACTGGAATCAACTCGATATGCATTTTGAAATTTGCTTTCAACTTTACCATACTGTAGAAAATTATAAGAAATAAATTTTGATATTTCTTACAAATATATGTTCTTCAATGTTCACATTTACATAAAAGAAATTTCATTTCAATTCCTTACTTAACTGTAAAAATATACTGCCTAATTTAACGTTTACAGAATGCAAGTTTGCGTCAAAAATTCGCGTCGAGTTGCTGGCGGGTAAACGACGAATTCTTGCCGACCGCAAAGGGTTTAAATACTCTTAAATCGAAGTTAATTGCATAATTTTAAATTCGTCCTAAAATATTTTTCTGTTTATTGTTTTTTTTTGTAATTCAATATAATATCACTTTTTATAATGAATTCAATTCAATAAATTTTGCTTTGCAGGATGGCATGGAATGGGTTTTCAAGAATATTAAGCGTAAATAATACTTTCTTCCAAAAAGCATTACATTTATACTGCTGCTGCAATTAACATAAAACTCCAAAACCAAATTCTAAATTGTACAAAACATTGTTGATCATTTTAAAAGCCCATGTGAGTATAGAAAAATTGTTAATGTAGAAAAAGTGAGAAAAATGTTGATTCAATGTGTTTCCATTTTAAATCAAAACCGTGCTTGGTGTTTATCTTAAATTATGTAATATGCAGTTTTTATTATATCCAATTTATTAATGATTTAATAGTAATTTATTGTACAAAGAATAGTAAATTATTATTGTGACATCTTTATAAACAAGTTTATTATTAGTAAATGAATATATATATGCACTTTTAGTGTGCGGTAAAAGTCCTTGTGGTAAGTTTTCTATATTGGTAAAATGAATTAAAGTAATTTTTATTAGTTTCTATTTACAATTAAGATTAAAAATTTTATAAAAAAAACTTAAATTAGAATATATTTTTATATGGAATAGATAATGACAGATAATATGCATGTGAGATGTCAATGTAAATCCAATAAGATGGTAAAATAAAGACGTTCTAGTATTTGAAGATTTTTTCAATAGTAGTAATGGTTTGTAAAAAGCTATTACATAAAACATTTTTTTAAAACGTGAAACTTAATTTTCTGTTGGTTGCGGGTAACAGTACTTGATATTTTAAAAGATCTGTTACATATACGAGTATATTGTTTACTATGGTGTGATTCTCTTTCTGTTAATTTCGTATTCAGTTATATGTACTTCATAAAATATAATCACATTTCATGTAAAATTTTATTACTTTCAATTAACAATTAACAGAATTTTTGAAAGCTATTATTGTAGTTTTGAATATTTCGTTGCCTAATTAAATAAATTTGTGTACTATCTGCCATTTTTATTCTTGCTTAATAGTTTTAAATATAGCTCATAAAATTAGAATATATGTATCAGAATGTGCATTATTCTAGTTATACATCCGACAGTTCTTAAATAATTAAAAAAATTCGAAGTAGTAAGTTTAAATTGAATACCCAAACTATTTTTTGTAGTAAAATTATTGAAAAATTTATTTGTTCCATTTCTGTGTTAAATGCATATCAATTATATTATTCTATCTTAAAAAACTGACACAAAGAAATAGATTTTTTTTTTTATTTTATAAAAATTATTACTATACACATTTATAAATTTATAATTTTTATGATGCTTTACATTTATTATTTTCAAATCTTTATACTAAAATAAAATTTCTTTTGCTCATTGTAAATGCAAGGTCGAGTTATGTTTTTATACTGTGCCTTTAATTGAATATTAATTTTATATTTAGACAGCATTAATCATTTTTATGCATATGTTCTCTTTATCCATATTTACAATTGAGCTTGAAGTGGCCCTTAATATATTTTAATTAATACTTATGTTATTAATTATTTACTACTGAGCAGATTTCCAAGGTAACAAAAAATAACAGTGAAAGGTCACCTGAAGCACAATTTATTGCCAAGATTCTGTATATTTTGTTAAACATCCCTATTATCCGATTATTTGCAAGTGATGTTTTTTAAAACATATCATATCTGATAAAAATTAAAGTTAGCAGAAATGATGTTTTAGTAGCATAATTATTTTATAGCGTATACACTACAAAAATATTCAAGTCACATTTAGTTAAGTGATTATAAGGCAAACATTTTTACTTATAAAACAATATTAGTAGCCAACGCCAATATATTACAAATTCATAAAAAATATTTGAATAAATTATTAATATATAGCACTAATATATTAAAAATATTATATTTAAATTCTAAACTAAATTTATATACTAAGTAGTGATCACAAATTAAATTAACTCAGCTAAATCATCGCTTGTTTTTTTGTTGATTTTCTAATATAATATATTCTACTTAAGATTATTGTTTATAAAATATTTTATATTAAGATAAATTTCAGATTTTGACTATATATTCATAGTTGTATCGGATTATTAATTTTTTTTTCAAAGATGTATAACAGTTACATGACTTCAATGGTAATGATTATAGCTTTCATAATAATTCAATCAATTCTATCTTTGTAATAGGTATTGTTTTCATTAGAATTGAATCAATTATATTTTATATCAGTCTTTACAGTTCATTGTGGAAATACTCGGTGGTTACTCTTTCTTCTCCTGCGTGGAAGTCGGAACAGTCTACTGGATATTTTTTCTGAAAACAGTTATAAAAATAAGTGCATTTTGTGCTGTGTTAAAATGGAAAAGTTATAGCAGTTAATTTTATTATAAAAAATTAGTTTAATTTTATTATAAAAATAGTTTAGATTTAAATCATAAAAATTAAACACATTCGCTTTATAAATAGCATCTCTCTATGCTCAATATAATCCATACTGCATTTTGGAACTCTATTTGTTTCACAAATGACATAAATATTCCATAAATATTATTTTTGATTTTGTAAAAGATAAATGATATGAGTTTTCAAATATAATAATAAGATTTCGTAGTATTGATTAGTATTAGTATTATATAAATAAATGAAAATATGCAGTCGATTATAAGTATTATATAAAACTTATATGAATAAGATTAATAAATGTAACATTTAAGATTAGAAAAAGGTGTTCATATATAAAAGTGTGATGGAACTAAATTTATATAAAAATCAACCATGGCTTGTCGACTAAGAGAAGGGTTGAAAATAACCTCAAGCTAAAATTTTGAAGTTAATGCTTAATGTTACCTGGTTTGTCGACAATCAATTTTATTATGGGCGGATTGGTCACACAAAGAGTAGAAGAATATGTGTTACGTAAATAAATAAAATAGGCTTATCGAATAATTTAATTCCTTGTATTAAACAGCGAAACGTATTACTAACTGTATAACTTTTCGATCCCTCTTCTTTTACACTGTACTTTTACTAAAGATAACAAATATAAACCTGAAATAGCGTAGAGCGGGGCACAAAGGTCCGATTTGACTTTCAGCAATTATACTGTCTAAACTAAATAAAACACATAACAGGTATCGAACAAACAACTATCAAGCTCCCATCGGTAAAATTTCCAGTTCCAGAAACATGTTTTTTACTATTTTTTTTAAATATATCATCTGTACCTTTTTACCCCATTGTCAGGGTGAATTGGAATAGCCAGATGACAAATTCATCTAATGTTTAATTTTTAATTTATTTATATTGAGTTTATGAAATAGGTCTACTGGCAAAACCACGAGAAAAGAAAAACGAGTTAAGCACACTACCTCGTAGGTGGTTTTCGAAGTAATATATCTTTTAAACTCTGATCTCAGCTCTGAGGAAAAAAAGTATTAATACATTTTTTGTAAATAATTTTAAGCTCTACAATATTGACTGAGGTAATTTTGCTAAAACAATTACCATTTAGCTGAAAATCGCAAAAAAATCTATTTTTGACCTTTGATCTTGTGCCAATATTTTAGCTCGCACTGGAACGATGAGAACTTTTGAGATTACCTTTATAATTGTATTTTAAAACAAAATTACCAAGTTACAGCCCAATATAAATTATTGTAACTTTCACCCTGATTTTAGGTATAAATTGACCGGGTCATTATCAGCAGAGTTGGAACAACTATTAATTTAATATATCTCCTGTAAAATAGCATTTTTTTTTAACTTAGTTTACTTGATAATCTTTTTCTCTTATTTATTGTTAGTTCATTTAATATTTTCTTATTACCCATTTGGCAGTGTAAAGATTTAGTTGGTCATTTGTACCTCACCCACACGTAAGCTTTTATAGAGAGTATATAAAAAAGCTGTTTAATTTATTTTAAAAATAATAATATATCTTGTAAAACAATTAAATAATATACTTAAAAACTATATTCGGATATAAAAAACTAAATAAAAGAGCTCAAAGCCAAGAAATCTACCAACGAAAAAAGTTACTTTTGTTATTAATATTGATACATGGTCGTTTATCTTCTGCTGGCGATGTCTTTAGAATTAAGGTGATGGCTGGTTACAAATCTGTTGCCTTATACTTTAAAATAGCATAGTTAAAATATTCTTCATCTTGCTTTTGAAATAATGGTGGTGGACACTTTCACTCGTGGACCTTTGAGCCTTGCTCTACCCTATATAAACTATTTAACAATGTTTTTTTTATATTACCTGGCAGTTAGTCGGCATATTCGCGGCTGCATACAGCGTGAAGAAACTGTTATTTGTTTCGGAGCTGAGGAACCACGCGGCCGCAAAACTGCTAAGTTTCGTCAGACCGGACTTGAATGTAGGCAGACCTGAAGTATCTCGCGGCTCTATAGCGTTCAATTCGCACATTACATAGGATGCACATTCAGGATTAGCGGCAGCGTATCTAAAAAATAACGTTTCACATGTTAAACAGTTCAATTTGTTTCTAAATCGCATAATAAGGAGATATTTGTTATATCTCCTCAACAGCAATCAAAGCTGCTCGAAACTACTTGTAGTAGGGGAGACTGGGTACGGTTGTGCCAGGTTGCGGTAGTGACAGTCATCATAATAGAGAGAACAATGAAGTATGTTTGTTCGGAACAAGTTTCCATTATTGCATTGAGTCAACCCCCTACAATCTGTATACCTGCATTGCTTTTAAAGAGTCAAAACTAAGTTTTCATGTTCGAATTAGTATACAGATAGATCAATTTGTTATTTTTCTGTAAGTTGAACTCAATAGATATTTTGCAGCAATTAGTTTTTCCTTAGATAATTTAGCTCAGTCATAATAATGATTTGTTTTTAAAAGTGTGCGTTGAGTATGGTTGTGACAAATTTTGTGGGTACGGTTGTGACATTTGCTATAAAATCAAATCTTACAAGAAAAGGTCGAATGTCACAACCGTCCACACGCCAAAAGAACAAAAACTTACTACATATTACTACGTATATAAGTATTTCTTGTTTTTATTTTGGGGTGTGAACGGTTGTTACACTCGCCTTCGACTTGTAAGATGTCATTTTATGACAAATACATAGTATTTATGTATTTACACGTAGGCAAATGTTTAAATTACCATTTAATTTACTATTCTTCTAGGAAACTGGAAAATTAACAAAATTATCGCTTATCAAAAAAGTGGCACAACCATACGCAGTCTCTCCTACTACTACTATACCACTTGTAGAACTACTACTATAGTACTACTTGTAGTTTTTCTGCTTAGGTATAAACTGTTTGTTTGATGCCTAGTATTTCACGAAAAAGCAACCCAGCGTTTAACCAGTCCGCGAAGCCATTGTGTGGCGATTATATTAGATATGTACATCTAATATTTTGTGGAGTGATTCCCACGAAAGCAAATTTTCAAGTTTTTAGGCTTGAGATCTTATTGAGAAGGGAGATTCGATTCATGATTTCAAATAAAATCTGATATCATACTGCTTGATATCGAGCAGACCGAGGGTCGAAACCGAGTTTATAAATTGCTAGCCCCACACCACAATGCGCGCATTAGGAAAATATGAGTATATTTTTAAAATAAGTTTGATTACATCTGCACACATAATGATGAAGCAAAGTGTGATGGCATTCATAACATATATAATTCATTGATAGATAAAAACATATCTTAAACGATTTGTTATTTTAGAAAGATTTTGAATAGACTTACATGATAAAAATACACAAAATAATATACGTACGGTTAACAAACATTAATAAACAAAACTGATCTTTTTTTTCTCAGCATTATAATTTATCCCTATATATTTTAAATTATTTTAGAAAAAATATTTATAAATAGTTTTTTATAGGTATGATATTGCGTGTACTCTATTTTTTCGTTTAACCGTTATTTAATTAGGCATCAAAACAGTCAGGATTCTATCAAATCGAAAAGTTTTTGTAAGGTACTTTTGATTTTCAATTTTGAACGGATGGAGAAGATGTAAAAATTCAAACTTATCAATGATACGCTCTGAAGTTGTAAGATAATATTAACACTGCGTGACAGTAAAAAAAATCCTGAGATGTTGTGATGATTTTCAAGTAATTCGAAGACTCTGACAGAACGTTGCTAACAGCTTTAGTTTTCGAGATATATCATTGTGCTAGTTTTACTCAAATTACAATAAAATATAACGTGGATAAGGTCTGACTGATTTCGTCGTGAGCCCCAACAATTGTCAGTGGCCGTCCCACCTTCCTTGATATCACTCTTCCAAAGTCCTGATGTTTTGGTGGATTCACTCGCCCTGCTCTTTGCTAGCACTTTCCACATTTTCTAAAAAACCGTTCTAAATTAGATTGCGGATGATGAATTGAAATCCATTACATCAAACATATGAGTTTTTAACTCTTTCTGTTTTCTCTTATAACATTGGTCTTTAAATACATCACATGGTAGGCAGAAGATGTTGATGTTTTAAGTTGTTCATCATTGGCATGGATAGGGGTCATGTAGCTGATCGTTATTAGATCCCAGTATCATTGGAGCCGTGGTTTATGACCATACGCTTCTATTCCATTGATATTTAAACACACAACGCAATTTTTTACATAGTATGAGAAACTTATATTTTATCTTCATTGCCGAATCAGTTTTAAAGTGGTTAAAATACAATGTCTTATCACAATTCGACATAGGTTTCCGGGTATTTGTCAAAAAGATATTAACGTCAGATGTAACAAAAACTATCTGGATTTTGCATACAACGTCTTAGAGTCGAAGCCACACCGAAAACAGCAAATAACTCTTGGTTATATGTTAAACTACGATAATCATAGTCGAAATGACTAATAAAGGTAGTTAAAAAACTTGATCTGTTATGGAAAAACCTTACATTACTAGCACGTGAGAGCATATGAAATATTTGAAATCAGCGTGCAATTCTAAGTGGATTTAAAAAAAAGTTTGCGGAATAAAACAAAAGTGCCATTTTTGTCACGCAGTGTAATCCTTTGCCTTGCATTTGCTGTTAATAATCAACGTCAAGTGATCTTTATAACACTTTAGTAACTGTACTATATAAACCTTTTTCTGCTTTGATACACACACATCATTTAATGCTAGTACTATTATGCATTATTATTATTTACAGTTAATTCTATAACTATAGAAACTAATAAAATGTTTATATAATAAAATATTAATATGTACCGTTATTATTGGATTGCTAGTTATATATGCATACCTTCCAATAATATTTATCGTAAGTGTATGAAAAACACTTTGGTAGTAACTTAATGTTTGTACGTTGTTGCTAAGGAAAAAAAACTTAATAGAAGTTTATAATATATTGACCCATAGTAATACTCATATTGTAATAATTCGTGTGTTAAAATATTTGTGAATAATTAAAAAATC
>NW_020538040.1:67791595-68295549 GCF_003426905.1 Ctenocephalides felis
AAAAAAGAAAAATTGAAAAAAAAAAAATTTTAAAGCATTTATTTTTCACAAAAACATTCTACATTATATCTACATAGTTCTCTTTATAAACAATGCACACATAGCATAGAAATGTACATAAATATACACATTATCCACAATGTGTATATTATATATATATATAATATTATATATATAACATTATATATGATTATAATAGATGGTAGTAAGCTGTATAAACTATGTGCGAAAGCATAAAAATGTACATAAATGTACACGCTATCCACAATTATATATATATATCTATATATATATATATATATATATTATATATATATATATTATATATATATTAGTAAGTTCTTCAAGGGCATACATCAAATAAAAGGCAAGATTTAGAAGTTAATCTTAATTTTTCCAAACGTTTCGACATAGTATTTTATGTCATCATCAGTGGATCTACAGAATGAATATTGAAAATTAATATAAACTAGGAAAAATGACAGAAATTGGAAAAAGAACTATAGATATAAGTAATATAATTATAACAATAACAATTATACTTACAGATAGATAAACAAGAGAAATGAAAAGTAAAAAGAAATATATACAAACATACAAAAGCGTATATATATACATAAATATACACACAAACAAACGTGTATATATGATATACATGTAAAAAACCGTACACATATGCATATATAACATACGAACAATACGTATATATAAACATTACATACGGACATGTACATATGTATATATACACATATATACATACATACACATACACGTATACACATATACATACATACATATATATACCATATATATATTATATATATATATATATATATACATATATATATATACATACATATGCAATACATACATATTGCATATGTAATTATATATATACTATATATTTATATATATATATATATGTGTATATATATGTATGTATGTATATGTGTATACGTGTATGTGTATGTATGTATATATGTGTATATATAATATGTACATGTCCGTATGTATATGTTTATATATACGTTTGTTCGTATTATATATGCATATGTGTACGTGTTTTTACATGTATATCATATATACACGTTTGTTTGTGTATATTTATGTATATATATATTACGCTTTGTATGTTTGTATATATTTCTTTTTACTTTTCATTTCTCTTGTTTATCTATCTGTTAAGTATAATTGTTATTGTTATAATTATATTACTTATATCTATAGTTCTTTTTCCAATTTCTGTCATTTTTTCCTAGTTTATATTAATTTTTCAATATTCATTCTGTAGATCCACTGATGATGACATAAAATACTATGTCGAAACATTTGGAAAAATTAAAGATTAACTTCTAAATCTTTGCCTTTTATTTGATGTATGCCCTTGAAGAACTTACTCATATTTCTCAACATCAAAATTAACTACTTTAACATATATATATATATATATACATATATATATGTGTGTGTAATATCATTTTAGCATATCAGCCTTTCAAGCTGAGCACAAAAAGAATAGAAATGTACATGAAAGTAGATATTATTTAATATTACATATACATATATAACCACAATTCATACCTGCATGCATAGATAAGGCCTGCATGTGTATATATATATAATATATATATATATATATTTACATATATATTTTATTTTGATTTACATTAAGTTACATAATATCTATGATGTACAGTCTCTATTTGGGAATCTTTTCTGCGCTATTGTTAATGTGCATTCAAATGTTTGTTCAAAATGTCATTATTATCATTGTCTTAAAGAAAAACAACAATCATTGATATTATCATAACAGTACTTAATAGTTTTCTTATAGCATCTACAATAAGACATTTTAGAGTAAAGCTATTGACAACTCTTTCAGAATAGTCAAATGCAATAAGCAGTGCACATTAAGGGTGTTTTATCCCTTTGCACTAGGTAGAATTTTATCATTAATCATGATTATACTTTGCCTGTCATTTGACAGTTCCTGAAAATCTATACAATGTGATTCCCTTTATCATCATTAAACAACACAGATAATAATATTTCTTGTAATATCAATGAATCAATAAATTATTAATACTTAAAAACTTTTCCTGTGACATAGCCAAACCTAAATTAACCTTTGCACTAGCTAGAATTTCACCATTAATTGAGAATTTCCTCCCTTACGATATATCATTAGTGTTTTTAGTATGTTCTCCAAACTGACTTAATATATAATTACGAGTCCTACTGTTCAATATTAGTGGGAGATCAGCAAAGATTTCAGCACATTTCAGACTTCATTCTTATTGTTTTTTCCTGTGTATTCATTCATCTCGTATCAATACTTGTATACTTGTGAATGTGTTTAGTAAACCGTCTAAACATTTTACATTAAACGTATTTTCCTTTTATACTGCTGAAAAATTGATGTAGAATTATTAGTTATGATCCTACATTATTAGAACAAGAATAATTTATATTTAGTTATTTAATAACATACCTTTCAGAAAGCTGACAGAATTCTCTCTATCTATTATAACCTTAAAATTTCTAGTATTGATATAGTTAAATGTCTCAATTATTTCTGAATTATTAAACTGTAATGAAAAATCATATCAGAATAGTACAATCAAATGAAAGTAATTCGAAGTATGCATATTAATAAAAGTACTCACTTAGATTGAAAGCCGGCAAATATTATTAACTATTTACTTTTACTTCGTCGTTTCTCGCTGGAACTACATAATACATGCATTTTTCTTGGTATTTCTTCATCGTTAAACAATGCACTTCGACAGCTTATTTGTTTTTTACTTTAACAAGCATTTATTATATTGTCTAGGTTATCTCTTCATGAAAATTTATTACAATGGACGCCATGTTTGATTTACGTATCTTGTCATATGTCAAATTCGATTTCAAAGTGAAAAAAAAAAAAAAAAAAAAAAGACAAGCGCGACCGGCGGCAGGGGCTCTAACTAAACTCGGGTTACAGACGTTGTTCCGAGATTACCGGCCATGGTGTATGGCATCGTACCTTAAGGCGAATTGCTGGAGCTTCCCGTATCAAAAATTATTTTTTTTGAAAAAGATTTTTTTTTAACTTTTAAAAATTAGGCTCGAGAAGTTTTAAATCGTTAAAATCGTAAAAATTGAGGTTTTGAAAAAAATGTTTGTTTTATTTTGAAATATTTTGGAAATGTTGAACTTTTTTTCAAAGCAATCGTACTGCTTCAGCTGCATAGAGACGAATTATCGAAACGCGTAAAAGCGCCGCGTCGCCGTCTAACGGATAACGATTTTACGGAACCCATAGAAATATAAACAAAATTTATTCGTTTTATTAAAATCTCTATAAAATATCTGATAATTTGATGAACATATGTCTATCATTTTTGACCGCCAAATGGCATTTTTTTTCACTATTCTTACTAAATTTCCGAAACCGCTAGACCTGCCTTCCCAAAAATTAATCAGTTTTGTCTATACAAGTAAAATGTTTAAAATCGGACACTCCATTCTCTTTCCGTTACCATTTTTGGGACTTTTTGCCCCGTATCTTCGGAATGGCTAGACCTGTCTTTGCCAAAAACTAATCAGCACGTCTCCTTATCAATACGAATTGAATGTTTTTTTAAATTATTCAAATCGGTTAATCGGTGTTCCCGAAATCGTCGACGAAAATTTGTATCCGCGCGCACACACACATACATTCATTTTCTAAGGTATTCCAAAATGTTCAGAAATCTCTAAAACGTGAAGATATATAAAAACTTTAATTCTCGATTTTTATGCGATTACTATAACTTACCCTACACTGGAAGTTAATAATTCATGAGTAGCCCTCAAGCCCTGATAGACAAATAAACATATAGCCCTGGTATTCTATTTAAGCTTATTATATATAATGATACCACAAATCGCCTACCCCATAGATAAATGGGGATAAATATAAACTAGTGGTGTATGGCAACGTGCCTTAAGGCAAATTGCTGTAACTTCCCGTACCGTAATAAAGTTCGGTATAATATGAATTCGATGAATGTTAAATGTTTTCAAATAGATTATTATGAATACCGCAGCAACTTATATATGTTTACAGAAAAGTAAATAAAATTCAAAAAGTAAGTAAAACTCAATCAATCGAATTTAATATGAAAGACATCGTCTAATATTTATAAGAATTGTAGAAACTAAATTGCAAAGTTAAAATAATTTATGTGAAGTAGCTAAAGTGAGCTTTAGAACTTTAGCTAGAATTGAAATTAAAATTCGAATTATATATTTCGACATTCAAATTTTTTCTCAAGCAGGTGGACCTGCCTTAGTCAAAAACTAATCACCACTTCTTCCCGTCATTACGAATTGAATGTTTTTTAGATCATTCAAATCGGATGCTTCGTTCTCTAAAAAACTCGATTTTTATTTTCTGCATTTTTTGAATTGTATCTCCGAAAAGGTTGAACCCGCCTTTGCTAAACACTAAGTAGCATATCTCCCTATCAATAGAAATCGAATATTTATTTAAAACCATTCAAATCGGTTGATCCGTGCGCTCGAAAACGTGAACGAAAATTGTATCCATACATACACACACATCCATTACTAATACATACATTTTTTCTGAGGTATGTTCAGAAACCTTCAAAACGTAAAGAAATGTGAAAATTTTTGGACGATTACATAACTTACCCTACGGAAAAAACATGCGATTTTGCAAGATGAAATAAAACTGAAGTGGAAGAATTTATACAACAAAAAAACTAATTAAATTAACAGAATGAGATGGAATTAGATTAGGTAGAGTATGCAAAGTTTCGAATCATACCGAGGGAGAAACAAAAACGAATTGAAATACCAAATATTATCGCTTTTATATTAAATTTAAGCTAAAAAGGCTATTTATTAATTCAAACTTTAACACTTGTTTTAATTGGCATGTAAAATTTCAATTTTAAGTAATATGGAAAGTTTAAAAAAGTAAAAACAAGTTTAAAGTTTTATATTCATATCTATATTTTCGTTTTATATACAAACTATGATGAAACACTTCTAGATAAATTAAGTAAAAGTATTATTATTCAACATAGATATTACAAGAAATGAATTGAAAAGTATTTAGACATTAAGAAAATATCGAGAAGTTTTATTACTATCAACGAATACAATCTCAGACAAATATTTTGGTTTTTCTGATTTCTTGACCATTGCGAGAGCTCTTGAACAATTTTTTAACAAGGCATAAAAGTTGTGGTGACGTTCTTAAACCTTCATGCTGACTGTCGCTGGCTTATGCGTCCATGTTATTCCTTGAAGTGTTTCTGGCAATAGTCTCCCTTGTTTTCTAAATCCAAATTAGCTTTGACTCGTATTGTATATATATATACATATACAATGTGTCCCAGACCTTGACCACAAGCCAAACCGGTATGGTAGTATTGACTTTAATCCTCCTGAAAAAAAAAGAAATTAGAAAAAAAGTTCTCATGTTTGGAAATCATGAACTTTTAAGTGCAACCTAAAACTTTGGTGAAATTATGTAAATTCGGTTACTGTAGTTAACTTTTATTGATTTTATTCATTTAAACTTAGGAATCGTAACAGCGAATAACATTCCTAGGACGACCACAGTAAAAGGAAATACTACAACTGCCCCAAGATTACGAATTAGGATTTTTTGTTTAACAATAAATTTGAAATTGTTAAAATCGGTCGACTTTGAGAAGTCCTTCTTAAAGAAAAATGTACTAAGGTGTGTTGGCAAGTTTCATCAAAAGTTCGCGCATTTAATCAGGATCGTATAATGGTAAAATACTTGGTAAATTTATTATAGAAAATTTTCGAGCAAAAAAAAAATAAAAATATAATTTTAAATTTTGTAAGCATATTTTGATAGTTAGTTGTTTAAGTGATATGTACGTTGTTTGGCTTTTACAGTACAATTATGGAAAGTAAATTGCTTATATGCTTATAAGCTCATATCTTGCGATGCTGAATGGAATATTTCACTCGAAGAAGTATCTAATACAGAAATCAATTACGAATGATACATGCGCTATTTCCACCTAAATAACTAGATGTAGCAGAATCGCATTTTTGTTTAGATTTTTATTTATATGTATGTATGTATACTCAACGTAAAGTAAAACAAAACCCTGTTGTTTTAAACCCACTCGGAAACAAGCACAGTGAGTCCGTAATTAACGATTGAACAATTTCGTTTCCATACAAATATACTAACTTGGAGACTGATGACCTCCAAAACAATCTTCTGTAAAACCAAAAAAATTTTCAATGAAACTAACCTTGTGAACAATAATTTGCACTGAATGTATCACATCAGATGGCACGGATCTGGATGAACCTTGAAATTTTAATATTTGGAAACTAGAACTGAGTTTAACTGAAATAAGTAAAATTAAATATCGTTATAATTGAGATTTAGAAGAAGGATTAAAATGAGGTGCATATTGCTTCTGATTGAGAAAAATCTAAAAGATGGTCAAAATCATTAAAGTCAATTAAAAACAAATATTTTTTTTATTACATTTACACAAAACTGAAATATCTATTCAATATTGATATACCAACATCACATGTTATAAAAAAATAGTTATGAAATTTAAAATTAAATGATTAAATTAATTTATAGACTTAAGTTAAAATGTAACTTACTGCTTAAAATGTAATTCTGAACCCTTTGTAAACAGCTGCGAGTGGCATCAATAACCATCTTTGAAAAGCATCCGGCCGGAAACAGAATCCTGAAAGCTATAATTCTATTATTACTTTACATTAGTAAATTGCTGCATTATTTTAAAATAATAAAATTAAATAAAATAAATACTCTCACCTGTAAAATATCTGAGCTTGAAAAAACTGCTTTTCGTAAACATCAAACAACTTCCATTTACGCGCAATTACGCCTAGATAGATTTAATATTAACTTTTAAAATTATGATTTACGCGGAATGACAATTATATGATTTAAAAGTTTTATTTTAACACGGCTGAAAGGAAGTACATGGAATTAGTAGATGTGATGGTATGAACACTATATTGTCTCGCCTCCCTACGCTGTTCCCTACAATGGGACTGGGAAACGCCTGATTGTCCCAAAACGCAAATTGCCCTATAAAAATTGGACAAGACAATATAAAGCCCAATCGATCTCACAAAACTACGCCAAAGATGATTAATAATGAATAATTTATAAATTTCAAAATAGCTCTACTGTCTATGAAATTTTGTGAGTAACGCTTGAGCCAGTGATCACACAATCGACATCATGCAGGAAGTTTAAAACACTCACAGGAGCAGCAATCAGCAATCGGTAATCAGCAAACAGCAGTCGAAGATCGACATCAGCAAACAAAGAGCAGCAATCAGCAAACAAAGAGCAGCAATCAGCAAACGAAGAGCAGCAATCAGCAATATTTCGAATATGTAGAAGGTTTATTCTCATCCAAAGTGGGCGATGGAACAGCCACACACGCACACGATTATATTAATAAAAATTCAAAACGTGTATATTTATTTATATTTAAAAAAAAGCGCACTGATTTAAGCCAAATTAACGGTCACGATGAATATATATTAGATTTGGAGAATTATCTGAAAATTAAACATCAAGTTTTAATATAGCTAATAAAAGGTCAGCCTAAATGTAAGTTATGGAAAAAAGTCCAACGACCTTGAAAATATCTAATTGTTAATTTTTAAATACCTGAATAATCATAATATATCCTTGGTTGTTTGAATATAAATCCGCAAGGGTCTTCACGAATTCCTGGACGTCAACAAAATTGAAGAGCAGCCATCAGCCAGAAACAGAATCCTGAAAGCTATAATTTCATTATTATTATAAAATTGGTTAAAAATTGATGAATTTCGACACTGCACCATTTAAAAGACTCTTACCTATAAAATATCCAAAGTGGAACAACTTCTGTTTTTTGCAAACAGCAAACCACTCACTCTAATTTACGCGCAATTAGGATAAAATTATTTACAAGTACTAATACCAATTAACACTTAGGTAGGTCTTTGCTCTACCACTTTGATTTACGCGCAATTACGTCTAGACCGATTTAATTTTAACTTTTAAAATTATGATTTACGCGGAATGACAATTATATGATTTAAAAGTTTTATTTTAACACTGCTGAAAGGAAGTACATGGGATTAGTACATGTGATGGTATGAACACTATATTGTCTCGCCTCCCTACGCTGTTCCCTACAATGGGACTGGGAAACGCCTGATTGTCCCAAAACGCAAATTGCCCTATAAAAATTGGACAAGACAATATAAAGCCCAATCGATCTCACAAAACTACGCCAAAGATGATTAATAATGAATAATTTATAAAATTCAAAATAGCTCTACTGTCTATGAAATTTTGTGAGTAACGCTTGAGCCAGTGATCACACAATCGACATCATGCAGGAAGTTTAAAACACTCACAGGAGCAGCAATCAGCAATCGGTAATCAGCAAACAGCAATCGAAGATCGACATCAGCAAACAAAGAGCAGCAATCAGCAAACAAAGAGCAGCAATCAGCAAACGAAGAGCAGCAATCAGCAAACGAAGAGCAGCAATCAGCAAACGAAGAGCAGCAATCAGCAATATTTCGAATATGTAGAAGGTTTATTCTCATCCAAAGTGGGCGATGGAACAGCCACACACGCACACGATTATATTAATAAAAATTCAAAACGTGTATATTTATTTATATTTAAAAAAAAGCGCACTGATTTAAGCCAAATTAAGGGTCACGATGAATTATATTTTTTATATATTAGATTTGGAGAATTATCTGAAAATTAAACATCAAGTTTTAATATAGCTAATAAAAGGTCAGCCTAAATGTAAGTTATGGAAAAAAGTCCAACGACCTTGAAAATATCTAATTGTTAATTTTTAAATACCTGAATAATCATAATATATCCTTGGTTGTTTGAATATAAATCCGCAAGGGTCTTCACGAATTCCTGGACGTCAACAAAATTGAAGAGCAGCCATCAGCCAGAAACAGAATCCTGAAAGCTATAATTTCATTATTATTATAAAAATTGGTTAAAAATTGATGAATTTCGACACTGCACCATTTAAAAGACTCTTACCTATAAAATATCCAAAGTGGAACAACTTCTGTTTTTTGCAAACAGCAAACCACTCACTCTAATTTACGCGCAATTAGGATAAAATTATTTACAAGTACTAATACCAATTAACACTTAGGTAGGTCTTTGCTCTACCACTTTGATTTACGCGCAATTACGTCTAGACCGATTTAATTTTAACTTTTAAAATTATGATTTACGCGGAATGACAATTATATGATTTAAAAGTTTTATTTTAACACTGCTGAAAGGAAGTACATGGGATTAGTACATGTGATGGTATGAACACTATATTGTCTCGCCTCCCTACGCTGTTCCCTACAATGGGACTGGGAAACGCCTGATTGTCCCAAAACGCAAATTGCCCTATAAAAATTGGACAAGACAATATAAAGCCCAATCGATCTCACAAAACTACGCCAAAGATGATTAATAATGAATAATTTATAAAATTCAAAATAGCTCTACTGTCTATGAAATTTTGTGAGTAACGCTTGAGCCAGTGATCACACAATCGACATCATGCAGGAAGTTTAAAACACTCACAGGAGCAGCAATCAGCAATCGGTAATCAGCAAACAGCAATCGAAGATCGACATCAGCAAACAAAGAGCAGCAATCAGCAAACAAAGAGCAGCAATCAGCAAACGAAGAGCAGCAATCAGCAATATTTCGAATATGTAGAAGGTTTATTCTCATCCAAAGTGGGCGATGGAACAGCCACACACGCACACGATTATATTAATAAAAATTCAAAACGTGTATATTTATTTATATTTAAAAAAAAGCGCACTGATTTAAGCCAAATTAACGGTCACGATGAATTATATTTTTTATATATTAGATTTGGAGAATTATCTGAAAATTAAACATCAAGTTTTAATATAGCTAATAAAAGGTCAGCCTAAATGTAAGTTATGGAAAAAAGTCCAACGACCTTGAAAATATCTAATTGTTAATTTTTAAATACCTGAATAATCATAATATATATTTGGTTGTTTGAATATAAATCCGCAAGGGTCTTCACGAATTCCTGGACGTCAACAAAATTGAAGAGCAGCCATCAGCCAGAAACAGAATCCTGAAAGCTATAATTTCATTATTATTATAAAAATTCGTTAAAAATTGATGAATTTCGACACTGCACCATTTAAAAGACTCTTACCTATAAAATATCCAAAGTGGAACAACTTCTGTTTTTTGCAAACAGCAAACCACTCACTCTAATTTACGCGCAATTAGGATAAAATTATTTACAAGTACTAATACCAATTAACACTTAGGTAGGTCTTTGCTCTACCACTTTGATTTACGCGCAATTACGTCTAGACCGATTTAATTTTAACTTTTAAAATTATGATTTACGCGGAATGACAATTATATGATTTAAAAGTTTTATTTTAACACTGCTGAAAGGAAGTACATGGGATTAGTACATGTGATGGTATGAACACTATATTGTCTCGCCTCCCTACGCTGTTCCCTACAATGGGACTGGGAAACGCCTGATTGTCCCAAAACGCAAATTGCCCTATAAAAATTGGACAAGACAATATAAAGCCCAATCGATCTCACAAAACTACGCCAAAGATGATTAATAATGAATAATTTATAAAATTCAAAATAGCTCTACTGTCTATGAAATTTTGTGAGTAACGCTTGAGCCAGTGATCACACAATCGACATCATGCAGGAAGTTTAAAACACTCACAGGAGCAGCAATCAGCAATCGGTAATCAGCAAACAGCAATCGAAGATCGACATCAGCAAACAAAGAGCAGCAATCAGCAAACAAAGAGCAGCAATCAGCAAACGAAGAGCAGCAATCAGCAAACGAAGAGCAGCAATCAGCAATATTTCGAATATGTAGAAGGTTTATTCTCATCCAAAGTGGGCGATGGAACAGCCACACACGCACACGATTATATTAATAAAAATTCAAAACGTGTATATTTATTTATATTTAAAAAAAAAGCGCACTGATTTAAGCCAAATTAAGGGTCACGATGAATTATATTTTTTATATATTAGATTTGGAGAATTATCTGAAAATTAAACATCAAGTTTTAATATAGCTAATAAAAGGTCAGCCTAAATGTAAGTTATGGAAAAAAGTCCAACGACCTTGAAAATATCTAATTGTTAATTTTTAAATACCTGAATAATCATAATATATCCTTGGTTGTTTGAATATAAATCCGCAAGGGTCTTCACGAATTCCTGGACGTCAACAAAATTGAAGAGCAGCCATCAGCCAGAAACAGAATCCTGAAAGCTATAATTTCATTATTATTATAAAATTGGTTAAAAATTGATGAATTTCGACACTGCACCATTTAAAAGACTCTTACCTATAAAATATCCAAAGTGGAACAACTTCTGTTTTTTGCAAACAGCAAACCACTCACTCTAATTTACGCGCAATTAGGATAAAATTATTTACAAGTACTAATACCAATTAACACTTAGGTAGGTCTTTGCTCTACCACTTTGATTTACGCGCAATTACGTCTAGACCGATTTAATTTTAACTTTTAAAATTATGATTTACGCGGAATGACAATTATATGATTTAAAAGTTTTATTTTAACACTGCTGAAAGGAAGTACATGGGATTAGTACATGTGATGGTATGAACACTATATTGTCTCGCCTCCCTACGCTGTTCCCTACAATGGGACTGGGAAACGCCTGATTGTCCCAAAACGCAAATTGCCCTATAAAAATTGGACAAGACAATATAAAGCCCAATCGATCTCACAAAACTACGCCAAAGATGATTAATAATGAATAATTTATAAAATTCAAAATAGCTCTACTGTCTATGAAATTTTGTGAGTAACGCTTGAGCCAGTGATCACACAATCGACATCATGCAGGAAGTTTAAAACACTCACAGGAGCAGCAATCAGCAATCGGTAATCAGCAAACAGCAATCGAAGATCGACATCAGCAAACAAAGAGCAGCAATCAGCAAACAAAGAGCAGCAATCAGCAAACGAAGAGCAGCAATCAGCAATATTTCGAATATGTAGAAGGTTTATTCTCATCCAAAGTGGGCGATGGAACAGCCACACACGCACACGATTATATTAATAAAAATTCAAAACGTGTATATTTATTTATATTTAAAAAAAAGCGCACTGATTTAAGCCAAATTAACGGTCACGATGAATTATATTTTTTATATATTAGATTTGGAGAATTATCTGAAAATTAAACATCAAGTTTTAATATAGCTAATAAAAGGTCAGCCTAAATGTAAGTTATGGAAAAAAGTCCAACGACCTTGAAAATATCTAATTGTTAATTTTTAAATACCTGAATAATCATAATATATCCTTGGTTGTTTGAATATAAATCCGCAAGGGTCTTCACGAATTCCTGGACGTCAACAAAATTGAAGAGCAGCCATCAGCCAGAAACAGAATCCTGAAAGCTATAATTTCATTATTATTATAAAAATTGGTTAAAAATTGATGAATTTCGACACTGCACCATTTAAAAGACTCTTACCTATAAAATATCCAAAGTGGAACAACTTCTGTTTTTTGCAAACAGCAAACCACTCACTCTAATTTACGCGCAATTAGGATAAAATTATTTACAAGTACTAATACCAATTAACACTTAGGTAGGTCTTTGCTCTACCACTTTGATTTACGCGCAATTACGTCTAGACCGATTTAATTTTAACTTTTAAAATTATGATTTACGCGGAATGACAATTATATGATTTAAAAGTTTTATTTTAACACTGCTGAAAGGAAGTACATGGGATTAGTACATGTGATGGTATGAACACTATATTGTCTCGCCTCCCTACGCTGTTCCCTACAATGGGACTGGGAAACGCCTGATTGTCCCAAAACGCAAATTGCCCTATAAAAATTGGACAAGACAATATAAAGCCCAATCGATCTCACAAAACTATGCCAAAGATGATTAATAATGAATAATTTATAAAATTCAAAATAGCTCTACTGTCTATGAAATTTTGTGAGTAACGCTTGAGCCAGTGATCACACAATCGACATCATGCAGGAAGTTTAAAACACTCACAGGAGCAGCAATCAGCAATCGGTAAACAGCAAACAGCAATCGAAGATCGACATCAGCAAACAAAGAGCAGCAATCAGCAAACAAAGAGCAGCAATCAGCAAACGAAGAGCAGCAATCAGCAAACGAAGCAGCAGCAATCAGCAATATTTTCGAATATGTAGAAGGTTTATTCTCATCCAAAGTGGGCGATGGAACAGCCACACACGCACACGATTATATTAATAAAAATTCAAAACGTGTATATTTATTTATATTTAAAAAAAAGCGCACTGATTTAAGCCAAATTAACGGTCACGATGAATTATATTTTTTATATATTAGATTTGGAGAATTATCTGAAAATTAAACATCAAGTTTTAATATAGCTAATAAAAGGTCAGCCTAAATGTAAGTTATGGAAAAAAGTCCAACGACCTTGAAAATATCTAATTGTTAATTTTTAAATACCTGAATAATCATAATATATCCTTGGTTGTTTGAATATAAATCCGCAAGGGTCTTCACGAATTCCTGGACGTCAACAAAATTGAAGAGCAGCCATCAGCCAGAACAGAATCCTGAAAGCTATAATTTCATTATTATTATAAAATTGGTTAAAAATTGATGAATTTCGACACTGCACCATTTAAAAGACTCTTACCTATAAAATATCCAAAGTGGAACAACTTCTGTTTTTTGCAAACAGCAAACCACTCACTCTAATTTACGCGCAATTAGGATAAAATTATTTACAAGTACTAATACCAATTAACACTTAGGTAGGTCTTTGCTCTACCACTTTGATTTACGCGCAATTACGTCTAGACCGATTTAATTTTAACTTTTAAAATTATGATTTACGCGGAATGACAATTATATGATTTAAAAGTTTTATTTTAACACTGCTGAAAGGAAGTACATGGGATTAGTACATGTGATGGTATGAACACTATATTGTCTCGCCTCCCTACGCTGTTCCCTACAATGGGACTGGGAAACGCCTGATTGTCCCAAACGCAAATTGCCCTATAAAAATAGGACAAGACAATATAAAGCCCAATCGATCTCACAAAACTACGCCAAAGATGATTAATAATGAATAATTTTATAAAATTCAAAATAGCTCTACTGTCTATGAAATTTTGTGAGTAACAGAATCCTGAAAGCTATAATTTCATTATTATTATAAAAATTTGGTTAAAAATTGATGAATTTCGACACTGCACCATTTAAAAGACTCTTACCTATAAAATATCCAAAGTGGAACAACTTCTGTTTTTTGCAAACAGCAAACCACTCACTCTAATTTACGCGCAATTAGGATAAAATTATTTACAAGTACTAATACCACTTAACACTTAGGTAGGTCTTTGCTCTACCACTTTGATTTACGCGCATTACGTCTAGACCGATTTAATTTTAACTTTTAAATTATGATTTACGCGGAATGACAATTATATGATTTAAAAGTTTTATTTTAACACTGCTGAAAGGAAGTACATGGGATTAGTACATGTGATGGTATGAACACTATATTGTCTCGCCTCCTACGCTGTTCCCTACAATGGGACTGGGAATTTACAAGTACTAATACCATTAACACTTAGGTAGGTCTTTGCTCTACCACTTTGATTTACGCGCAATTACGTCTAGACCGATTTAATTTTAACTTTTAAAATTATGATTTACGCGGAATGACAATTATATGATTTAAAAGTTTTATTTAACACTGCTGAAAGGAAGTACATGGGATTAGTACATGTGATGGTATGAACACTATATTGTCTCGCCTCCCTACGCTGTTCCCTACAATGGGACTGGGAAACGCCTGATTGTCCAAGACTCTTACCTATAAAATATCCAAAGTGGAACAACTTCTGTTTTTTGCAAACAGCAACCACTCACTCTAATTTACGCGCAATTAGGATAAAATTATTTACAAGTACTAATACCATTAACACTTAGGTAGGTCTTTGCTCTACCACTTTGATTTACGCGCAATACGTCTAGACCGATTTAATTTTAACTTTTAAAATTATGATTTACGCGGAATGACAATTATATGATTTAAAAGTTTTATTTTAACACTGCTGAAAGGAAGTACATGGGATTAGTACATGTGATGGTATGAACACTATATTGTCTCGCCTCCCTACGCTGTTCCCTACAATGGGACTGGGAAAACGCCTGATTGTCCCAAAACGCAAATTGCCCTATAAAAATTGGACAAGACAATATAAAGCCCAATCGATCTCACAAAACTACGCCAAAGATGATAATAATGAATAATTATAAAATTCAAAATAGCTCTACTGTCTATGAAATTTTGTGAGTAACGCTTGAGCCAGTGATCACACAATCGACATCATGCAGGAAGTTTAAAACACTCACAGGAGCAGCAATCAGCAATCGGTAATCAGCAAACAGCAATCGAAGATCGACATCAGCAAACAAAGAGCAGCAATCAGCAAACAAAGAGCAGCAATCAGCAAACGAAGAGCAGCAATCAGCAAACGAAGAGCAGCAATCAGCAATATTTCGAATATGTAGAAGGTTATTCTCATCCAAAAGTGGGCGATGGAACAGCCACACACGCACACGATTATATTAATAAAAATTCAAAACGTGTATATTTATTTATATTTAAAAAAAAGCGCACTGATTTAAGCCAAATTAAGGGTCACGATGAATTATATTTTTTATATATTAGATTTGGAGAATTATCTGAAAATAAACATCAAGTTTTAATATAGCTAATAAAAGGTCAGCCTAAATGTAAGTTATGGAAAAAAGTCCAACGACCTTGAAAATATGTAATTGTTAATTTTTAAATACCTGAATAATCATAATATATCCTTGGTTGTTTGAATATAAATCCGCAAGGGTCTTCACGAATTCCTGGACGTCAACAAAATTGAAGAGCAGCCATCAGCCAGAAACAGAATCCTGAAAGCTATAATTCATTATTATTATAAAAATTGGTTAAAAATTGATGAATTGCGACACTGCACCATTTAAAAGACTCTTACCTATAAAATATCCAAAGTGGAACAACTTCTGTTTTTTGCAACAGCAACAAACCACTCACTCTAATTTACGCGCAATTAGGATAAAATTATTTACAAGTACTAATACCAATTAACACTTAGGTAGGTCTTTGCTCTACCACTTTGATTTACGCGCAATTACGTCTAGACCGATTTAATTTTAACTTTTAAAATTATGATTTACGCGGAATGACAATTATATGATTTAAAAGTTTTATTTTAACACTGCTGAAAGGAAGTACATGGGATTAGTACATGTGATGGTATGAACACTATATTGTCTCGCCTCCCTACGCTGTTCCCTACAATGGGACTGGGAAACGCCTGATTGTCTCAAAACGCAAATTGCCCTATAAAAATTGGACAAGACAATATAAAGCCCAATCGATTT
Source organism: Ctenocephalides felis (assembly GCF_003426905.1). NCBI lineage: Eukaryota > Metazoa > Arthropoda > Insecta > Siphonaptera > Pulicidae > Ctenocephalides > Ctenocephalides felis. Next base: position 67,808,193 of record NW_020538040.1, read on the forward strand.
CACAAAACTACGCCAAAGATGATTAATAATATATAATTTATAAAATTCAAAATAGCTCTACTGTCTATGAAATTTTGTGAGTAACGCTTGAGCCAGTGATCACACAATCGACATCATGCAGGAAGTTTAAAACACTCACAGGAGCAGCAATCAGCAATCGGTAATCAGCAAACAGCAATCGAAGATCGACATCAGCAAACAAAGAGCAGCTATCAGCAATATTTCGAATATGTAGAAGGTTTATTCTCATCCAAAGTGGGCGATGGAACAGCCACACACGCACACGATTATATTAATAAAAATTCAAAACGTGTATATTTATTTATATTTAAAAAAAAGCGCACTGATTTAAGCCAAATTAACGGTCACGATGAATTATATTTTTTATATATTAGATTTGGAGAATTATCTGAAAATTAAACATCAAGTTTTAATATAGCTAATAAAAGGTCAGCCTAAATGTAAGTTATGGAAAAAAGTCTAACGACCTTGAAAATATCTAATTGTTAATTTTTAATTACCTGAATATTCATAATATATCCTTGGTTGTTTCATAATATATCCTTCACGAATTCCTGGATGTCAAGGGATGCTGCCTAAAAATTCAAATGGATCAAATTATCAATAATTTAAAAAAAAATGTTCGTGCATTGTGCGTGTATGCGTGTGTGTGTATGTGATCCATGCTCATATGTTGGTAAAAATTATATGCTTATGATAAGAAGATTAATTATAAAACATCATTAACGTTCGGAATAATAGGCCGCTTTAAAATTTCGACATTGTATTGTCACAATTCTTATTAAGTCGATTGCTTAAACATATTAGTAATCTTTTGCAACTTTACTTAAGGCAAATGCCCCTTGCACCTTGTTAACTTCTTGTAATATAGAAATTAAAAATGTTTGCATACATTTACGTTTAAGTTTCTGAGAATTTTGGCCTACCTGAGATAAAATGAATGGGTGTATGGAGATAAGGAGCTAAAAGTGTAAAACATAGCAGTTTTTGAGAGAACAAAGCATCCGATTCGAATGATTCAAAAAACATTTTGCTTATTGATAAATCTTTAGTTGCATTCCAAAATTTAAAAAAAAATTTCGGTTCAGTTTGATATTTAAAAAAAATTCTATACCAAAAATGATTCGGATTTTAATTTCAATTTTAGCTAATTTATATATTTAAATAATGTTAATAACTTTGCAAATTCACTTTAATTCTTATAAATGTGAGATAAGTTTCTTCATTCTATCTCATTTATATTTCATCGTCGTCCAGTTTGTAAGTTCTCATATTTTGTCTTTAAAATGCGAGTAATAAAAGTTATAGTATTTATATTAATCTCTTCCAAAACATTTAATATTCCTAGAATATTTCATTATGGTACGGAAAGTTTCAGCAATTTGCCTTAAGGCACGATGCCATGCACCACTAGTTTTATAGTTTTATGGTGCTTGAAACTTAGAAACAAAAACAAATCTTTTATGCGGTTTTTGGGACCTTATTAAAAAAATTATAAAAATATTAGAAAAATTGATAAATTATTGAACATTGAACAATTATATGAGCATTTTTATGCGGTGGATAGGGACCGCTTAAATAAGTCGGACTTAGAAAATGCATCAATGATTTAATAAATAGCATTCAAATAAACAGAACTAGTGGTGCATGGTAGGGAATACAATACCGATAAAAAATTTCAATACCGGTATTTCGATATTTCATTATCAATATCGAGTATATTGAGTACTTTACACCAAAATCGAACATCTTAGTAAGAAAGACCAAAAACTCATTAAGGATCATATTACATGTTTATAATGAATTGTATTGCTGTACCCGATGTGCTAAATCAGCACAATTTTTAATATTTTAAAGAGTTTAAAACAGTAATTTTCCTATACTAAGATCCGATAGTTTATCAAGGTAATTCAAAACAATATAATAGTTCTATATCATGTTCAAACTGCGATACGTTTTACGTAAAATAATATTTTATAATTGTAATAAAAAACAAAAATATTTAATAATAATAATTAATAAGTATAAAGTTAAAAAAACGAAGTGACACGAGTATTCATGATATAAAATATTTGGGTGCAGATGTTGCTTCAAAAAATTGTTATGCGGTTACTATTCGGCACCATTTTTGATATTTTGCCGAATACCGAACACATAGTTAAATTCTAAGGTGTCGCCGCCGCGTGTATTGTTTAAATTGTTTAAAGTATTGTTCGTGGTTTATCTTCAAGGTGATTAAAAGCATGCAATGAATCTGCATTTGGAAGTCTTCTGTTTACATAGTATGATATGAAGAAATGAATTCGTGTTGTATATAATCGAACACGTGAAGAATTATTTTCTCAATATTAAAAGAACATCGGTATTTAATATAAATCATTTAACGGTTTCACACATGTGTTGTATCTATATACAACGTAAGTCATTCATTATATACAATCTAAGCATTTCTATTTGACATTATTTGACGTGTTGATACAATAGAACATCTAAAGATGTATCTGTTTAAGCGATTATGGAAATTAAAGATAAATTTGTTCCGATAAATTCGAACTCGAGTGTGACATGTATCAACTAAATACCCAAAATACCGATATTTTTGAGGTAAATACCGGTATTCATACCGCCAAAAAATTGGGCAGTATACCGGTATTGCATTCCCTAGGGCATGACATAGTACCGATAAATTTGAACTCGAGTGCTGGATTTACAGTAGGGGCAAATCGGGGCTACTGCCCAGGGCGGCAAATTTTTGGGGGCGGCGAAATTTGGATAGTGAGAAAAAAATTCTATACAATATAATCAACTTTTTTTAACAACATTTTTTATTTCAAAAAATATAATTAACAAAACATAATACGATTGCAATGCAAAATTTGGGTTGAAATAACCGATTATTAAAATTTATTATTTTGCCTTGCCTCCCTCTCCTAACGTAAATTATCAAATTGGTTAATAAGTCATTATCAAATTTGTCAATTTGGCTAATATAAAGATCCGTAAACAAGCTGAAAGTTTAAGAAAAATATTTTTTTCAGTTCTCGAGCCTTCTTAAAATGACGAATTTCTGCACTTCCAAGCCTATAGCGTTGAAAAAAAATTTAAACTAGTGACGCATGGCATTGTGCCTTAAGACAAATTATTGAAACACCCGTACTGAAAATTACATTTTATAAAGAGCTTTAAAATTGAAAAAAAATTGAAAATGAAAAAATTGACTTTTAAAACACATTTTTTGTATTTTGAAATTTTTTGAAAATTATGAACTTTTTGCAAAGCAATCGCGCTGCGTAGCTGTTTCAGAGAAGAAATATCAAATCTCAATTACCATTTTTCGTAATTCGTGCCAAAAACTAATCAGCACGTCTCCCCATCAATACAAATCTAACATTTTTTAATTATTCAAGTGAACACGGATCAACCGATTTAAATGATTCAATTTCTATTGTTAAGGAGACGTGCTGATTAGTTATTGGCCAAGGCAGGTCCAACTGTTTTGAAGATACAGGCCAAATGACAAAAATGATAATTTAGTTGTTGAGAAAAGATGCGTCCAATATCTTTCAAAAAAAATATAGAATAAATAACTGCTTAAATTTGTGGGAGGCAGGTGGTTTAGCGGTTTCGATGATCCAATAAAAAAATTTGAAAAAGAAACATTTGGTGGACAAAAGTGATCATAAGACATATGCACATCAAATTATCAGATATTTTAAAAATATTTTAATAAGTATAAATTTTGTTTACATTTATATGGGTTATGTAACATAGTTTATTCGTTCGCGCACCTATATTTTGTCCCTACGCAGCTGAAGCAGTGCGATTGCTTTAAAAAAAGTTCGAAAGTTCGTAAAATTCTAGGGATGGGGCGGCATTTTTGTCAATGCCCCGGGACGCCAAATTTCTAATTCCGGCCCTGCTCGAGTGTGAGATGTATCAACTAAATACCGAAAATACCGATATTTTCGAGGTAAATATCGGTATTCATACCGCCAAAAAATTGGGCGGTATACCGGTATTGCATTCCCTTGAACATTCGAGAAATAAAAATATTCAAAATAATCGGCGTATCAATTATTAATAATGATTGTTTTAAATACTTTCAAATTATTATAGAATATATTTTAAAGTTCATCGTTAGTATTTTATGTAGCTAATATAATCGCTTATATTTGAGCTACTTCATTAAACGAAAAGAAGAACAAAACGTAATCGCAGTGCATACTACTCTGAATTCTATTGAGGACCATCTCATTTTTATTGCATGAACAATTCAAACTGAGTTGCAAGTTGAAGATATTTTTTTACAGTTTTTGCCCCGTATCTCTGAAACTGTCTCTGCCAAAAACTATTAAGCACGTCTCCTCGTCAACGTCATCCGTGCTCCCAAATCGTGGAAATTTGAATCCAAAGACACACACACACACACACATACATCCATTTTTTCTATGGTATGCCAAAATATTCAGAAGGTCTTGAAAGATTAAGATATGCAAAAAGCGTATCTGGCGCAAAATAAAAATAATTTTGTGTTTTATAGTTTTATATAAATAAATATATTGTAATGCTTGCGATTACAGTATCGGGTCATACACGTAATGCGTAATATTTGCTTCTGGCCCGATTATCATACGCAATTTACGTTTCGTTTTGCCTAGCCATTGTACGCGGGCTATATTCGCCATTGTATGTTAAGGGGTTAAGCACGTGGATCAAATTCTGCATATGAAGCGTATGTCGTTCGCTACTATGTAACTAACTAGAGCTAGGACTCATACTACATAAAAATAAATCGAACAAAAAAAAAACGTACACAAAACCAGCCGCACACAAATTTCATCGTTCTGTCCATTCAATTAAAATATGAAAAAATATCGCAATTGGCATTGGATTCTATAGCATTTGAATTTTACACGAACATTGAATACTAAAGTGAGTTACATAAATAAATAATATTGGAAAAATAACAAATTGTAACTTGTTATCTGGGCAATGCCGATAATATTATAATACCGCATCATATATTATATAATATTACCTGTGCCAAGTAAGCCGATCAAGCGTCTTCGATGAAATGAACACTTTTATAAAATGTACCTCTGAGGTATGGTCGGTTTTCGTTCGGGAGGGGAGTGACAGAAGGGTTTGCAAACCGTTCCAATAGCAAATATTACTCCACAGCAGTAATGCCATCGGTTTTCACCTGAGCACATGATGATAATGTTTTTTCGCGAAAATAGCCTTTTGGGCACTGCTGCAATATCCCAATTATAAAGGCGACCATGGGCTTCTCTTCTAATAGCGTTCAGTAATAACAATAAAAAAAAACATTATCAAGTAGTAAGAACAATCAATCTAACAACGTCGTCTAAATGCAGCTTATAGGACATTTAATAGTTCTGATTGCTGAAAAATAACAAATATGAAATAAACATATTTATAGAAATTACTTACAGGTTACAGGTACCCATACATTTATTAATCTCGTAACACTCGATGTTTTCATGAATATCAGACCAGCTAATCTATACATCTAAACATATAAATAAAATTGGAGTGGCAATACTGACATAGCCGATTTTTAATATATGCATTTTAGTATATAAATATGTACGTATAATATACCAAATTAACTTTTTTTTTATTTTTGACTGTTTGTGTTTGTGCGGGCTAATCTCCAAAAACGGCTGTACCGATTTTGACGATTTTTTTGACAGGTAGTTGATTTAATTGGGCGTAAATGATATAGCTTCGAGCAGCCTGATAGTGACACCCGGTTTTTACTTGAAAACATAGATAGCAATATGTTTTCAGCCATTGCTGCTTCATTAAAAATTCATCACTATTACAGAAATAGTATGATGAAAATCAAAAACATGAGATGTACCAACTGTTTATCTATGAAATCAACATAGTTTTAAGTCATATCAGCTTAATAGCTGATAGAATTCTTATGTTCTAATCACTGTTCTAATAATATAATAATATGAAATAAAATTGAATGAAAAAAGTTTGTTGCATAGTATACTGACATATATTGATTTTGTTACACTGATTTTAAGTAAAATCTTTATCACAAAAAAGTATCTCAGGTTATTCAAAAGTCAAAACAGTGACTATTAGTTTCATTATGGTCTATGGGAAACACTTTTATATTTAATATTGTCAGAATTATTAAGTAATTCATTTATATGTACTGGCAGATATTCGATGCACTTCCAATAGCATTCTTGGATATTGTTTTCTTGTTATCTTGTTTTACTAAAAGTTCATAATTGATGATGCAATACCTTTAATAAGACTAGATTTTGTAAAGACTAATAAATTGGTAATAAAGATTTAGAAATCAATTCTGTTGTAGCATTAAAGTATCATTAGCATGGGTATGATAAAAGAAATAATACAAAAGATTTTGATGCAAATTTTCTAGTTGTATTTGAAATACATTTAATACAAATTTCATTTGTGTTACTTATATATCTTTATTTATTATAGAAAACACATATTTCTTATTTCACTATCAATGCTGTACTCCAAGGTCCACATTTCAATTTAATATCTTTTGTTAAATGAAACCTGTGCTTGGTATTTCACAAACTGTAATATACACTGAGGTATCTTTCACTTCATATCCTCAATTCCTGGTATTTATTCCAACCTGTACCATACAATTTCATGTCGTTTCCTAATATTACTGTATGTCGGTTTCCACTACTTATTTGAAATACCTCAAATTCATTATCTATGAATGTTATTAGTTAGGAGTAAACATAGCATTGAATGAATCAGTTTCTGTAGCTATTGACTTTTGTAAAGATTTCAAAGAACTCTTAGGAATAGGTAATCCTAATTGTCCTTTTTCATTCCACCCCCAAGTGTATAATTCTCCTAATATGCCCACTGCACAGCTATGCCATCCACCTGCTGAGATTTTCGAAATCTGCGGAAAATCAAATATATATGTAAAAGATAATGTAATCTCATATCAAAATAATTTCAAATAAAAACTAGCAATTCCTTCTACTATTCAATTCAAATTATTAAAAATGTTTTTGCTCTATGAAACTTTTATTATTTTTTCACAAAGCAGTTTTTAAAACACGGACTTTTTATAATCTCACAATATAAAATTACTACATTGAATCATATTTATTACATAAATTGTCCTAAAAATTTAAGAAGCTGGTGTATAAAAACACACAAATTACATTTGTTATTAAAGATTGTATAAAATTATGTTTAGTATATGCAGTTTATGAAAAGTACATTATACAAGGAAAGCAAATAATTGCACAAGTTAAAAATTTGACTAGAAAAGTGATACAAAAATCATCTAGAGTAGATATAAGGTGAATATTAGTTGATGAATTTTTTTTTTAATCTTTGTTTCTAGTTTGTGTTTCATTTAATGAACTGTTTTTTACTACCTGTATTCCATCTAATGCTTCTACTAAGCGTGGAAATCTTTCATTAGATATTTCTCCATGTCCCAACTGGCCACGGCTGAGAATATAATATGATCCATCATAAACAAAGTGTTCACTTAATTTATTTATAAATTTTATACAAGATTAAAAAATGCTGTTCATAAAAAATTATCTCTTCAAATGTTGAATAATTCAACATTATAGATTGTATAATAAGAATGCTCTGTGGCATCAATTATTAAATTACACCATTTCTATTTTAAAATTAATATTGTGCAATTGAAAAAAAAATAAGATAAAATAGTTCTAATACAAAGTTGACTTAATAGTTAGATCTAAATAAATTAGTTAATAGTTTATTCTACTTCTTTCTATAATATAACAACAGAAATTACTATCAAAATAAGCCTATCAAATTATGTGACAAGTACATAAGTAAGTAAGTTCATCTTTAGAATAATATTAGCTTTAAATATGCCGCAAGATTGTAATTACTTGTTAGTATTTTATGTAAATTACCTTCCTACGCCCCATGAATATACTTTTCCTTCTGCCGTTAATAATAAAGTATGTTCGAAACCACTAGATATATCAATAACAGTTCCATCTACACTTGCCCGTGCCTCTTTTGGAGTTTTGTATAAATTATTATCTAGAGATACTATAGCAGTAAGAAAATGGCCCGCACATAAATATTGCACCACTTCAGACTTGCAAGGTACATTATTTGTGACATATTTATTATAATGTATTTTCGATACAGTTTCTATAATAATTAAGGCAAAAATTAATATTTAGGATGAGAGATTTTATACCAAATCAGACATTTATACTAACAGAATAGGTCTAAATAAATCTTCAAGTGTTTTGAACAATTTCTTAAATTTAGTTTCCAGCTACAATATTCACATTTAACCATATTCTTATGTATTTATTAAGAATTTTAAATCATTGTCAAATTGTTCTGCATAACTTTAGTTTAGTCACCAGTTAGAAATTTTAAAACAAGATTCAATTAATACAGAACAAAGAACTGATGAATCATAATTTAAGATACATACCTAATTCATATTCACTGTTATTTTTATATGCAAACACATTTTATCAGAATCGAGAAGTATTAGCACATCGTCCTTACAAAAAATATCTGTAACTTGATTATTGTTGTTTATCCGTAATTTTTGGTTAATGATTTTTGTGAACTGTTGCAATAACCCAATTTATAAATATTATTATTATAATTAATACATTGTACGACCAATGAAGAAATATTTCAATTCGGGTAATATTTTCTATTTGCTTCTTCGAAATATTCAGATCTTCTGATTCCTGCAAGCAGTGTAAGTTTACGGTACTTAATTTTGAAATAATAATATTTTCATGAGGAATTTGTTTGAAGCCATTAAATCCACAATATAAAAGTTTCATCGTTAAACTTGATTCAATGAATAAACAAAATAAAACCCAATTGGGTTTAATAAATGAAATATAATCCTAAATACAACGATAAAAATGGTACATTAGTACAATGTAATTTTATATATTATATTCTTAAGCAAAACTATCACAACTTGTTATGACATTTCCAAAACTATGAAGTTCTTGCGATATGCGCATTGAAACGTTGCATATCCAACTTAACGCTATAACATAAAATTTCAATAAGAAGAGAATATCAATTTTATTCATATATAAATACTATTTTAAATAAATTTTGACACAAAAAATTATCGATATATTTATTTAAATTATTTTAATAAATAATAAAAAATATAAGTAAATAATTTTAAAATATTATTTTGATAAGGTTGGTTATGCTTGGCCAAATATTTTTATGTGGCTGTGCTAATGTTTAGAGTTCCTGGTTTTAAAGTTTGAACTGCTACTTTAAAATATAGTTGTGTTCCTAAAGCTTGTGGAAACAATAGGAATGGTAAGTACTATTACAATTGATATGTATTTTAAAGTATTACAATCAATAAATCTCAATGAAGCAATTTTAATTGTATTACTCTTGTTGCCATAGTTACTGGGTCTGTTTGTCGAGCATAAGTTAGAAATGCTCATGATAATTGAATCTTTTTTACCTTTGATAGGGTCTCCTTGCAATATTAAGGCGTTTAGATCATCTCCTGATAAAGAAATTAGAATTTTGTTACTCGGCTTAGATAATGCTGGAAAAACTACGATACTGAAACGTTTGGCATCGGAGGAGTAACTGAGGTAAATTTTTTAATATACTATCTGATAATTCAATAATTATTGACTTTATCATAATTCTGTGATACTCTGGCAAAGTCTTAGAAAAATAATCAACAATGTTCACATAATATATATAAGATTTATAAATTTTGCGTTAAAGACTTTCTTCACAGGCACATTCGATAAACTCCCAGTAGGGAAAGTTATCGCAATCGCCAAAAATGGAAAATGAAAAAAAATGTACATCTTTACGTTTCGAAGGTTTCTGAGCATTTTGGCGCGCATACAAATTTTCAACGACTATTCTGGGAACCCACGGTTCAACCGATTGGAATAATTTAAAAAACATATGATTCTTATTGATAAGGAGACATGTTGATAAGTTTTTGGCCAAGGCAGATCTAGCTATTCCGAAGATACAGGAAAAAAGCTCATAATGCAAGATTTATAAATTTTGCGTTAAAGATCTTTCTTCACAGGCACATTCGATAAACTCCCAGTAGGGAAAGTTATCGCAATCGCCAAAAATGGAAAATGAAAAAAAATGTACATCTTTACGTTTCGAAGGTTTCTGAGCATTTTGGCGCGCATACAAATTTTCAACGACTATTCTGGGAACCCACGGTTCAACCGATTGGAATAATTTAAAAAACATATGATTCTTATTGATAAGGAGACATGTTGATAAGTTTTTGGCCAAGGCAGATCTAGCTTTTCCGAAGATACAGGAAAAAAGCTCATAATGCATTCAAATTAACGGCGCAAAATTGAAATAAAAAATATTGAATTTTAATAATCGGTTATTTGAATCCAAATTTTGCATTACAATCTTATTATGTTTGTGTTAATTTTATTGCTTGAAATAAAAATATTAATAAAGAGAATAATAATTATATTGCATAGAATTTTTTTCTCACTTTTCAAGTTTTGCTGCCCTAGGCAATAGCCCCGACTGCCCCTACTGTAAGTCCAGCACTGTACACACACATACACACACACACACACACACACATATATATATATATATATATATATATAGACGAGGTCGGTCCTAGGGTTCTCAGCGCCCTCATGCAATTTTTTTTTAGCGCAAATAAGTTTTATTAAAAATACAAAATTTTATTACAATTAACAGTATAAGATATAAACTGACACTTTTTAAAAAAAATTGTAAACCGATTTCAATGATTCTAAATTAAAATAATTGTTTAACATGTTAAAATTTAAAAGTTATTTATTAGATCTCCTTGATCAACTAAAATATTTTTGATTCTAGAAGCCCTGTGAGATTAGTTGATTAGTATTTAATAATAATATTATATATATATATATATATATATCTATACATACATATATATGTATATATATATATATATATATATATATACATATATATATATATATATATATATACATACTTTTATCTGTGAAGTTTATTTAATTTAAATGTGGTATGTATAGTTCTATTCAGATTAATATAACATTGCATTTCAGGTAACTCCGACTGCCGGATTCAATATAAAATCTGTTACGTCCGAAGGATACAAATTAAATGTCTGGGATATTGGAGGGCAGAGTAAAATTCGCCCTTATTGGCGAAATTATTACGAAAACACTGATGTTCTGGTAATGACATTTAACAATAATTAGTCAATTATGTTAACATTCCGTAGGGTAGTTACTCACTTTGATATTTTGTCTCTAAAACAGCTACGCAGCGCGATTGCTTTGAAAAACTAGCAAACAACAAAAAGTTTTAGGTGGTAAAACCTTCACCTCAAATCAGGAGGTCAAAAAGCGTCTTGTTTAGTTTTTTGCCAATATAGCGATCAAAAACTTTATGATCCCCAAATTATGCAACTACCAGAAATATGACAAAAGTTGTTCGACCAAAACGGCCAATATGTAATTTAATAAAGTATTATTATACAAAAAATGACTTGTCCAAATGTATAAAAAACTACTTTACGAACAGCCCATATTTATACACATATATACATATATATATACATATATATATATATATATATATATATATATATATATATATGTTCATGTACTAAAGTCGTTCTCATTGTTATACTATTTAGTTGTACGTCATTGACAGCGTTGACCGTAGGAGACTAGAAGAATCTAGCGACGAGCTATATGATCTTTTAGCTGATGAAAAATTAAAGGGAGTACCTCTATTAGGTAAAACACGTTTTCTTATTTAAGTTATTAACTTTTTTTATTAACTCGTATATATATATATATATATATATATATATATACGAGGTGTGGCAATTAAGTAATGAACCTGATTATATTGGCGCGATTGCGGTAATCTTACGACTTTAAAAATGCTTTTCCTTCTCCCGGCATCCTTCTCCTCTTTATTGATATATTTTCCATATCCCTGGCTTGTTTAGTTTGCCTGCTTTGCCTTGTTGAGTAAACGTGTGTTCCTGGTGCTCGTCACGAAAATGGAGAAACAAAATAAACAGCGATAAAATTTTGGGTAAAATTGGACGCAACAGCTTCGGAAACGTACGCTAAAATTGTAAATATGCAGGATGATAGTGCCAGGTGTTTTGATCACATGAGGAGTTTAAGCAGGGGCGTGATAACGTGGAAACGAGGAAGGTGAAAACGGTGATGATTGCCTGTTTTAATACCCTTGAAATCGTTTACAAATAATTTGTTCAATTGGGGCAAACCGTAATCAAGTTTACTATCGCTAATTACTCGATATTACGAAAACTTCAACAAGATGCGCTCAGACATCGTCCATATCTGGATCTTTCATCACGACAAGGCGCTGTGCCACACCGCCCTCAGCGTGTCTCTGTATTTGGCCTCTAAAGGGATCGTCGTGTTGCAACAACCGCCTTATTAGGCCGATATGTCACCCTGTGACTTTTTTTTGTTTTCCAGAACAAAATCGGTGGTGAAAGCCCATTTTGAATCGATTCTAGATGGATGTGACGAGGGTACTTGTAGACGTCTAAGCCTTCCAGAAATGTCACCAAGCATGAAAAACGCGCTGGAATTGTTGTATAGCTGCACAAGGGAACTACTTTGAAGGGGATGACAGTGTTGTAGAATAATTTTGAAATATACGGTTTTTATTGAATCAGCCTTATTACTTAATTGCCACACCTCGTATATATATATATATATATATATATATATATATATATTATTCTAAAATATTTTAGTAATCTTGATGTTTAAATATGTGACATTAAATCTGGAGGGCTATACATCAAATAAAAACTGTAGAAATGTATGAAATGTTCATCATTTCTATATGTTTCACCATATTATTTTATATCATCTTCAGTGGACGAGAATATTGAAATTGAAAAAGAATATAAAATAACTAAACTATGTTATAATGAAACAGATAAATAAAACTAATTTAAAAAGAAGTAATATAGTGTAATATGGTGACTTACATCTAAATTGGAATGTTCCTAATTATTTTATGATAATTTTCACACAGTAAAGAAGTATCATTCCTCTTGTTAATACTATTCTTGTATAATTGTATAAAGTAAGATTCCAAAAAGCGTCTCTGTGGTGTATTCGACTCTTGATTTGTATTTTTAAAGTTATTAAAATATTATTAAACTAATCTCATCATGAATGATTAATATATAATTTTATAATTTTTGCAGTGTTTGCAAATAAGCAAGATTTAGACACTGCCATGAAAGCTTCGGAGATCGCTGAGATGATGAATCTTCACAAACTAAAAGATCGTTCGTGGCAAATTCAAGCAAGTTCAGGACTAACAGGAGCTGGTGTCAAGGTACTATGTCAATTTTAACCCTTTGCGGTCAGATGGCGACTATATGGCGTCACCTATGGTTACATATTATATTTAATGTAGTAGTGCGTATACCAAACTGATATGCATATAACATTTATGTACATTGTGGTGGCTATATATCACAATCCATGTTATCAGGATATGGTAATGCACTCACTACACTATGTAATATAAACATTAAACTTGCAAGTGAACAATATTTCACAAAATACTAACTTCAAAAAATCACAAACAGATATTGTGTAATATATGCGTTGTTCTTAAACTGGTTGAAGATATAATGGAGAAAAGACTTTTTAAAATTATTTTTACCAAGATTCTGCACATGCGTGGAAAAAATCGCAAATCCTTTATTGTTTTGTGAGAAATTTGTAAATGCTATCTAAATAAAAGCGATTTGTGTCTCACAACGTGTTAAGTTGTCATAAATAGTCAAAAAAGATCCTTGTATAATTCTTCGTTTAAATAAATTTTGATCGATTTATAGTACAGTTGGGTTAGAAAGTTTTTATTATATCCAATTTATTAATCAGAATCATACAAAATATATATTTATATATACAGTGTTAATAATAACTAATTATACCGACACTGGAATCAGCTCGATATGCATTTTGAAATTTGCTTTCACCATACTGTAGAAAATTATAAGAAATAAATTTTGATATTTCTTACAAATATATGTTCTTCAATGTTCACATTCACATAAAACAAATTATATTTGTTCAATTCCTTACTTAACTGTAAAAATATACTGCATAATTTAACGTTTACAGAATGCAAGTTTTTGTCAAAAATTCGCGTTGAGTTGCTGGCGGGTAAACGACGAATTCTTGCCGACCGCAAAGGGTTTAAATACTCTTAAATCAAAGTTAATTGCATAACTTTAAATTAGTTCTAAAATATTTTGCTGTTTATTGTTTTTTTTTGTAATTCAATATAATATCACTTTTTGTAATAAATTCAATTCAATAAAATTTGTTTTGCAGGATGGCATGGAATGGGTTTTCAAGAATATTAAGCGTAAATAATACTTTCTTCCAAAAAGCATTACATTTATACTGCTGCTGCAATTAACATAAAACTCCAAAACCAAATTCTAAATTGTACAAAACATTGTTGATCATTTTAAGAGCCCATGTGAGTATAGAAAAATTGTTAATGTAGAAAAAGTGAGAAAAATGTTGATTCAATGTGTTTCCATTTTAAATCAAAACCGTGCTTGGTGTTTATCTTAAATTATGTAATATGCCGTTTTTATTATATCCAATTTATTAATGATTTTATCTGTACGACCTAGTAGTAATTTATTGTACAAAGAATAGTAAATTATTATTGTGACATTTTTATAAACAAGTTTATTATTAGTAAATGAATATATATATGCACTTTTAGTGTGCGGTAAAAGTCCTTGTGGTAAGTTTTCTATATTGGTAAAATGAATTAAAGTAATTTTTATTAGTTTCTATTTACAATTAAGATTAAAAAATTTATAAAAAAAACTTAAATTAGAATATATTTTTATATGGAATAGATAATGACAGATAATATGCATGTGAGATGTCAATGTAAATCCAATAAGATGGTAAAATAAAGACGTTCTAGTATTTGAAGATTTTTTCAATAGTAGTAATGGTTTGTAAAAAGCTATTACATAAAACATTTTTTTAAAACGTGAAACTTAATTTTCTGTTGGTTGCGGGTAACAGTACTTGATATTTTAAAAGATCTGTTACATATACGAGTATATTGTTTACTATGGTGTGATTCTCTTTCTGTTAATTTCGTATTCAGTTATATGTACTTCATAAAATACTCGTATAATCACATTTCATGTAAAATTTTATTACTTTCAATTAACAATTAACAGAATTTTTGAAAGCTATTATTGTAGTTTTGAATATTTCGTTGCCTAATTAAATAAATTTGTGTACTATCTGCCATTTTTATTCTTGCTTAATAGCTTTAAATATAGCTCATAAAATTAGAATATATGTATCAGAATGTGCATTATTCTAGTTATACATCCGACAGTTCTTAAATAATTAAAAAAATTCGAAGTAGTAAGTTTAAATTGAATACCCAAACTATTTTTTGTAGTAAAATTATTGAAAAATTTATTTGTTCCATTTCTGTGTTAAATGCATATCAATTATATTATTCTATCTTAAAAACCTGACACAAAGAAATAGATTTTATTTTTTTTATTTTATAAAAATTATTACTATACACATTTATAAATTTATAATTTTTATGATGCTTTACATTTATTATTTTCAAATCTTTATACTAAAATAAAATTTCTTTTGCTCATTGTAAATGCAAGGTCGAGTTATGTTTTTATACTGTGCCTTTAATTGAATATTAATTTTATATTTAGACAGCATTAATCATTTTTATGCATATGTTCTCTTTATCCATATTTACAATTGAGCTTGAAGTGGCCCTTAATATATTTTAATTAATACTTATGTTATTAATTATTTACTACTGAGCAGATTTCCAAGGTAACAAAAAATAACAGTGAAAGGTCACCTGAAGCACAATTTATTGCCAAGATTCTGTATATTTTGTTAAACATCCCTATTATCCGATTATTTGCAAGTGATGTTTTTTAAAACATATCATATCTGATAAAAATTAAAGTTAGCAGAAATGATGTTTTAGTAGCATAATTATTTTATAGCGTATACACTACAAAAATATTCAAGTCACATTTAGTTAAGTGATTATAAGGCAAACATTTTTACTTATAAAACAATATTAGTAGCCAACGCCAATATATTACAAATTCATGAAAAATATTTGAATAAATTATTAATATATAGCACTAATATATTAAAAATATTATATTTAAATTCTAAACTAAATTTATATACTAAGTAGTGATCACAAATTAAATTAACTCAGCTAAATCATCGCTTGTTTTTTTGTTGATTTTCTAATATAATATATTCTACTTAAGATTATTGTTTATCAAATATTTTATATTAAGATAAATTTCAGATTTTGACTATATATTCATAGTTGTATCGGATTATTAATTTTTTTTTCAAAGATGTATAACAGTTATATGACTTCAATGGTAATGATTATAGCTTTCATAATAATTCAATCAATTCTATCTTTGTAATAGGTATTGTTTTCATTAGAATTGAATCAATTATATTTTATATCAGTCTTTACAGTTCATTGTGGAAATACTCGGTGGTTACTCTTTCTTCTCCTGCGTGGAAGTCGGAACAGTCTACTGGATATTTTTTCTGAAAACAGTTATAAAAATAAGTGCATTTTGTGCTGTGTTAAAATGGAAAAGTTATAGCAGTTAATTTTATTATAAAAAATTAGTTTAATTTTATTATAAAAATAGTTTAGATTTAAATCATAAAAGTTAAACACATTCGCTTTATAAATAGCATCTCTCTATGCTCAATATAATCCATACTGCATTTTGGAACTCTATTTGTTTCATAAATGACATAAATATTCCATAAATATTATTTTTGATTTTGTAAAAGATAAATGATATGAGTTTTCAAATATAATAATAAGATTTTGTAGTATTGATTAGTATTAGTATTATATAAATAAATGAAAATATGCAGTCGATTATAAGTATTATATAAAACTTATATGAATAAGATTAATAAATGTAACATTTAAGATTAGAAAAAGGTGTTCATATATAAAAGTGTGATGGAACTAAATTTATATAAAAATCAACCATGGCTTGTCGACTAAGCAAAGGGTTGAAAATAACCTCAAGCAAAAATTTTGAAGTTAATGCTTAATGTTACCTGGTTTGTCTACAATCAATTTTATTATGGGCGGATTGGTCACACAAAGAGTAGAAGAATATGTGTTACGTAAATAAATAAAATAGGCTTATCGAATAATTTAATTTCTTGTATTAAACAGCGAAACGTATTACTAACTGTATAACTTTTCGATCCCTCTTCTTTTACACTGTACTTTTACTAAAGATAACAAATATAAACCTGAAATAGCGTAGAGCGGGGCACAAAGGTCCGATTTGACTTTCAGCAATTATACTGTCTAAACTAAATAAAACACATAACAGGTATCGAACAAACAACTATCAAGCTCCCATCGGTAAAATTTCCAGTTCCAGAAACATGTTTTTTACCATTTTTCTAAAATATATCATCTGTTCCTTTTTACCCTATAGTCAGAGTGAATTAGAATAGCCAGATGACAAATTCATCTAATGTTTGATTTTTAATTTATTTATATTGAGTTTATGAAATAGGTCTACTGGCAAAACCACGAGAAAATAAAAACGAGTTAAGCACACTACCTCGTAGGTGGCTTTCGAAGTAATATATCTTTTAAACTCTGCTCTCACCTCTGAGGAAAAAAAGTATTAATACATTTTTTGTAAATAATTTTAAGCTCTACAATATTGACTGAGGAAATTTTGCTAAAACAATTACCATTTAGCTGAAAATCGCAAAAAAATCTATTTTTGACCTTTGATCTTGTGCCAATATTTTAGCTCGCACTGGAACGATGAGGACTTTTGAGATTACCTTTATAATTGTATTTTAAAACAAAATTACCAAGTTACAGCCCATTATGAATTATTGTAACTTTCACCCTGATTTTAGGTCTAAATTGACCGGGTCATTATCAGCAGAGTTGGAACAACTATTAATTAAATATATCCTGTAAAAAAGCATTTTTTAACTTAGTTTACTTGATAATCTTTTTTTTATTTATTGTTAGTTCTTTTTATATTTTTTTATTACACATTTGCCAGTGTAAAGGTTTAGTTGGTCCTTTTTACCCCACCCACAGGTAAGCTTTTATAGAGAATATATAAAAGAAACTATTTAATTTATTTTAAAAATAATAATATATCGTGTAAAACAATTAAATAACGTATACTTAAAAACTATATTCGGATATAAAAAACTAAATAAAAGAGCTCAAAGCCAAGAAATCTACCAACGAAAAAAGTTACTTTTGTTATTAATATTGATACATGGTCGTTTATCTTCTGCTGGCGATGTCTTTAGAATTAAGGTGATGGCTGGTTACAAATCTGTTGCCTTATACTTTAAAATAGCATAGTTAAAATATTCTTCATCTTGCTTTTG
Organism: Ctenocephalides felis; assembly: GCF_003426905.1. Lineage (NCBI taxonomy): Eukaryota > Metazoa > Arthropoda > Insecta > Siphonaptera > Pulicidae > Ctenocephalides > Ctenocephalides felis. The sequence goes on from NW_020538040.1 coordinate 67,826,780, forward strand.
AAATAATGGTGGTGGACACTTTCACTCGTGGACCTTTGAGCCTTGCTCTACCCTATATAAACTATTTAACAATGTTTTTTTTATATTACCTGGCAGTTAGTCGGCATATTCGCGGCTGCATACAGCGTGAAGAAACTGTTATTTGTTTCGGAGCTGAGGAACCACGCGGCCGCAAAACTGCTAAGTTTCGTCAGACCGGACTTGAATGTAGGCAGACCTGAAGTATCTCGCGGCTCTATAGCGTTCAATTCGCACATTACATAGGATGCACATTCAGGATTAGCGGCAGCGTATCTAAAAAATAACGTTTCACATGTTAAACAGTTCAATTTGTTTCTAAATCGCATAATAAGGAGATATTTGTTATATCTCCTCAACAGCAATCAAAGCTGCTCGAAACTACTTGTAGTAGGGGAGACTGGGTACGGTTGTGCCAGGTTGCGGTAGTGACAGTCATCATAATAGAGAGAACAATGAAGTATGTTTGTTCGAACAAGTTTCCATTATTGCATTGAGTCAACCCCCTACAATCTGTATACCTGCATTGCTTTTAAAGAGTCAAAACTAAGTTTTCATGTTCGAATTAGTATACAGATAGATCAATTTGTTATTTTTCTGTAAGTTGAACTCAATAGATATTTTGCAGCAATTAGTTTTTCCTTAGATAATTTAGCTCAGTCATAATAATGATTTGTTTTTAAAAGTGTGCGTTGAGTATGGTTGTGACAAATTTTGTGGGTACGGTTGTGACATTTGCTATAAAATCAAATCTTACAAGAAAAGGTCGAATGTCACAACCGTCCACACGCCAAAAGAACAAAAACTTACTACATATTACTACGTATATAAGTATTTCTTGTTTTTATTTTGGGGTGTGAACGGTTGTTACACTCGCCTTCGACTTGTAAGATGTCATTTTATGACAAATACATAGTATTTATGTATTTACACGTAGGCAAATGTTTAAATTACCATTTAATTTACTATTCTTCTAGGAAACTGGAAAATTAACAAAATTATCGCTTATCAAAAAAGTGGCACAACCATACGCAGTCTCTCCTACTACTACTATACCACTTGTAGAACTACTACTATAGTACTACTTGTAGTTTTTCTGCTTAGGTATAAACTGTTTGTTTGATGCCTAGTATTTCACGAAAAAGCAACCCAGCGTTTAACCAGTCCGCGAAGCCATTGTGTGGCGATTATATTAGATATGTACATCTAATATTTTGTGGAGTGATTCCCACGAAAGCAAATTTTCAAGTTTTTAGGCTTGAGATCTTATTGAAGGGAGCATTCATGATTTCAAATAAAATCTGATATCATACTGCTTGATATCGAGCAGACCGAGGGTCGAAACCGAGTTTATAAATTGCTAGCCCCACACCACAATGCGCGCATTAGGAAAATATGAGTATATTTTTAAAATAAGTTTGATTACATCTGCACACATAATGATGAAGCAAAGTGTGATGGCATTCATAACATATATAATTCATTGATAGATAAAAACATATCTTAAACGATTTGTTATTTTAGAAAGATTTTGAATAGACTTACATGATAAAAATACACAAAATAATATACGTACGGTTAACAAATATCAATAAACAAAACTGATCTTTTTTTTTCTCAGCATTATAATTTATCCCTATATATTTTGAATTATCTTAGAAAAAATATTTATAAATAGTTTTTTATAGGTATGATATTGCGTGTACATTATTCTTTCGTTTAACCGTTATTTAATTAGGCAGCAAAACAGTCAGGATTCTATCAAATTGAAAAATTTTTGTAAGGTACATTTGATTTTCAATTTTGAACGTATGGAGAAGATGTAAAAATTCAAACTTGTCAATGATACGCTCTGAAGTTGTAAGATAATATTAACACTGCGTGACAGTAAAAAAAAATCCTGAGATGTTGTGATGATTTTCAAGTAATTCGAAGACTCTGACAGAACGTTGCTAACAGCTTTAGTTTTCGAGATATATCATTGTGCTAGTTTTACCTCAAATTACAATAAAATATAACGTGGATAAGGTCTGACTGATTTCGTCGTGAGCCCCAACAATTGTCAGTGGCCGTCCCACCTTCCTTGATATCACTCTTCCAAAGTCCTGATGTTTTGGTGGATTCACTCGCCCTGCTCTTTGCTAGCACTTTCCACATTTTCTAAAAACCGTTCTAAATTAGATTGCGGATGATGAATTGAAATCCATTACATCAAACATATGAGTTTTTAACTCTTTCTGTTTTCTCTTATAACATTGGTCTTTAAATACATCACATGGTAGGCAGAAGATGTTGATGTTTTAAGTTGTTCATCATTGGCATGGATAGGGGTCATGTAGCTGATCGTTATTAGATCCCAGTATCATTGGAGCCGTGGTTTATGACCATACGCTTCTATTCCATTGATATTTAAACACACAACGCAATTTTTTACATAGTATGAGAAACTTATATTTTATCTTCATTGCCGAATCAGTTTTAAAGTGGTTAAAATACAATGTCTTATCACAATTCGACATAGGTTTCCGGTATTTGTCAAAAAGATATTAACGTCAGATGTAACAAAAACTATCTGGATTTTGCATACAACGTCTTAGAGTCGAAGCCACACCGAAAACAGCAAATAACTCTTGGTTATATGTTAAACTACGATAATCATAGTCGAAATGACTAATAAAGGTAGTTAAAAAACTTGATCTGTTATGGAAAAACCTTACATTACTAGCACGTGAGAGCATATGAAATATTTGAAATCAGCGTGCAATTCTAAGTGGATTTAAAAAAAAGTTTGCGGAATAAAACAAAAGTGCCATTTTTGTCACGCAGTGTAATCCTTTGCCTTGCATTTGCTGTTAATAATCAACGTCAAGTGATCTTTATAACACTTTAGTAACTGTACTATATAAACCTTTTTCTGCTTTGATACACACACATCATTTAATGCTAGTACTATTATGCATTATTATTATTTACAGTTAATTCTATAACTATAGAAACTAATAAAATGTTTATATAATAAAATATTAATATGTACCGTTATTATTGGATTGCTAGTTATATATGCATTACCTTCCAATAATATGTTATCGTAAGTGTATGAAAAACACTTTGGTAGTAACTTAATGTTTGTACGTTGTTGCTAAGGAAAAAAAACTTAATAGAAGTTTATAATATATTGCTCCCAATTGTTACTCATATTGTAATACTTCGTTGTTAAAATATTTGTGAATAATTAAAAAATCCGTATAGCTTATTTATTTTAGAATAACCTTTTTCTAACATTTATGTGATACTACTAGAGCATTACAAGGATAAAAGATATAAAATTAGTTTTGACTAATTCAAATCAATTCAAATTAATATATGTATTAGACTAATATAAGTATGTATTAAAATATCAATGAATGAACTAAACATCATAATATGTTTGCTATTACTAACTGCAAATATAGCTTAAATCACTGAAAAATAATTAAAGTTGTATCTTATATCATAAATCATCTACACAATTCTTCATATTATTTCATTCATTTAATTTTCAGCTCTATATGTTGTTGAAGTACCAAGTACCGGAAATTGTTTCATAAAACGCAAAACAATTGCTCAGTCATTCAAATTTATTTTGTCGCCTTCAGAATAGACCTCATGCGAAGTAGTTCACACATGCCAACAATTAATCCAATCGTTAAAGACCTTTCAAAAGCTTTTAAAGGGCTTTTTGGCAAATTCCCTTTATGGCAACTATCGATCCAAAGCAGCATCGGCGGAGTGGCATATTAAGGAACAGAGGAACAAATCTGGTGAATAGGGTGGTTGTTCCACGATATTTTGCCATATGCGATGTCGCGTTTCCTTCGGACAATTTCTTTATTGACTGCAGAGCCTAAATGACGGTTTTTTAGCACCATTTTCTTGAAGACATTGAGGAACGATTAGATGTTCCACGACTTTGCGGCTCTCTGTGAACGCTTTACATCACCCACAAAATTCCGTTCAAAACACAAAATTTAGGACAGTGCCTTTGTTCGATATTTTCATCCATTGTAAAAATCGCCAGACACTCCTGTAGTTAACTAATTGAATACAAATAACAAAATAATTCACGGATAACGATCAAATTCTGGACTACTTTTAAAGACAGTTGTGTCAATATTTCAGCAAAAAAAACTTATGATCTTTTTAATATATTTTAAATATTCGCTCTTCTCTGGCGGATTTGAAGTAAAACACATTATTAAAACCACTGAGCTCCTCCTAATAGCACGTGAGAGCAAATGAAACCTCTCAATATGTCAAAAAAGCATTTATCGCTAGGGCAACGAGTTTCACTTTTTGGCCACCATGAGAAGACATGTCGTTTTTAGTGACATTTTTATGGACTCGGTATTTAGTTGACAATTTACATGGAGTGCATACTCTCTTATTTATGACAGTAGTTATAAACATTGTCATTTCTCATAAACTTATATAAATGCTTTCTTACCTGTACCCCCTGTAAACTTTCAGGAATGGTTCAATGATGTCTAAGTTGAGAGCATCCGTTACTTTGTCGCTGAGTTCATCGGAATTGAGCTTGCCCAGGTAGCCTTGCGATTTTCCTAACTTGATCAAATCCTGCAATAAAATTCAAATTAGAATTAGTTTCCTGTGCAGCGACGATAGACTTCTGAATAATCTTTAATTAAGACAACATATGAACAGTTCTTCTACATTGAAAATATAAAAAAATAGTTTTAAAATGAAAACGAATTATTCCTGTGCGGGTGATTTTTTCAAAGCTCTGGCACAAAGGCTTCTCTTTAACATCAGATACACTTTAAATACACAAATTATTTTAAAATGTTTATTGAATCATTCAAATCGGATGCTCTGTTCTCATAAAAAATTAATTTTCATTTTCTGCACTCTTTGCTTCATACCTCGAAAACGGCTAGACCGACCTTTCCCAAAACCTACTGAGCACATCTTCCTATTAATAGGAATCGATTGCTTTTTGAATTATTCAAATCGGTTGAGCGGTACTCCCGAAAACATCGACAAAAAATTATATCCACACATACATACACACACACATTCATTTTTTCTGAGGTATGCAAAAATCTTCAAAAACTGAAGTGAAGATATGCAAAAAATTTCACTACGGGAAGTTAAAAATTATCTGTAAAGAACTGCCGAACAATATTTACCAAAAACTAATCAGTACAATAACCACCTAATATTTTGTTAACTGTACTTAAAATTGATTACGGATTTTAGCTAAAACTTGGAATATGTTTTTACACTGTTCTGTTAATTCTGAGAAAATAGCTCGATGGATCATCGCGAAAAACTAATCAACATGAGTTCTTATCGAGTTACATAAAATTTTAAAATTTTTAAAATTGGTGCATCAATTTTGAAGGAACTAACTTTTCCTTCAGAAAATTAAAAATGATACAGAGGGTCTCTTTTCGCACAGCCAGAAACATCGTATCTGATGTCCAAAGTTTCATCACTTCTTTACATTGTATCTTATAATTTTCATTTTCCGTTAATGTATGATGTACATACTTATTTATGTAGTAATATAATTGTAAAACAGTGTAAAAAATAAGAATAGAGTAATTGCGTGGGAATAACGGAAAACTTGAAAGTTTTTTACGATTGTAATTACAAAAAAAGAAACATGAAAATGTAATTATATTATTAACACATTAGTTTAATAATAACAAACATGACAAGCCGTCAACAGTTTCTGTCAATAAAAGTATATGGGTTGATGGTTGAGATATGGGCGTCCCAACAAACCTTTTACAGAAGTACTTGTGTATTAAAACTAGGTAGTTCTTAAATTTGCCACTAATAATCATCTGATTCAAAATCAGATTAAAATAAATAAAATCAAAATAAATTATATCAAATTGAAAATATCAATTTTTGTTTTAAAACCAGGTGAGGTAATGTTCAAGTAGTGACGAATTTTCTTTTTACAATCTAGTACCCTATACCACGTATACAACATTTTTAGATCTATAAAATTATCCATAAAACAATGTATCTTGATTATTGCCCCGTATTAATCATTATTTTTTTATTTATATTCATAAATTTTAATAATTTTGAAAATCCTTAAAATTCCAAAAAAGTTCAAAAGAAATAAACATATTTTTTTTAATATGTCATATTTTTCAAACATTTTAAAAGTATATAATTTTATTATAAATATAGTTCGCTCCGTTTAGAATTCTCATTTTTTTTCATTTCTATGTTATACTTTTATTAATTAATGCATTAAACATTGTTTACAAAATGCAAACTTAGATCTGAATGATAAAATACAAGACTTTTATTTCAAAATAATAAACATAATTTTACCCAAAATTTACATGGGTGTGCAATTACTCTATCTTCGAATGATTAAAAAAAATCAAAATTATATTTTTGTCTTTTACCAATTAGAATACTTTTCTTATTTAGTACAACCTTCACCTATTAAAATTTTTGTAGATAAAGCTCCTGTTCCCGCAATACAATAAGATTCGCTAGTTATGCATAATTTCTACATTTCAAATCACTTCGAATCATTTAACACAAAAACTGAAAAAAAGAATGGAATATGCGACTCTTGCCGCTTCAAAATTGTTGAACAGATATAAAAACTAGTGGTGCATGACATCGTGCCTTAAGGCAAATTACTGGAACTTCCCATACCAAAATTTTTTAAAAAAAAAATTCAAGTTTTTTTTTAATTTTGAAAATTTGGAAATTTTTGAATAAAATTGACTTTTTAAAAAAAAAAATTTTAACATTTTGAAATATTTTGGAAATTTTGAACTTTTTTTCATCATAATTGTATTTCGTAATCGCGGTGCGTGAGCTGCGTAGAAATGAAATATCGAAGCGCGTGAGCGCCGGGTCGCAGTCTAACGGATAAATATTCGTATGGAACCCATATAAATTAAACAAAATTTGTTCTTACTATTTATAAAATATCTGATAATTTGATGTGCATATGTCTAATGATTATTTTTGAGCGCCAGATGGCATTTTATTTATTTTTATTGGATCTTCAAAATCCCCAGACCTGCCTTTCCCTAAACTTTCATCAGTTCTTTATTTCATTAATACAAATAAAATGATTTTTGAATCATTTAAATCGGGACGCTCAGTTGTTTTAAAAACTGAATTACCATTTTAGGCATTTTTTGCCCCGTATCTTCGAAACAGGACATAAAATATTCGATTCGTATTGATGGGGAGACGTGCTGATTAGTTTTTGGCTAAGGTAGGCTAAAAATGACAATACAGTTTTTGAGAGAAAGGAGACTCCAATTTGAATGATACAAAAAACATATTACTTGTATTGACAAAATGAAGAATTTATGATTGGCAGCGGTTTCGAAGATACAATGAGAAAAAAAATAAACGCTATTTTTCGGTCAAAAATAATTATTAGACATATGCACATTAAATATCAGGTAGTCTGTAGAGATTTTCATAATAAGTACCGGTTCTGTGCAAAAATTTATAGTGCTTAACCATATAGATAGCTACGCATCGCGACTGCTTCGAAAAAATTTCAAAATTTTCAAAAAAACAATCAAATTTTTCAAAAAATCCATTATTTTTCAAAAATCTATAATTCTCAAAAATCTAATATTTTAAATCTTTTAAAAAATTTAAATAACGGTACGGAAAGTTCCAGCAATTTTTCTTAAGGCACGATGCCGTGCTTATCTCCAAATATTGTAGTTTTCGGAAGTGCCACGAGCCACCCGTCTACAGTTCTACACAAATTATACTAGATGCGGTGAGGTCGTTGATATCGTTTGCGGAACATAACAAAAGGAGAGTACCGTTAATCTCGACTTTACTTCGCATTTAAACACTCACACAGTCGCAGATTTGCCTGAAGACGAATGTGAGCGAATTGTTTGTTGCTCCTTAACGTACATTCCGCAGTAGCATTCGCTAAAAATCACAGGCCTGGCCCAAATCCGAGGTGACGAATGACGATCATCATAACTCTTGCGGGGGCGACCATCAATTGTCAAGTGTAAACGAATCATGAGTAATTCATAATTGATCTATATTTGAATTGGTGTTAGAACTGGCGGTAATACTAAGATTCCTAACTCAAAAGGTAAATTGTGCACGAGTCGAATTCGTTCACAAAATTGATTTATTAACTTCCCGTAGAGTAAGTTATTGCAATCGTCCAAAAATCGAAATTGAAAATTTTTACTTTTTTTTACGTTTTGAATGTTTCTGAACATTTTGGCATACTTCAGAAAAAATGGATGTGTGTGTGTCTGTGTGTATTTATGTATGGACACAATTTTTCGTCCACGTATTCAGGCGCACGGATCAACCGATTTGAATGGTTCAAAAAACATTCGATTCCTGCTGAAAGGGAAATGTGCTGATTAGTTTTTGGCAAAGGCAGGTTCAGCCGTTTCAGAGATATCAAGCTAAATGTGCGAAAAATGGCAGTTTTTGAGACAAATAAGCATCCGATTTGAATAATTTAAAAAACTTTCTGGCTGTGTTGACGAAACGATTACTATTGGGATTTTTTTTTTTTGAATATCGAAAATAAATCGAATCTTAATTTTTTTAATATAAATAAAATAAATAATTTTAACTTTGCAATTCAGTTTACATAATTCTTATAAATATTCGACAATGTTCTTCATTTTGAATTCGATTGATTAAGTTTTTTTATTTAGTTTTCTGTAAACATATATAAGTTACAGTATTTGAATTCTATTCTTAGTTAGTATAGTTAATCTATTTGAAAACATTCAATATTTCTCGAATATTTCATTACGGTACAGGAAGTTCCAGCAATTTGCCTTAAGGCACGACACCATTCACCACTAGTTTAAATTAAGCATCTTATCGCACTTATTGTTAGCGTAAAATTAGTTCAGCAACGTCAATAATTTTTGTAGTTCTTTCTTAAAACTATTAATCTCTCGTAACTTTCAGTTTTTTTATTCAGTGACTAATGTAGAGGCTTGTTGTAACAGTTTATTTTAAAAGACAATATCTTAAGATCCACGCATTATGTTTCAACAAACTAAAGTTGATAGTTGCTGTAAGTATACCTTTATTCTAATCAAGTACAAATAATTCCACAACTGTTGTTCATTATTTCACAATGAATCAATTTCTAGAAAAAGTGCAGTGTTACAACTTACCCCATGTTTGGGGCTAGGTGTAACATTTACCGGAGCAAGTATTAATGACACAAAAACGACAAAAATGCCTCTGGCAATTTATTCTATAACTCTTGTGATGATACTTCTAAATTAAGTTTAGAAGACAACTCAATGATCTTCTGTATTTGATACATTTTTTGCAAATACTGATACTTTTTTAATTTGATGCTGCTATACCGGGGAATTGCTATTTTTACTTATAAACTATCGCTATATATATTGCTATCTATATTTCTAAGTGTCAACCGATGTCACTACTGATTGACATCGGGCTGTTCAAGACAAGGATCACACCTAAAACTTTCTAAATGACAAGTCAAAGATCTAACCACTAAACAAGGAGGAATTCCCAACTAAACTCATTTAATAGAACATTTATTTTTAACTTTAAGCACTTCCAATCGTAATCATGTTTATTTAAGCTGGGTGCTTTAGTTATATAAATCAAAACCAGTTCACACTAGTCTAATGTAAACTGGTTTTGTTCGATTTTTAGGAATAGAGCACCTAAAATATATAAATATTAATTAAAATTACATAAAATTACTATGAGTGAATTATGCCACTTTTTCAAATGAAGTTGTTTTCAAAACTTTTTCAGTTCTCGGTAATTCCATGATAAATTGACATAAATTCTTTAGTTGTTGTTCATTTCATCTGACATTCTAAAGTGATGCAATATTTGTTCTCCATGGATCATTTAATGCTGAAGAGATTGTAAATTTCTTGTAAAGAGTCCTAAAAGATTTTGATTTGCCAGTTTTTATAACAACTTTATAGAGATATTCATATCTAGTCAAAAAAAGTAATCCGAAATGTATAGCACAAAATTATAGTCAATTCTATCGAGATAGGTAAATGGCTAGAACAACTGGACCTGGATCAGGGGTCCCGGGTTCGAATCCCCTTCGAGGAGCCTGTTGTCAAGCAGTAGTGATAACGGTTTTCACTTGAAAATATAGATAGCAATATGTTCCCAAGTGAAAACAGCCCTCACCCGGTATTGCTGCACCAATAGAAAGTCATCACTGTTACAATAATTGCAATAATAAAATCCATCACATAGAGATGAGACAACTGTTTGGGTTGCCATTTATAGTAAAGAAATTCATCACAACAGCTCAAAGAACTAATAAGTTCTGATCGCTGTACAAAAAAAAAAAAATCTATCGAGAAGCACCCGTCTATCTTTTGTTCAAAAAGATTTATTTGAGCAAAAATTTTAATCCAGTTTCTTAACCACTTAACGATCGAGTGTTTTTATTGTCTTGATATAATATTGTTCACTTTCATGTCATTCTTGGGCTTCTTTGCGGATTAGTTGTAAGAACTATGGGGTTTCAATCATAGGTTACGTGTTTGATACCTGCCTCGGACAGCTGTCAAGAAGTTGTAACAATTTTCTCTTAAAAATATAGATTATTAATATGTTTGCAAGTGAAAATTGCTTCCCCGATAATGTTACATCCAATAAAAGTCATCAGTATTAGAAAATTATTAATAATAAATTCTTCGAATAGAGATCAGTCGATTGATGGTTTTATGACTCTAATTAAGTTTTGATTGATGTTAATAATAAATTTGAAAAATAATCATATTATTTTCGATCGATTGACTCTAGCACTAACGTAAAGTTGATAGTGAACGTAAATAACGAAAAAATATAGCGGTACAATACTCATTATATGACATAAGCGGATTTTTGTGGCCGGTCTTGAACTACCGTAGACACGACACGCCTAATTATTATCCGAAGTTTTAGCAATAACGTAATATCAGTATCAGGTATTACAGTTTCAATAGAACATGAAATATATATATGTAATTCGAATTCTCGTATTTCCGGTCCTGATCTCTACATCATCGTTCACCAGAATTAGAAAAAAAATTACCGTTAGAGAATAAATTATGATTTATGAATGTTAATCGCTGAAACTATGAGCAGTTTTTGGTAATTAATATATTTAACAAGCGGCGGTAATATAATCAAGATGAAATAAATAAATAAAATATAACAGTATTGTGCTGATGTACGAATCTATTTTTGGGCAATATAAAAGGACGGACGAAGTCCGAATTTAAAAATGAATTAGAGTTTTTTTAAGGTGACCGTACATCCCGGTTTGGCAAGGTCAGTCCCGAATTTCCACCTTGTGTCCCGGGTTATTTTTTAAAGCAATATTTGTCCTGGATTTAGATCTTTCGTCCTAATTTGTCCCGGTTTTTTGAAAATTAATAAGTTAACAAAAATTATCAAAACAAACAAACTAGTGCTAGTTTTTTCAAATTACGAAGAAAATTAAATAGAATTTTATACTAGACTCAAAAGTGAAAAAACATATAGATCAAAAAATGAACGAAATGAATGAATGAACGAAAAATTATCGTTGAAAAAGATATAATATAATATCATAGATAAAAAAGTATTACATATGCATAATCGAATAATAAAGTTGTTTGAAGGGCGAGGCACAAAGATCCAACTGGACTTTGAGCAATTATATTTGAATTATATCACAACAAGTAACACATAACAAACAACTATATGACTATGTTCAGTAAAACTCCCATCTAATTCCTAATTGTAAAAATGTATATCTTTTGCTGTTTTTAAAAAAAAATGTAACCTGGTCTTTTTTACCCCATAGGCGGGGTAAATTGGGACGGTCAAGGGGGAGCAAACAAGTACAATGCCTTGTTTTAATTTTAAAGGGATTTTACAAAATAACAGCTACATTATTCAACCGATGCAAAATATAAATTTCATGGGTGCATTTTTTACACTGATAACACGGTAAATAACCTTGATCTGGTATTTCGTCAGAAATATTTATCAGTAGAGTTGGAATAACTATTTATTTATTTGATATTTTGTAAAATTGTTTTTATAACTCAATTTACATCTTATTTTTTACACTTTGCCAGCGTAAAGGTTTAGTTGACCCTTTTCACCTCGCCGGGTAAAAAGGGTTTACAGGTGTAAATTTTTATAGAGGTTATATAAATAAAACTGTTAAATCTAACTTAAAATAAACTATACATCTTATAAAACAAATAAATAACGAACATTTAAAAATTATATCTGGGACTTGTAAACTAAACAAGAGTGCTTACAACCAAAAAACTAACAACGAAAAAAACTAGTTTTGTTATGGATTCCTATTCCGGTAAGTAGTAAGAAACAAGGTGATGGATCTTTTTCCCTCCATTTTCAAATATTGTTGATAAAAATCCTTAACTTTACTTGTTTTTGTGATATCGGTGGTCCGATATCGCGGACCATTTTACCCGCGGACCTTTAATACCCGCTCTGCTTTATATACATATATATAGATGGGGTAAAAAGGACCAATTGAACCTTCACTTAATTACATAGAATCTTTTGATTTGAAACTAATACTTCAATTTCATAATCTTGATTGCTATGTTTGCTATTTCAGCTTCAATTGCTTCCCATGTTGTAGCATTACATTTGCAAATTTTTCTAAATTGTCATTTTCTTATCTGAGGAAATGTAAGCAGCATTCTACTTCCACTGATTGTCAGTGCCGTTTTTTATATTATAAAACTGTTACCTTAGTCACACACTCGACGCACTCAAACGGAAAACTTATCATAAAATACGTTACATTGAGATTCAAATCTAGACAACTATATAATAGAATTATGAAAACATTAAGATGCTCTCCTAAACATAATAGATAATTTAATAAATTTAATAAATTATATATTCGCATCTTCGGATTAGGATTTTTTCGTCTTAACTAATAACAAGCGGGGTAAGTGCATAAATAAGTAAATAATCATTTTTAATAATAAAAATAATTACCTAAAATATAAAAATTTCATGTATTTTAAATGTTTTAAAAATCGTGATATCATATAATATTGTACTATAAATAATTATGATAAAAATTAAAGTTTCTTTTACTTATCTTTTGTATACTCTAGAAAACAAAAACACTGTGGTGTTCAAAGTATTAAAACACTTTTGTGAAAATTCCAGAGTGAAATAAATTTAAAACAAAAACGACAACATCAACAATTAATATTCATACTTAAAAGTCGCGTTATATTTTTTACAGAATTTTATTAATTAGAGAAAAAATTTGACAAAGAACACTCTATAATTCTGGAGTCAAAGTCATTGAGCGGAATGCGCATTATAAAAAAATTGCAAAATAAAATTGCGTAAACTTTGCCATATCTGAAATAAATCGAGTTAATCGATGAGAGCTACAATTGTTTTGATTTTTTAAAATTTACATTTTTCTTAATTATCTACGAAGAAACGATGATGTCTTGCCAAGAACTTCACAATATATTATAAATATTGTTATTTTTTTAAATATAATTAATATATATATATATATATATATATTTAAATATATTTTTTAAATAATCCTTGAACTTACAATTAGAATATATTTGTAAGTTTTATGAATTTTGTTTACATATGACCCTTTAGTATTAACAATAATTTATTTTTTCAAATATTTTAGATATTGTAAAATTACTTATAAATAAATAATAATTATTAGCAACTTTTGCTCAGTCGGACTTTACCAAAAATTCGCCACAACAAAATGATTGAATTCTTTTTAATTATCATTTAATTCTTAATGTCCCAACCGATAATTATAAAATCAATTAACGCAACTCATTAATAAAATTTACTAAAAAGATTTGAAATTTTGCAATTAGTGCAGGTTATGGTAAAAAAATTTCGAAAAAGTTCAAACGTTGACAAACCTACAAATAAATATACATGTATACATCAATTTTCAATTTTTGTGTCAAACGATTCGAGACTTGAAATTTTGAATAAACATAAAATTAGCACTATTGACTTACTTCTTCGATTAGTTAAAAAAATTAAAACTGTACTGTTTATTTTTTTAAAAAATAATTGAAGAATAGTAGAGAGTGAGGGGAAGAAGAGTAGGAATAGTTTTGAATAGACTGGGAGAAAGAAAAACTGATACTTTTACATACATATAAATTTTTAAACCATTATTTACTTACTCATTCAAATTCTTTCGAATAATATTTTATTCTATAATTATTTGATTTTCTAATTTACCAACTGTGCAAAAATTTGCCTAGTAAACAATTGAATGAATAGAGCGGAAGCGATACGACCTATATTAAAAATCGATTATTTTGCAAGATCATACTTTAAATTAAACAGTTTATTTCCGGAGCAATTATTATTCATCATAAATATTATGATGTTATATTTAATTAATTATTAATTGTTTTGAATATTATAGCTACTTCGTATTATTAGGTTTAAGAAAACGCGGGATTTGAACCCAGATACAGGGCCACTTCTCTTTTTTCTATAATATAAACGCATTAAAATGTTATTATCTTATTTTCCTTTGGTTATGATACAGTATAATGTTAATTGTATTGGACTATTGGTTCGCAATGATATCTTTATAATAATAATACCGAACTTTTCGATAAATTAATTAAATAAGTATTAAATAAGTATATAAATTATATGGTATAGAATTAAAGATTTATTCAAATACGAGAACGTTAGTTCAAATACGTTAAGAGAACTTTGTTAATATAAGGTAGAGCTTTTGCACAAAGATCCAATTTGACTTTCGGCAATTATACTGTGAAAATCAAACTATCAAGATATTAAGATGACTAGTGAAGACGATAACTTTAAAAGGAAAATAAAGAAATATTATAAGGAAATTGAAGACGAAAAAGACTGAAAAGATATTTAAAGATATTGAATTACAATAAAATATGAAAATTATTTTCATAATCTCTGAAATAATATAATAACATAATTTCTGAATCTATGAAAATAGTATATCAATTTAAAAAAAAAATGTAAACTTTACTTGTTTTTGAGATGATGGCAGTAAAACTTTTTACCCGCGGCCCTTCAAGCTCCGTTCTACCCTATATTATTTTTCGAGAAAACAACATTAATATTTGAAATACTCAAATTTAACGTAAAAATTTTAAAAATTTGTCAATTTAAAAATCAACGTCGAAATTTTGTAGAGATATTATTCTCTCTACTTATTTGTTACATATATTATAAGAACTTTGTTTACGCCTTCTTTTTTTCACATAGTTCAATTTTGATACTTGTCATAAATACTATGTAAACTACGAGGTATATCTTCGTATCCTTCGAGTATTATTTTGTTCGCGCTGATAAGCTGACCACGACAGGTACCCAAAAGGTATGATGTTCGTAGAACATTTGTATTTTAAAACCAGTTTTTAAAATTCCTTCCTTTTAAATCAATATCCTCGGTGCTACACTATTTTTGTTTATGGCGTTCTATTCATCTTTATATTATTTTTTTAAAAATAAGTTGAGTGGCCTAACAGTACTTGTATCTTATCGCTTTAGGAACAGGTTTCATACCAGGAATGTCCAAAGAAACTTTTTCATGGATATTTTGTATAACTCCGGTATAAATTAATGAAATATATAGACACAGTATATAAGTTTACTTATATTTCATGTTTTAATAAAATATATATATATATATATATATATATATATATATATGTGTAGAGAGAGAGAGAGAAATTTTATAAACAATATTAGTTATAGAAATAATATAATAATGTAGAAGATTCAGAAATAATAAACAATAAATTGAAAATTTTGAAATATTTGGTAACTTTATAAGTTTAATTTCTTTATAGAGTATAATATTTAATAAGATAATAGTGATAATATATTTATTTCTAAAAAATTTTAACATACTCAAACATAAGTTAGTTTGAGAGATCCAATACAATTTTAGACATTTTGAAAAGATTTAAAGTATAGAGTGAAGATCCGCGGGTGAAAAGTGGACTCTATTATCTTAAAAACAAGCAAAGTTTAATTTGTAATTTTTTAACAACATTAGTTGAAAGTAGAAGGAAGAAGATGTGTAATCAGTCATTGCCTTAAATCAAGCAACGTCGCTATCAGGAGATAAATAGCCAATTTGAAAATCTAGTATTTTTTATCGATGTTAGTTTTTATGATAGTGAGCACTGTTGTTTAGTTCGCGAGACCTTAATGTTTTAAGTATACGTTATTTAATTGTTTTATAAGATGTATTATTAGTTTTATATTAGATTCAACATGTTTTATATGACCTCTATGATAGCTTACATGTGGTTGGGGTAAAAAGGACTAACGGAATCTTTAACAATAAAAAAGAGTAAATAAAAATGTGAAAACAGTTAAAAAAATAATTTTAAAAGAATTAAATTAAATTATTAGTTATTTCAACTATGATGATGATTATTTCTGACAAATTACCAGATCAAACTTATATAGTGTTATCTTTGTCAAAAATGTACCCATGAAATTTATATTTTGCATTGGTTGAGTATTGTAGCTACTATTTTGTAAAAATTCTTTAAAATTAAAAATAAGTATTGGATCTGTTTGCCTTCTGGCTTTATTCTAAGCAGATGACAAAGTTATTTGTTATTAAGAATAGTAAAAAAACACATTTCTATTATTTGGAATTGACTGGGAAATTTACTGAACTTATAATAGGTAACTTCAAAATTACCTTTAACATTTTTAAGTTTTTTATAAATTTGTAGAAATATTTTTTGTTTATTTGGCATTCTCAACGTTCTTAATAAAATTATGATGCACTTTATTTTTTTTTCTTTGTTGTGATTTATCTTTAATAGAACTGAATATCTTTAATAGAAGTTCTAAGGACGCAATGTCGTACTTAATTGGGCACAATTCATTTTTTATCTAAATTTTATTTTTTTCGGTAAACAGCTAGAATTACAGCTATTTACAGAAAAAAAAATAAAAAGTATTTGGAACTGTTCGGATATAACATTAAAAGGAGTACAAATAGCCTGGTCTGTTTAGACCTAAAATCAGGGTGAAAGTTACAATAATTTATGATGGGCTGTAACTTGGTAAAATTGCTTAAAATACTATTATAAGATAAGTCTCAGAAGTCCTCATCTTTCCGGTGCAAGCTAAAAAATTAGCCCAAGGTCAAAATCACGTAAAAAAATGCACTAAGCACACTGCCTCGTGAGTGGCGTTCATACGTACTTTTTCAAGTGATCTTTAAAACTATACTATATATTAGGTTGTCAAATATCTCCCTTCCGCTTTTTTGCTATTGGTTTATAATACAAAAAGGCGGAAGGGAGATATTTGACAACCTATTATATAAACTTTATAAACTATTTATATCTTTAAAACGTTAACTCCGAGGGGAAAAAAGTATTAACACATTTTTTGTAGAAAATTTTATGCTCTACAATATTGTCTAAGGTAATTTTGCTATAAAACTGACCATTTAGCTGAAATTCGCAAAAAAATCATTTTTTGACCTTTGACCTTGTGCCAATTATTTAGCTTGCATCGGAACGATGCGGACTTTCGAGATTTCTTTTATAATTGTATTTTAAGCAATTTTACCAAATTATAGCCCATTGTGAATTTTTGTAACCTTGAATACGTAACTTCACCGGACTAAAAGCTCAAAATAGTCCAGACATTAGAGTAGTTCAGTTTAGAATTCGAGATACCCAGTTGTAAGTCTGTAAATACTGTATATTGACACCCTAAAAGTTGTCTCAAAACCTACATATGTTGCGTACACCCTACAATATGTAGATTTTGAGACAACTTTTAGAGTGTCAATATACAGTATTTACAGACTTACAGCAGGGTATCTCGAATTCCGAGGTGAACTTAGGGTAGAGCGGGGCTAGTTGAGCATAGGGGCAAGTTGAGCAATCGAAATATCTCGAAAACTATTCACCGTCCGTTTGGGCATTATATGACGAAAAGATAGAGGTTTGGGAGAAATAAACATCCCGCGGTCGCTACTGGCCGCTGGACAAATGAGTAAGGCTCACGGGCGTGTTGTTTATTTTGAGACCAAAAAGTAAAAAAAGGAATTCATCACGAGTTTTCGTCTGGTTTAGTCAAATGTTATTTATTTTTAATCAGGTAAATGTTATGCTACCATATAATTATAGTACTTTTAATATGCACAGAGATTCTGGGTATAATTTTCACGGTTTTTTTATAAACTCTTTTTTATTTTGAAATTTCGAGTTGGGGTTAGTTAAGCATAGTTGCTAAACTTGTTCTGTCACTAAGACAATTACCACTAACTTCCAGAAATTAATTATTATTTTCAAGATTTAAGCTAAGTCTATGAGTAATAATATAAAGAAACAATAATTTTAAACAAAAATACTGAATATTATGGTAAAATAATTCCTAAGATACGATATTGTTTTGTTGATTCTACTTTTGGTTAATTATTCAGAGAAAATCACTATAAGTTTTGTTTTCTCTGTCAATAAAGACTATAAATATAGAACTGGTTATTGAAAACTTATTTTATTTCATCACTAATCGACATTGAACCTATGATTTCATTGTAATTTCTTACTGCTCAACTTGCCCCACCTATGGGGTACATTGAGCATACTTGACTTTTTGCATTTAAACAGCTGTAGCTTTTAAATTTTACTTATTACCAAAAAATAGTATTAACACTTCTGTTAAGCGATAAACAACAAATCCATTAAGCCGTATAGCAATTTATTGAGACTTTTCATTGAGGAGCTACATCCGTTTAAGTAAAAATTTGCTCAACTAGCCCCGCCCTACTCTACTATAATGACTGGACTGTTTTGAGCTTTTAGTCCGGTAAAGTTACGCAATCAAGTTTACAAAAATTTATTAAATGACTGGACTAAAAGGTTCTTAAAAGTTATGTATTATTAAATAGAAATGTTTCCTCATTGTTAGTGATAGTGGATGAATGTGATTTCGTTTTCCTCCTACCTTAACGTAAGCGACCGCCGGCTTGATGTAAGCGCCGGAGTCAACCTTGACCTCGAAGTGACGCCGGATGGCCGTGTTCGCGAACTCCGTCAGCGATTCCTCCGGACGAGTCGCGTCGAAGAACGCCACTTTCGGATAACCGTACTGCTTCAGAAAACCGTTGCTCACTACTTCGAACGTCTTCAAGTACCTTAAATAATGTGACGAGATAGAATTAGCATAGACATCGTTTATTATATATTTATATATTTTATAATAAAATATCTTCGAATTTATCGCAATTTTTCGGTATGATTTTTTGTGTATTTTTTGTTCTCTCTATCGTAATATATTTTATTTGTTTTTTATTTCTTTTATCTATGTATTAGTACATGGCTATTATTTCAGTTAATGCATTAAAACTTACTTTAAAATTGTTTTAAAAATAATTAGTATAGTCAATAAATCAAAAACTGGCTATTTTTTAATTTCAGTTTTTGAACAATTTAGATAATAGTGATTGATTGCGCAATCACGTAAAGCAAAACTTAACTATATATTTGATATATATGTATACTTATTTATTTATTTATTGTGTGTGTAGTTATACAAATCATAAACCGTTATAGCTCTATCCGTGAAACAATTTGTATTCTATTGACATATCATTTCGTTAAAAATTTTGGTCACAAAAAACTGTAATAAAATTACTCACTTCTTATATCATTTGACAAATTTCTGAAAATTCCCGTACCAAAAATTATTTTTTTTAAAAAAGCTTTTGAATTTTTTTGAAAACTTGGAAGTTTTTTTTGAAATATTTGAATTTTTAATCTTAAAATGTTTTTTTTGAATTTTTTTTTAAAGCAAATGCGCTGGGTGACTGTTCTAGATACGAAATATCAAAGCGCGTAAGCGCCGGGTCGCAGACTAAAGAGTAAACGTAGATACATAATCCAAAGAAATGTAAACAAAATTTGTACTTTATTAAAATCTCTATAAAATTTCTGATAAATTGATGTGCATATATCTAATGATAATTTTTGACGGCCAAATGGCATTTTTTTTTACTTTTTTGGATCTCCGAAACCGCTAGACCTGCCTTTTTAAAATTTAATCAGATCTTTTCTTTGTCAATACAAATAAAATGTAATTTTTATTTTTGTTTAATTTAATTTCAATGTTTGCCCCGTATTTTCGGAACGGCTAGACCTACCTTTGCCAAAATCTAATCAAGACGATTCCCTATCAATACGATTTGAATGTTTTTTTTAAATCATGAAAATCGGTTGATTCATGTTCCCGAAAATTTGTATTCGCACACACATACACACAAATACATCCTTCTTTTTAAATGTGCCAAAATGTTCAGAAACCTTTGAAACATAAAGATACATAAAAAATCACATTTTCGTTTTTTTGCGATCACGATAACTTACCCTTTGGAAAGTTATTAATATTATGAGAGTATTTGGAATCATATTTTATATTCAAAAAAGACAGTTTCATACTATATGAAAATAGATTAATACGCGTTTTATTAATATAAATTGACTCGATGTAAGTCGTAGATGCATATAATTGTTAGCTCTATAATTGAGGCATTAATAAAATAAACTAAAAAAGTGTAAGTGGAATTTTGTCGATTCCGATGTCCGAAATATTCGAGTTAAAAATGATCAACAAGAACCTAAAACTTCTTGAAGTTTTACGATTGTGACAAAAGTATTAAACTATTAATTGCCTAGAACGGTTGACGGTATGTCGGGTCTATACAGAAAGAAATTAACCTGATATTGATACGTGATATACCTACTACAGATCTTGTCTTTTACATTGCATTAGAGCTTTTCGAAGGAACGATAATTACTACACCTAACAACTCAAAAATTTACATTTTTAATTAATGATTATAAGTTATTATATATTTACAGTAATTGGGTATATTTGAAATAATTTAGAGTTTTTAAAATAGTCTGAATAATTTTTAACAGTTAAGTACGAAAAAACAACCTGGCCGAACTGAACTAAAATACTCAACGTTAATAATTATTTACAACTATTTATGTATATTTAATATAAATATATATATATATATATATATATATATATATACATATATAATTAAGACAGTTTCAATAAAACTTTGAATAACGATAGAGCACATGACTTTAATGAACATCCCTAAATATAACAGATCTACAAAAATTGGTTCAATTATAAAAATTGTTTGGAATCATGAACTCTTATAAATATACACAATTAAATAATCAAAAGCATCTAGTTTATGTAAATTTAAAATTTGTAACTCAAAGACGATGCTCACTGTAAAATGACAACGTGGAAACTCTACCAAAATCTTTTTCTATTCTGTGTTATCTAAATTAATTTTTTTAATTATCTAAATCCTATATGATCAAAGTAATTCACTATTGAAATAATCTGAATAAATAGTATTGTTTCATAGAAAAATCCTTGTTCGCAAATGATTTCGACCGGTTCTGTTGAAAATATTCAATCTACATTTTATATTCTACAACAAAAATAGTATAAAAACCGTTAACAAAATATAATCACGAAACATTTTTACCTCAAATTATAACACCGTTACTCGCAAATAATTTTTTCACGACTTGTAAAGTTTTGCCGCATTAATTGATCAACAAGAATAATATTAGAAAATATTTTGTATATTAAAAAACATTTTAGAAAATTATTTTGTAAAGATTTTTATCAATTATATTACTATTTTTAATACTAATCTGTTAAAATAAAATGAACTTTTTATTCAACACATGGTTATGTTGTTGTTTTCATGCAAAAATTAAAGCAGTAAGTCCAAATAGTGTTCTTAATGTGAAGATGCCATGAATGATTTCTTACTGGCCATTAAAATATTATAAAAGGTAATATAAATTTTAAATAAATATTATGAATTAATAACAAAAGCGAGAGTAAGAGTTATGATAAGCGCAAAATAAGTCTAAGACTGAGAAGTAGCTGCAAAAATAAAAGGTTGGCCATAAGATCCGTATTTTGAAAATTGATTTTAAAAATTGTTATAAATGGCTAAATAGTTTTGATATGCTTTACCTAGATTGCACTTCCGGATCAGCCAAATAAGCTATAAGTTTGGCAACATGTGCAGTTGCAGTTTTTATCCATTTTCTTCTAAATGACAAATTTTCCATCATGTCAAACATTCTTTTGTAGTCTACATTGCCCTTTTCATCCGAAAAGGATGCTGTGATTTCTTTCATTCCAGTCTTCTTCCAAACTGCTACACCGAGTTCTGAGTTCATAAAATGATCCCAATATATATGCAAAGTTTCGAATATTGGGGGTAGCACGTAATTATGATGACTGTGCGTTTCTTCCCGTTTGGCGGCTTCAGGGCCCGTGAATGCTTGGATTGTGTTCATGATCGTTGGCAGAAGTGACATAACAGTTTCCATGTTGACACCGGAGTCAGAGCTACCACTAGAACTTCCGGCATTCATGAAACTTGAAGCCACTGAGATAATGGAATCCAGACCTAATTCATTTTTGTTTGCGGAAGGCTGTGCCTGGTTTCGGGATTGTCTTTTTGATCTTGTTTGTTCAGTAGCAGCTCCACTGAACATTTGAACCATATTAAGAATCATTGAAGGATCTATACCGCCGCCGCCTCTAGATCCTGAATTTGCACCCACATTGCTAAGCAGGCTGCCGATGCCGGACAAGATATCGGCCGCGCCGCTGCCGCCTGCGGAACCGCCACCGCCTGTCAAGGCATCTCCGATCTGTTTGGCGGCATCCGATTGCATAAAACTGCTAACTAGACCACCGACGGCGGCCAAGCCATTTCCATTACCTTGTCCAGTTTCTTGAAGAAACGCGGACGCAATGTCCAGCAAAGGGTTAGATTCATCTTCCACTTGGTTGTCGTGCGTGTTTTGAAAAGTTCCCTGCACGCACAACATGAACAAACTGACATAAATCCACTTGTGCATTTTGAAGCGATATATCAGTGAAAAACTATATTTAAAAAAATCTCAATTTGATTTTAATTCATTTAACCACGCGAACAATATTTTTTTAAATAGAAAAAATAATAAAACACGTATACACGGTGACCGGTCGAGCGATGTACTAACTTCTTTTCAAACGAACTGTACCTGTTATAACTGACTTGGTTCCAGGTAGAGTGGTAGGAGGAATGCTATCGAACATCGAGCATTGAGCATACCACATGAAGACCCCAATAGTACGAGAGCCGGCAGAAACGGTAGAGAATTATGATTATCATTAAAATTTTTGAATACCATTATTAAATAGGTTTCATACAAATTTGTTATAAAACACTGGCAATAAGACTAAAATAATAAATATAGCTGAGCAGTCTCCGCGTCGTCGGATTTGTTTAAAGATATAATATAATACAGTTTTTAAACTTACAAAAATTACGCCTCCGTGTTAAATTCATTTCACAACATTGTATTTACTGATTTCAAGATTTTTTAAACTAGTGCTGTAACTTTCCGTACCGTTTCGAAAAATATTAAATGCTTTCAAATAAATTTTTATAAATACTGTAACTTTTATTATTCGTACTTTACAAACAAAATATAAGAGCTTATAAATTGAACGACGACGTTTCTATATGTTTACATGAAAACTAAATAAACAATACCCAATCAAGTAGAATTTTAATTAAAGGACCTTTCTCATATTTCTAACGATGATAATTATATAAATTTATTTCAAGTATATAAGTGAACTTTAGAATTAAAAATAAATTCAGAATCATTTTCGATATTTAAGAAAAATATTTTGAAAATCAGGAAAAAAAAAATGAAATTTTGAAAAAAAAAAATCTTGTCTTCCTCTAAATTCTAAAACTAATGGTTTCTTCACAAGCAAAATATTTTTTGATTCATTTGAATCGGGTGCTTTATTCTCTCAAAAAACTGTAATTTTTTTACACTTTCAGCGCATTATTACTGAAACGGCTTTATTAAAAGTATGATTTTTTTCTGGCAACAAATATATTAATTGCATTATTATAGTTACACTTAAAAAACATCAGTATCATGAAAAAAGTTCTGGACACTTTATTATTTCCTTATATGCAGAAACGTCCATCACGAACTTAAAACATTTATGTAGTCATGAAAATGGCAATTGACTGATTACTTTGCGCGAAAATAATTAAACATGACGTGTTTGGAGACTCGTCGTTGCACTATTAAACGATCTAATATGTCATTTTATACTTTTTTTATTTATGATTTATTGGCTTTATAAACTAGTATATTAGCCATATACATGAGTTAAACTTATTTAAACATTTACTATATCATATCATATCTACACTATATCTTAGTCTTGTCTTACATATATATCACTGACTTATGTATATTTCATTTGTAATTTTATATGTATGTATTTATGTATATTTTATTTATAATTTTATATTATTAGATTTTATATAAGTATACAGAGCACCATATAGTCTTACATCTGTTAACATTGTTATAAAATTAATTGGAAGGCAGATTTTATGTTTAATAATTTCTTCCCATAGTTTTTGCCTGCCCTTTTCCCAACGTTTACACTCCATAATGATGTGTTCTGCATCCGCCCTAGTCGCTTCACCCAAGCAGTAGCAACTAGGATCGATATTGATCCCAATTCTGCTTAGGTGGAACGGAGCGTATGAATGATTTAGTCTTAATCTACATAGTGTAGCATAAAAAGGCCGACACTCCGTGAATCCGTCATACCATGGTTTGGCTGGAATTTTTCCTTGTATCATACCATAAAAACTTCCTTTAATTCTTATCGATGACTGGAAATCCAATTGCCAAATATTCCGAATGTTTGCTCTGTTACATCTTTTTATGTCACTATATGATATTCCATCCGCAACAACAGTCCCTGTATTTATAGCATCTTTGGCGCCGTTATCCGCCGCTTCATTGCCAGCTATCCCAATATGGCTTCTTACCCATATAATGCGTAACTCCCATTTTTTTAATAATATCGCATGTATGTCATTTAATGTGTCTATCGTTAATAATGACGGGTCCTTTCCCAACGACAACATGCCCTCAAGAGCAGACCTGCTATCGCTGATTATGACCGATTTCTTCACATTATGTTCATCAATATACTTTACGCACCTATTAATAGCGTACATTTCCGCTGTATATATTGACGCATCTTTATCTAATCTATATTTTGTTAAGGAATTTGTCCCCTGATGGTAAAAACACGCACCGACACCATCTGAATTCTTCGAACCATCTGTGTAAAATATATCATAGTCTTCAAATGTTTCCTGTATACTTTCTTCGATCTCCATCCTACATTTATTGGTATCTCCACTATAGTGCACATTGGCGAAATCGATTTGAATTATATTTTTCAGATTAGAAGAAGTAACATTGTACTTGAAATGAAATCTTGAGGTTGCTGCCCAAGTTTGTAAGAGATTACATTTTTCAACCACTTCACTATACGCAGTTACTAGAATAGGCCTCTTCCTATTTCTCCAGTATGGGCTGTTGAGTTCATTATTGATCTGATTCACATTCTTTAATACTACGTTATTAAATTTCAATCTATCTATGATGAAGTTTGAAGCCAACAATCTCCTCCTCAAGTGTAAAGGATATATGTTAGCTTCAACATGTAATGCATTGATAGGAGTGGAACGCATGACCCCCAAACAAGACCTCAAAGCTTTGTTTTGGATTGTGTCTAGTTTGCTAAGTACACTTTTGGATGCGTCGCCATATATGAAACTACCGTAATCCAACTTAGATAATATTAATTGCTTGTATATTCTAAGAGAAATCTTGATATCAGCACCATAATTAATGTGATTAAGAAACCTGAGAATATTCAGTGCTTCTTCACATTTATAAACCAGATAATCGATGTGTGGTTTCCACTTTAATTTGTCATCAATAAGTAGCCCGAGACATCTAATTGTAGGTTCAACCTTCAGCACATTATTGTTTATGCTGATATAGTCTGGATTTATAGACTTCCTATGTCTTGTAAAGAGGCTTATTGTACTTTTATTTTCTGACATTAAAAACCCTAACGATATACACCAATTATGGAAGAGCTGCATTGTTATATTCATTTTATCAATAGCCTCATGCAAAGTATTAGCCTTATGTAGAAGTATAATATCATCCGCGTACTGCATAATTTTGACTTCCAGATCTAGCGCGGATTGTAACTTGCAGGTATATAGATTGAATAATAGCGGACTAAGAACGGATCCTTGAGGTAGTCCTTCTTTCATTTTACGTGGTCCGAATTGTAAATTGTTACACCTGAGATTGATTCTGCGGTCTGATATGAGGTGGTGTATATGAAGAATAAATCTTCTTGGCATCTTGATATCAGACAGAATCTTCATTAATATAGGTATTTGAACGCAGTTATAAGCATTAACTAAGTCCACGTTTGCAGCAATCAGGAGATTATTTTTTGCTAAATTAATTTTGATTTCATATACCAAGGATGTGATAACGTCAATCGTGCCCCGATTATTACGGAAACCTAGCATGCAACTAGAAAATATCCTGTTGCTTTCCGCCCACCATTCCAATCTTCTTTTGATCAGTCGTTCGAATGTTTTCGCTATACATGAAGACAACGATATAGGACGATATGATTCTGCTCTTGAAGGATCTTTGCCTGGTTTAAGAATTGGAATTGTAATTATATTTTTCCACTCATGAATAGCTGTTTCGGTGGTCCAAACTTCGTTAAGAACCCGTAGTAACATATTCTTGCCAAAACTGGATAATTTATTCAACATTGGATAGTGAATATTGTCCGCACCCGGTGTAGTGTTCGAATTTGTTTTTAGTGCCAAAAGAAGCTCCTGCATTGCGAAAGGACCTTCCAGTACATCCATTTCTTGTGCACTTGGAATAATTACTTCATTTGTTGCTGAGGCCGGGGTAATATTGTTAAGGAACTTATCTGATTCATCTATAGGAAAAGGATTTCTTTGCACTACTCTATTTTTCAAGGCTTTTACTTTATCCCAAATGTATTTAGATGAAGTTGATCTTGTAAAAGAATTACAAAATTCAATCCACTTGTCCCGTTTTTTCTTTTTGAACGTTATACGACATTTCGCTAAAATTCTTTTATATTCGATGTAATTAGCCAAAACTGGAGACCTTTTGTATTTTCTAATAGCTTCTAGCTTCATCTTATTGAATTTCTCACACTCTTCATCCCACCAAGGCGTTGACAGAAATCTATCTTTTTTACCGAAGTAAGGTCTTGACATGGGAATTGCTAACAAAGCCGCCTGATTTATGCATTTAACAAACTTACCGTACGTAGCCGATGGATCTTTATCAAATATCAATTCTGACAATAGCTTATCTGTCACTTGCTCGTATTTCTTCCAGTCAGCTTCTTTAATTTTCCAAATATGCCTGTTTCTAATAGTATTGTTATTCATATTAACCCTACTCACTCCAATCCGAATTGATATACCAAGGTGGTCCGATCCCAAAGTTTCATCTGTGACGTGCCATTCCGCACTGAGCATCACAGATGGATTGCATATAGATAAATCTATCGCAGAAGGATTTCTGTCATGTCTTCTCAATAACGTAGGCGATCCGTCATTCAGAACACATAACCCCTCTGAGTTAATGGCTTCGCTTAAAATTATTCCGTCATGATTATTATGAATGCTGCCAAAACTCGTATGATGCACATTGAAATCACCTGCAATTAAAAAAGGCGGCGATATGTTTCCAAATAAAGAAGTCCAATAAGTAAGATTTGTCCTGTGTCCTGGAGCACAATAAATCGCAAAAATATTAAACACAGTACTATTATTGACTATGATTTTGGCCCCACAAATTTGAATTTTTGTGTTGCTGTATATCTCGGTATTTATAGTTTCGGAACGTAGTCTATGGCAAATATATAAAGCTACACCTCCGAATCCATCGTCTCTATTGGTATGTATTAAAGAGTATCCGGATATATCATATTTATATTCCTTTTTCATCCATGTTTCAGATAAAATTACAATATCAATTTGATTGGCTTTCATATAGGCTTCCAATTGCAACTTCTTTGAATATAGTGATCTAATATTAATTTGAAAAATTTTAATCATAAGGAGATAAGTGAATATAGAATCGTTTATTTATTTATTTATTTATTTTTTTTTTTTTGCATGCCAATCAAAGGTTACTACAAGTAAAATACTCATATTGTATAAGGTAATAACACTCATATTCACGGTTTACAGGATTCATAAATCACTATCATCTTTATCAAGTCTAAGTTGTGACCTCTCCATCCTTTTTAATATCTCAACTAATATTTTATAGTGTTCAGTATTGTTCGGCATATAAATCCGTTTAATGTTATCTATAAAGTCTTCGAGTAAATCGATGGAACTATCTTGATTACCAATGATGTTACTACTATCTTGATTACCGATGATATTACTATTATCCTCTTCCTGTACATGTTCAGTGTTTGTTTTCAAGCGTTTACTTGGATTATATTTGGGTTCGGTGCTAGGTTTATGAATTGTTGCTCGTTCATTTTCAATATTATTTCTCGATGTAAATTTTGGAATCGACCTAGTTTTGGTTAAAGATTTATGGGTAAATCTTTTTGGTTTACTAAACTGTATAGTATTAGCATATTCAGCTTCCCCTACTTCCTCTAAATCTGATAATATTTCAAATCTATTTTTGTCCAAATTGTTGTCTGATTTGCCCGCATAACCACTCTGTTTTGTGTGAAAAACTGGAAAATCCCTATTCCAGTCATTACTAGCATACCCTGTTCTCACCACTCTAGCATATTTATTTTGGTTTAACGCGTTTTTTGCTACATGGAAGGCTATATTTTGCCATGCCATCATTTCTTTTATTTGTTTATTTTTTATGAATACCGGACACTCTTTGTTATTTGCAGGGTGGTTTCCTCTGCATAATGCACATTCCACTTTTTGTTCATTACAATCGACTACATTATGTTTGCCGGAACATCTCATGCATCTTTGATCTCCTTTACACTGTTCCTTTATATGATTAAATCTACAGCATCTATAGCATTGCACAATTTTTTGAATAAATGGTCTGACCACGCATTTAACTGAATGGATTGCCACTTTGTTAGGTAGCACTGTACCTCTAAACGTTATTTTAACACATTGTGATTTAACCTTCGTTACGTCAGTATTTTTTGCTTTCATACGTAAGACTTCAAGGACAGGTATGTCGGATTCAATCGCGTCCAAAATTTCTTCTTCTGATAATTCAGAATCCACATCAAATATTATACCTTGTCTGGTAAGCAAATATTTCGGGATATATGCTTTGAGATTTTTCTTTTCCAAAATCTTTTCATCTAGTATATTATTTGCAGTATTAGCATTTTTAAATTGCAATTTCACTTTGTTTTTCCCCACAACTGAAACTTCTAACAAATCTGTTTTAAAGTGTGAACCTGAATTATGTATTATTTTTCCTAACGCCATAGGGTGTAGACGTCCTATATTTTTATCTGTTGATTCGACATAAATTATGTATGGTCCCATGTCAAAATCTTCAAATCGATTTATATTATTCAGAATACTATTTTTAGTTAATTTATTCACCTCATTATCTGAGACTGTAACTTCATTTTCTTTAATATCATTAGCTGCATTATTGTCATTTTTATTCGATTCAATATTTGTTTCCATTATTTCTTCGCATACACTCACTGCCTTCTTGTTTGTTTCACTGTTGGTTTGTTTTGATAACCCTTTTTCTTTTTTACTTGCTTTAGTTATACTACCATTAGCTTTCTTGACGCCTTTAACAATCTTTCTAATTTTAAATCCACTTTTACAATTTAAACTTTCTTTCATTAATTTATTCTCATTAGCGATCTTTTTACTTAAATTCTCACTCACTATATCACAAATTTCCATATCTGCGTTTAATTTGTTTACGTAAGTGTTCGTCGCCTCTGGTATCGTTGCACCGATATCAGAAACGCAGGTATCAGAATTCGGATCGGGCGGCCGGCCGCCCGAACCGTTAGTCACTGGGAACATCACAATAATATTAGTTATTTAATCGATGTGTACTCTTCGGCTGCTACACAAGAACGCATTTTATACTTGATAATAGTTTTGTTTGTGAAAACTAATGCAACAAAATGATAATTTAAATTCTTGTTTAACAAAATTATTCAATCTTCTATATATAATCTTGAATACGATTATTTATAAATGCCAATAGACAAAAATAGAACAAAAAAAATCTGCAATTAATATTTTTTGTATCTATTAAATATAATATATGTATATTATATATATATATATATATATATATATATATATATAAAGAAAGAGAGAGAGAGGGAGGGAGAGAAGGGCGGGGCACAAAGAACCAATTTGACTTAGAGCAATTATATTGTGAAAACAAACTAGTTATAAAACAACAAAAGACACACACCAAACAAGCAACTATCTGACTATGTTCAGTACAACTCCCAGCTAATTCTTCAGTGTAAAAATCTGTTTTTTTGCTGTATCTTTAAAATTTGTAACCTGGTCCTTTTTGCCGCATAGGCGGGGTAAATTGGGAAGGCCAGGGGGCAAACAGGTCCAATGCGTCATTGTAATTTTGAATGGATTTTTTAAAATGTTAGCCACATTATTCAACCAAAGCAAAATATAAATTTCATTTGTGAATTTTTCACAGAGATAACACTGTGAATAACAATGATCTGGAACTTTGTCAAAAATAATCATCAGCAGAGTTGGAATAAATATTTATTTAATATATTTCTTGTAAACAAGCTTTTTTAACTTAATTTACTTTTTTATTCGCTATTTTTTATTTTTCACACCTTTGCCTTTTATGGATTTTTAACCATTGCCGTTTATCTCCTGATAGCAATGTAGTAAAAATCAAGGTAATGTTGTTAAATTATTGTTAAAAAATTCTTAATCTACTAGTTTTTGAGATATTGGTAGTAAACCTTTTTACCCCCGGACCTTTTAGCTCTATCCTATACATATCACTATGAGAGCAAAAAGTACCACCATTTTCAAGCAAATGTTTAAATTATATTTTGTTAGAAAATTTAAATTGAATTAGAATTGTCTTTAAAACTTTTTAGTTCATATAAAAGAATACAAATGAAGTTTTTGTCGAATATTCAGCAAAAGCTATATAAATTCTTCGATTAAAATCGCAGTAAAAAAGTTGTGTTATTCCTGCGCCAACTTTTAATGTACCGATCATATATTTGACTATATCGCAGAAAATATTTAATGACTTTTTTATGTTATTTGCATAAATTAATAAAATTACATCGTCGATATCCAAACGATATGCTTTGGTAACTTTGATGTAAATTATTTGTATTTGCAGAAAAATACTACTCATTTACCTAAATTATGGAAAGGAGAAAAGGAAATATTAAAATAATGTTATTTTCTGATATGATTATTGAATTCAAGACATTTGACTAATATTTTATATACAACATAACACTATTAATTATAGAGAGAAATGACTATGAATTAAGGACAGATAAACGACAATTATAGAGTTGTTTTTATCTTACCCTCAGAATCCTAAAAAAACTTTGTTTATACTGCTCTAACTAATTGCAAGTATATAGCTCTAATATAAAATAAGGTGGAGCACAAAGATCCAATTTGACTTTAAATAATGATATTGTCTGAACTAAATTAACTACAATACATAATAACAAGTATCAAAGAAACAACTAACGAACGACTTCTAACAAAATTTCCAGTTAATTTCTTATTATAGAAATATGATTCTTTAACGTTTTTCTAAAATTTATCATCTGTCCCTTTTTACCCCACAAGCTGGGTAAAAAGGGACAGACACCAGTTGAACAAATATGATGTCTCATTTTTATTTTTAAAAAGATTTCACGAAATAATACCTACACTATTTAAACAATGTGAAATACAAATTTTATGCTAACATTTTTTATAAAGGTTTTATTGCATATAACCTTGATCTCGTATTTCGATTAAAATATTTATTAGCAGAGGTCAAATATTTATTATTTTAGTTTATCTCCTGTACAATTGCTTTACTTTATTTACTTTTTGTTATTGTTTATACCTTTGTTATTTTAAATGTTAAGTTGGTCCTTTTTATACCACCAACACGTAAGCTTTTAGAGAGATTATATAAAAAACTGTTGAATCTATCTTGAAAATAACAATACATCTTACAAAACAATTAAGCAACGTATATCTAAAAATTATATTCAGGTACCATGAACTAAATAGTACAAGAGTTTGAAACCAAAAAAACTTCCAATGGAAAAAATACATTTGGTATGAATATTGATACATTCTCGTTTATCTCCTAATAGCGAAGTTTTCTGCTTTATACTTCAAAATAGTATCACTACAAAAATCTTTACTTTGCTATTCCATACTATATTTTATATGATAATAATAATTTGTTTTGTTAATAAATAAATGTATTACATACAGTATATACTGCATTTTCATTATTATCATTAGTTCTATTAACACATAATCATGATGTAAAAGCACCACTACTTTTACTTGTTATTCTTTTCTCGTTTATGGTTCATTGTTTCTACATGATTTTGAAAACTTTTGTTTCAATACTTCCGTGATATACCTCGGCTTTCAATTGCTTATATTTTCTTTTTTTCGATGAAATTGTCGATCGTCTGTATTCTTCTTAGCACAAATCCTTTAAAGCCTTCTTTTTCACTTTAATGGCTTTGTGTTCCAAGCAAAATTTTAGTAATGAAGATACAATACCAGATTTTCTATCAATATCTTTAGAAGCCCGTCGATGTTGCTATAGGGTTGACTTCCAGTCCACATCATTATATTTTATTCAAAAATCTATAATGATGTGCTACATAAATTAAGAACAATACTTGTTAAATAAACAAAATAAAGCGACGTAGCGATTGTCCTATCTCTATTATTAACTTCTGTAATAGTCAGTGCTGGATTTACAGTAGGGACAGTCGAGGCTAGTGCCCAGGGCGACAAGTTTTATAAGACGGCAAAATTTGAAAAATGAGAAAAATCCGTATAATGTAATTAACTAATTCTTTTTAACTTTTCTTAGGGTAAGTTATAGTAATCACAAAAAATCGAAAATGAAAATTTTTGCATATCTTCACATTTTGAAGGTTTCTAAACATTTTGGCATACCTTAGAAAAAATGGATGTAAATGTGTGTGTGCGTGTATGTTTGGATACAATTTTTCGTCCACGATTTCGGATGCACGAAGCAACCGATTTGAATGATTCAATGCTAGTTTAATATTAGTAGGATAAGATCTGAAAAATATATTTTTCAGATCTTATCCTACGGGAATTTAAAAAGTTTCGTCGTATGTGCCTGTGATGAAAATCCTTAGGGCAAAATTTATAATTCTTATTGTTAGAACAAATACGAATATTTTGTTATATTATTAAATTCCCGTAGGATAAGTTATAGTAATCGCAAAAAATCGAAAATTAAAATTTTTGCATATCTTTACACCATCTCAAAATCTTTTGATCATTTTGGCATACCTTAGAAGAAATATGGGTATGGGTGTTTTGTGTGTGAGTTCGGATACAAATTTTCATCAACAATTTCGGGAACACAGTTCAACCGATTTGAATAGGTTTGTTTTAATGGGAAGATGTGCTGATAAGTTTTTGGCAAAGATAGATTCAGCCATTTCGAAGCTAAAAATAGTAATTTACCTTTCGAGATAACGGAGCGTTCGATTTGAACGAAGATCTAATTAAATTTTTGGGGAAGCAGGTCTATTAATTTCGGATAAATAAAATGATCATTAGACTATTGCTTTCAAAAAAGTTCAAAATTTTCAAAAAAATGAAATATTAAAAAACATTTTTTTAAAAAAATGACAAATTTTTCAGAAGTTTCAAAAGTCTAAAAAGTCTATTTTTCAGTTTTCGAAAAATTATAATTTGTTTTTTACAAAATGTAATTTTCGGTAGTTCTAGTAATTTGCCTTAAGGCACGATGCCATGCACTACTAGTTATAATGCGTAATAAACTTTCTACAATCCAATAATTATTTTAATTATAGAAAAAAAAACATAAAAACTATTTAAGTAAAATTTCAAGGATTTCAAAATTTCTAAATTTGGCCCTGGTAATAGTGATGAATTTTGTTTATTGATACCTTAATGGTTCGTAAGGCATATTTTCACTTGAAAACAAATTGCTATCTAAGTTTTTAAGTAAAAACCGATGTCGCTACTACTTGATATCGGACTGCTCTAGGCGAGTATCAAAACTAAAACCAATAAATAAGAACTTATGTAAGCGTTAGATCGATTAGTTTTAGATCATATTATATTTCATACAACTAAGTTTTTTTTACAATCTAATGTATCCAATACAAACTAGAATTTCATTTCGGTTTATTAATGTTATTCCTCTAATAACTAATATTTGTTTATAAAGCCAGAAATTCCGTAATAGTTTTTTTTATTAATTTAATACTAATTCAAACTAAGTATTATGGTAATGGGTTCATTGCATACGGGTTCTACAACAGGTATTTTTTGTTACATTGAAGCTAATTTATTAATTTATGTAGTGCTCAAGCGTAGTTTCTGAAGAAATTAATTATATTTGTTTTAAAATTGTAAATCATAGTTAGTGGTTTCTTGCGCTTTATTGTATTGAGAGCGAGATGAGCGTTTTGCTGAAGAGTGTGAGTGCTAGTAGCACCATCGCCTTTAAAAACTGAATGTTAAATATTCCTTACCATTGGTCAAAAACTGTCAATGACCTCAGAAACATTTATTACTAATGTATACTAATATATGAATATATATACATATATATATATATATATACATATATATATATATATATATATATATATATATATATATATATATATATATACGATTTAGAAACAAACATTCATAATTATGATAGTTTTATTTTTTTTAATTTTATATGTATTTAAAAATGTATTAATATTACAGATATTGTAATCAATTTATCACCTAAAAATAAGGCAACCGTTTGGGTTGCAATTTAAAAAACTAAGTCGTTTAAGAAGTCAGCACAACAGCACATGGACTCGTTAAGTCCTAATAATTGTTAAAAAAAAATTTAATGAAAAAAAAAAAAATAAATCGTTCTTCAAAATGTAATAGAAAAGGTCGATAATATTATTTGATTTTGTTTAAAATATACTATTAAATGGGCCTGTTATAAGTAAAAACAAGTCGCATTTGCAATTACAGCAAATATGAAATTGTTAACTTCCCCCGTAGTGTCGAATGAAATCGAAAATGCATTTTTGCATATCATCACGTTTCAGAGATTTCTGAACATTTTGGCATACTTCAGGAAAAATGGATGTGTGTGTGTGTTTTGTGTGTCTGCAATTTTTTGTCCACGTTTTCGGGCGCATGGATCAACCGATTTGAATGGTTCAAAAACATTTGATTCCTAATGATAGGAAGATGTGCTGATTAGCTTTTGGCAGGTGCTGATTAGTTTTTGGCAGAGGCAGGTCCAGCCGTTACAAAGATACGGAGCAAAGAGTGCAGAAAATAGAAATCGAGTTTTTGAGAGATCGGAGCATCCGATTTGAATGATCCAAAAAGGATGAGAAGAAGTGGTGATTAGTTTTTGGAAGAATATGGAGCTAAATGTACAAAAACTGGCAGATTTTGAGAGAACTAAGATTGCGATTTGAATGATTCAAAAAGTTTTCTGATTTTAAATAAATGCTTTAAATATTTTAAATAAATAATTTAAACTTAGCAATTCAGTTCATATAATCCTTATAAATATTCGACAATATTACAGTATTCATAATAATCTATTTCAAAACATTTAATATTCCTCGAACATTTCGTTGCGGTAAGTTTCAGCAGTTTGCCTGATGACAAGATACCATACACCACTAGTTTTTTATTATTATGACAGGTTACAAGTTTGAGACATAAATAAGGTGAAGCGGGGCTCAAAAATGTCCACTACCAATATCTAAAAAACAAGTAAAATTAGAAATTTTTTAACAACAATATTTGGAAGTAGAGGTAAAAGAATGTTTAATTAGCCATCACCTCAAATCAAACATAGTCGCTATCACAAGGTAATCGGCATTGTTAGAAAATCTATAACAAAAGTATTTTCTTTCGTAGTTACTTACAGTCAAATTGGACCTTTGTGCCCCGCCCCACTCTATAGCAAATTTGATATTTTACAATTGTCAGTTGTACAAAAGGCATTGTATTAAAATTATAACATTATTATTATTATCATTATTATTATAATTATTATATAGAATATAATGAATCAGTTCCACCTTCTAGACTTCTAGAGTTTTCTGTTAGCAAAGTTGATAAAATAATATTAATAACAAGAATTCATCTTTGATATTCCCATTTTTTGCTATGCTATGACCAAATATTGCTATGAAAAAATTTACAGAAAGTTTTGATCAAATAAAAATTGATTGGTCGATTAAATTCAAACAATGCTATCTGTTAGTTTTTTTTATTATTTTATGTACCAAATGTACTTCGTAGTGTTTATGTAGCATAACAATCAGCATCTTTATAGGAAAAAATAGCTGATTAATTTAACAAGGTTATATGTTAAATCTGTAAGTAATATTTTTAATATTCAGAATCATATTTTTTATTAATACTCAAGTTTCAATAATCATATTTTATCACGATCTATAAATAAAAAGGGTCAAAGAGTATTGAAAATCAAAATAAGGAAAAAAAGAATAATTAAACAATTAATAAATAAAAATATTGATAATGGCAATAACGATAAAAAATAATAAGTATAAATGCATAAGCGTAGCGTGTCTTGGCACTCTTGGCAGGGCTCCGTATCAAAACTTTTAGGGTGCAAAATGCATAAAATAAGAGAATATTTATTTCTTATCATCCATCTGCAAAATTTCTAAAAATTTTTCAATTTCAAAATTTCTAAAAGTTAAAGAATCGTGACCAAAATTTAAATTGTTCTTGTAAATTCAATTGTTCTTGAGATATGCGACGTTGATGTCTTCGCACTCAATACTATTTAAACAAATATTATGTTCTCAAGAACGGATTTTGCAAAGCTGATGAAACTTTACACATATTGTAATCACACTTCACCCAAATCGTGCAAAAGTTGGTAAATTCAATCGTTTTCGAGATATACGAGGTTGATGGCTCCGCGCTCAATACTATTTATCTCAAAATTCCCATTTCAATGTAGTCAATTATGGATAACATCGGCATATACCATTAAACTAAAATCTCAATGAATACTTTTTGTAAATGATGATCATCCTTTGTAATAGTATCAATGTTTTACAACAAAAAATAATTTCTTATACTCTGTAGATATGTGACGCATTATTTCTAAGGATGTGAATTGATATAGCGATTACTTATATTATTAGAGATTGCAATGCATCTATTGCTAAACAGTTCGATGACGATGGATCTCCTTGTATAATCTAGTAAACATATTACAATATAAAGAATGAACAAACTAAAAGTGCAAACTCTATTTTTATATTAAATAGAAAAATATGTATTTTTGAAAAATATAATCGATTCACTGCGCGACACTATTTTTTTTTCCTAAAATGTTATGATTGTTTTTGAGTAATTTCAAGATGCTTATTTCAAAAACAGTAACAGAAATTTGCCAACAGCTCTAATTTTTGAGATATGCCAATATTTTACTTTTACCTAAAATTATAAAAAAATACAAAATATTTAATTTTATATCTTCAAAAATCTTTTTATATGATTTTTGAGCATGAAATAGGCCTGACCGATTTCGTCATAAGCTCCAACAATTGTCAGCCATCATGTGAAAATCCCACCTTTCTTGATATCGCTCCTCCAAAGTCCTGATGGCTTGGTAGATACTGGATACTCTTGCCCTGCTCTTCGCAATTATCTCCAAAATTTCTAAAAACCGTTCTGAATAAAAATCAATTACATCAAATTTATCAGATTTTATTTCTTCGTATCTTCTTTTTTAATGTTGAAGTCTACAACTACTATTACATGGTAGACAGAAGATATTGTTGTTCTAAGTTGTTCATCATTAGCATGGATAGGGGTCGTGTAGCTGATCGTATGTAGACCTCAATATCTATGGGGTTTTTATTAATTTCATTGGTATAGTTCTAAACGACGGGGTATTGGGATTATAGCATTACTTTTTTCTTCTGGATAATAACGTAAACACACTACGCAATTTTTTCACATTGTATGAAGATGTTTCATCTTTATTGCGCAATTTTGTTTTAAAGTGGTTGAAATACGATGTCTGTACGAAGTTCAACATAGGTTTCTGGTATTTATCGAAAACAAATTAACCACAGTAACAAAATATATAAATTGAAGTCATACCAAAAACAGCAGATAAAACTCTTACAATTAGTTATTCGTTAAACTGCGATAATCATAGCCTAATTCGGTTAGTTCCTTAAAACTCAAAAACTAGAGCTGTTACAAAAAAACGGACGGTGTATTTGAAATTAGCGTGGAATTCTAAGTAGGTTTAAAAATAATCGAGGAAAAAATAAAAGTGCCATTTTTGTCGCGCTGTGTTATCATTAGAAAGAACAATTAATTTAATTTTTCAGAAGAAAATGTTTCTTCAAGTATATATAATTTGTTCTATTTGTCTGTTATCAAGAATATTGAAAATAATAATTGCAAATTCAATTCATTACCTTGTTAAATAAATTAATCTGCTTGTTTTTATAAATATGGCGATAGTTATGCTGCATAAATATTTGCAAGGCACTACATTTCTGCCTATAAAATAATCAAAATTTTCAGTAGACAGTATAAAAACGTATTGTTTAAATTTAATCGACCTGAGCGGTCAATTGTAACATGCTATTGATTGGAATATACATACGTTATATATATATATATATATATACCTATATATATATATATATATATATATATATATATATATATATATCATACAAAGCTGTATACGCAGATGAGCTCGGGAGACAACGCACGATACCAAATCGATTACTTAATTGTCAAAAAAACAGATTCAGAAATAGCATCAAGGTCGCAAAGGGTTTCTCTATATGGGTTCCGATCATAATATGCTGATGGTTGATGTAGAGTCGAAACTAAAAATATTCGCTTGGCCCTTTTGACTGACAAATTGGCAATAATTTGACTCGGAGTGATGAATCTTAAGACAAAAGTTCATACTGGATTCCGATGAACTAGAATAATGGATTGGACAGAAAATAAAGTAAGAAAATCTACGAAATAAATAATAACATTGAGAAAGTATGACTGATAAAAATTAGTATCTCTCGGCTTGCTAAAAAGTATATTGCGATTAGGAAAGTGTAAAACGACATGTCGACGAAGCTGCTGCAGGTGTTGAACACCAATGACAATGCATTGAGAAAATTGGCAGAAGTGCTAAACTTATTTGAATAGTACAAGTAGTCTGACCTCACATATTCCAAGGGTTCGAGCCAAATAAAAAAAGGCGAAGGTTCTTTTTTTTATGCACTACTATATTTACAACTTTCCAGTTAAGGACATTTAGTCAATTTGTTGATTGACAATTGTTAGCAGTAATAGGTATAAAGTTTGACTAAAACTTTAGTGATACTAAAAAGCTTCGAAATCAATAAAAAAATGGAAAGAATACTGCATATCAACGACTTCTTTCAACTGTTAAACTTTTCAAATATAAACTTTTCAATTTCGACATTTTGCTTATGAAAGTTAAAATCGTTAACACTATGGAAAAGATTTTTGAAAGTAATGGTATTGTTTTATAAAAACCTTGGATATTAATAGAGTCTTGATAAAGATTTGCTAATTGATGCATAATGTTAAATACTGAATTGTGACACCCATTGCCCTCTTTGCACACATTTTCACTGAGAGTTGTATATATATTTTTAATACCCTAAAAGTAGGTTAGCGCAATTACATATAACATAAAAAGTAACTAGTAGTGTATGGCATCGTGCCTTAAATAAATTGCTGGAACTTTCCGTATCGTAACGAAAATAACGAAAATTATTTTTTTAAAGTATATAAGTGAGCTTTAGAACATATACCAGAATTCAAATTAAAATCTGAATTATTATCGATAAACAAATGAAAAAAAAATTAAATACATTTTTTCTCCAAAAGCAATTGTTTCGTCAACACAAGCAGAAAGTTTCTTGAATCATTCAAATCGGATGCTTAGTTCTCTCAAAAAATGCCATTTTTTGCACATTTTGCTTTCAATCTCCGCAACGGCTAAACCTGCCTGTGCTAAAAACTAATCAGCACATCTTCCAAAAATTGCGGACACATAAAACACACACTCATCCATTTTTCTGAGGTATGCAAAATTTTCAGAAACCTCTGAAACGTGAAGATATACAAAAACTTTCATTTTCGATATTTGACCCATTACTCTAACTTACCCTACGGGAAGATAATAAAAACAAAAATTTTGGTTAGTGTGACTTACTACCCAACACGAATGAATGAATTTTCTAGTAGCTACTGTACAAAATGCATAAAATTTAACACATGTACATCATTTTCTTTCTATATGTGTGCGATATTATCGATTATATTCTTTCTGCTAGTTTTGCTTCAACTTAGAAATAATTCTATATGTGTGCGATATTATCGATTATATTCTTTCTGCTAGTTTTGCTTCAACTTAGAAATAATTCAGCAATATTCTGTTAATAAACATTTCACTAAAAACTTTGAATTTCAACGAACAGTTTTATACACTGTCGGCATCTTCATTCGAGAGCAGTAAGTTTAATGTTCAATGCTTTATTGATAGATGGGTGTGATTCTCAGTGCAATTAAACTGGCAATAACTTTAAATATCAAGGGTCGTGAAAATTTTGCATGTTATCTGAAACATTTATTTTTAACTTCCCGTAGGGTAAGTTATAGTAATCGCAAGAAAAACGAGAATAATTTCTTCATATATTTTTTCGTTTCAAAGGTTTCTGAATATTTTGACATACCTTAGAAAAAATGAATGTCTGTGTGTGTATGTGTGTATGTGTGTGTGCAGATACAAATTTTCGTCGATGATTTCGGTAACACCGATCACCGATTTGATTAGTTCAAAAAACATTCGTTTCGTATTGATAAGAAGACGTGCTGATTAGTTTTTGGCAAAAGCAGGTTTAGCCGTTCCGAAGATACGGGGTAAAAATAAAAAAAAGTTGAATTTAACATAAAATTAACAATACCACTTTTAAATAGCATATACTCAAAGATCATATTAGGATCTCATAAACTAAACGATGCACACAACAAAAAAAACTAACAAAGAGAGAAAATACTTTTGTTATAAATTTTCAAACATTGAATCAATATTTTGTTTTTTATTAAGAACAATCTAATTTTTTTTTAATTTTAGGGCCATTTTTTTAATTTTTTTAAAATGGAATTGACATACAACTCATTTTACTTCAATATACTATTAATTTTT
Organism: Ctenocephalides felis; assembly: GCF_003426905.1. Taxonomy (NCBI): domain Eukaryota; kingdom Metazoa; phylum Arthropoda; class Insecta; order Siphonaptera; family Pulicidae; genus Ctenocephalides; species Ctenocephalides felis. The sequence continues at coordinate 67,868,371 of NW_020538040.1, forward strand.
ATCAAGGGTTGTCCACCAATAACATTTTATAAATTTTGGGTCTAATTTTTTTCATTTTCATTTTCTATAATTCGAAATTGAAAAATACATAGAATTATTTTTACTTTTAAACGTTTATTAGGGGTTACCCACCCCTAACTTTTTTTAAAGTCTGGAATTAATTATTATTAATATAAATTTTCATATTGCATAATGAAAAATGCATTCAACTCTAACTTTTCACCCTCCTTCCATATATCTTTATTTCATAACAGCTATTTTAGTAATCGAATGATTTTTCACCACGCTTTCAGTCAGTGAGTGTTGTTTACTGAACTTTAATTCATATTTTCCTGGCCTTATGATAAAGCATGAATTTTACTTAAAAAAAAAACAATTTATTTTCATCAAGGGTTGTCCACCCTTCCATTTTCCCATTATACAAATATTTCCTGATGCGCACAAATAGTATATAGTTGATAAATGGTTTGCATAGAGAGCAATTTTTGCGAAAAAATAGAGATATTGAATATTAAAATCTGAAGATACAACAGTATTTGATGGGAAACTATAGGTATCATAAAAATTCATAGCAATCTGTAAATTTTTTTCTCTGACTATTTTTTTTAAAATCTTAGTCATTTGCTGGGCATGCTACGTAACAATATAATTTAAAATGAATTATGGGAATTTGGTTCGTAATTCAAAAATTATTGAATTAATAAAAAGTTCATAATAATATATTAAAATCTTGAAACTTCAAATGTGCCAATTCAATTTAAATATAATCAGTTTGGATGGCACTTGCAAAGACTAATGGCCCAGAAACATGCATATATTTTTTGTTTGCTGATTTTTTCACTTATATACCACATTTTCTATCAGCTAGTATAAAAATATACTAAACATTGTATACTAGAAATATTTTTTATGGCCAAACAACGTTTGCCGGATCGTGGATTTTGATACCTTACCTTACACACATTCATATTATAATTAAAATCTCTTTCCTACAGAGTGCTCATGATTTCTTGAGAAATTTTATATGACAAATCGAATAATTCAAATAAAGTAGTAATAATGGAAATTTTTATAAATACTTATTAAAAATATTTAAAATATTTCCCGATGCGCACAAACAGTACATAGTTGATAAATGGTTTGCATGAAAAGCTATCTTTGCAAAAAATAGAGATGTTGAATATTAAAATCAGAAGATACAATAGTTTTTAACAATACGTAAATTTTATATACATTAAAAATGTTGTTCTTTGAATGAAAAACGAATTAATAATACGAGTAACAATCAGTTTGATCCGAATTTAATGCACATGCTCTCGAACCATACGGTCGCATAACACAGGCGATATTATGACATATCATAAAAATAAAACAAGTTCAATATTTATTTTGACCTATATTTCAATAAACCTTATCGGCAATTTGTTTATTAATTTGAAATTGCATTCAGAAGCGGAGATAGACCACAGAATTTGTTTAATTTATTATAAAATAATATTTGCAAATTAAAAAATATTCATCTTCATAATAATTATTATTAATATTAAATTAAAAAAATATTTTTGGAAATTCTTTCAAAAAACGTTACGCAAAATATCTATATATTATAATAGACTCTTGTTTTTTAGGAGTACTGCGTGAAATTAGTCTAGTGTCAATTTATGATAAATAGTATTGTATAATAATCACTTTTAATATAATTTATCATAGTAACATTTGCATTTATACTGATATTACAAATTATATATTATTAGTAAATTAAAATTTATTATGCTTTCTATATTGGCTTTAAAAACATCTTTATAAACTGTTAAAACACAACATTTTGAATGTACTGAAAAATAATATACAAATTGCCCAATTAGTTGCTTCAAAAATCCTTATTTTATAAAAGTGGTTTAATTTTTGTTTTTTGTCTGTGTCTCTGTACGTCGGGACTTAAAGGTCTGCGGGTAAAAAGGTCCACCACTGATATCTCAAAAACATTAATTTAAAAAAAATTAACAACAATATTTGAAAGTAGAGGGAAACACGTGCAACCAGCCATCAGCTTGATTTTTACGATGTTGCGATCGAGAGAAAAACGGAAATGTTTGAAAATTCATAACAAAAGTATTTTCTTTCGTTGTTAGTTTTTTTTGGTTGTGAGCACTGTTGTTTAGTTTACAAGACCTTATTATAATTTTTAAGTATACGTTATTCAATTGTTTTATAAAATGTATTATTAATTTTAAGTTAGATTCAACAGACTTTTTTACATAACCACTATAAAAGCTAACACGTAAATGGGGTAAAAACGACCAATTAAATCTTTTCCCTTGCGGAGGTGTTAAGAACAAAAAATTGTAAATAAAAAGTAAATTATGTTAAAAAAATCAATTTTACAAGAGATAAATAAACAAACTTATTCCAAATTTGCTGATAAATTTTTCTGAAGAAATACCAGATCAAGGTTATAAACAGTGTTATCTCTGTAAAAAATTTACCCATGAAATTTATATTTCGCTTTGGTTGAAAAATGTAGCTATTATTTTGCAAAACCTCATTAAAATTAAAAGTAAGACATTGGATCTATTTGCTTTCTTGTCTTCCCATTTTACCACTTCTACGGGGAAAAAAGGACTAGGTGACAATGTTTTGGAAAACAGCAAAACAGCACATTTTTACAATAAGCTGGGGGTTTTACTAAACATATTCAGATAGTTTCTTTTTTGATATGTTTTATTTGTTATGATATAATGAGTGTGGTTTTTATCATAGAATTGCTCTAAGTCAAATTGTATTTTGCGCCCTGCCCTACCCTATATATCATAATTAAAGAAAATACAAAATCATACCACCCAACACGAATCGGAGGATAATATTTAAATGCATAAAATATCTATAGAAGAATTTCTCTCTCAGAATAAATATAACAATAATTTCTTTTAAATTTAAAATTTACTACATACTAAAGTCCAGAACTTTAAATATCCTTGATTATCAATGCTATATTCAAGAAAATGGTAAAATCAGTAGCAATAGTTCCATTAAGATTTTCTATATTCAATTTTCGATACTCATAAACTCATAATACACCTCATATTATACCTATTGAAAAATAAAAATTTTGATAAATTTATAAGAGAGAGTACTTTGTACAGGGAAAAGTTATAAAAGAAACTAAAATCTGTTGAGTCATCAATCTAATAAATATATCTTGATTTCAAATGTGATAACATGTATTTTGCAAATAAGTATATTAACACAATTCTGATTATTTTAACAAAGACGTTTGTCATTATTGATAAGATAATAGTACAGTATCGGCCATGAGAAAATGATTTATATTCTACTAAATAAATATAACGTAATAGTTATTACGTTGTCATATAATTATCCGTAAATATTTTTTCATTAAATTAGTTTTGTGTTATTTTGCATTTAGTCATTATGATTAAAGTAAATAAAAATATTTGCATAAACTTAAAGTTAAGTTAAATTAGATTAAAAATATAAACCATTTTAATACCTTCGAATGTAGTTTATTTGTAAGGAAAATTTAGTAACGTTTAAGGTTGTAAAATCTCTGTATTGTTTCCTGGCCCAGTTTAATTATTTAATAAAATTTTGAGAAGCAAAGAATTTTGTTTTGCCAAATGAAGCAATTCGAACTTAACTTTCATTAAACATACTACCAATAAGTGTTAGAAGCATATAATTTACTAAAGACCTATAGAACCAAACTGAAAAAAAAATTTAATTAAGTTTAAAATCATTCTTAGTGTGTGAATTTTAACAAGATAGACATTGGAAAATTTGTCGTAGTCATACTATATCAATTAGCGAATTTTTTTAAACTTAGTAGGATAGGGCAAGGCACAAAGGTCCAATTTGACTTTAAGCAATTGTTCTGTCTAAACCCAATAAACTATATCAAAACACATAACACGTATCAAACAAACAACTGTCAAACTATGTTCAGTAACATTGTCAGTTAATTACTAATTATAGAAATTTATTTTTTCACTATTCCTCTAAAATTTGTCATTTGTTCTTACTTGTAGCTCATAACTAATGCGAAATAAAAACTTTACGGGCACATTTTTGACGAAGATTTACACCGTGTATAAACTTGATCTGGTATTAACATTAGAATAACTAATAATTTAATTTATCTTTTGTAAAATTGTTTTTTATAACTTAATTTACTTTTTCATTCACTATTTTTCATTATATACACCTTTGGCAGGATAAAGGTTCAGTTGGTTTCTTTTACCCCATCCACAAGTGAGCTTTTATGGAGGCAATATGAAAAAAAACTGTTGAATTTAACTTAAAAACAACAATACATCTTATGAAACAATTAAATAACGAATACTTTGAAATTATATTAAAGTCTCGTAAACTAAACAACAGTACTCACAATCAAAAACGATAGAAAATACTTTTGTTTCGCCGTTTTCGCCTTTTGTTTAGATTTTCGTTTCGCCGTTTATCCCCTGGTAGCAACATGATGGTTAGTTATACATGTTTTTACCTCTACTTCCAAATATTGTTGTTAAAAAAATTCTTGACTTGTTTTTGAGATTTTGGTGGTGGACCTTTAAGCCCCGTTCTACACTTCATATATGTATATATAAATGTTTACTTAACCATCATGTACAGGTTTATATGAACAATCTTGCGGTCACGTTTATTTTTGCAATCACTAAAAATTATCATAAAATGTTGATTCTACAATTGACTTATATATTTATATCTAACATATTTTTTATAATATTGAGCACATGTATTAAACAAATTAACGTAAAAATACAATAAAATAAATAAGTATTCGTAATTAAATTCCTTAAATTCAAAAGTCATTTAAAAAGGATTTATGATTGTAGAAAGATTTATATCATCTTTTATAGGTCGTACGTAGAGTTAAGTGAAGGAGCATAAGTCATTATATATTTAAGCAAAAGAAATGATTGTCACATGAGTGACACGAGCGAAAAGAATGCGTTGTCTGTCAAGAGCGCGAGTGAGCATTTAAAGATCCTGTTGACAGTAAACATATGATTCGCAGTATCAGATGCACATGAAGCACCTAGTCCTTCACCCCAGAAGACGCCCATTGTCAGATAAAGCGTCTTCATATTAATTTCATAAGTCTTGAATTAGTCATTGGTCTAATCTCGACTGATGCGATTCACGAATTGCATCTCAACACATTCGCGATAGATTATATTTTCAAGTTCAAGTGCGATCCTGTTTATTATGTGGCATGTGCAAAACCGAATCGCACCAATTTAGAAATTCATCAGGCCGGGACATTCATTATCGACATCGGCGATTAACCAAATATACATATAATTTGTCATATGTATAAATAATTGCGGCTGTATCGTGCAGGTACACACAGCACGCGCACGACGCGATAAAAAATCAGCGCCGCTGCTGATAACAGTGCAAAAGTTCTATTTCGGTTAATTTTTTTTCTCTCAAATAACCGTGTTCGGGAGCATAGGTTCGACTGGGATAAGGTTTTTGTGATTTTAATGCTATGACCGATACGTATCGTGTCATTCAGAGCGATGGCTGTCAAGCTGATTATTTGTTGCATAAGTATTTTGTGAACGACTTTCGCACAGGCTATGTAGAAGTCGGCAGGAACAAAACGTGCCTTCCTATCAAATACCTCAAGTTCAAGGATCAAATCAGAGACTTTGCGATCAGGAACGAGGACGTATGGGTGATATCGCATCCGGAAACCGGTAACAATACGAACATTTACCAACTTCACATCTCATGTCACTCCATAGAATCACCAAATAAAGTCGACAGACCACATTCAATTTATTCATATATAAATGGGCATACAAACAAATTTTTGTTGCATTTCAAAACTTAATAACGGTTGATTACCACAGAGATTTGCTGTACTAAATGTTAGCAATCGTACTTGTTTTGATGTTTATTATATTTTTTATATTAAAACTATTATGTAGTTGATCAATTATAAATATCTGATAAAATCAGCCAATAATTACATAAAATGTTTACCACAAGTTTCGAATCCTATTACCTTTACCGATATTTGATACATTACATGCTATATACTGTAAATTTACTAAAATAATAAAGTAAAAAGCCAGTATTCAACAGTATTAGTTGCACTATTTTTACATTTACTATAGGATGCGGCGGGGCACAAAGGTCCAATTTTACTTTGAACAATTATATTGTAACGAATTATATTACAAGAAATGACACAAATCAAACGAATAACTATCTGACTATGTTCAGAGAAACTCGCAACTAATTCATCATTTAGAAATGTGTTTTATTAAATTTGTCACCTGATCCTATTTACTTCATAAGTGGGGTAAAATGGGACGGCAAGGGGACAAATAATCCAATGTTTTATTTCTAATTTAGAGGCATTTAACGAAATAATAACTGCAATATTCAACTAATGCAAAATGTGAATTTTATGGGTACATTTTTAAAGAGATAACACTGTATACAGCCTCAATCTCGTATTTTGTCAGAAATATTCATCAGCAGAGTTAGAATAACTATTTATACAAAATAGTTTTATAAAGGTTATATAAAAAACTTGAATATAAGTATACTTAAAAATTCAATGAAGTCTCATAAACTAAACAATTGTGCTCACAACCAAAAAAAACAACAACGAAAGTAAATGCTTATTGTTATGAGTTTTGTAATGCAATGTTATAAGAATTAAGGCTATAGCTGGATATACATCTATTTCCTTCTACTTACAAATATAGTTGTTAAACAATTCTTAACTTTGCGTGTTTCTGAGATATCGGTGAACCTTTTTACCCGCGGACCTTTAAGCTTTCAAGCCCCTCTCTACTATGAAAATAGTAATATGGTTTGAGTACGAAGCATAAGATTTGACGAAATGGATCCATTTTTCTCTATTTGATATTTCCATTTGTTAACTTATAAACTAAGATGTTACGTTTGGAAGTGTAATTCCAGGTTTTGACTGCCAACTATTAAACGCATTTTTAATTTCTTAATCAATTGTGAAAATAAACATAAAATTTTTATAAATACCTTGTTAATATTTACCTTAAATCATTTCTATTTTCAGCGCGTTGTATGTTTTTTTCATAATTTTTCATAAATGTGAAGTTCATATAAAATAGGTTGGTGCGTGACCCATAATTTGATAATGAAATAACACGGACAGGTTAACTGCATCAAAAAATCACTATCACTTTTCATCACTACATTGAAAAATCTGTAAATGTATTCAGAAATTACATCTTTCCCAACCCTCACTTGCCTTTAAAACTAAACTGCTTTTTATTTAAAACTGAAATTATTTTTGATTTAAAATTTCTGATCAATTGATAAATTAGGTGGTACTCGGATGTTAATTTCTTTATTTCATTAATAATTTATTCACCTAAATTCAAAGATGTTTTTTTTACATATTGCAAAATTTGATTTTATGCAATATTCCATTTGGTGACCTTTTATATATGTACATTAAAAAACTATACTGTTTAGTGAAAAAGAGTAATACATAAAAAAATTAAGTGCAAAATCATTACACTTAATATTGTTTCTGTATTTTGGGTTTTGTCAAGTTATTTCATAAATAAAGATATATTATATTTTTTTTTTGTCAGCCACCGTAATTAAAACATGTTTTCTTCTCATTCAACTAGATTCAAATAACAAAATGTACATGGCCTGCTACTATTACATATGAGGCAGACAATGATTTTTTTGTACAAATATTCTTTATGAAAAAATAGGAAATAAAAATTATTTTTGATATTCATAGACATGTTACATATATATGCATATATACATGTAAAAAATATGAAAATTCAATTAAACACAGTTTGTATGATTTCTTTTAACTGAAATTATAAGAATAAAATGATCAAACTCAGTATTTGATATAAAAGATATAATACGGTTGTGCAAAAGATACTTTACCAGAGCTACTTATGAAGCTTCTTATTTGGATCATAATTGACAAGCCCCTTATTGGGACAATAATTTTTGCTCTTCTTCATTTTAGTATTTTTTTAAGGCAAGAAGCGGTTTCATATATTTTCACGCAACATATAACTGCACATTCATTCTCCTGAAACTAAAAATTAAAATATTATAATATATATAATTCAATTATAATTTTCATTGTAATTTACTTATAAACGAAAGCTGTTTATTTTATCATAATAATGCTCTTAAATTTTTTTAATTGATTTTTAGTTTGATAATTTTGTTGATTTTATTATAAATTAACCTCTCTTATTTAGACCCTTCCACATTTGATAGCCATCAAAATGAATGAATCCATATAAAACCAACAATATAAAGTTTATGATGAATCATATTTTCTCTGAAAAATTCATTTCCACTTCAGTTGTCTGCAAGTTCGAATTATTTTTTGTATAATCTGGTGTCAGCCTGTAAAACGACTTTCATTAATGCCATATATAGATTACAAATTATAGGTTAAGAGGTTCTGAAAATTTTATTGAATTTTTTTGAAATCTCTACAAGTTCAAAAATAGAAAATATGATTTATAAATGCAATTGCCTCTTGTTTCAAAGTTCCATTTATTTTTTGCATGAATTTGAAACATGAAAAACTGCAGATTTCATTCATCTAATATTGGTGTATTAAGTGGGTAGATTCAGTTGCGTTAAGAAACAAGACCAGTAGTAAATAAAAATAGCTTTTACTTTATCAATAGTCTATGATATTACTTCTGGCACGCGGCTGTTGTTTGCATTTACCACTTGTAAACAAAAACTATTTTCATTCAAGAAGAGTACACGAGATGGTGCTTTTGCGCATATATAGGGGTAGGGTCACAAAAGTCCAGTTTGACTTTAAGCAATTATATCGTGAAACCATACAAATTATATCACAACAAATAACACATATTAAATAAACAACTATCTAACTAGTTCAAATAAAATTCGAGCTTATTCATCATTATTGAAATGTGTCCTTTACAGTTTTTTTAAAAATTGATCACCTGGTCCTTTTTATACCAGAGGTGGGATAGAATGGAACGGACAGGAAACAAAATATCTAATGCAAATGTGTTATTTTTTATTTTAATGGGATTTAACAAAATAATAGTTACAATTTTTCAACCAATAAAAAATATAAATTTTATGGGTGCATTTTTTACAGAGGTAACACTGCATATAACCTTGATCTAGTATTGCGTGAGAAATATTAATCAGCAGAGTTGAAATAACTATTTATTTAATTTATTTCTTATAAAATAGTTTTTTTAACTTAACTTACTTTTTTATTTACTATTTTTTATTGGTTATACCTTTGCTAGGGTTAAGATTCAGTTGGTCCTTTTAACCCCACCAAGGTGCAAGCTTTTATAAAGGTTATATGAAAAAAAAACGGTTGAATCTAACTCAAAATTAAAAATAAATCTTATAAAACAATTAAATAACGTATACTCAAAATTATATATTGGTTTCGTGAACTAAATAACAGTGCTCACAACCAAAAAAACTAACAAGGAAATAAAATACTTTTGCTATAGATTTTTAAACATTGCCGTTTATCTCTCAATAGCAATACGTAAGAATGAAGATAATGACTGGTTATAATTTTTTTTTCCTCTACTTTCAAATAGTTTTCTAGATATAGGTAGTGGGTCTTTTTACCCGCCGATCTTTAAGTCCAGCTATACCCTATATAAATTTTATTTTTCTCCCAGCAACTGGAAGACTAATGAGTCCCTATTCGTTGTTAATAAAATATTTTCCTTAAAAAGTCGATTTATCAAAGAGGTTCTTTCCTATTAACCCAGATTCATCAGCAAAAAATTTCTTCTAATCGAGATATGAAAATAATCAAAAATAAAGTATATAAACGTAAATTGAAATCTCTGTTTGATAAAAAATATTGATAAACAATAATATAGAAGGGAGGTCCGAAATCTCCTAGTCTACATGCGGTTCTTATTTTTCCTCACTCGTTAAGAAAGATCTTAAGACTGTGTATATATTCTTGTTATTAAGTTTTATTCTTCTTTTCTTCATTATATCAAATTATTTCAAAATTCTTTTATTTTATATTCCGGAAGGCAACTATCAGATATGCCTCTTAAATATTTTGCAAAAAATATATAATTTGCTATATGAATGTTGGTAAAATAAATTTGTTTTAATATTATCATCACCAATCACATTGTCATTGATTCGAAGCTTTCGATATTAAACTTTTTGAAAGTTGAATTTACATATATACACACATATTATATATACACACATATTATATATACTGTGTGTGTATTTTTTCATTGAAATTGCATGCATGCTTGTATACATCATACTCTATTTTGCAAGTTTGAAAGAACTCTATTTAAATTACAGAGATAAAAGTACTGTGAAACTCAAACCGCTTTTCTGATTTTATAAACAAAGCAAGACAAAACAAAAACCTTTATCTTTTTCTTGGTTATAAATACCACACAAAATAAACATTATTGCCACTTCTAAAATTTTCTGTACTCAAATTTCTAAAATTTCCCCCACTATTTATTATCAGTTATATAAGGCTTATATGTATATTTTTGGATTTAAATAGTTTTTTTTTCGCTTTGCATTCAACGAATTGTTATAGTGACTGTCAATGATAGAAATGAAGTTTTTATATACCACATAAAATTCCAAATTTATTTTGCCAGGATTAAAATTTATATTTTTGTATTTTATAATAGAATAATAAAGTACACTTTTAGAGCTTTCAAAATATATAAGATTGATAAATATATTATTCGTGTAAATCACAGTATGTTTATTTAAGGGTTGTTTTTGAATATAAATATAGTGCAAAAAGATATAAAATTTGAATGAAATCATTGTTAATCTTTAACTTTTAACTTTTCAACTATTAATATCTAATAGAAAAATATCTAATATTCGATTTTCAATATTTAGGAACAGTATGGCTTCAAGAGATGGTTTGGTGTATATTACACAATTTGGATTTCCAGAAGGCTAAAGCGCCTTTACAAGAACGAGTACCATTTTTAGAGTAAGTTTTCTAAATTATTCGATAATAAATATCTAAAATTTTCTTATAATGACAAAAAATAGCCATATTTCTTTCGTTTGAAATAAGATGTTACTAGCACAATTTATGTAATTTATTAATTTAAAATAAAAAACGTTGAATTATAATAATAAATTATTATACTGTTTTATGAGTCTAGTTTTATATTACAATTTTATACATCAATTTAAAAAGTATATAAGCTTAAAGCGTATTACTAGCTTAAAGCATATTAAAGTTTTACTTGCTTGCTAAACAAAATTACACCAAATTGATATTTCGTTATTTCTGTTTTAAAACCATATTATAGGTTTTGCATATTATTTTCATTTCGTTTAAACAATAATAAGAAAATTAAATTTTGTTTTAAATGCAATAAAACAATTACTAGTTTTGTTTATTATATATTGCACATTATTATTAGTTATTATTAGTTAGATTATTTAAGAGGTATTCGAGTTTTATTTATTAATTTTAAACGTAGTTTATATATATACATGTTTTAATATGTTTGATTTGATATTATATTACCGCCATTCAAATAGTATGTCAATAATAATAACACCTATTAATTTTATTGTTTTATTTTTTATTTGCAAGTGTAATAAAAATTTTAATTAAGCAAATCAATATACGTACAACTCTTCTCTATTATCATAATTTCATATTTGTTATAAAATAGGTGAAATAGTCATTGTAAAACTATTGCTTTCGATACTTTTATATTATTAACGCTTTGAATTTCTTGTTTTTTCAACAGGCATTCGATACTATATGATTTCGACAATATCAATTTAAAAGATAATGTAGAAATACCAGCATCAGCGTTAAGGTCAATTAATTATGTTTCTAAGAAAAGAGGAAGCAGATGCATCAAAACGCATTTGCCCTGGGAACTCCTTCCACTAGCGATACAGACACGAAAATCTAAATCTAAGGTAATTCAAAAATATTTTTAGTATTTTTAATCTAATTTCTAAACTTAGTTTTAAAAATTATTACGACTATAGTAAAATCATTTCATTATTGCTGAAATTAATTGGCTTCAGTAGTTAAGAAACGTACAGCAGTAATTGTTACTTCTGAACTCTATTTCTGAAAAAAATAATAATGATATTTCCTGACAACACTACAAAACGAGCATAAGCTCAAGAAATACAACTTTAAAAAAATCAAAAACTTTTTCTAGATTCTGTAAATGCACTTACTGAAAAGTACTAAACTAAATCGTCCCACTTTTCATAATATCAGATACAACAACAGTTTTCTTTCGGTCTATGGTTGTTTGTTTATGTCATAAATAGATTTTCTAAATAATTGTAATTAAAGTAAATTTTCAAATAAATAGAAAAAGGAGAATCAAATGTTTTGAAGAATCAAATCACAATTTTTAAAATACAGCAGCATTTTATTCTTGTTTATTTTATTTACTGATTTATAAAATCCGACTGTTGTAATGAAAAGGTGAGAAGTAGAACAATTTTATAAAGGAACGGATTTTTGTAAAAATGAATTTTAAAAGTTACAGGGTAGGGTGGAGAGCAAAGGTCCAATTTGACTTTGAGAAATTATATTGTGAAAACCAAACTAATTTTATCACAATAAATAACACATATCAAACGAACGACTGCAAATCATTGCAAAAATATGTTTTTCTGGCTATTTTCCAAAAATTTCTCACCTAGTATTTTTTACCCTTTAGACGGGGCAAAATAGGACGACCGAGGGCCAAGAGGTTCAATGTCTTATTTTCAATATTGAAGGACTTATTTGTAAAAATAGTTATTTAATTTAATAATATTTTAATTATTCATCCAATTCAAAATATAAATTTCATGGGTACATTTTTTACAGAGATAACACTGCAATGTAACCTTGATCTGGTATTTCATCAGAAATATTCATTAGGAGAGTTGCAATTTATTTAAATTATCTTCTGTAATTTACTATTTTTGCTTTTTACACCTTTTCCAGAGTAAAGGTTCAGTTGATACTTTTTACCCCACCCACATGTAAGCTTTTATATATATTATATAAAAAAAACTGTTGAATCTTACTTGAATTAATAATACATTTTATAAAATAATTAAATCACGGTGATGGCTGGTTATAAATCTTTTTTCCCTACTTTCAAATATTGTTGTAAAAAAATGTTAACTTTACTTGTTTTTGAGATATCGGTGGTGAACTTTTTTACCCGCGGACCTTTAAGTGCAGCACTACCCTACCAATAAATATAAAGTAAAAAATTGAATATGGCTAATGAATACCTTTTTTTGTGCTAAGTACATATTTATTTTTTATATTTCATTTATAATAAGATTTTTGTTAAAGTTTATTGAATAAGCAAAGCATTTCAATAACTCATATCTCAACTCACAGACTTTCACCTAATTTTAATTTTGAGAAATACTCTTAAGCTCTATATAACAAAACTGTTTCAAAATTCATAAGAATGTTGGAAATCGTGATACATATATCATGCGAATAGTTACCCGTCAGCTCAAAATTAGAATGACAATTTATAGACGATTGAATACTTGATAATATAGAATTAGAGAGCATTATATTTCCACATTACCGGTTGATACTATGCGTGTCAAGAATACATAATTATGTCTCCCTTTTACTTGAGAACTCCTTCGATATTTATAATAAAATAATAAAAGTGAGGGAAATCAATATCTGTCCATGCTGCTTAGAGCGCAGGAAATATGCTAAAAATATCCTGTACGACATTCAAGGAAACTCGACCTCTTTATGAACGCTTTAATGCAAACAGATAGTGACAGATGTATTCTTCACATCGAATAAATGTATTGAATTATTTGAAATAAAAATAATAATACTGATTTATTAAATGTTAATATATAATATTAAATGGTGGTGTATGGCATCGTGTCTTAAGGTAAATTGCTAGAACTTTCCGTACTATAATTTCAAATTTTTTAAAGCTTTAAAATTTTGAAAAAAATAGTTTTTTTTTGCTATTTTGGAATATTTTTAAATGATAATTTAGATTTTTTAAATAAACTTTTTTGAAAATTTTGAAACATTTTGAAAATTTTGAAACCCATTCAAGTCAGTTGATCCATAGAGTCGAAAATGTTCAGGAAATTTGTTTGAACTTTAAACATAAATCTTGGTACGGAACGCAAAAAATTAGAAACAAAATTTGTACTTATTAATAAAATCTCTATAAAATATCTGATAATTTGATGTGCATATGTCTAATGATCATTTTTGACCGCTAAATGATGTTTTTTAACATTTATCTGGATCTCCGAAACCGTTGGACCAGCCTTCACAAAAATTTCATCAGTACTTGATTCCGTCAATACAAGTATAATGTTTTTCGAATCATTCAAATCGGACGCTCCGTTCTCACCAAAAACTGAATTGCCATTTTTAGCACTATTTGACCCGTATCTTCAAAACGGCTGGACCTGTCCTCGTCAAAAACTAATCAGCACATCTTCCCATCAATAGGAATCGAATGTTTTCTGAATCATTCAAATCGATTGATCCCGATCGTCTCAACGAAATCGTCGACGAGAAATTGTTCAATGAAACGTAAAAGTATGTAAAAATGTATACATTAAGACGAGCCATATTTTTTTCGACATTGGGTCACTCTTCGATTCTGGTTACATATGTTATTTCATAGATAGAAAGTGAATTTTGAGCCAGCGAAATTTTCAATATAGTTTTTTTCCAATACTTAGGCATTTAGGATTTTTCTTCTCTAATATAATATCAATTTTAAAATAGCTGAAATTTTCAGCTTTGATTGTTTAATAATTATATAATAAAAATCTAAAATAGATGGACCAAAGTACTCTGGCTTTGATGGTTATTTTTTGTAAAAATAAATGTTTGACCCACAAACATGTTCGGCTAGAGGAAAATAACATTTTGCACGTCTTTAAGACAATAAGTCAATATTTAAATATGCGGAGCAATAACTTTGTTTAAAATTTCGCTGCATTCACTCTAGACCTATGGTGTCTTCGGAAAAGTTTCTTGAAATGACTAATTCTTGAAATAAACAATTAAAATGGATTTGGTACTACTATACTAATTCATAAGGTAATCAATATTGAGTATAATAATGTAAGAGACTCTGTGCTTTTGAACATTTCTTTAAAAACTACTTTCCAGCTCGGTTTTGGAACCTATTTCACAAATATTTTAAATTCAAGTATGCTAATAGATGATGCAACTTTAACTACAGTCGAATTAAACTTTATTTTTTATGTTTTCATGTTTATTCTGTCAATAGACTAACCACTTTTTTGTCATCTATAGAGTCGAAAAGAATATCATGTAATATTCATTACAATAAATTATTAAGACGGGTTGAAAATCAACTGTATTTATGTTCTTTCATAATAACTGCATAAATAGTTCTTTTAATCATTTAATTACTTTTAATTTTTATGAAAAAATAATGTATATTAAATTTATCGAAATAAAGGTACGGCGTTACATTGGAGCAAAATTGTTATCAAAGCAAACGCATTGATACACTTGATAATATGTATATCGCGATATAAATTTAATTATATCAAAGTTTATCTTATTAATTTAGATGGCATTTAGAAGAGAAAACATTTCTGGTTTTGATAAAGAAAGAATGATTAAAAATTATGATTTATATGTTTTTACGAAACACGGCAGATAGATAAGTCAGAGACAGGATTATATTTTATTAAATTTTGTTTTTC
Source organism: Ctenocephalides felis (assembly GCF_003426905.1). Lineage (NCBI taxonomy): Eukaryota > Metazoa > Arthropoda > Insecta > Siphonaptera > Pulicidae > Ctenocephalides > Ctenocephalides felis. The sequence continues at coordinate 67,884,160 of NW_020538040.1, forward strand.
AGTTAAGGATTCGTATAATTATTTGCATGTAGAAAATAAGAACAATAGTTTTATAAGGTAATTGCCGCTTTATTTGCAAGAACTCTCATGAAAAAGATATTATAAGTACGAATTTTTTTATAATCGATTTTGTTAAAAAAATGATATTTTTTCTGCATTTTTTTTAATAACTTTAATAACAATAATGTGATTGCTAATTATTAACTTCCCGTAAAGAAAGTTATAGCAATCGTAAAAAATCGAAAATAAAAATTTTCTAAGCAGTTTATTAAAAATAGATGTATGTGTGAGTGTATATATGTATGTATGTATGTACGGATACAAATTTTAATAGACGATTTCGAGAGCACGGATCAACCATTTTCAACTATTTCCACTCTTATTGATGAGGGCAGGTACTGATTTGTTTCTGAAAAAGGCAGGTCCAGTACGAAGATACTGAACAAAAAGTGTAGAAAATTCAGTTTTTAAGAAAACAGAACGTCCGATTTGAATAATTCAAAAAAAAACATTTCAAACGAAATAAAGAATTGATTAAAGTTTTGGAAAGGCAAGTCTAGCGGTTTTGAAAACCCCCAAAAAGAAAGAATACCATTTGGCAGTCAAATGCACATCATTAGACATATGCACATCAAATTATCAGATATTTTATAGAGATTTTAATAATGAGTACAATATTTATTTCCATATCTATGGGTTCTTGCCAAAATTTATATAGTTTACTAATTATCCAAACAAATGTCCTCGACATTCTCGACAGTATTGTTCAACCGACTTGAATGAGTTTTAAAGTTTTCAAGAAATTTCAAAATTTTCAAAAATGTAGAGTTTTTACATAATATTAAAATTTTCAAAAAAAAATAAAAAATATCAAAATTTGCAAAAAAATATTTATTTTAATTTTTATTTTATTTATTCAAAGTTTTCAAAAAAATTTCAAGCTTTTGAAAATTTTAAGTCAATGTATGGGAGTTCTAGCAATTTAGCTCAAGACACAATGCCCAATGCACAATTTAGTTGTAGATGGATCTGGTGATGAAAAAATCACCTTATCATCAACGCTCGAAATTTCTGGAAACGTTTTTTCTCTTTCGAAAATTATTTCAATCAGCTTTTATCGAAACTCACGTACATTAAGTGTGCAATTTCTCGTGTTTTTCTGCCTGTCGATAAAGTTGCTTTATCTGATCAATGAATTTTCAATGTCATCCGATATTCGCATTTATGCATGTGACGTAATCCAATTATTGCTCTGATAAATAATCACCATATCTGTAATAATTTTCATTAATAAAGAAATGTATCTACAGATATATAATATATTCATAAATAAAAGATTATTATGCGTATCAAGAAATTTCTTCAAAATAATATTACGGTTTTTTAAATTAAGAGATACTCATATGTTTTATGTGTACATTTGAAATTTTGGGACTATTAAAAATTGCATGTTTGACTATTTACGTAACCTATGATAAACGAAATTATCAAGGTTAAATGTTTAGCGATTTATCTTATTAAAAAAAAATCAAAGATTAAATGTTTGGTGACTCGCAAAACTTATTTAAAAAAATGTTATCAAAATTATAAATAGTTTTGTTTATATTTTTTTAGGTCAGTTGTTTTATTTTACAATGAATAAAAAGTCAATAAAATTTGTCTTACCACCAGCTAAACGTTATACAATTCTTCTAAGCCAGTGGTTTCTAACCTTTTGCACCGCACCCTCCTGCTCTATTAAAAAAATGTTGCGCCCCCATTAATTTATTCAATTTAATTTAATTTTGTAAATACTCAACTGATATTAGCAGTCTACAAATTAATAATGCAATATTATGTAAAAATATGCATAAAAACTGATTATTTTTTTATTTACTTTTTAATATCGTTTCAAAAATTTTGAGTTATTTTATGTGCCCCCCTTAGAGCAGCCTAGCGCCTCACAGGTTGGAAACTGCTACAAAAAATATTTACCAAAGTCGTTTATTGCATATTTCAAAAACACTTTGTTGAAAAAGTATACCTATGGTTTCCATATTTCAGAATAACAGACTTTGCAAATAGTTTTGGTAAAAACATATGCACATTTTGTGAAATTATTTCCATTTCTATGTCATGAGCCGATTATTCGATGGCTTAATTCGTGAGTTCGATGTCAACCTCGGCCAGCATAGTATCAAGCAGTATGAAACCAGATTTTTATTCGAAATCATAGATCTCAAGTGAAAATAGCCTATATGAAATAAAATGATCAAGTACTTTACTATTTTACAATCCTAATTAAATGCACCAATTTTTGTTGAAACTTGCCAACACACTTTAGTACAAAGAATGGCCTCTCAAAGTCCACCAATTTTAAATATTTTAAATTCATGATTCAACGAAAAGTCTTAATTCTTGAAAACTTGCGATAATTGTGGTATTTTTTGGTGTGGTCCTCGAAATCTTATTCACGGCTACGGTTCCAAAGTTTAAATAAACAAAATTAATAAAAGTTAACCACAATAACCATGAAAATGGTCATAATTTAACCAAAGCTCTAGGTCCACTTAAAAGCTCATAGTTTCCAAATAACGTAAGATTTTTTTTCTAAATTTTTTCAAGATAGTTTTAGGTCAATACTATCACTCCTTTTTGGCTTGACGTCAAGGTCTGAGACACCCTGTATGTATATACATATATATATACACACAAAGAAAAATAGATTCTGCCGCATAACAAAAAAATCTATGCCAAAGCCATGTGGTTGCTGTGTAGTCAGGCGTATTTCTCCGTTTGTCAGATACAAAACCTAACCTGGAAACCGCACAAATGTCAAGACAATGATCTTAGATAACAGGGTGTTTGTAACATTTTGACAGTATTCAGTATGTTTCAATAGCATAATGTATGGATGTTGGAGCGTAACATGGCCTTGCCGTAACATTTGTCTGTTATGCGGCAGAATCGGTCCCTGAATCTTCAAACAAACAGTATATAGGAAAATTTTGATTCCTGTTGAACAAATAAAAAAAAAATCTATGTCATACCCAAACCATTATATATGGAAAAATTCCTACCTCATTATTGTGTGTAATAGAAGATATCATAAATTTGAAACACTTCAATTATTAATCAAAATGATAAATAATATAAAAAAGATTAATTTGCATATTTGATTAAACCATGATACGTAAACTATACCAGTTTACGCAACATTTTGTTTACAGACTAGAACTTGATTCTTTATTCACTTTGCAGCTGTGAAATATGGTTAACCATTATTTTATAATTTCAGATATTATACATATGCCGAAATCCAAAGGACACTTGTGTATCTTATTATCATCACTGCAGAGTGGCCGAAGGCTTCGCCGGAACTTTCGAAGACTTTTGCGAATTATTTATGGCAGGCAGAGGTAACAATACTATTTTGAAACAGTAAATGGGTATAAAATTGAACTCTCACATATTTTAAATATAAACCCGCTTTCAGGCCCTATATTTTTTCTGCTATATTGCAATTTAAAAGTAGTAGTTGGCGATATTATTTTGAGTAGAAATCAAAATTTCGTTCAATACATGATGCATTTTATTTAATTATTGAAGATATAAACCTAAATGTGCCGTATTATATGTATTGTTTAAAAAATATGTTTCAAATTTTAACTAAATGTTTATTGTTTTTTATTTCATATATAAGAGCCAATTCTCGGATAAAATAGTATATGTTTTGCAGGGCCGGTCCTACCATGAATGCGATACATGCGAAAAATGCGGGCGCACGCCTTAGGGGGCGCCAACACAAGATTCGGATATGAAATTTATAATATATATTTTTCAGTATCATTCAAGAAATATATAATTTTTTTGCATCTTTTACTAATCTTTGGATAACATTTTTAAAATACGTTAAAAATTTAACTTTAAAACAACAATCTGAGACACGATGGAAAAGAAAAGATGAGTAGAAACAAATCGGCCCTTACGATATCAAATAGGCAAAGTTACGAAGCAATTTGGGTATTTTAAATAATGAAAAATTAAATTAAAATAATCCAATATAAAGTATCAGTGTTATGTTTAATAAGGATAGGATAGATTTTTTTGCTCTCTATGATTTGCTCAATAGAATAAATCGTATAAGTAAAATATTTCAAAATCCAAATATTAATATTACACATGCGTTAGAAATAATTGAAAATTTAAAAATATTTTTACAAGCAATAATAAACATACTAAAATTTTTGCATGTCCTAAAAAGTTTGAATTGATTATAAGAATTTAAAAATAGTTCGGTACAGCGACAACGATAAAAGACACGACAATTTGATTATGATCGCCTCGATCTTCTAAATAACTTTAAAATCGATGTACTTTTGGGCTTTTAGTTTATATCTAATTTTTGTGTACTAAACCTAGAATTATTAAAAAGTATCTTTGAAAATTATCGTAAATGTTTATATAATGTTAACGATAAATTATTAAAATAGTTAAAATAATAGGAGGGGAGCGCTGGAAACAAAATGATATGAGGGCGCTAAGGACTCCAGGGCCGGCCCTGATGTTATACTCTGTTTTGCGTCTATGATCGTATAAATTGGTAGTAAATAACTGTCAAAAAGGCTATGTATTTGTTGTGCAATCAGGCGTTTTACACATGAAACCTAACCTACAAAACGCCTAAACGTCAAATAACAATTATATCGTAAATACAACTTTCTGATGCTTCTGTGATAGCACATACATGAAGTTAGGTTGTGACACACATAGCTTTTTGGCAGTTTCAACAAATCATACAAGTAATAAACACATAACATAGTATTACCATTACATACCGAGAATTGGTCCCATAGTAACAATTTTCTGAAAATTCCAATCGTGCATATGTGTAGCTTAAGCGTAATATTGAACCACTCTATGTTTACATATTTTAAATATATAAAATAATTTAATTACTAAAAATCAATACTAATAATGATCATTGATTTAAAAGTGAAAAATAAAATTGGTTTGTTCTTAAAATGTTCCATAGCAAGTATTTACAATTAAGACTTATCAAATTTCTCACCCTCAGCCCGATAAATAATTTTATTGAAGTTCAAAAAATAATAATTTAAAAAAAGTAATCTAGATTAATTTGCATCAATATTTATATCTTAATCGGAACTTTAAAATTCCAGTGTCGTTCTCCCCGTACCTGAAACATGTCAAGGAGTTTTGGGAGAGACGCAATGAGCCTAATATCCTTTTCTTGAAGTACGAGGATCTCAAAGCCAATCTTCGCGGAGAGATCAAGAAAGTATCACAGTTTTTAGAAAAGGACCTTAGTCCTGAGCAAGTTGAAATTTTAGCAAGACATTTGAGCTGCGAAAACATGCGGTCCAATCCTTCAATTAACTACGAGGACATACTCAACATGAACGAGAAGGGCGGATCGGCGGGCGACGCAGCCGCTGACTACGAATTTGCGGTCGGTAGTTACAAATCCCAAATGAATCCCGAACTTATTATGAAATTTGATAATTGGATAAATCAGACGATGGAGCATATACCTTTGCACTTTTAGCAAATATCCTGTCAAAATAGTTACTTTGCAGAATATTTCTAAAGCAAGCAAGTATTGACGTTAACTGTGAGCATAATACTGGTGATATTATATCATCTAAATTGTGAATAGATTATTATTAATGATCTTAATTCAATTTTATAGATTTTTTGTGAATATTTTATATAAAACAGAGTATATATAATGTACATTAATATTTTATTAAATATATGCAGCTATGCAACGAATTTTATTGGATTTTCTTTCTTGTTCGACATTTATAGTAGAAGAAACTGATTCGTTATGAGGACTTATTTATGGTATCTTGACGACTGAACCGTGTAAAGTAAGAGTTTTGAAAAACCGAAAAATGGCCAAACATGAATGAAAATGATTTACAATTTCTCTTTGTTCAATTAAGAAATCAGTATAAATATACGAAGCAATGCATAGCAAAAAACAATAAAATAAAATTTGTTATAAATATTATTCTTAATCGAATATACATATATATATATATATATATATATATATATTAACAAAGTCTAGTAATCGAGCATAACAACAATAATAACATGAATTTCTTTCAAAAATTTATTTTAAAAACAAGAACATTTAAAATTTTGATTTAAAATAATATTTTGAAAGAAATGATAGTTATTTAAAAAGAACATTTTTAAAATTTTTGAAAATTTTTCCATGCTATTTCCATACAAAACTTTTATTAAATTGCGCAAATCTAAAAGACAATATTAAGAACTAAAACTTATAGAGGATTTTTTTTTTAACAATTTGAAAGCATTTGAGCCCCTGGAATCAAGGAAATTCGAAAATGTCCATATTAAGGACGACTCTAATATATTAGGTTGTCAAATATCTCCCTTCCGCTTTTTTGCTCTTGGTTTATAATACAAAAAAGCGGAAGGGAGATATTTGACAATATATATATATATATATATATATATATGTATATATATATGTATATATATGTATATATATATATATATTAATAATAATAAATACAATTTAGCAACAATAAAAAAAAATATATTATATATAAATCTGTTATACGAAAAAATATTTATATGAGTCATATGTGTTGAATTCATGCTCAATGCAATAACGTTGATATATAAATATGCATATAATTACATTAAGGTTCCATATTTGTTTCCTATATTTAAATCAAATCGATTAATATATACGCTGCAATAACAACTAATCATTTTCACAGTTAATTTATGACTAATGTAAACAAAATCGACAATACTCATGAGAAAAATATGCAATTCTGATTTAACCGAATACCTTTCCACGGTCGCAACGTGTTTGTATATAATTCAGATGTTTTCAATCCTTTAAGACGTATTTGTAGTTATCGTCGAACTCCAGAAATGTTGAAAGGTGCGTCATTGTTTAATAAACAGTACATGTATAGCATTACGGTTATCGATTTTCTCCATTTGTAAAACAAAATCATAATATTGCTTTTCAAAGCAATAATATTATAAATATCATTTTTTATATAATTTTTTGAACTGCAATCAGAACTTAATAGTCCTATAAGCTGTTGTGCTAATTTGACTTCAAACTGGTCTATTCGACAGATGGCAACCCAAACGGTTGTCCCATCTCTGTATGCAATATTATAATTACAATTTCTGTAATAGGGCGAATAGTTTATTGATGCAGCAATGCCGGTTTGCCGAGGGCTGTTTTCACTTGGAAACATATTGCTATCTATATTTCCAAGTGAAAATTGTTGTCACTATTGCTTGACAACCTCTGATTCAAGTCCAATCGTTCTAGCTGTTTATACCTACGAGCGAGCCCATAAATACCATATTAACTTACAGCAAAAATATTTTTGAATTAATATCATTATCGCAAATTAGTAATATTTCTAATTAGTTCGAGATAAGCTCTCATATTATTATTTCAAAGTATTTCATAGAATGAATAATGAACAAAAATGTGTTGACGAATGCTATATTACGAAATATAATTTTTTAAAAGTACGCATTTTTATAAACAAGAAATTGAAAAAACAAATAAGATATACACATTTTTAAAAAAATTATATAAACCATATATAAAATTGTTTATAAATTTAATATGTTTGCATATTATTAAGATTTCGTATAAACATACATATAAAAATGAACACGATTAACAACTTTTACTGACAAATCAAAATGATTTTTCTCTCGATGCAAAGGCATCGGGCGCATCTGCCTCCTGTCGGCAAATATATATATTAGGGTGGTCCTTAATGTGGACATTTATGAATTTCTTTGCTCCCAAGGGCTCAAATGGTTCCAAATTGATAAAAAACAATTCTCTGAAAGTTTTAGCTCTTAATATTGTCTTTTAGACAGTGCGCAATTCAATCAAACTTCGTATGGATATAGCATGGAAAAAATTTTGAAAATTAAAAAACAATTTTTTTAAGTATAACTTAGCAACAAATGAATTAAAAGTGAAAATTTGTGTAATTTTTTATTGAAAATTCTAAAAGAGAATTGTTTTTTATCAATTTGGAACCATTTGAGCCCTTGGGAGCAAGGAAATTTGAAAATGTCCATGCTAAGGACCACCCTAATATATATATATATATATATATATATATATATATATATATGCATATATATACATATATTTATGTGTGGGCGCAAGCTTATAGCGAAAAGAAGTGAAATAACCTTACAGAAAATTTCATCGAAACACTTATAACTAAATTAATTTGCATATTATGACTATTCAAAAACGTAAGTATATAAAACTTATTATTAACAGAATAAGTTAAAAATAATCAGCAACGTCAATGCCAATTTTCTTGAAATGTTCTATAAATTCTAAATATAAAATATTTTACAAATGCTAATATAGGACTTTACCCTATACTTTGAATTTTCAATCAAAATCGAGACCAGTTCCCTTCAAATGTTGAGCGGTCCACTTGTCGAATCTTTGGCTCATGTCATCCGTCATGTAATTGCGCCAATCGCCAACTTCGCCTCGTCTGATGAAACGCAAATCAGTTCCATCCAGAAAATCATCCCCGAAACTTTGTCGCATGATCGGCTCTAAATTCACTGCCGGGTTGGCCTTCATACTATGAAAACTGAGATGTTCGCATAAACGTTCTGCATCTGCATCTCCAATGGTTGTTCCGAGGAATTTTGCAGTGCGATCGATCGTCCCACGCAAATTACGCTTCATGTCCTCGTAACGCAGAAACATTACATTTGGTTCATCGCGCAACTCCCAGAAACCTGAGTAAAAGAATAAAATTCAAACAAGCTGAAAACATTTCATTAACTAGTGGGGTACATGGCAGGCAAATTGTTGGAACTTTCCGTACAGTAATTAAAAATCTTGGTACGGAACCCCAAAAAAATTACACAAAATGTGTACACATTATGAAAATCTCTATAAAATATCTAATAATTTTATGTGGATAAGTCCAATAAACATTTTTGACCGCCAAATGACATTTTTTTAACTTATTTTTATTGAGAGTCCATAACCGCTGGACCTGCTTTTCCAAAAATTAAATCAGTTCTTCATCTTGTCAATAAAAGTAAAATGTTTTTTCAATTAAATTAAAATTGGACGCTCCGTTCTCCTAAAAACTGATTTACCGTTTTTGGCACTTTTTGCCCCGTATCTTCGGAACGGCTAGACCTGCCTTCGCCAAAAACTAATCAGCACGTCTTACTATCAATACGAATCGAATGTTTTTTGAATTATTCAAATCGGTTGATCCGTGTTACCGAAATCGTCGACGCAAATTTATATCCGCACACACACACACACCTATACACACACATAAATCCATTTTTTCCAAGATATGCCAAAATGTTCAGAAACCTTTAAAACGTAAAGATATATAAAAATTTTCATTTACGATTTTTTTTTTGTTCCTACGGAATGTTAATAATTTTAAATCTTCTACATTTTTATTCCGTTTTTAACGGCGTTCAGAACTACGTGTTCTATATGCAGTGTTTGCTAACGTGCATCCTAACCTATCGTCTCGCTTCAGAAGGCAACCCAGCGGTCATCCACTCTTCTTTTATATACTATAGATATATGTATATACAGTATGTAATAGTGTTGGTTTATGCACGTTGCAGCAATGTCCATTAAGGCAATTTTCACTTGAGATTACATTTGAGATCAATAGTGGAAATGTGGAAATTTGGAAATTTGATATGCTTATGCTTCTGCGATACTGCTTAATATCGAGCTGGCCAACGTTGAGATTGAATCTAGGACTAGATTGTGCTAGCTTAGGTACACCGCGACGGGCCCTAACATTCTTCTATGATATGCAAAAAACGTAGAATAATACTTAATTATTCTACAATATGATCTGCCAATTTCAAATTTTTCTAATATTTAATTTTCTAATATTTTTCATTACTTTTAAATTATCAGATAAAAAATTGCATTGGGTGAATGTACGACGGGTGACCTCAAATTTTATGTCAAGGATTCGCCTTTTAACTTGAATATAGAATTAAAATCTAAACCAACAAAATTATTTCTAACCTCATATTCGTTTGCTCACCTAAGATGTGATTCCAAATGGGACCGACAGGTACCATACCCTCCAAGAAGAGCTCACAGAATTCCTCAAAAGTACCATGTAGATTATGTATCAAAACGCAATAATGATAGTATGAAACACACATATCCTTAGGATTGCGAGCTATGTAAATTACCTTCAATACAAAAATAATATAAACATATTATAAAATGGAATAAAATTATCATAATTTGATAAAATGACTTAGTAACTAAATCCTTCAAACTTCAAAAAATTGAGAATTTGGTTTACATAATGCTTACATAGATGTAGTAAATTATATATAGATATATTTGTTATTATGTTGCATATACACCATAAATATATGGCTGAAAGTAGTTTAATAATTCTAAAATCATTGATGTGCATTCACAGGTTTTCTATTTACAAAATAACACCAAACAATTAATCACCGTTAAAAAACATAAGATATTAAAATGTTTTCTTAACTGAAATTATGTTTTATAAATAATAAATATTATTATTATTAACTTCAACAAAAAAAAGTTTTTATTTTTCTGCTAATTTACTATATTTCTCAACTTTTTTGGTATAAATTGTGAACCGATTTTGAAAATTCAAAAACTAAACTAACAACTAAAATTCTAAAATATATAAGTTAGAAATGGACCGATCCGTTTCTTCGTAATTAATTGGTAAACATTGTTTGACGCTTCAAATAAAACATTAAATAGCAATACATAGTTATTTCAGAGTAAGAAAGATGCATGCAATCTCAAATTTTGTGCATATTTCACGCTACCCTGCACGATGTACATATAATCGCATATGAAAGTTTTTATATCACAATGAATTGAACTGAAGTGTTATGAGTTATTATCTTGAAGTGATCTCTTGCTTAATGAATGATATGTTTAAATCAATAATATTATAAATAAATTTACTTTTGGCTTCACTATTTCCATTTCCTTGGGAAGTAGATCTCTTGGAAGATGGCTCTTAGCGTAACGCACGTCTGGCATCTCGTGTATTTTTTGGACCGAATTACCAATACTGTTCTCTGTCCAATCGGTGTGATCTGATGCCATCACGGCAGTCAACTCTAGCAGAGGAGTTCTTATAGCTTGGAGTTGTCTGGCACCAGCATAGTCCAAATCATGACCTAGAAGCCATATCATCTCTTGGGCCCACGTAGATCCTAAGCAAAATTAAAAGAAAAGTGTTGTAACATAAAGCATTTCAAAATCAACTGAAAGCATTTCAAAATTGCTGAAATAAAATATATGAATTAAAAAAATATATGGTCATTTATGCTTCTCCACATTAAAAATGACATAATTCTATTGATTTTTTAATGGTTTAAATTAGTAGTTGTAGATCTACAATATGACCAGAATAAAAAAATATCATCACCTTAATTAAGTGTTCTTTTTTCATACCTGTTCTAGGATATGATATAAGCCAAACATCACTTTTCCTTATTCTCAAGGCTCTAATTTGTTCACCAATCTCTTTGAACTTTTCTGGAAGTAACACTCTCCCTGGATTGACTTCAATCAAGCAATTCTTTCTTTGAAATAACTGATCGAGTTTCTCGCCGTAAGGCTCCTGTAACTTGTTGTACGTAATGTACATTTTGCTCAAAATAAAAATTATAAAAATTAAAGAATTATATATTGACAAGTCTTCTTCTCTCCATGTAGGCGATTGAAATGATCACGGACCTGTATAAGTAAACTGTTATATTTTAGCATGCAGTTATTTTCACTTTTCACGAAACAAGTTTTATGCCAGTGCATTCCGCTGCGTCTGGTACCCCCGCCTTGGGTAACAACACGCAAAAACAATGAGGTTTACTTTCTTTTAAAACCATTACAGATTTAAAAGCATCTCTCCTTCTTTCTTATTTCTTCAGTTTCATTTAGAACGATTCAGCTTTTATTTTCATGGACAGCAAAAAGCAAGTTCAATTTGGGTATTGGTTTATGTCGCAAGTAGAAAGTGTTTGAAGCTGGTGGACATGATCACTCTGATTATGATGAATATCTAAAACAGCTGTAGTTAGAAAATTAGGCTCCAAAATAATTTAATTAAACCTATAATTTTCTACCAATTTCTCTTAAAGGCCAACAAATTTTTTATCTCTAAACAGACGATATTGAAATTATAATATTTTGGATCATGTTCCAAATGTTAAAAATGATTAATTTTGGAATAAGACTCAAACACCTCTGTGAATAATAAGAAAGTAATTTAATGTATTTCTATACATAGCACTGGATAGAAGTTCAATAATTTTTGTCATTTCATATTTTACTTTTTGAAATCTCTGGATTTACAAACCATATGAGTAGATAATGTGGTAGGTTTGTTCCAAGAACTTATTCTTAATAAATATTTCCTAAAATTTTATATTATTTTTGAAATTAGTAATATTGAATGAGTTAATAACAATAGAATCATATAACTTTTACTCATGGTAACTATTATAAATTAATGTTTGAAACGTAGTATATAAAACGTTTAAAAAACTGATTAAAAATTGTAATAAAAAAAGTTTTCCCGTATGTAGTGAGTATAGTGCTTTATATTGTGAGTTGATCAACACGCGCTGTGAAAGTAAAAAGTTGAAAAATAAAAATATAATATACGAATTGTTATGATTTACGTTATTTTGAATACTTTCAAAATTTGTTTATATAAAAAAATATAATATGCCAGTAAAAAACAGAAATGTTATGAATTTAATACTCGATATAACATATCCAATTAAAGTTTTTTGATATTTTGAGCAAAAATAAAGTTTTGTACCATTTTGAACAACTTACTAACAATTAAGAGTTCCATATTATTAACAATGATAAAAAGATTAATCATTTCTTATAACAATTACTGCACGATTTGTTAGAGTAAATAACTGTAGTATAACAATAAATAAAATGAGATTGAAAAAAAATCTAAATTTATCAACGGGAGGTTACAAAAACGAACCAAAACTATTCTATGCGTTTTCTGATCATTATCATAATAATTCATTTAGAATTAATCAGATTTTACAAAATTACAAATGTGTTATTAGATTCTTGTTTAGTTCTTATTGTTAGTTTCGTGGTATATATTTTATACTGTTTACAAAACTGTTACAAAAAATCGGTTACATTTAATGAAATAACTGTATAAGAAAACGAATAAGCAAAAAAATTGTATATCAAAATCACTTTTTTTTATTTTGATACTAATATTATTGATTTTCGGTAGGGTAAGTTATTGTAATCGCCCATAAATCAAAATTGAAATTTTTTACATTTCTTCACGTTTTGAAGGTTTCTAATCATTTTGGTATACTTCAGAAAAAATGGATGTGTGTATGTATGTATGGATACAATTTTTTGTTCACGTTTTTGGGCGCACGAATCAACCGATTTAATGGTTCAAAAAACATTCAATTCCTATTAAAAGGGAGATGTGCTGATTAGTTTTTGGCAAAGTCAGGTCCAGCCGTTTCGGAGATACGGTGCAAAGAGTGTGGAAAATAGAAATCTAGTTTTTGAGAGAACGGAGGAAAAAAATATTTATTTTTTTTTTAATTTCCAAAAACTTTTTTTTTTGAACATCGAAAATAAATTGAATTTTAATTTCTTTCTGGCTAAAGTTCTAAAGCTGACTAATATACTTAAAATAAATAATTTTATCTTTGCAATTCAGTTTATATAATTGTTATAAATATTAGACAATGTCCTTCATTTTAAATTCGACTGATTAAGTTTTGTTTGTTTAGTTTCCTTTAAACATATACAAGTTACAGTATTTGAAAACATTTAATATTCCTCGAATATTTCATTACGGCACGGGAAGTTCCAGCAATTTGCCTTAAGGCACGATGCCATTCACCACTAGTTTTTCATATATAATTGAACAAATGTTTTTATATCCTTGTGATGCAATACTCTATCTATGTGTTTTCAAGAAGGCAACCATAAGGCAACCCAGTGGTTGACTATGATGATTATGCAGAAGGCTTATAATACATATGTATAATAAGGTCTATGCATAATGTGATGATTGAATGAATATATATTGCACCAATGCCCCGTAAGACTATCAATATTTAACAATACGGTGATATTTGTAAAAATTACGTAACATTTAAAAAAATCCACGTATAAACTACTCCCATGTTACCAAAAACACACACTCTTAAATAAAAACAAAATATACTTACAACTGTCATAATGTAAAGTATGAAAGAGTTTTAAAAATTGAACAAAATTATTTTTTTTCTAAATTATATCATCTGTTTTGTTTTTTTTAATTGCAACTAACGTAATGAGTTAACATTAATATGTTAATTTGCTTATTACGAATGCTGTCCAATCCTTCTACTGTGTGATTTCTATATCTATGCTTTAAAAACCATAGCGCAAGTTTCATTCCATTTGTGTAACATAACATTTGTTCGAAACGTCTCGCAGTCTCACGTCGTCGAACTGGTTGATAATGTCTATATACATAATAAAGATCTTGGCAAAATAGAAACTGACAGATTGCTAAATTTCATGTGCTTCCAGTATTTTTTTAAACCTGCTTAATATTAAAATCCTATATTTAAAATGCAACAAATAGACAATGCCAGAAATCACTTACCTGTGAAAAATAATACTGAACTGGATATCTGTTTTAATGAATTGATGTCAGAATGCAGAAATGCAAGGCCCAGTGCGATGTTATCTTATGGATTACGGGCTAAACTTGAACGGTATATAAAATTGTGTATTGAATCATTATATAATTTTCACATAAAGAGTAAAACACATATGATTTGTTATTTGATATTTCTTGTGCACAGATTGCCCAGATCAAAGAGGAAAGAGGTAGTCAGCAGACTAAAAGATGGATGTGCTGCACTTTTTATTACTTGCAAAAGGGGACATTGTGAAATTGCCGAATACCTATTGACTAAATGCGGAGCTGATATTGAACAAAGGGGTCAATACGAAGTACCTGATGAAAGGTTCGAACTCACATTGAAATCACTAATTTCTAACAAATTTATAGTCTGTATTCAAAGCTTGGTAAAAAGTAAAATAATGAATGACTAATAAACATATATAAACGTCCTAAGTTAAATTTTATCGTATTGCTTATGTTAAATATTTTGGCTATGTTTAGTTTTAAATGGATTCTCTTTGTATTTGAATGAAATCCTTACAAAACTATGAGTTTCAAAATCATAAGACAGAACAAAGAATTTTTGTTTTGTTATCTTTTGTTGACAATTGTTTGTTCAATGAGACATTGATATCTTTATTACAAAAAATTACGAGAAATGAGATTCGATTTTTATGCTTATGATATCTTTTTTGTTTAAAAAGTATATAAGCTATAAATTAGTTTGTAAGCAAAACTTTAATCTTTGCCACAAAATATGTAAGTCCTTTAATTCACTGTGTTATTTTTTTGCTGATAAACCTTATATATTTATTCATACAACTTAAGTAAAGTTGTCTTATGTAGTGTTACTATTGTATTTAGTACTTGAATTTCTCAATGTTTACATCTAGTTAATGGAGTTCATTCTGTTTCTATATATATTTTATTTTTGGATGAAGAGCATAACATCATTTGAAAAATACAATGCAAAATATAATTCATATGTACAATTCCAGTTCTTAGTTCTCATTGTTTTGTTACAATTTTCTACTAACTTCAATAATGCTATTTTTATGTAATTTATAACTCTTAAACTTAACAAAATAGTTGCTTGTTTAAAACACTAAAAAAAATTATCAGTCATCCGGGATTATCTTCATAAAATACTTTACAATGCATCGTAGAAGTTTACAAATAATTAGTTTAATTTCATTATACAGATTTTATAATGAATCAATTGGTACTTTCCTTCTTTTTTTTTAGTTTTAATAATAATTTCAAATATTTCTATTATAAATTATAAACCATTCGACTCATTTTAGGTCGGTTCATTGTGTTACACCTCTGTGGTGTGCTGCAGTTGTAGGTAATTTACCTATAATACAATTGTTATTGAAACGTGGTGCAGATATCAATGCAGTATCTGATAGTGGATCGACTCCTGTAAGAAGTGCCTGTTTTATGACCCACATTGAAATTGGTAATAACATAAATAATGAACATTTTGTAAGGAACTTGTTATTGACAATAATATTAATGCAAGTTATGCCATAACTTTTGACTAGTCATTTTATATCTCAAACATGGTCATAACCGTTTATATTTTACTTTTCAGTTAAGTTTTTGGTTGAAAATGGTGCAGATATAAAACGAGCAAATTATAATGGTGGAACATGCTTAATTAACTCTGTCCAATCAGATGTTTTGTGTTCCTTTTTATTGGAGAATGGAGCTGATGTGAATGCAAGAGATATTCAAAACAAAACAGCACTTCATTACGCCATTCAGGAACATAGGTATCATCAAGTTATATTAAATACTTATTGGTTTATTGCTTTGCTTTATTAGATTGTTTTTGAAGTAAAGTTTGCACAGGAGGGTTTTTTTTTGTTAAGAAATGTAGAATTTCTCTAAAACCTATTTCACTTCTTACGTTTAACTTTTAGAGCAATTATTCTCATCTAACTGAATATATTTCATTTCATTTTTAATATTGCATAAGCAGTTTCCTATATTTGCTGAAATATTATTTTAAATTTCAGAATTGAAACGACAAAGTTGCTTTTAGAGCGTGGTGCAGATGTATTTGCAATGAGTCGTTATGGTGATGATGCATTACAAACAGCATGTATTAAAGGAGCCCATGAAATATTCACCTTACTTAAATCAAAATTTAACTATTCACAAGAACGAATAGCAAATGCTCATGAGTTGCTAGGTATTATTTGTGGATACTACATACAATTTTACAAGAGATTAATTTTAAATTAATAAAATGAATTATTTTGCTTTAAACTGTGTAACAATTATCATACGACATTTAATTCATATGAATTTTTGAAAGAGTTACATCCTTTGAATATTCATCATGAATATTGTAATATTGAGAAAGTGATACTGCTGCTAGTAATCTTAACGTTAGGTTTACAGATGTTACCAAGTGTAAATGCATATTTATTTTATAACATCAATTTGTTCCACCTCAATATGAGATGAACAATATAAAGTTTCACCTAAAAATTAAATATCAATAAGTTAATGATTTATTAATATTTATTTTTATTGAAAACATTTTTAAATATATAATTTGCGACTCTTGAAGATTGTGGTGATAAAACTATCACATAAAACTATTTATAATATGTATTATTTATTGCTGTGGTTTTTTGTTTCACTTGGAATTTCAAAACCTATCAAATTCATGACGGCTTCCGTAATCCTTGTGCTAATATTATTGGGCAAGAATTTTTTTTGCATTGAAAAAAATATATTTATTTTAGAAAATGAGAAAAAATTAAAAGTAACATTTCTTGACTAGGTTCCACATGCCTTGATGAACATAATGATACGGGTGTTGCAATTTTTCATTGGAGTATAGCACATCGAATTCGCAAAGCTGGAGATGAATATTTACGTAAGTTGTTTAAGGAATCCTTTGTTTTTATGAAATAGTGGCTTTTGCATGTGTAAAGTCACAATTTTTCAATCAATCATGAATAATTAAGAATATTTTCATTTTAAAAATATGTAAAAACAAACACCTCTAAAATAAATCCAAAGCCCCAATGAAACTACATTTTGCAAGTAACTTAATTTAACAATTGCGTTGTGTTTGAGGGAAATTATGTACTATAAACTTTTACCACCTTGAGCAGAAGTCTAATATGTTTTTTTTTTTTTAATGTGTAAATTAATCTTTACAAATATTTGAAATATTAACAATAGCTTGAGTAAACTAACTAAGTTTGACAAAAACTTACTGTTGCATTGAATTATGAATCATAGAGATTGGACATTTATAACAGATTTATTTTTATTAAAAATATTGTATGTGGCATGTTATAAAAACAATTATTACAGTGTATTTGTGCAGCAGATACACTTGTGTGGACTCATAGATAAAAATCATTTAATTTATTCAGCAAAATTATGCTCATTTCATTTCAATACTTTATTTGTTTATTTCTAGCAAAATTGCCGGTAAGAGCACCCCGTGAAGCTTTTGGCTATATGCAAGAGTTCACAACAGATCAAGAATTGGAAAATATTGCTACAGATATTGATGCCATGAGAATTCAAAGCTTACTAATTTGTGAAAGAATTTTAGGGCCATATCATAAAGACACCGTTTTTCGTCTTATGTATCGGTAATGGTGTTCAATTTTGGTATTCATTACATTATCACTATCGTTTTTCTATAATATGTTTTTATTATAGTGGGGCGTCTTATGCGGATGCTTTACGATATCAAAGGTGTATAGACATGTGGTTAGTGGCTTTGCAATTACGAGTTGAGAAGGACAGCATATTATATTCTGATACATGTTTTTCTGCCCAAGCCATTGTTAAGCTAATGTTGGATTTGATAAATCGAACAGATTTTCATGACTTTGGAAATGGGCAATTAAAATTTTCGGATATCGTAGGCACATTTACCTTATTAACAGAAAATATATTGGGTAAGATTTGAAATATGAGTAAACATCAAGTTTTTTTGAATTTTTTTCCATCTATTCTGATTTCTACAGAAGCAAGAAATCTACTGGAGATCAGGCCAGTTCATAAGAAGCAGCAAGAAAGTTTTGATAGAATGCTAAAATGCATTACTCATTTAATATACTTACTACTAATGACAGCAAGCAACAATAGCGAGAAAGAACAGGTTATTACTCAATAATAATTCTTTTTCATTATTGAATTTGTTTAATAATATAATTCTTATGATTTCAGGTTAATATGTTAGTTCATCATTTAATGCAACATGATATTAGGAGTTCTTGTACTGGTGACTCTTTGTTACATTTGTGCGTCTCTAGGCTCAATGTTATTAAAAGCAGCTATTTTGCAGAAACAAACCATAATGTAATTGTGATAATCTTAATATGTACAAAATGTGAATTGAAGTTAAATTAGTAACTTTTCTTATTCATTTTAGTTCATATTTCCTAATCTGGAAGTTGCAAGATTATTGCTGAATTGTGGGGCTAATGTTAATGCACGAAATGAATCTAAATCAACTCCACTACATATTGCCTCAATAACATATAATTTTGATGGAAATGTAAGTGATTTACTTTTAAATGTGCTTTTTCATATGTATAATCACACTTCTTGCATTGCTTCAAAAATAAAAATACAAATTTTACTTTTTATTCTGTAATACAAATATTGTAGTTACATTGCAATCATATTTTTTTTTGGCCAACGATAATAAAGAAGGCAGCAGAAAATAGTATTTTTGAATTATTGATTGCTCTGTTAAATAATATAATTAATTATTATAAGAGGTTATGCATAAAAGTCTCGTAAAAGTAAGAAAGTTACATAGTACTTAATGATATATATTTGTCTTTTTTTTTCAGTTAGTACAAATGCTGCTTGAAAATGGAGCACACGTGGACCAACCAAATAAAGTTGGTGAATGTCCCTTTGAAATGATACAAAAAAACTCATCAAATGTAATTCCTCTTGTAAATTATTTATCACTTAAATGCTTGGCTTCCACAATAGTATGTAAGCACAAAATAAAGTACAAAGGCCAGATTCCTAAAACGCTAGAAGCATTTGTTAAATATCATGAAGCATAGGAATTATGAAAATTCTTAAATGTGTCATAACTATTTTGTATTTAACACATTATGTTACGACAGAAATTGTCAAGTGGAACTTAAGAAGTAGTAGGTACTATATTAATTGTATTATGAGCTCACTATTTACTAAGTTTCCCTTGCAAGTAAAAGGCTGATGTTAGTTTAATGTATCATTGAAGATAATTTAATGAAATATCGTTATCACTTTATTACATGTAGTTATATATGTATATATATATATATACACACATATATATTTAAATATACATTAATGCATAAATATACATCTATATATATATTATATATATACATTTGAAACCTGTGATTATTATAGAAAAAGACCTATCACTATATTTGTATTCTAATTAATATATGCAATTTTAATTTTTATTTAGTATATAATCTATTATCATGTGATCCCATTCTAGTTATTTGCCAATATATATATACATATATATATATATATATATATATATATATATATATATATATATATTTACTATATGTATGTATGTACGTATATATAATATACTCTATTTTTTATTTCATAATAACAGCCATTCCATATAGAAACTACTCTTATGTAATGGTTTATTTTGCAATAATTGTCGCTGAAATTGATAAATGACACCACACAAATATCGGCAGAAAGAGAGTACAAAAAGTATTTTCATTTAAATCACTTTTGTTTATATAACAGTAATAAAAAAGTTTTGTATTCTATTATTGGCATGGACGGTGTGCTTGAGTAAGACAAATCTTCTGAATGTACGGCATTATTATGTCTCTGAATGACTTACACATTAAAATATGTAATCATTTATTTTTGAAGTGGGTGTGATATAATATGTAACACACAATTCAGATATATCTACTTAATTTTTTTATTAGCACATTATTCTAATGATCAAATAAATAAATATATATGAAAAGCAATGTTGTTTTATTTTATCATGAACTATTAATGCATTTTCCTTTTCATGGAGCCTACTAGCTATTATATATGTTTCAATTATATTTTTTCTCTGCTTAATTGTATATAGACACACACACATACACATATATATATATATATATATATATATATAACCTTAGATCAGATCACAACCTGTTACATGATTCTTATTTAAATTTTTTACACTTTTTGACAAACAATTAATATCGACTTCCATTTAAGATCAATAATTTAAGTATTTACATCCTCACACATAAAAACAACACGACACACATCCTTATAGTTTTCAAGTAGCGCACGTGTAACTCAGAATCAGTTCATTACAAATAGCTGATCTCATAACATCGAGAGAATAATATTGTTTGTTTCAAATAACAAACTTAAAAAAAATTTGATTTACAAAATTTACCTATTCGGCTAAAAAGAAACTCATAAATTTATTTTTTGTTAAAATCTTTTTTAGTGAAAAAGTGCTAATGTATATTCAATCATACAGGAAATTAATTCAATTTTTTCATTAACTTTTTCTTAAAACTTTCCAAAACTTTCAAATTTTTTATCATTTTTCAAATTTTACTCATTTTTATCATTTTCATTTTGATCATATCATATTTCTTACATTATTTTTGCAACTATTTTATTAATAAAAAAATCCATCTTCTTTTCTTAAACATATTGTTTGCTTAAATCTTATCAAGATCATGTTTTATAACGTACCTACTTCCGAAACGTCGACAGTAAATAAATAAAGAAATAGTTTATTAAAAAACTTTTTTTGTTTTTTATTACTTAAAAAAGTCGACGTTTCGGAACTAGGTACGTTCCATCTTGTTTTACACTTACAATACAATATATTTATATATATATATATATATATATATATATATATATATATATATATATATATATATATATATGTATTGTAAGTGTAAAATAAAAGAGAAGTAATGAATAGTAAGATGAAAAGGGATGTGGATGGTGTACTACTTTTTGGGAGATGAGAAAATACAGGACATAGAAAATCCAGTCACAGAACATGGAAGTGTATGAAGAAATTTTATTGCTGAATTAGTGTTTTATCTAAGTCTCTTAACTCTCTTTAACTATTTAAATAAATTTAATTGAAAAAGTTAAATATTTTGATTGTTGTTTTCATACTTTATTTTATGATTTCATTTCACATGTTTATAATTTTATTTTTGAATAATATTTAGTCTAGGTTTGAATTTAGCGTTTGTTTTTGCAATAAATTCATTTTTATTTATTTTTAGCCCTTATAGCAATATAGTTGCTAAGGTAAGGATAAGGTGAAATTGCAGTGTTAACCCTTTCCACTCGGATGCCGCTGCTGCGGCGGCAAAATACGTATTAATTCTGTAATTCGCGAGTGGAAAGTGTTAAACCATGGTTCATTCCGAACATGACCAGTAGAATCATTACGCTCATCTATGAGTAGAGTAGTCCTGACCAATGTTACGGATTAAAATGGTAAAGAAGTATGCTGAATAAAAATGCTGATGAGCGAGAAACTGAGAGTAAAATCTCGGTTGCCTATCCTGATAGTACAGCAGTACATCTTGATCTTGAGCCAAATCTTGTGTTACAACAAGGTGAATGTGGAGCTAATTTACGAATAAATAGACTGGATATTGACGCATGGTCAACGTATGGTGATCATGGGATGGGAATGTACTTGTCAAAATGCGATTCAAAAAATCGTAGTTGTGTAAAAATAGTAACAATATCATGCTACAAACACGTGGTTTCATGTTTCAGGCATCAAAAACCATCATCGATGGTTAGTCCGGAAAGGAAAAGCAGGATAAAATACCAAATGGACGAAAATGTGTGTGACTAATCACAAGAAAAATTTCAGCTTCAAAAGTCGACTCAGTATAATGTTGAAATCGCAAAAGTTAAAATTTTATGTTGAGACAGAATCATGCTAAAATATCGAGAGATCAATAAAAGATACAAGAATAGCCGAAAAACTTTTTGAATGATGATGATTGCTGACCAGATTTTCACTTGGATATTCGAAAATAAGAACGAGTAGCATGAGTGCAAAACCATTTCGGATTCACAAAAAAATATCGTTTCGGATTTACAAAAAAAGGACTCAATCAGTTTTTAATTGCGGTAATCGGAAAGGTGCTTAGATGACAACGACAACATCATAGATAAAAGAAGAGTATTTGACGACAACATTTGCGCCTGCTTTATTTGCGGAAAGTCTCCGAAAGAGTCTACTGAATCATTGAAAAAAGCAGTATGATGCATTTCGAGATAAGGTAATAACTAAAAAGTTATGCAAAAAAGGACAATAATCTCTTAGACGTCATTGTAAAAATGGAGGCACTAACGGAAAAAAAATGCAAATGATTCACGACTTAAGAAAGAAAAAAAATACAGAGATTTGGAGGCATTGGACAAAGAAGTTCGGAAGCAGAAGTAAAAGTTAATTATAAACTAGGAAGAGAAAAGAGGCAAATAAAAAGCACCTGCTTTCGTGCAACGGTAAAAAATATATAACAATAAGTTTTCAGGCTTTTATTCATATTCAGTTATGATTTACACGGAACTTTTGAATTTGTAGAGCTAAGTATAGTCATCAACAAACATAAACTATATATTTATTTTCTATTTTAATTTCGTATCTAGTTTGTGAATCAATTATGAAATTTTGAAAATACAATATTATTTTAGATTTTTAGACCGTTAGTATTCATGAATTGATTGTGCAAATAAATGTAAATACAAAGTAATGAAAAATAACGACATTGTCAGTGCATAGTTCACAGTTAACTTGAACAGGAACGTGTGTATCAAACGCATTTAAAAAGTTGCTTTTGATAAGACTGCCAGAGGCGTCTAGGCATTAGACGCCTCTATTAAAATCAATTTAATGATTAAATGAACGTATTCCATAAGTACATGTGAGTACGTGCATTTTATGGTAGGTTTTATTTTATACACGTATTCGAATATTTTGGCTACTGCTATGTCTTGATTTAAACGTTCTGTTTATCAACTCAATAATTACATTGAGAGGGAAAAGTGGATTCATTACAACAGTTTTTATGGTGCCTAGGTATGTTATATAATAATAGAAGGTCATACATGTTCATTGTCAAATATTGATCAACCTGTGCGTGATACAGGTGCGTGTATGAAATTTGAAATTGTAGTTTTTGTCCCTATTATTTCTGACGAAGCTGTGGAAGGTGGAAGACTATTGTCTATGATTATCGTTGTTTCTCTATCAACAGATCATATCATATCACATCATATATGTATATATATATATATATATATATATAAATTCATATTGATTGAAGATTGAAGAAACCATACCTCTAAAATAAATTCTGATGTCCCGTGCATTGACCCAAAAATAAGGGTTGAATATTGAAAAATTCCGTTTTGACCCATTTAGAATGAAGCCTCAATTGCGTCCAAATGTATGATCGACCCCCACTAACTTCGAAAGGCCGATCCACCCATGCCCATGGTTCCTCCTTTTAGAGGCCCCCATACAAAAATTATTTAATTTTTGGTACTTTAACTTGACAAAAATCAGCGATTTATTTTTGTTATAAAATTTATTTAATCAAAACATGTGTAAATGAAACTATGTAAATCGCTTAAAATCTTTTTTGGTCGCAAGTCTGGAAAAATTCGCACAGCTCTCTAATGTCCTCGCCATAACAGCCTCTAACGGACATAAAAACGCAGAGATAAAATGCATTGCAGAAATTGAAACAGAAAATTTTAATGAATTTTTTTTATGAAAAAGTTTTTTTGTGTTTGTATGAATTAGTATCAGAAAATAATGATGTGTTTATGTGCGGATAAAAATTTTCTTCGAGGATTTCGTAAATACGGATTAACCGATTTGAATAATTCAAACATTTGATTTGTATTGACAGTGCGACGTGCTCGGTCCAGCCGTTTCGAAGATACGGGATAAAAAGTGGAAAAATTGTAATTCAGTTTTTGAAAAAAACGGAGTGATCGATTTGAATGTTTCAAAAAACATTTTATTTGTACTGACAAAACGAAGAACTGATTAAATTTTTGGGCGGCCCAGGCGGTTTCAAGATACAATAAAAAGTGAAAAAAAATGCCATTTTGCGGTCAAAAATGATCATTAGACATATTCACATCAAATTATCAGATAAGTTATAGAGATTTTAATAACAAGTACTAATTTTATTTACATTTCTGTACGTTCCGTACCAATTTTTCGTCGCTAAAACAGCTACGTAGCGCGATTGCTTTGAAAAAAAGTTCTAAATTTTCAAAAAAATTCAAAAGTGTGTGTGTCTGCGGATACAAATTTTTCTCGACAATTTTGGGAACACCTGTCAACAGATTTCAATAATTCAAAAGACATTCGATTCGTATTGATAAGGAGACGTGCTGATTAGTTTTTGGCGAAGGCAGGTCTAGCCGTTCCGAAGATATGGGGCAAAAAGTGCCAAAGACGATAACTCCGTTTTTAGGAGAACGGAGCGTCCGATTTTAATAATTCAAAAAACATTTTACTTGTATTTGACAAGATGATAAACTGATTAAATTTTTGGCTATTCTTGGTATGAAATGTTCCAGCAATTTGCCTTAAGGCACGATGCCAAACACCAGTACTTAAAATTTGAATTGCTGGTACGGAAAGTTCCAGCAGTTTGCTTCAAGACACGATGCCATGCGCCACTAGTTTATGATTGTATTTGTTGGAACTAAAAGCCTCCTTCAAAGCAATTTTTATTTAATTTTTCATTCGAAAAGAGAAATGAGATTGTCCATTGTTCAGAAACTTTGATATCACTTTTTTTTCAATTAACACTCACTCAAATTCAAGCCCTGCATCCATTCCAAATTATAATTGGAATTACCTAGAACTTAAAATATGATTTCAAAGTATATAATTTTTTGAACAAAGGGGAGGCTTTATCTTCTTCTTATATATAAAAATGGATCGCAAAATGTGTTGGTAAGCGCATAACTCAATAACGCCTGGACCAATTTGGCCAATTCTTTTTTTAAAATGTTCGTTGAAGTCTAAGGATGGTTCTTACGGTGAGAAAAAATCGAATAATTGCCGGGAAAACCCTAAAAACAGCCCTTTTTTTCACATACAAACGTTTTCTAACTAAAACGTACAATCAATTTGCTATTATATAAAGTTCGTATTAAATTACAAGCACTCACTCCTTCTAAACGATTATTCGGATTTCGATAAATCTTTCTGAAGTTTGTTAAGGAAATTTTCTAGAATGTATGTGATTATAAAGTACTGAGATGTATGTGCAGTATTGTAGAAATAAATGAAAAAAATTGAAAAAAAACGACATGTCATTGTTCGGATTGAAAACAAATGAAAACTATCATCTACCAAAAATTTCAATTTTATTATGAACCGAGACAATATTATGGTTATGGTTATGATTATGATATACCGTTTAAAAGACTTAAATTTCCAATATAGTGTGGGAATTGAGACACATAATTTCATTTAATATGCATTTTGGCGTGAAGAGTCATTTAAAAAACAATTATTATTTTTAGTAAGCGGTAAATATTAGTATATTATAATAAAAAATTGTAGACATAGGTACAGAACAACGTCTGTCGGGTCATCTAGTTTAAAATATATATATATATATATATATATATATATATATATATATATATATATATATATTACAGGGACCCTTCTTTTCGGCGCCCATGTGCCAAATAGCCACTGTCATATCGGCGCTTGAAATCGTTTTATGTATTTCCCACTGGCTCAGTGAGAAGTTAAGTGTGCAGTTGTTGTGTGGCATTTCTGTGATCTGTACATAATTTATATACGTTTCATATAAATTAATATATCGTTCTCGTTGTTACCAAATTATATTATTTAAATTAAGTGAAAAATATGGCCAGTGTTGTGAAGCAGTTGCCAAGAATATCCGGCTCCAAAGTAGCGAAATGCATTTCGAGCCGTAATTATTATTCGTATGTAAATGAGCCTGCCCAACAAATCAAAGACAAAGAACCGAAATGGGTTACTGCCGAAGAAGCCGTAAAAATTATTAAATCAGGTTAGTGAATATATATAATATGAATTAAATATCGATACCTGCTACATAACCTCAATCGCTTCCTAATACTCAATCGCCGATTATGTTTACTCGTTCACAATTTTGTGTTCCAAATTGTCACAACCACCACAGAAACCTTATTTAAAATATATAAATAATTAAATTCTGTTTAAACATTCGTACTTTTTAACTAATTAAATAATTACATTGTTGTACATTGCGTATCAAATTGTGTTAACGCTTTTTGACAGTAACTGTTTATAATAAACTTATATTGATATAAATGATCTGTCAAAAATAAGATAACTTCATGCGAGAAATCTAACAAGTACAAATTAAATTGTTTTTTAACTTCCCGTAGGGTAAGTTATAGTAATCGCAAAAAAATCGAAAATGAATAAATTTATATATCTTTGCGTTTCAAAGGTTTCTGAATATTTTGGCATACCTTAGAAAAAATGGATGTATGTTTACGTGTGCGGATACGAATTTTCGTCGACGATTTCGGGAACACCGATCAACCGATTTGAATGATTCATAAAACATTCGATTCGTATTATAAAGGAAACGTGCTGATTAGTTTTTGGCGAAGGCAGGTCTAGCCGTTCCGAAGATACGGGGCAAAAAGGGCCAAAAACGGTAACTCAGCGTCCGATTTTAATAATTCAATAAACATTTTACTTGTATTGACAAGATGGAAAAACTGATTAAATTTTTGGGACGACAGGTCCAGCGGTTAATGCCTCAATAAAAATAAATTAAAAAATCTCATTTGGCGGTCAAAAATGCTTATTGGACATATGTACATCAAATTATCAGATATTTTATAGAGATTTTAATAATGTGTACACACTTTGTGTAAATTTTTTTGGGTTCCGTACCAAGATTTTTAATTACGGTATGGGAAGTTACAACCATACACCACTAGTTTTGAATATGTTTTATCAATGTACATTGTTTACTATAAAATTACAAAAAAATATTTGAGCAATATAAAATTTATATTAGAATATAACAAGTAAAATTTTAAAGTTTAATTAAAGTGTGAGAGTGCCGCAAGAGAGATGTAATTTATTTTAAAATTATTATATTCAATATATCTGCCTAACATCATAACACTTTTGCAAGAGAATTGGACCACCTTGATCTAACATAATATTAAAAAATCACATTTTTTTATTTAAATTCTATATTTAATAGCAAGAAGACTGTTGTGTATAACATTATTTATTAACTTTGTCAAAACAGGTTTTATTATTCATTACATTACCTGAAGATGGTACATGTCTAGTTTTGAAACGTTGAAGCGTCCGTAATATAATTCAACACATTAACCGCCACGATAACTTTATTAGATAATTTAGTTATAATAATGAAATCAAAATTTAATTTTTTTAAATATTTTAATTTTTTTGAAAATTTTGAACTTTTTTTCAACTTTCCTGACTTTTTTATTGGATCTCCAAAATCGCTAGACTGCCTTCCTAAGAAGTTATTTAGTTCTTCATTTCGTCAATACAAATACATAAAATATTTTTTAAATCATTCAAATCGGACGCTCCGTTATCTCAGAAACTGAACTACCATTTTTGGCACTTTTTGCCCCATATCTGCGAAGCGGCTGACAAAAAATTAAGAAAAATCACATGAGGGAGGGAGGGGTCTAGTAAGATATCACGTGTATTTATTTTTTTACCTATATTTTCAAAAAAAAAAAAACAAAAAATTTCGTTTTTTCGTTTGAAAAATTCGTTCCGAAAATTTTACGTAACTAAAAATACACGTGATATTTGGAGGGGGGGTTAATTCTAAATATCACAATATATCACCAAGGGGTGGGGGAGTCCGAAATCCTTAAAAAAATCGATCACGTGATTAATGGACGCCCCCTAAGCATTTATTTTTGGCAGCATTTCTATGAGCAAAAGGAGCAAAAAGACCATGTTTTTATATTGTTTTAACTTTGATTGAGAAATCATGGATAAAATATAAATGAGTTGAGATGTAAAGAGATGTTTTTATTTTTTGTTGGGTTTTTGTTAAGAACTGCAAAAAGATGAAACATATCTAGTGTCGAAACGTACATATTATTCTTTTTTAATGTAATATTATTTTTTTTCGACTTATTGGCTAATAGATTTTCAACAAAAAACTTTCAATATGCAAATATTCTTGATGTATACATCTGTAAACAGTTCTATTATTGCGACACAAGCTGTTTTTTATGTAAAAATAAAATAATGAATATTTATTTTTTATGCCTGCATTCTCACTATCTTATATTGAAAATCTTTTGGTATCGAGATCAATTTCTTTTTCTAACACTTGTAAGATTAATTTGTGCTGTGTCTAACCTTTACTCGACCTTCACATTGTATTATATTGTATATTTCGGTTGTTTGTACAAGCGCATAAAAATTCCAAGCTGCCGACGACAATAATGAAATTGTAAATATCATTATCATTGTTTTCTGTTTTGTATTAGTTTATAATTATTTGTTGGTAATGAATTTTATCTAAAGAACTCGTGTTGAAGTCCACGGAATTGGAGCAATGTATAGGTGCGAATGAGAACCAGTTACGTCTGTACTATAAACATAAACACGGCTAAATTTAACTTACAGACAGTCATTCATATTATCAGTTTGCACTTTGTATTGTATTATCTTCATTACTCTTAATTCTGTTCATTATTGTTTGGATATACTAAATTATGACGCACAAATTTGTAATACAATGTTACAGACTGATTTTCATTTCAATATTTTAATGTCTCGGAGATGTAAACCTAAATCTAGAATTCGAACAATTTTGTTTGGTTCATACCTCTCTTTGCCATAGACATTCAAGTATGGTGACATGCAAGTATGGTGGAATTGTTTGGTTGATATTTTATTTATTCAATTTTTGGAATGCAGAATTAAATTTAACAGTGATGAGAATTATCCCAACCAACTTGCAAAAGACTTGCTTTCTTCAAACGTTTCTAGAAGTCACAAAAGAACAAAATTGTGTCAAAAATAATGACATAACTTGCCCAAGTATTCAAGAATTAACATTTTTGTTGAACTATGAGTTTAAAATTTGCAAAATTGGTCAATTTTGACAGGCTTTTTTTAAAAAAAAGCTCAAAAGTGTGTTAGTAAATTTCATAAAAATTTGACGCATTTAATCGTGATCTTAATTAAAAAATCGTGTAAAAAGATAAAATCCTTAGAAAGAAGTTTTTTTCTATTTTTTTTCATCAAATCCAACTGAAAATAAAAGATTTTTACTGGCTTTTTGGGAGGAAATCCGAAATTTCTGTAGACAACAAAGTACTTCTGTACAAAGCTATAATAGTTCCCATTTGGACTTATGGAATCGAACTATGGGGTCATTGTTCATGAAAGTTATGATCAATAATATTACCCTCTTTTGGCTTGACATTGAGTTCTGGGATACCCCGTATGTATATTTCAACTGAAACTTATATTTGCTCTTTCAAAAAAATCAATCTTATCAGAAATTTTAAATTTTTCAAAGAAAAAAATCCAATTTTTAAAGAATGCACAATTTAATACTAAATAAGATTTAAAAGAAACATTTAAACAATCAGTCAATGAAAGATTTAAATATTTAATAGAATAATCCCGTTTCTTCCAGATCAATTTGTTATCGCAGCTTTGTTTATAAAATGCATCACAGTTATCATTAGCAATAATTTCTCATTTTTACCACATTTATCAAATGAGACATTATAAATATAGTAATTAGTAGACACTTCTCAGAAAGGTTAATAATACTATTCAGTGATATTCTTGGGTCAAATACATAAATTTGTTAAATTATAGTAATAGAAACTGTTCAATAATTATTTGTAGTTTTCAAATGTTGCAATTATTTGTTACAATGTTTTTAAATGAATATTTACGAATTTCGAATTTTTGTCTCTTGGTTAATTTTGTATACAACATTTATTTAGAATGCGTGAGGTTCCAGTAATTTGCCTTAAGCACAATTCCAATTTTGGATCTGTGTTTTATTTGAATTCAAGCGACGTACATTTTATCATTGAATTCATATTGTTACAAGTTTGTTTACCTTATCTATATCTTTTATTTGAACGATATTTGTCTCTGTTTTTATTTATAATTAGCATACTCCTGACATTCTAAAGCGCAACTTGCTTACGTATTTTAAACTGCCCAAAAAGGAAGGTTACTTTTGCCCCAATATGCTAATTTAACAAATAATAAAGCTTTTAAAAAGGCTAATACACTGAATCCAACCATTTAAAATTACACTATGTTGGAAGTAAAATCAAAAAACTCATAATAAAATCCTATTAATCCACATATTTGCTACAAATCACAAATAGAAATGCAACCTAGCTACACACTATGATGAATGAAGCCATTAAAGTAGCTTTAAAATATCCTTTCTCACCCTAACAGAAGAATTATTAAAAAGAACTAGTATCGTAACTCTATAATAAAAAAAATAAAAATAAAAAAATGACAAACCAGTATATTCAAAACCATAAAATTTTGTATATTTTAACAGCCATCACAACTTTTCCTCCTATAAGCTATTGGCTGAAACTTCTCCATACCAACCCAAAGATCAACTGAAAGGGTGATCCACCTGTATTTGCTTGTTCTATTATTAGAATTTATCTAATAAGGCTGACTTATTATTCAATTTGATGCATCAATGTCCAGGAAGGGCATTTTCACTTGAAAACATATATAAGATCTATATTCCCAAGTGAAAGTTGATATCGCTACTGCAGGATTTCAGGGTTGTTGCGATAGGGATTGAATCCGCGATCCGCCTGATTGCGAACCCACGCGGTAACCACTTCGCACTCTCTCTCGTCAGCTATTGTTTATTATTATTAAATTATTCGTCATTAACGTCATAAAAATATGTGATACAAATACTATTTATATCTATATGTATACATTCTTAAAGTTTAAATTCTTAAAGTTAATCTGTAGCAATTTTTCAAGAAGCTGAATGGAAAATAAATATCCATCGAGCTACGTGAGCTTGTGCAATGCTCGCGCTAAGTATTTGAAATAGTTGTTTTATATATTTACATATATTTTCATTATTGAATATAACTTACATAACCTGTTGTACATAATTGTTGTGAATGTCACGTTTGAATAAAGAATCGGTTACACTTAATACAGACTCTACAAAAAAAAAACTTAATAGACATGGGCGCACAATTTTTTTTTCATCATTTTTTATTGATGTTTGAGTGCTCCGTTCTTTGTTTCGATAATTTTTCTTTAACCATTTATTTTTTAATAAATACGATAACAATACTTTTCAAGTTTTCAAACGTGAAGTTCAAGTTTTTGCCAGAAAATCGTAGTAAATTCAATCAATAAAAATCATTTGAGACTTGCGTTATTATTCTTATGCGATGATCAATCTAGCTGTTTGTTTGTAATCAACCATTGAATAATAAGAAATCGTTAAGGTTTTCATAAATATTACTGAATCGATTTTGAAGCTAATATAAAACTATTCTATGAGTTAAGGCGCTTTATTATTTAACTTCACTAAATTTAGAAAATTCAAAATATACACTAAAAACACGACTCTACATATGGCGTGAAGAGAAAATACAGGGAAATGAGAGCCGAAACACAAGATCAGGAAATATGGAAGCAGAAGTTTGATATTCTCCTTATAATCCTTGTTTATTATACTCCTTATAATTTTATTTCAGTTATTAACTTTTTTTATTGATTTTTATGCATTTTCCTTTCCAAACTTCTGCTTCCATATTCCTGGGAATCGTTTATTTGTGGTGCTTTCATATCATGGACATGTCTTTTAGGTAGACTACTATGTATTATTATTATTACTTGAACAGAACATACAAACAAATAAACAAAAGCTTCTATAGCAATTATTCCAAAAATAATTTACTAATTTAACTGTGGCAGTAATTTACTAATCTAGTGGCAGTTTTTTAGTATGTAAGATACCTCTAGCAATAGAGCAATAAATGGATTAGGATGCATGTACATTAGGGTGGTCCTTAATATGGACATTTTGGAATTTCCTTGCTCTCAAGGGCTCAAATGGTTCCAAATTGGTAAAAAACAATTCTCTGAAAGTTTTAGCTCTTAATATTAACTTCAGATAGTGCGCAATTCAATCAAAATTCTTATGGAAATAACATGAAAAAAAATTGAAAAATAAAAAAAAACTTTTTAGGTATGACTTAGCGACAAATGAATTAAAAGTGAAAATTTGTGTCATTTTTTATTGAAAATTCGACGCTCTGCAAAATTTTTGAAAAAAAATTCATGCTATTTTCATACAAAACTTTGATTGAATTGCGCTCTATCTAAAAAACAATATTAAGAGCTAAGACATTCAGAGAATTGTTTTTTATCAATTTGGAACCATTTGAGCCCTTGGGAGCAAGGAAATTCGAAAATGTCCATATTAAGGACCACCCCATATATGTAGGACCAATGTACATATATGTATCTAAAGCTGGTGCTTTTGACTACTGTTTTTTATGAAAAGTTTGTGAACCCTGGAGCATTTGTAATTTTTTATCACTGACAATGTGCAATATTGGATTTCTTGGAACTACTCCACAGTTGAATCTCTTAAATTAATTATATATTGTTTAATTATAATTTTATAAATCACAAGTTTGTTTTCTACCTGCAGCTAGTAGGCAAATTCTAACTAAATTGAATAATTTGCATATAAATACATACATTGATAATTTTTTTTTAGTATTTTTCAAAGTGTTGGTGAATTTAACACTATTTGTTTATATAAATTTCCTGTTATCAAATATTAATCCAAATGACATTCAGATGTCGTTTAAAACTTATTTAGCATTTAAAATATCACTATGTATCGCTTGCAACACTCATTTGAATAATTAGATGTCATAAGCATCTGAAACTTATAAATTAAAAATGAATGTTCATATTTATATATTTTAACTTATATATTTATATAATAATTTATATGCTTAGTTACGTAACTACTTAACATTGTTATTAATTGATTACTTTAAAATTATTTATTTAAATTCTTGTTATGTGAGGAGTCGCTTGTTTCTGAGATGTATTTTCAATTACTGCGAACCTAATAATATTTTAATTTTGGATAGCAACAACGTTTGAACTTTGAGAAACATTTTTTAAACACATTACATATCCTGTTTCTTATGACCTTATCATTTTAAATTTATTAATTAACATTAAGATACAAGTTTAGGTCATATTTAGAACGCCATAAATATTTGAATACTATGCTGTTCAAGTTTTAAATCATCGCATTTAGATCTTACTTATTCTCTAATATTCTTACCTTCTTGGAGAATGAATTTACTGGACTTATGTAGCACAAAAAGTTCAAAAATATTGTGGAAAAGCAAGGGACATTAATAAAGAATGCAAGTAAACAGAGAAAAAGCTTCCACACCACAGACGACTTACGGTTTTCAGTGGCTTTGTGGTAAGTGCTTGGTCTTGCAACCACGAGTTCGAGGTTCTATTCCCGACTCGGACAGCATATGCCACTGCTAGAAAAAAGCTAATAATAATTTTATCAGAAAGAGTATGGTCAACCAGTGTGCTCTATTAACATTAGGTTGAGGAATTACATCACAAATCACAACAGCACATAAAATATATCGTTTTCATAGCTGTTCAAATATGAAGCAAATATGTATATACAAAACAGTATTTGCAATAACATTTGTTTAAAATCGAAACCAAATTTATTTGGATAGAAGTTACTAGAACTCTACACGCAAAAATATGCAAGATACCTATGGTACCATTTCAAAGTTCAACGTCTTCAATTTGATTCAATTAATTATTTGTTATCAATCATTTGTTTATATGGGCAAGTTGATATTCGTAATATTTTCTCGTGACAAGATAAATAAAATCTCAAACATATGAATAGTCGAAAAACATAATGTAACGTAATCTAACATATAAGGATATACAGATCATTGAACTGCTAACAATTGCATAAAGCAGAATCTTAATTATAATTTTATGATATTATGATAGTATAATGATATTCCTAGAAGAGGTGTATACAATTTGAATCTTTATGTAAAAATTAATGTATGTACATATTTAAGTAAAATAAAGCAAATTTTCAATTAAAAAAAAATAATAATAATAACGGTCTTGTTCTAATGCATTCAAAGAAGCTAATTCTACCAATGTAATGTACTTGTTGTAAGTATCTTAAAAACGCTTAAAAATCTTTAAACAAATGCATTTTGTTGTTAAAACTGATGATTAATAAAAAGCAAACTATTGTGGCTTAAGGCAAATTGCTGGAACTTCCCGTACCGTAATTAAAAATCATCGACGAAAATTTGTATCCACACACACACGCACACATCGATTTTTTCTAAGGTATGCCAAAATATTCAGAAACCTTTGAAACGTAAAGATATATAAACATTTCCATTTTTTTTTGCGATTACTATAACTTGCCCTACGGGAAGTTATTGAAAGTGGATTAAGGCATAGCTCACTCAGTAGCGTGTTCGACTCGCACGACAGGGATTTTCGGATCGAATCTTCTCATTGGCTTAGAATTTAAAAAATATAGTTAATTTGAAATTAAATAGGATTCGATTAGTTGAGTAGAGTTTGAATAAAAAATTAGAAGAAGAAAAGCAAGATTAGAATTTGAGAATATCAAATTTAGAAGAAAAAAGAGGAATGAAGAAATCAGATGTGAAGAGCAAACAATTGGATATAGAATATATATACAAGATGGTGTAGAATATATGAAGATAGTATATAATATATATGGAAACAGTATAAAATATAAAAATGAAATTTGTATATAAAAAATGCTCTAATAGTAAGTAAGCGAGGCCTATATAAAAAATTAAATAATTTTTTAATATTGATGTTCGCATTATATAATACACTTTACTATGATACTTTACTCATATATATGTCTAATTATTTAAATATTGCATATGTGGTTATATTTAAATATAACCTGTCGAAAGCTTTAATAAAATAATTCAAGCTTTACCACTTTTCATCACGTTATAGAAATTCAAGCCTTTTGTATGCCTTTTCTCTCCCTTATATCAAAAGTTGTTGCGTTAGTAGGAACATAGGTAAAAGTAGTATAAATCAATTGAGGTCAATCAAATTAGCGATAAAATAATGCAATATTTATATTAGTTCACTAAATATTCGAATCTTGATTATATGTTGTGATAATTCTACAAAGTTCTATTTCGGTATTTGGTTTGTCTATTTATAGTTTTATTTATATCGGATCAGTTGAACCATGAGAGGGACGCGATTTCGATGCACGAATGAAATAACTAGGACAAAAAACCAAATCGATAGTTTTGAATATTCGGGACTTGATTATCTGCTGCAAACTATTTTAGTAATTAACCTCCTAACCTTATCGTAAGATAATTTATTAAAATGGACAGAAATGTAGCACATTTTTATATAGTTTTTCATTTTATGCCAACCGATCGTTTTGTAGTTAAAAAATTGCGTCGTTGTCGTTGTTTTTCTCTCTATAATGAAGAAGGAATTTTACAGTGTGACCATATTCTTATATGTTCGATGATAAAATGACTTTAAATACATATAAGATTTATGATACTTTGAAATATTTGCAATAATTCCGTATTATTTAATACATGAGCTTGTGTGCAGGTAAGTGACTAAAGCGACTGGACCGGAATCAGAGGTCCCAGGTTCGATCCCGCTTCAATTTTTACTTGTACCAATAACAAATTATCAATAATTGTAAAAATCAGAATTATCACATAGAGATGGAACAACTATTTTGGTTATCATCTATAGGAACAAACGTAGTTTGTAAGAAATTGATCATAAGAGCTCATAGGACTCTTAAATTTTGATCGCAGTTTAAATAAGTAAATAATTAAAAAATCACATAGTTTATCTAATAATAAGTTTTCCCAATATTATGTAAGTTTTAAATTTAAATTTGCTATTGATAGGATCAGACCGCTTTATGATATTATTTGTTGAATTGTGCTCTATTGTAGAAGAATGACGATTAATAGACTTGTTGCTATTTTGTTCAAAACTTACCATAAAGTTGAAATTATTACATAATACTAAAATACCTTTTAAAATCCTATATGAATATTCATATTTATAATCACTCTTATTTACTTTATACGATGGTTTAAAAATGTTTTAGTAAATTTTAAAATACATTTTTAGCTTAAGGCAAATAATCTTCGGTTATATAATTGCATTTATGAATAATAAGTTTGTTTTTTTAATTACTTGTTTGTAGATGCCTGTAATAGTAATCAGATTGAATTTCTAGCAGTTAAATTAATTTTTAAATATTCACAGATTTTATACCTGTAACAGCTGTTCATTTTTCGAAATAAAAATAATAAAGAAAATGTGAATGTTTTGAAAAAAAAAAATGAAATTGACACATTATATGACTTTATGACAAAGAAATATCGAACTTGATATTTGCTCGAATAGTGTTTGGTGGACTCTCATAAATATTCTGAGTTATTTTCGAGCAAGATTGCTCTGAATTTAGATAAAGGGACCAACATGATGATACAGATATTAGAATTTGGTATACAGGTAAAAATTAACTTCATACTAATTTTGATTTTAATGTTTTATTTATACATTTACTCTATTTATTTATTTTCAGAAAGAAAAGTTTGTTATTTTATAAGTCTTTACTCGATTTTTAAGGTATTCGTTTCACAACGTTTGAATCGTTTGACACCAAAATTAAAAAATGTATGTGTGTATTGTGAACCAAAATTTGCCATTTCGTCGACATTTTCTCAAAAACGCCATTTTGATGATATTTTTCTGATTATAGAGATCATGGCCTTAAAGAACATCCTAAAATGTTCTGGGCCTACAAGTGATTAAATTTCAAAAATTCTCCAAAGTTCGGAATAATGGGCCATATCAATATGTCAAAATTATATCGTAAAAGCTAATTCGTATATAAGTTGCTAAATCTCAAATTGTATTGTTGAAGTTGCTTATTTGTAGGTTTTGGGAAATTTTTACAACTTGCTTTAAGGCGAAATGCCACTTACACTTAGCTTATTTTACTATTTACGTTGTTTTTAAATTATTCTTGTTTAGTTTTTTTTATTCAAGTAGTATTTATCATTTTTTTAGTTTAGTGGTATTTAGATATTTCTTATTTGGTAACATCCACATATTTCATTTGTTTTTATTTAATTGCAACATCACTGCAACTGTTCTGTTTTTAACTAGTCAAAAAATTTAGATGAAGGGCTCTAATAAATGTATTTTGATAAGCAACGAAAAGAATACAAATTTGACCGAGTTAAATATGATACCTATCTCAAAACTGAAAATTGCTAATTTCAAACTCTATGCATCTGTGTAAGATGTTGAATTCTTGAATATTATCGTACGTCTCGTTTTTCAAACACGCGCATTGAATCTACGTCACACATGATATATTACCTTATAACAGCCAGTGTTATTTTGATGCAAATAAGATGTTATTTTTGTTATCGTTCAGTATAATTCGCTGAATGAATAGTTGCCAAATCTAGTGGAATACCACTTTCTTGATCAAGTGCAAGGTCTCATTTCGTAATTGTTTATTTGCATATACAATTAAATCTTGATTTAATATCTAAACTTCTTTGTATCGAGATGGATCAGGTTTATATTTTCTGAATATTTTGTTATTGATACACATTTGCATGATTTTTGCCCTAATAAGATATTATTTTAGTAGTTTTCGAAATATGTGATTACAATCAAGTTATTTGACTTCAGGTAATAGATTTGAGTATTTTTTAACAAGATTTCAACAAAAAACTGAGTATGTAAAAAAATGAATTTATCAATTGCGCTAGTATTCTTGTCTCTAGTTTGATCTTCTATTTTATATCTCTGTTTTCTCTATTTTTATGTTGTAAGCCAGTCATTAAATTTAATAAATTAATTTACAAATTATCACTGTCTACTTCTGAAATTCTTAGTCAATAATTAACAAGTACACATAAAGTCAATTCATTTTTAAACTACATACATATTTGTATTTATTTTATTTGTGTGTAAAAAAGAGTGCGCGTAAAATTTAAGTAAAAATAAATACATCATATAACAATTTTGAATAATGTTTATTAGTAATATGGTAATACTCGTGATGCACACATTTATTAGTGTCAACCATTATAGAATTAAAAATATGTATAATATTTAAAAACAATAATGTAATTAAATTCATACTTCAAATATGACATGATCGATTGGTCATTGTAATTAGCATTTAGAAATGAACCTTCATTAGAGAAATGAAGTAATTGCTGGTTAATAAATTCTATAATATTCGTTCGATTATGTTAAACAACGCCTAAACAAATATTGTTTTTGCAACTTCACTCTTCATGTAATAATTGTGTTTGAAGAACTTCATGTAATTAAAAGTAACATACATTCATTGACTGATGGTATATTTTTTACTTTTTCGCTGGCGATATAATCTCATTCTTTGAACAGCTTCAAAGATTTATAGAAACTACAAATAATATAGAAATTATTTCGCCAGCGAAATGCTGCATTTGTTTTATTATTTTCATTATAAGTATTTATGGGGGACAGGTAAAATATTCTTCTTATTCAGGCATTTATCATTAAATCAAGATTTGTACTACGATGTAACTTTAAAACTATTCTTTCCTGAATAGAGTTGGAGTTTAACTTTGCTCACGGACCTGCCCTAGGGCAGTACCACCCAATATATTTATAATTATGAATTATCATTTATAATTTATTTAGACATGGCAGTTTAGCAATTGTGAATGTTACATTTGAAATATAAAATAAAAATGATAAAAATTGAATTCAAATAATAAATAGTAAGTAATAGGAGTACTTTTCATCTATCATGAAGAAACGAGCTTTGTAAGCATGTATTTATGCCTGCATTGTCTGTGAAATAGTTTGCCTAATCAAATACTAAAAATTCATGAATAGTTTACCATGTTAAGTCTTTGATTGCATTACCGTTATCGACCATCGAAGAAATGTTCGACCTGCATTTAAATTTTATTGTATTATTATTAGTACTATACGTATTCGACATTGACGTTCATTTGGCTTTTCCTCCAAGTGAATTTGTTTAGTAATAAAATTATTTAAACCAACTTATTAAAAAATTGTCACAGAATCGAAATTATCAAGTGCTAAAGGCAACAGCATTCAAGGAAACAGATGTAGTGTGGAATTTTTGAGACGAGCTTTCGCCATTTATATTTTTTCTTTAAAGATTAAATAATAGAGTAGAGCGGGGCT
Source organism: Ctenocephalides felis (assembly GCF_003426905.1). Lineage (NCBI taxonomy): Eukaryota > Metazoa > Arthropoda > Insecta > Siphonaptera > Pulicidae > Ctenocephalides > Ctenocephalides felis. Next base: position 67,924,372 of record NW_020538040.1, read on the forward strand.
TAAAGGTCAGTGGTTAATAAAGCCCATCACCGATTTCTCAAAAAAGTTAAGAATTTTTTAACATCAGTATTTAAAAGCAGAGGGAAAAAATGTATAACCAATCATCTCCTTGATTTTTATGACTATCGGGTAGTCATAAGCCTTTTATGACTATATTGCTATCGGGAGATAAACGGCAAAGTTTTAAAATCCATAACAAGAGTATTTTCTTTTGTTTACAAGAGTTTTTTGGTTGTTTAGACCTTAATATAATTTTTAAGTACATATACGTTATTTAATTGTTTTATAACATGTATTGATATTTTCAATTTAGATTCTACAGATTTTATTATATAACTTCTATAAAAGCTTACATGTGGGTGGGGTAAAACGGGACTATCTACAATATTATGTGAGATGATATAAGTTAGAGAATAGATGAGTAATTACAATTTATGAATACCATGTGCCAGTCATAATAAATATAAATACATAACTAATACGCTCATATTTATATTTATTTCTATGCCAGGAAATTCTTGAAGCATTGTATTTTAAAGTAAGCATTCCGTAATTAACTTTATATTTTTGCAATTAAACAGTATCTTATACATATAGTTATTGTGTTAATGTTGTAGGGACAAATTTTAAATTTAAAACTATTAAAAACCTGATCGAAATATATATGTATCTATAGAAATATTTCAATCTGCGCATATTGAATTATTTGAATGTACTGAGAGAGTTCTCCGTCTACAAATTTAGTTCAATTACTGGTTGATTGCTTGCGCATAGGAAGATGCATTAGTATTCATAATAGTCAATTTTTTAACATGGTGCTGATTCGGATAATAGACAATAACTAGTAGTGTATGACATCGTGCCTTAAAGCAAATTAAAAAGCGTCGTACCTTAATGAAATATTCGAGGAATATAAAATGTTTGCAAATAGATTATTATAAATAACGTAACTTTCATTTTTCTTATTTTATAAAGAGTAAATAAACAAAACTTAATCAATCGGATTTAAAATGAAGAACATTGTCTAATATTTCTAACAAAGTAAGTATTATATAAACTGAATTGTAAAATTAAAATTATTTATTTGAAGTATATAAGTGATGTTCAGCACTTTAGCCAGAATCAGAATTAAAATCCGAATTATGTTTCAGTAATTTAAAAAATCTTTCTTCAAAAGCAATAGTTTCGTCAACACAAACAGAAGGCTTTTTAAATCATTCGAATCGGACGCTTAGTTTTCTTAAAACCTGCCTTTGTCAAAATCTAATCACCACTTCTGCCCATCATTACGAATCGAATGCTTTTTGGATCATTCAAATCGGTTGATCCGTTCTCTTAAAAATTGATATTTTAACACTTTTTGCTCCATATCTCCGAAGCCACTGGATCTGTCTTCGTCAAAAAATAATCAGCACGTCTTCTCATCACTAGGAATGGAATGCTTTTTGAACCATTCAAATTGGATATTTCGCACACCCGAAATAGTCGAAAAATTATTAGTCTCCACACACACACATCCATTTTTTCTGTGGTTTGCTAAAATGTTCAGAAACCTCTGAAACGTGAAGATATGCAAAAATTTTCATTTTTGATTTTTGACCCATTACTATAACTTTCTCTACGAGAAGTTAATAAATATTCGGACATTTTATTAACAAAATTTTTACAATTAGCAACTAGAGAAAAACTTTTCGTTAATAAAGCTATATTGAATCTCAAATTATTCTAAACAGTTCAATTATTTTCAAAGATATGTTGCCGATTTTATTTACCATATATCCACAACATGTAGTCATTTAATCAGCGATGCAGCATACCTTTTTCAAATATCGATCCACTTCAGTTTCCAATACTTTTCACTATTATATGTATCAAGTTTTACATTTGTTCAATTTTCGTAACATTTGCCATTTTTTTACTTTCATGTCTTCTTTGTATAACGGACTTACTCTGAACTAATTTTGAACCATTTATTTGAACCATTGATTATTTTCTTGATTATAGTAGATCAAAAATAAAATAATTTGTTTATTCTAGGTATAAATATTGATGTAGGTAAATTTATCTAATTGTAAGTGGAGTTACACTATAAAATGAGATGTGCTCTTTGGCCTTCTTTGTGATTTATGATAAGCCATAGGAAATTTTTAAAAAGAGGAACGTGTCTAAATTCTGTGTACAATTATATATAGAACACCACTGATTAAAGCACTATCTCAAAATTAAACAAACTTGCGTTGCATTTCCTACATTATATCAAAACATCTATAAATTGATAACTTTATCATAAGAAACTAAGTCTTACATTATTACACTATTATATATGTATTTAAGCGTATATTTAATAAGAAGTATTACGACAAATTAAAACATCGATTTTTTTTTCTTATTTCTATCAAGTAAAATTTGGTGTCGATGTCTAAATAATAAAAACAAATAAATATTTGATAAAACATTATTATAAATATTAGTTGTAATCGCTTTATTTATATCATTTTACAGTCATTATAATTACGATAATATATCAATTAAGATTAATATATTATGCATAAAACCAGTTTATAACCAGTTCTATGTAATTAATTTTATTGCTTGCAAGATATTAAATTTATTTTGATATAGTAATAGTATCAATACTATCAATGCATGAATTTGCCAAACTGCAAACTTGGATTAAAATTATTTTATTTTTATTATTGACTCTAGGTTTCTAAATCGATGCTTTGGTCGAACTCTAGTATCAAGCAGTAATAATTTCCATTTTCACTTGAGAATATAGATAAAATTATATTTCAAATTGAATACATTAAAATAGCATGGTTATATTAAAAAAAAATGGCTTATTTTTTCTTGTGTTTTGGGGGAAATTATTTATATTTGTAATGATTTTTAAAAATCGATGAGCTTAAGCCAGTACTACTGATTTCAAACATTTTTTTGTAATTATCAGGTGTTTGATAGATTTTTTATTATGTATTCATTTTTGTTTACTTTCGGATAAAATGATATAAGATTAAAACCTGTCAAAGGTTAGCTTTTAACTTTTACTCTAAATACTTCTAAGAACAGAACAAGGAATTTACTGATAAGAATAGTAGACTTACATTTAATGCAAAACCCTTTTTTCTCATTCTGAGCCCGGCAAAGGGAGCATTCATTCACGTGAGGTTTCTAGGGGGACGGGCGGTTTGACAAAAAATCACGAAATATCACGTAGGGGAATTAGGGTTGTAGTAAGATATCACGTGTATTTATTTTCCAACTATTTTTTTAAAAAAAGTTCAAACATTTTCGAAAAAAAATTAAAAAATTACAGTTTTACGTAACTAGAAATACACGTGATGTTTGATTGGGGAGAGGGGAAAATTTTGAATATCACCATATATCAACACGGTGGAGGGGGGGGGGGTTCAAAAATCCTTAAAAACTCGCTCACGTGATTAATGGACGATGGACGCCCCCAAAGATTGTTTACCTTTTGATCTCTGGCTTCATGTGCTGATATCCCAAAGAGAACCAAACGATTTATTTATTAAACGTCTTTAAAATTAGTAATTCATTATGTCCTTACTCTACATGTCATTTTGCCCATACTATATGGACAAAATGGTTTTTCTAATAGGTAGCATTTTTCCTTAATAAGTGTTTTTATAGTCCTTATTTATTCAAATGACTATTTTGTCGGTAGTCAATGAACCAAAGATGACTAAAAACCATTGAAACTGATTATATCGTTAAATAAATTATAATTGAAAAAAAAAATAAAAAAAACTATGTCATTTTGTCGTTACTTACCCTATCAAAGTATCAGCACAGCAGACTATAGAATTTTTAGGTATAAATCCTGTTCTACAATAATAAAAAATAAGTGTTATAAAGAACCAATCGGATCTTAAACACCTAAATTTCTGATAGCTACTAAATGAAGGTAACAAGAAGTATGTATCATTGATCAATATTCATTTTGCATACTAAACTACATAAAAAAGTATGATATTGTTTTTGATAATTTGTGAATATCATATTATAAATATAGTCTTTCCCGATCAATTGACAACTTTAACATTTTTTTTTTCAAATGATCTTTAGGTTATGGAAAAATTAATACAAATACCAAGTTTATTTTTTACTGACTAAATTTTTATATTTTTGTCTACGAATAAAAAATATGTATTTTCGTTTCTAATTATATAAAAATAAACTCATGAACATAACTATATAATATCGTATATCGATTAATAACCCATTCGATGATATTTTTTATTCAGATGACTGGGTGTACGCTCAGGGTGCGGCTGCTACCCCAATCAACTTATTAGGTGCGATGACTGCACATGGGAAGAAGCAAGGCCTGAAGAATGTGCGCGTCTGCCACATGCACACTGAAGGACCTGCATTATACGCTCAGCCTGATTGCGAAGGGATATTTAGGCGAGTACTGTTTATTTTTATTTATATTCTGAACTAAATCAACCCTTTGGCTAAAAGCGTTGCCTACAGTTGACATGCGTTTGCTTCAATATTTATCACTCTAAAGAAAATTTTTGAGAATTCTAATTTGTTCTTTACATTTTTATTCATTATGATTGAAAAATTTTAATATATGTTGTTGCGCCTGGTTCAGTTGCGCTACTGGGCGGCACACTGTTTCGTACAGCAGTGTCGTAGTGAAATGGTTAATATTTTTTACATTTTGTTTATGGTCAGAATATAAATAAGAGTACCGCTTTGTTAGAATAAATTTCATAATTCTAAACATTTTACTTTCGCTCCCATACTACAAAATCGTTGGTGGCTTTGCCCTTTTAGTGGTTATCCTTTGGGACGACTAGCTGTTCTGTATGATCGTTATAACATTATAATTTGTATAATTTTTTATACTATAAGATTATATACAATACAACTGATTTGACCAAGTTTTTTTTTTAATATCGAATATAAATAAATCTTCTAAATTTATATGTACTTATTATTATCAGATCTGTATCATTCTTCATGGGAGGCAACGTACGTGCAGCTGTGAATGAAGGACGAGGCGATGCAATTCCAATCTTCCTATCAGAAATACCTCTTCTATTTCAAAAGAAAATTATTCAACCTGATGTAGCCATAGTTCATGTAAGGATGTACATTCGTTATCAATGCAACACATTTTTAAAGATACCTACTTAGTCAATTATATTCAATGCGTATAATTTACAGAGTTAGTTTTATTGGATAGTATATAATCTAATTGAAATTCCTATAAGGATCAATATTTAAAACTAGGTTTCTGGAATATTAATAGAATAATAATTGTTATTATACGTAATTAAAATTTTAATAAAGTTAAACCAACTTATTTTTAAAAAAAAACATCTTATTCTGCATACTAGGTTTCTCCTCCAGACGCTCATGGATTCTGCAGTTTAGGTACCAGTGTTGACTGTGCCAGAGCTGCGATGCAAGCATCAAAAGTGATAATTGGTAAAATATACGATTATTTATTTTATTGTATTTTATTATTATTTTTCAAGACTAGTGCTAATTTATTTTTAATCATGCAGCACAAGTTAATCCTAAAATGCCCCGTACATTTGGTGACTCATTGTTACACAAAAGTCACATAGATTATGCTGTAGAAATTGATGAACCGTTGGTAACCCATGGCGGAAAACCACCTAGTGAGGTGAGATATGTTAAGTCGCGTTTTATTTTTTATACTACTGAGATGTAGCCTCACTTTGATATACATATTACTGTATTGCAAAATTTTAAGTGTTTCAATTGAATTCTTTAAAATCTCCTAAAATTATTGTGTCAATAAACAGCTTTATAATAAATGTTCTACATTCTATTAATCAACTTTTACAGGTGGAAACTGCAATTGGTGCACATATTGCAAATAACTTGGTGGAAGATGGTGCCACACTTCAAATGGGTAAATTGAATATTTTAACATATCATTTTGTTTATAATAAATACTATAATGTATTACTAACTTTGTCTGCTTCTTATAAATTGGATATACAGTACAGGCCAAAAGTTTCCGGACACATGAAAAAAATCTCATTTTCTGAGTTTTTAGCTATATTTTTCATATAAAAATAATTTTATTCAAGTTAGTTTTGTACATTCTACGTAGTATTAATATTTAGTGACTGATTTATAACCAATTTGTGTGAAATGATGGACGAATTAGCAATGAAAATGTTAAAATGTCACAGTCGATTTTCCTGAATATGACCACACTTTGCTTTGATCACTGCAGCGCATATTTTAGGTAATCTTTTGACGAGTTTTTGCAATGTTTGCGCAGGTATGTTCTTCCAGGACTCGCTAAGGCAATTCCACAGGGCAGGGAGGCTTGTTGGATGTAAATCCTTCACGCAGTGTTTAAGTGGGTGATTGTGCAGGTCACTCCATTATTTGAAGTATTTTTTCGTCTTGTTTAAGCGTCAAATAATTGGCAAAGAGTCAGGAAGCGTGTTTAGGGTCATTATCTTGTTGAAAAATAAATTTTGGTCCAATTAAATTAAGACCAGATGGAATGGCGTGGCGCTGAAGTATGGTATGATACTGTTCTTTCTTTAAAGTTCCATCTATTTTGACAAGCGATCGGACTCCATTGAATCTAAAACAACCCCAAGCTATCACTGAACCACCACCGTGCTTCACCTTTGGCGAAATGCACTTAGAATTGAGTCTTTCATTACCCTTCCTACGTCGATGATTTCCGAAAAGTTCGAATTTTGACTCATCCGTCCATAAAACTGATTTCCATTGATCGATGGTCCAATTTAAGTGGGTTTTGGCAAATTGCAATTTTTTTTGTTTATTTACTGCTCGCAGAAGTGGTTTTTTGAGTGGCCTGCACAATCGCCGGATCTTAATCCAATAGAGTTGTTGCGGGACGAGCTTAAATGCCGCGTGAAGGATTTGCATCCAACCAGCCTTGCTGCTCTTTGGAATTGTCTTAACGAGTCCTGGAAGAACATACTTGCGCAAACATTGCAAAAACTCGTCAAAAGATTACCAAAAATATGCGCTGCAGTGATCAAAGCAAAGCAAAGCATATTCAGGAAAATCGACTGTGACATTTTAACATTTTCATTGCTAATTAGTCCGTCATTTCTCACAAATTGGTTACAAATCAGTCACTAAATATTAATACTACGTAGAATGTACAAAACTAACTTGAATAAAATTATTTTTATATGAAAAATATAGCTAAAAACTCAGAAAATGAGATTTTTCATGTGTCCGGAAACTTTTGGCCTGTACTGTATGTTGTTACAATTTTTATCATATTTATTAAGTAGTCTTCATATTAAATTTATACGATTTTATCTTTTTTATTCTCTTTCAGGTATTGGTAACATTCCTGATGCAGTTCTTGCCAAACTACATAATCACAAAAATCTTGGAATTCATTCTGAAATGTTTGCCAATGGTGTAGTGTCTTTAGTGAAGGAGGGTGTTGTTACAAATACTAAAAAGTCATTCCATAAAGGAAGAATTGTTGGTTCCTTTTTAATAGGAACTCAAGAGCTTTATGATTTTGTTCATAATAATCCTTCCATAGAAATGTTGAGAGTGAATTATGTTAATAGCACTGCTGTCATTGCCAAAAATCCAAAAATGACAGCGATTAACTCTTGTATTGAAGTAGATCTGACTGGTCAAGTGTGCTCCGATTCCATTGGAACGAGGCTTTATTCAGGATTTGGTGGACAGGTTGATTTCATAAGAGGTGCTGCAGAAGGTTTAGATGGCAAAGGAAAACCTATTATTGCTTTACCTTCAGTTACCAAAAGAAATGAATCCAAAATTGTGCCAATACTCAAACCAGGTAGGTTACCAAATTTAATATATAATATTGTGCACCAACTAGTAATAATAGAATATAAAAGTAATATATTTCTGTTGTTTATTCTGCGTTACATAATATATATCATTTCACTAACAGATGAAAATGTGGATTTTAGTTCTGAATATTTAGAAATGTGTTCATTTTGAAACTGTAGTATATTAAAAATCTGATATAAATTTGAAGTCCCTATAATAATATAGAAGTTCTAAGATGACTTTTCTCATAAATAATTGTTCCTAATTTATTATGTTTCATGATTTAACTTACATTCACTTCAAAGCGTTTGTCAAAGATGATGCCTATTTGCTTATTTTTCTTAATGCATATGGAACGAATAAGAATTGATTAAAATTTTTTACATAAGTTATCATTTAATATATTAAGTATTGATCAATATAAAATATTGCTTTTTTATAACTTATAATGGAGTAAAAAGAACATTATCAAAAATAAATAAAAATAATAATCATCGATATGCATAGCTATTGATTTCATTCAATTGAGAGACATCATATATATATCAAAAAGAGTAAACTAAATTTTTGTGCTTTGCATTGTTTAATTGTAATTTATTAACTAATAATATTAATTGATAGTGCATTCTACAAACTTATAACTTCAATATTTTAGGATCTGGTGTTGTTACTTCCCGAGCACATGTGCACTATGTTGTGACTGAGTATGGAATCGCTCATTTGTTTGGTAAAACATTATTAGAACGAGCATATGCTCTTATTCAAATTGCTCATCCAGATCACAGAGAAAGCTTAGAAAAAGCTACCTTCGAAAGATTCAAAGCCATGCCAGTTAAGAATTAGCCTAAGAAAATATTTAATTCAAATTTACCTAATTTTTTATATAAAAATTTAAATTTCTGTTAATACTAGTGGGCATATTTTTAATTTTTGTGATTCATTATAGATGTATTATTCATTTGCTTGAAGTGCCTATTATCATAAATATAAATTTATGCATTTCAGTCTCTGCCACTGTAATAGCATGTAATAAGTCTTCATAAAAGTATTTTTTGTTTGATAATATACATTTGATTATACTATCTTTCAATATATTTTTAATATTGTTTATAGTCAAATTATTGAATGAATATTTCACATAAATGTCATTTTTTTTTTGTTTATACTATGTTCTGCTCAAAGTTACACTTTTCGGTTAGTTTATCTGTAATTAGTGTTTTCACTTATATTTAGTTAATGCTAATCTCAACTCATAATAAAACTGAAAAAAACCACTGCCACTATTGAGTATTTATCATTTTTGCTCATATTTGGTATTTACAACAAAATATTATCATAATACATTAATAAATTTGTGCCTTCTGGTCACTTTTTATCAAAGTTGCATGGAGATTTTGGGAACAAAATAATTATTTGATTCATTATTATGCAAAATATTACACAAAACGGAATAAACATTTAATTAAAATTTGGTGAACCACTCATTTAAAAAATCTGAAGTAATAAAACAGGCTATATTGAAAGTTTTTGAAAAGGTCAGATATGATTTTTCATAGTCCTAACTTTATATGCATAGCAAGTATAAAAAATACTTTGTACAAAATGGTTCACAGGACTTTTTGAATTCGACATCTAGATTGCAATGTTCAATGGATAATTTAGCTGAAGATTTAATTTCAACATATGATGTCTTTTATACAGTTCATATGTAATATATATTTTGATTATGATAATTTGTATATTATTTATGAAAAGTTACAATTTATTTTTAATCAAATTCATCTTACAGTGCTTGTTAATATTTATGATATGAATTGTTAGGGAAAATATTTCTAATGTATATTTATCACTTGTATGTAAAATAAAAATCAGAACAATATACTAGGTTTTTATTTGATTCATGTTATTGATGAATATTATGTATTTTCATTAAAACCGTGAAAAGTTATATTTCAGTGTGTGTGATGATATACAAATTGCTTATAATGTGTAAATTTAGTAAAAATGCGTCACCTGAGTTATTTTTAGAAAAACTCAGGACTCAATTTCTTCAAACCCTTTTTGGGAATTGAAATGACCACCACAGTACTCGTGGCTATTTGCTTACCGCACGCTCAAGTTCTAACAAAAAAAAGTTCTGTCTAGTTTGAAAATAAGCAAACCAGAATGAGTTAATTGCCCATCATATTATTATAATTTTATATACATAAATTCAAAATTGAATTGGTGAAAAGTTTATTTTTATAGCTGTTGCAGATACAAGGCTCGTCTAAGTCGTCATCAAAACCAATTAGCGTGTGGCCTGCTCAAACAAAGAATCTGCAATGATTTACTACATCAAAACACATAATATCTGACAAGGAGCTATCGCAGGAAAGCGATCCTTCTCACACTGTCGAATAAAATATTCCTGTAAAGTAACTGAATGTACTGTGTGTATAGTTTGCTATGTACAATAAAATAAAACAAAAACTAAAAAAATATTCAAACATTGTGGAGCATTCAAAAGTTCAGAGATATAACCTGCAGACTTTAAAGCCACTATTTAATTAAAAAATATCCTGTGGACGTGAAACGATGTTATTCTATTCAATTAACATAAAACTCTAATTAATACCAATGGCATTTATTTAGATTAATAATACAAATTAATACATTTTTTAACTTATTTTATAACATTCACAAATCAAGAACCTTGATGTTCATGCACACATTTTCAAATTAAATCTTAAATTGTAAGGTAATTAAAAAATAATTCATAGAGTATCATACAGTCATCATATAATCCTTATTTATTCTAGTTTTCCTGGCGTTATTATCTTCTAGAGGCCCAAACATCGCTAATCCAATTGATGGGCGCCAAAATGATTTTATTCGCGGCTCTTATGATAGGCCAAACAGCGACTCGTGCTTTGTTGAGAATTCCCGATGCATAAGCTCGTAATACCAGTCCAAGTAGGAAGTATAATAAGACCATTAAATAGACGATGGTGTCCGACAAAGTTGATCCTCCCAGAACGTCATATATCCGCCGCACGCAACGTCCACCATATAGCACTTGAGATATACAAATTTCGTCTGCAAGGGGTATCATGTCCAGGAGATCGGGTAATACGTCGAAGCTGAAGTGAACTATGGAGCCCCATATTAAGCTCTCCGTCACTTCGACGATCAATTTAACAAGAACAAACTCATACATTAATAGGGGAACGAACCCGAGAATCCTGAACGCCTCCGGATAAATTTTTGCGTCAAATATGACGACCAGTGTAGTTACAAAGAAGAAAAAATTCGCCAGCCATGGTCCTTGATTGAGATGATTTTCTGCAATCATCAACCACATATTCTTATAGTAATGAACTATAATTGTAAGAAATATAGTGTTAGCGTAAACCATGATTTACTTAAAAAACTTGTGTTTAAGTTACGAAACTGGATATAACGAGCGAGCTCTGTACAACTGTATCAAGTTTTGGTTGCAACTAACTTCAATCCCATTTTCAGTACCCTTATTGGTTGTTGAGCGGAATCATAGATAAATGAGCGGGAAAACAAACAAAATATATTGCGTATTGGCGCGCAATTATACTCTTATTTTATCTAAGCGCGCAACAAATATAAATATGAAGTTAGCGAATGTATGAATATGAAAATATAATAAAGTTTAACCCTCCGTCGGTCGGATATTTTTTCACCTTCAACGGTCGGAAAGGTCTGGCTGGACCACCATTCATTTGACATGCATTTATATGGGATGAATGAGTATGAATAATTATCTATTAACGATTATATAAAAAAATCAAGAAATATAAAAAAAATCGTTGCTTTTTTTGTTAATTTTTCTCTTTTAAATCAATGAAAAACAATATTTATTCTTTTTCGGCGCTTTTGAAATGAATGTGTGCATTAAGGTGCGTCCACACCTAACGAACGAACACGAACGAACATGTCGAACAAGAAAATACAAAGAAAAACGAACAGGAACACGAACGAACGCGAAAAATTCCAAACGAACTTGAACAAGCGCTTAAAAGCAGTGAGCGCTTGAATTTTCGTTGTTCGTAGATGTTCCGTGAAACGTCAGTTTTATTATTGATATGGATGTAAGCTTTAATCATACGGCATTTTCACTGGTTTTTGTGTGATTTTTGTTCGTGTATATTTTGTAAATATACTGTAAATAAATTATTCAATTAATTTCACTCAGTTTTTGTATTTAATATTTATATTTTAAGTCGTTTTCTTTCCTCAGCATTCATATTCGGAGCAAGCTGAACAGTCCAGGCTTGAGCTAACTATACTCAATTTTCAAACTCTCATCCTCAACATATATGTTGAATGTCTATGTATGATAACAAGTTCAATATTTACTTGTAAAGACTGCAATTTCTTCTTTACTGCAGCTTCTGACATCCCAAACGTTTTGCCTACACTTTGCCAAGCATCGTTTTTTTTCTAATAATTTTATAAAAAGGGTCTTTAGTCTCCCATATTATAGAAAACTTTTCTATTTCATTTATGAATGATAAAATTACGTCATTTGACCATTCCATAATTTATTCAAAATTTTCAAACTGTACACAATAATTAAAAGTAAATATTATTAAAATTTTCTAACTGTACACAATAATTAAAAGTAAATATTATTAAATTAATAAAATTATTAGTAAATTATTAAAAAATTATTATTAAATTATTAAAATTATTAAAACAAAAATGTTCGTTTGCGTTCGTTGAGACGTCCACACTGCACATACGAGTTCAAACATGAACGAACAATTCCCTTTGATGTACCGACAAGTTGCGGAACATTGCTCGCCATGTTTGTTTATGTTCGTTCGTGATCGTCGTGGCGTCCACATTAAGGTGCGTCCACACCTAACGAACGAACACGAACGAACATAAAAAAACGTACCAGAACGAACGGCAACAGCATAGTGTGGACGCCACGACGATCACGAACGAACATAAACAAACATGGCGAGCAATGTTCCGCAACTTGTCGGTACATCAAAGGGAATTGTTCGTTCATGTTTGAACTCGTATGTGCAGTGTGGACGTCTCAACGAACGCAAATGAACATTTTTGTTTTAATAATTTTAATAATTTAATAATAATTTTTTTAAATTTAATAATAATGTTATTAATTTTAATGTTTGAAAATTTTAATAATATTTACTTTTAATTATTGTGTACAGTTTGAAAATTTTGAATAAATTATGGAATGGTCAAATGACGTAATTCATCATTCATAAATGAAATAGAAAAGTTTCCTATAATATGGGAGACTAAAGACCCTTTTTATAAAATTATTAGAAAAAAAAACGATGCTTGGGAAAGTGTAGGCAAAACGTTTGGGATGTCAGAAGCTGCAGTAAAGAAGAAATTGCAGTCATAGATAAAAGAAGAGTATGATTGCAGTCTTTACAAGTAAATATCAAACTTGTTATCATACATAGACATTCAACATATATGTTGAGGATGAGAGTATGAAAATTGAGTATAGTTAGCTCAAGCCTGGAATGTTCAGCTTGCTCCAAATATGAATGCTGAGAAAAGAAAACGACTCAAAATATAAATATTAAATACAAAAACTGAGTGAAATTAATTGAATAATTTATTTACAGTATATTTACAAAATATACACGAACAAAAATCACACAAAAACCAGTGAAAATGCCGTATGATTAAAGCTTACATCCATATCAATAATAAAACTGACGTTTCATGCTGCGTCCCCACTGCACGAATCCGTGCGGCGAATCCTGTTCGCGACGCACGCATGCGTTGGCTCTTGTGCGCGACGCACACTGCGAGCAATTTGATACATTTGAAATTTTCAGGATTCCATAATATTTTTTTTCTTGATACAGTTCAATTATAAGAAGTGTAAAGAAGTATAACATCTTCTCTACGCATATCCATTTTCAAAATTGAGGATACGATAAAATATCTTAATGCCTTCACTGTACAATTGAACTTATACCGTAGCACAGATCAACGTTTACGTACAAGTTCAAAGAAATAACGTATACGGATACAGAGGCAGGCTGACCAACAATTATCAGTTTTGAATAAAAATTATTACGTCTGTTCTAAATATAAATACTTGTCAGAAAAGACTTTGAGCAAAAATTCAGTCTGCATATTAATAAGATTTTAAATGATATTTAGCGTAATTGCAAATAATACAATATTACCATTTTTTTTTTTTTGAAACATTTAATTTATTTTGAATAATAAATATATGATACGTCATATAAGTAGTAAGAGTATATATATATATATATATATATATATATATATATACATGATAATATCATGATGATATAAAATTAACTCTGAAATATGATAAATAAAGTCTACCAAAATATATTTTAGTTGGATATACATATATTTCAACATATCGATAACTTAATTACCGATGTATTTCCTATACTAATAGTTAGATAAAATTATAATTAGTACATCAATTTTAATGACTGCTTACTTGTTTACATTTTTGATCCGCGCTTTGACGCTAATCCATTAGTGTCGGTTCGGGTATTCTCGGCAGCCCGATGCGTCGGGTTGCTCGCGGCGGGAGCGAGCGCCGCGAACGCAAGCTATTGAAATTTTCGTGTCGCTTCGACCATGTTCGGCAGGGTACGTAATTCTAAAAATAACCCCCCCCTCCCATTTTCAAACAAAAAAAGAAGAAAAAAGTGCGCTATAGACATGCGCAGTGGACAAATTTAAAGGAAATTCGTGCGTTCGCACAGTATCACTCCGCTGCGCAAATTTGTTCGTGACGCACCATTCGCCGCACGGATTCGTAACAGTGGAGACGCGGCATCACGGAACATCTGCGAACAACGAAAATTCAAGCGCTCACTGCTTTTAAGCGCTTGTTCAAGTTCGTTTGGAATTTTTCGCGTTCGTTCGTGTTCCTGTTCGTTTTTCTTTGTATTTTCTTGTTCGACATGTTCGTTCGTGTTCGTTCGTTAGGTGTGGACGCACCTTTATGCTGTTGCCGTTCGTTCTGGTACGTTCGTTTATGTTCGTTCGTTAGGTGTGGCGCACCTTTACTCATCCTATTTTCAGTGTTTGCGATTACCAATAAGTTTGGTAGGTTTTCAAGGAACTCTCGTCATGAAAATACTAACATTCATGTTAGAACACATAGCAAAGAATATAAACAACGCAGTTTGAATAGAAAATACCATGAAAAAAAACAAAATACTGGTTTACATATATCAAAAAGCGTATATTTCATACAAAATAAATGGGTGGTCTGGACAGACCTTTCCGACCGTTCGAAGTATAAAAAAGTTAATATCCTTATAATTATCCTTCTGTACATTTTTTCGTCCTGATTTTTTCATTGATCGACAGCTAATGAAATTTTAGGAAAAGTCAAGAAATTTCAAGTCGATAGGATTACTAGTATTTTTTATTTTTAATTGAAGTCGAAAAAAGTCTGGCCAGACCACGCCGACCGACGGAGGGTTAACAAGACTTTTTGACAATATTGCATTATTGCACTATAGTATATATTAATATATTATTGTAATATAAAAATACAAAATTAAATAAGTTGTCTTAATATTTCACATATTAAGGCAACAAGAAAAGAATACGTTATAATTAATTTATTGAAAGGAGATGGTTTATGAAGTAAATAGAATTTTCTATTTTTAAATAAAAAGCTTTTGGTTGAGCCTCAGAAAAATATTCAAAGGACCGCATGAAGTCCGCAGGCCGTGTGTTTTTTCATATACAGTAGAACCTCGTTTACCCGGCCCTCGGTTATACGGATTCGCGATTATCCGGACAACCAACCGCGTCCAATTTCTATGATTTTTGCATGATTATATATATATATATATATATATATATATATATATCAATGTACAAATAATGTATAAGGAAAGAAGTTTAGTTTTATAATAAACATTATTTTCATTGATATCTATGTATGTATTTGTTATTTTTAATAAATACCCAACATTATTATTCATACACCCGAGTTAATCCGAACTAAGTAATTATTTATATAATATATTATCTTAATTAAATAGATTTTGTAAATTTTACACAATACATTTTTGACGAAGTATTATTCGAATCCTTTTTACAAAAGTACGGTATGTTTAAACATATTTAATCGCATACTGATAATTAACAAATTTACTATCCATAACCATGCAAAGTTTTGAAAGAAAAATGTTATATTAGCTTTATTTTAAGAATCCGACTTGGTTTAGAATTAAGACTCAAAACGTTCAATGTTTTGAAGTTTTCAAACGGCCGAGCAATCTAAAATATTTCAAATCTATGCCTGACCCGCTCCCTATTGTACAATGACAGCAGCTTTGTTATGAATGATAAGTTACCAAATATTACTTATTGATTTGTTACTTTTTCAAGTAGTAATGGCGATGGATTCTTAAAATCACTCAAAATAAATATGATTAAAAGATAGCTTTATTGTGTTGTGATATGATTATGGTCGTCAACAAAGCCATTGTAAGTGAAAGACGTGTGCGATCGTTTATTGGTGAGGTTCTGTTTGTGTCTAATCGTCGAATGTGATTCGTTATATACTGGGCGCCAGTATTTGATCGAGTCGATATCAAATCACTTAAAATATGATCCACGAATCATGATAATTTCAGAAAATAAAATTCTCGATAAACATAAATATATAGTGCAAAAAAATTTGATTGACTTTAGGTGTAATTATGCGGGTTTTCAGAACTAATATGTGATGTTTTTAACAAATATCTGTGTGCCACCAATCGACCTGACTTGCGTCGAATATCAAAAACATGACAGTATAATTAAATTATGTGATATTTTTTGTTAATTATTTTATTGGTAACTTGAAAAAATGTTGTATAGTAATTTTGTTTTCATGATGATTTATTAATAGGTCTAGATTATTTTTTGTTTGGCAAAATTTCTGTATACTGTCATCTTGTTTTGTTTTTGATTCAAAATCAAGAAAGAGGATCTCAGTGTAAGGTTAGTATTTTTAAAATTTATTATGATGAACTAAATTTTTTGTATGTTTTTGTTATGGAACTACATTACCGATGAAACGTGGGTTTGAAAGTGAGGTTATGTTCATAAACTTTGCTAGTTTCGTATGAGTTTTCTAATATATTTTATTGATTGTTTTTAGTATTTTAACATGGATACTCACGACTTACGCAAAGGACCAACTGTAATGTCGCCAAATTGTTCAAATTGTAAGCCAGAACCACTGCCAAAAATGCGTCGCAGATGCAAAAGTGAAACTCTAGATGCTCATCGAATAAATAAGAGGCCACCTTTTTTTAATAGTGACAAATTAACTGCTCTAGGTACAAATAATGATAGCCAAATCGATTATCAAAAAAACAGCAACATAAATGAAAAATCCCCCAAAAAGTATTATCAGCATAATTCACCTAAAGCTGATGCTGCATTTGCCAATGAATTATTTTTCAACTCAAACTTTACATATAAAGATAAGCCTAAATCTTCCTCGGCCTCTAAGACTTATGAGAATGGCTTATATAATATGGATCCAAAAATTTTGTGCAATGGGTTTGATAAAAATTTTAGTACAAATAACAGCTTTAAACCACATGTGATAGACAAACAAGCATTTATTAACCTTCATCCAAAGTTATTTCAAGAGATCTCGCCGTCCAAGCTTGATGCAAAACGAAAAGAGGAAACATATAGGCAGTTTTGTCATGATGTTGATACATTGCGTGGAAAGCTGAATCATCTGAAAAATGATACTAACCAACATATGAATTTAGAAAATTATATCAAGAAAAGCATTATACAAGCGAATAAATACAAAGAGAATGGGGAAAAGGCCAATGAAAATTCATGTTTTAACTGTAATGTTTCAAATCAAACTATCAAACAAAATAGTATAGCTGCTGATAATGTTATGCATCGAACTGCCTGCAGATCTGATAAATTAAAAGATAAATCTGTTAATAATTATGTTCAAAATCAAAGTCCATTGAAATGGCAGGGTGAAAAATCATTCAACTTCCATGCTTTAGCTGTTTTTAAAGGAGTACATGATTCTAATATGTTACTAACTAGTGGTGCTGATGATGATTCACCCAACCAAATTCAGAAAACCAAAACAAAGAGGCGTGTTCGAGCTAAAAGTGAATCTGATACAGTTTCTCAAGTGCAAACAAAGAGGTAAACAAGTACATTCAATTGTTATGTGCTTACATTATTATTACACTTCATTACCTACATAATAATCTTGTCTATACTTACTACAAAGATATAACATGATTATTTTATTACACTCGTTGCGTGTGTGTGTGTTTGTATATGTATATGTGTGTATATATATACAGTAGAATTTTGATTAACCGGACTAATTGTTGTCAATGGGCATTCGGATAATCGAAAATCCGGATGATCAAATGTATGAAGAATAATATTGTGTTTTTATTAAAAATAACAATTACATTCATAGATATCAACGAAAATAAATGTTTATTAAGAGATTAACACTTCTCTATGTTTGTACATACATATTTTCTTCGATTAAATTGCACCATTAATCATGCAAAAATTGGAATTGTAGATATGTACATACATATAAATTGGTGGTGGTTGGTTGTCCGGATAATCTCGAATCCATATAACCGAGCTCCAGATATTCGAGGTTCTACTGTTATATATATATATATATATATATATATATATATATATATATATATATATATATATATATATATATATATATATATATATATATATATATATATACATATATATACATATAATATATACATATATATATATATACTTATATATATATGAGTGAGTTCTTGAGGGCGATACATCAAACAAAGAAAAGCCAAAGATTTATAAAATAATTTTTATTTCCAAACGTTTCGACATTCAATTTAATGTCATCATCAGTGGATCTAAAAACAGTATGAAAATTAGCATATCTAGGTAATTATAATATATGTGGATTGGTAAAGTAACTATACAATAAGAGAAAAATTAACAAACAGCAACACTTAACAACAAACCAAATATAAAAGATAGGAAAGGTAGTAGAGACTAGAATTAAATAAATAATTAAAAAGTATATTATATGAGTGTACTTAAATATTTTTGCCTATACTTTTTAATTATTTATTTAATTCTAGTCTCTACTACCTTTCCTATCTTTTATATTTGGTTTGTTGTTAAGTGTTGCTGTTTGTTAATTTTTCTCTTATTGTATAGTTACTTTACCAATCCACATATATTATAATTACCTAGATATGCTAATTTTCATACTGTTTTTAGATCCACTGATGATGACATTAAATTGAATGTCGAAACGTTTGGAAATAAAAATTATTTTATAAATCTTTGGCTTTTCTTTGTTTGATGTATCGCCCTCAAGAACTCACTCATATATTTCAACATCAAAATTAACTACTAAATTATATATATATATATATATACATATATATACATATAATATATACATATATATATACTTATATATATATATATATATACATATATATATACATATATATAATATGTATAATTTATGTCACTATTTTAACTTACCTATATTTATGAATTTTTTAAAGCAGCCCTACTTGCAATATGGCATTGACCAAACGAACTCATGATGTTTTACCTAAACCTGCTCATGCTTCCAAGCAAATAAGTTCATTACATACAACTCCAAGAAAGGAACCTATTATGAGACCTGAATTAGGTTGCCAAATGGCACTTCATGGAATAGCAGATGATATTCTTAAAGATCTGAAACATGCATATAATAATAAAAATGATGTTACTTGTGATTTTCATCCAATGCAGATATTACAGCCTTCAGTCAATAAGTATTCACCTGTTAAAAAATTAAACCCATTAGATAGCAGTTTTATCGAAGTATCTAAAAATCAAAAACCTGCTTTAAAAAATCCAAGTATTCTTTCATCAACACTAACAGCTGGCACAACAGTATTAGATGATGAACATGAGTGGTAAGAATAACAATTAACTAATAAACATGGAAGTGTTTTTACATAATACTTGTAATCAAATGAGTATTTAAATTATTAAAAAAAAAGTAATATATTCTTATATCATATTCTATTCTTTGTATTTATAAATATAGAATGAAATGAGAAAAACAATTTTACCAAAAGTAATATTTAAAACAACAAACAAATTTAATATTTAATGTTTAGACTATTTAAAGATTAACATTTTTATAGTGGAATGGAGATGTCTGATGGCCTAGGTTCAGATTCTGATGGAGGTTGCAGTGATTCGGATAATAACGAAACAAGCTATACATTAGATAACTTATGTGTCTATGGTGATTTAGTTGCACAGGGTAACATCCTCTTATTTATTTATTAAATAAAAAATTCAATTGTATTCGGAGACCCCAAGCATTCAATAATTTTCAAACATTTTTATAATTATAATTTATTAATTTTGAACATAAAAATATATGAAGTTCAGGATATTTATAATTTATATTATTGTGTTTTAGGGGATTCTTTAATGGGTTGTCCTTTTACACCTAGCCTTTTTCCTAATGTACCACCATCTATAAATTTTGCTGATCATTCTGCCAAAACATCGACAATGCCTTTGAATGTTTATCGGATATTGAAGTGGAAGCTAACAAATATCACGCCTATTGTTGTCAGAAAGACTCTGCTAAATTCAGGATTTCGTCTTTTGAGAAGTAAGTTATATAAGTATTATTGATAAGAGAATTTTTTATTTAATTTTGTTGTTTTTGGAATCGGAATGAATAATATTAAATAAAAAGAGCAAAAAAAAAAAATAACAAAACCAAAAATACATAGTTATTTAATAGTTTAAGAAATTATTTTAAGGAGTATAATTGGATTACGGAATTATTTTATTTTATATTGTTTTATAGACACAAATGATTGGATGGGCACATGGGGTAAACACATGAAGAGCCCTTGTTTTAGGACTCTTAGAAGCCATCAAAAAATTAATCATTTTCCTGGTACATTTCAAATAGGTCGAAAGGATCGTCTTTGGAGAAATATGCACAAGTATATTATTATATATTACAGTGTATTCATATTTTTATCATATAAACTTAAAAATAAGCATCCCTTAACTTCAGATGTATCTTAAAATTTGGAAAACGTGAGTTTGGTTTCATACCTAGAACCTATGTTCTTCCACAAGATTTAAAATTGTTAAGGCAATCTTGGGATCATTATAGTCAACTTGAAGAAAAATGGATTATTAAACCAGTAAGTTCAATTTATAGTTTTATAAAGTTATATTACTACTTACATCAAATAAATGAGGTAAAATTTTAGCCTGCTTCAGCAAGGGGGACAGGTATTCGAGTAGTTCACAGATGGTCTCAGATTCCAAAACGAAAACCCACTGTTGTTCAAAAGTAAGATTGAAATTACTTTGTTCATAGCTTTGTTTATATTTGACATTACAAATTTTGAAATTCAAATCAAAATTTTTATGAATTTTAACTGATACTATATATTTATTGCATCAATTTATTTTTGAAAATGTTTTTTCATTTATAAGGTTTTAATGATTTGAGACTAAGATATTATATCTTAAAACTACTTTATTTTCTGAATTTGTTGACCCTACAATTATAATTTTAAGTATCAGAATTTTAAATTGAATTTTATATTATGACGACATTTTAATTATTCGACAGTTTTAAAATGTTTATCTTATTTTCCATAGCAAATGGTTATTTTGCATAACTTTGATATGTTGAAAATTGTTAATTTTGTTATTTCTGTTCTATTGTAATAATGTTATACTTACATACATTTTAATTTTAACAGATATATAGCTCGACCTCTATTGATTAATGGCAGCAAATTTGATTTGAGATTATATGTGCTTGTAACTTCAATGCATCCTCTAAGAATATATTTATATCCAGAAGGCTTGGCTAGATTTGCTTCAGGTTTGTTAAATATAAAATTCAATTAGTTTGGCTCTTGGCTGGTTGATGTAAGTCTAATATAATTGAAGTAAATTAATAATTTGATATGTGTTAAATTCATAAAAGTAAAATTTAAATCTTGAGTTTTAGTAGCTATCATATCATTAAAGAATGTAATTTTTGCAAATAATATATTTATAAAATCTTGTATATGAGCAATTCTGTCAACAGTCATATTTTTCATAATTTATATTTTTTAAGTAAAGTTTTCTGTTAGACCTTTTTTGTCAATTCAGTCAAGGGTCATTATTGACTTTTAAAATGGTTATTGACATGTTCATATAATTTTAGTCAAATACAATGATGATCCTACTTATTTAAGTGATCGATACATGCATTTAACTAATTATAGCATTAATAAGCTATCAACAACGTACAAAGCTAATGAAGATGCTAAAGCTTGTGATGGACATAAATGGTATGCTGCTTAAATTTATTTATGTGAAATTTGTTGAAATTATTATTTTTTCTTATTTTTATAGACAAGATTTATTTCTCTTCAGAGTTATGATTTTCTTTCATAACACGCCTTTGTCATTGCAGAAGAAAAAAGTTTAAAATGATATTTAATTACATATATGAATGAACTTACATTATAATTAAATTATTATTAACGGTTTAAGGATGACAAAATCAATACACTAATTCACATTATAGTTGAGAACAATTACACTAATTCAACTTTTCTTTTACATAAAATCTGTTTTTTTTGGGTCTTATTAGGTTATATATATATATATATATATATATATATATATATATATTAGGGTGGTCCTTAATAAGGACATTTTCGAATTTCCTTGCTCCCAAGGGCTCAAATGGTTCCAAATTAATAAAAAACAATTCTCTGAAAGTTTTAGCTCTTAATATTGTCTTTTAGATAGAGCGCAATTCAATCAAAGTTTTGTATGGAAATAGCATGAAAAAATTTTGAAAAATTTTGCAGAGCGTCGAATTTTCAATAAAAAAAATTACACGAATTTTCACTTTTAATTCATTTGTCGCTAAATTATACCTAAAATTTTTTTTTTTAATTTTCAAAATTTTTTCTATGCTATTCAAAGTTGATTGAATTGCGCTCTATCTAAAAGACAACATTAAGAGCTAAAACTTTCAGAGAATTGTTTTTTATCAATTTAGAACCATTTGAGCCCTTGAGAGCAAGGAAATTCGAAAATGTCCTTATTAAGGACCACCATAATATATATATATATATATATATATATATATAGATATAGAGATAGATATATATATAGATATATATCTAGATAGAGATATAGAGAGAGAGATATAGATAGATATATAGATATCTATCTATATATATATCTATATAGATATATATCTAGATATATATATATATTATATATATATATATATATATATATATATATATATTTATATATATATATATATATATATATATATATATAATTTACTAATTCTTCAGGACACTTTCTTCTTTATGGAATTATTTATCAGAGCAAGGGGTGAATGTAGAAGGATTACGGAAATCGTTAGCCGACTTGGTGATACGAACGATTGTGTGTGGTGAAAGTACTATTCAAGTTTTGAGTCGATTGAATATGGCAAGCCGTTACAATTGTTATGAGTTATTTGGCATTGATGTATTGCTGGATTCTGAGCTCAAGCCATGGTTACTTGAGGTACGTTCAAGTTAACTTAAAAGCTCTGCTTCCTAAAATTGTATGCTTGTCTTTGAGTATCAATTTGAGAGTATGTATGTATGTATTGGTATATAGTATGAATATATTTGCAAACAACTATTAGTCTAGATTCAACTTTACTGAAGTGTTATTACTATTGCATCATCTAACTTCTGACAAATGCCTATTATAAATGTAAAAATCATTGATTATTATAAACTTTAAATTTTTATATTAGGTAAACATTTCACCGTCGTTGCATTCAGCTAGTCCTCTTGATCTTCATGTTAAAGGTCCACTGGTTAAAGCACTGTTTAACACAGCACTATACAAAATACCTCCAAAATTAACAGAAGGTGAACAGCAAAAAATACTCAAGGAATTTAAACTTGATGTAAGTGTTTTTTTATTTTTGTGGTTAAATAACTGAGCATTGCTCTAGCTTTAAAATATTATATAATGAAAACGTAAAATGTTACTTAGCTATAGCTTTTGTTGAAACTTGTTTTTAGTAGTCCTGTATATATTACAACATAATATTAGTATAATGCAAACATGTTATGGTTTATATGTTTGATTTGTTAGTGCTATATATTTTGATTGTTAATTAAGAATTTCTTATTAAAGGGTCCGTTGTGTTATGACAAAAGATTATATTGTACTACTTTATCAAGACAAGAAAAAGAAAAACATTTGGAATTTGCAGCAGTAGAGAAACGTAGTGTGGTAAGTGTTAATTCAGCATATTTTATATTAATTATCAAAAACATCATTTTAAAATAATAAATTAAATTTACAGTATCTTTACACTATATTGGAACATTTAACTCCTGATGATGTACGGCATTTAATACAAGCTGAAGACGAATTAGTACATTGTGCACCTTTAGAGAGAATATTTCCTACAAGTACAACACACAATTATTTACAGTATTTTGAATCTCCACGTTACTACAATAGATTATTTGATGCCTGGGAACACAAATATGCAAAGAAAAGGAGTGATGGTAAATATATTTTTAAGTTTTAGAATATTATTGAAAGTAATATTTATTATGAATATTGATCTATACAGCATTTATATATAAATAACAAAAATTGAAATGAATTGGAGATCATACCAGGGTCGATGTAATCAAATATATTATTTGGATTAAATGTTAAAGACTTAGTTTCTTTCTCTTGAATTTATTTTAAATTAATTTGTATATAATATGATATTGAAGTTAAATTATATATATTTGCATACATCAATTGGCATCTATTATATTGTGTAAAATAATACTAATACTAATAATTTGTATTGATGTAGGTGTAGCACTTTTAAGACGGCTGTGTGCAGATAATGTTCATTTGGATGTACCACCTCATTCAACAATTTCAAATGTAAGTTCTTGATAATACTTATGTTATTAATTGTAAAATAATTATCAAAGAAAGTTATCATTATACTAAGCCACTAAAGAAACTGAAATTACCTCACCTCTTTCTTTTTCTTATTAAATGCCCATTTCAATGTTTTCATTTAGTGTTTATTGCATATAAACATTCAGATTTTTTTTTTTAATTTTTCTGCATATTTTCATTGTTATTTTTTACCTAATTTTCATGCTGCAAATTAAGTTATTATTTGTTATTCAATGTATTTTAAATTAACATAAAATTGCAACACAAATTAAAAGTATTTTATGTATCATGAATGATTGTTATCTCGATTTTATTAAAATAAATTTTTTTCGAATATAAAAATTGAGGGTGTCTGGCGTGTTATGAGAGGAACGTACTGGCGTTGGCGAACTCTTCAGTGCAGTAAGATATACTGTGAAATATAAATGTTAATAGTTTCATAGGTGCCAACATTTTACTTAGGCTATCCTCCTTATATAGTTTTATACTTCTTCTAATATACATATATATTTCTAGTCACATAGATTTAAAAAAAAAAATTGAATAGTCCGGATAATACATGGGTATGTAGTTTAATAAAATTTAGACATAGGTTTGGTATAAAATATATAATTTATATGAATTTAGTGAATTTTAGTTAATCAATGTTTAGCTTTGGGTTGAATAGGCCCAATTTAGATCTTTAGCTGTATGGATTCGATGATCTCAACTTCAATAACTGACCATTTTGAACATAGTACAAAACTGTGCATTATTATTTGCTTTTTTTATGTTGCAATAGTATATATATATATATATATATATATGTATGTATGTATGTATGTATTTATAGGTACTAGATATCAGTTAGATATTAATATTAAAAAAGCAAAAAAAATATTTATTTTTTGGTCAAATGTGTATGCTAGAGTTTTTGGGCCTCAAGAAATCCATATATTTTTTTGTACAAGTTATTACTATCAGAGTATACTTACTCTGCATGTTCATTTTCTACATAATTGTTTTGCTGCAAATATATATTTTTTTGTTTTTCTAATACAATATCTAATTTGATACTTTAATATTTGGTAAAAAAAAGCCTATATTGAAAATTTTATTGTAAAACTTTCCTACGCGCTACG
Organism: Ctenocephalides felis; assembly: GCF_003426905.1. Lineage (NCBI taxonomy): Eukaryota > Metazoa > Arthropoda > Insecta > Siphonaptera > Pulicidae > Ctenocephalides > Ctenocephalides felis. The sequence goes on from NW_020538040.1 coordinate 67,950,402, forward strand.
GTTTTTTCAGCAAAGTTTCTTCAAAAGATCTTCAAAATTGAAGTATAAAGAAATCCAATATTTTTGCAATAGTTGGCTTTAATTATCTGTATCTTGTGTTGTATAAATTTAATTGGGTTCTACTTGGCGGCGTTAGAAAGATGAAATTGTATTTAATACGCGCAATTTTGATTTAGGCAATTTATTTGGGTAATTTTGATATTATATACGCTCGCGCTCTGGATGGCCAATTATCGAAAATGTCGACAAAATCATGGATTCAAACCGTCATGTTAGTCGATTTCGATTAACTAAGAGCTGAAAACTGTATGAGAAACCGTTTGTCATTTGAATAAGGCTAGACACACAAGGAAGCTCGATGTATGGATGGCACAAGAAAACCTGGGCCGAAATTTCAATCGCAAGGAAATCGCCACATTTTTGAAGCGATTGGTGACTGGTGATGAACAGTGAAAACTGTAATGTTCGAATCGCAGAGAATGGGCAGAAATGGGGGCCAAGCCAGGATTGGTATGTGGTGAGATTAGCAGTAAATTATATGCTGTGAGATGATCTCCTATGGCAAAACTCTTGACTAAGACTGTCAACAATTGATCCGTCTAGAGCAAGCAATAGTCTAGAAGTGGCCAGCTTTGGGCAATAGGAGAGGGATGGTGTTTTATCAGGACAACACCTGGCAACACACATTTGATAGTGACACGCCAGAAGCCTAGGGATTGTGAGGCCCGGGATTGGGAGGTTTTTATGCATCTATCTTATAGTTTGGACTTAACACCAAGCGATTAACATCTGTTCCTGTTCATTGCAAGCAGTTTTGCGGGTGAAAAATTCACTTCAAGAGAGGATTGTAAATAATCGTCTGTCTCGTTTTTTTTTTGCCAATAAGGACGATGGTTTCTATAAGAGAGATATAATCATATTACCTTCAAAATAGCAACAAGTTATCGAACAAAACGGCGCATGATTGATCTGAATTGGATCATTTTAACTATAGTAGTTATTAGCCTTAATTTCATGCAAAAATAATGGATTTCTTCTAATAATGTATTATAAATGCATATATATATATATATATATATATATATATATATATATATATATATATTTGAGCCCCCCATTTGAGCCATTGGGAGCAAGGAAATTCGAAAATGTCCATATTAAGGACCACCCTAATATATATATATATATATATATATATATATATGTGTGTGTGTGTGTGTGTGTGTAAACAGTCTAATCGGGCTTAACATCAATAAAAACATGATTTTCTTTCAAAAATTTACTTTACAGCCATACATTTCGTTCGTAATCCTAGCCTTCATTTAGTGGAAACTAAAAATAAATTTAAAAACTTAAACAATGTATGTCTTCAACCAGTTTACGGTCAACACATATATTACACGCTATCTTATTGTGAGTTAGTATTTTGTGAAATATTGTTTAATTATAAGTTTAATGTTTATATTACATAGTGTAGTGCATCACGATCCTGATTCCATGGATTATTGAATTTTCTATTTTAATACTAACATTAATTAATCGTAAGTATTTTTTACTCTTAATAATTTTTGTTATTCCCAGTTCAATATATATTCAAATTCAATAGTTTTTAATTTGATTTTTAGTTTCCACTGAATAAAGGCTAGGATTATAGCTGAAACGCTATAAAATGGATGTAAAATAAATTTTTGAAAGTAATACATGTTTTTATTGATGTTTTGCCTGATTATTAGACTTTGTTTATATATATATATATATATATATATATATATATATATATATAAAGTGGTATGGGGTATCTATATGATGTATATATGGTATGCATGCCCTTCTTATGGAGTTATATCACAACATGTTTAATTTCAACTAATTATCTCCTAAACCATTTAAAATATATATTTTATTTCGCCTTCCTACCACTGTACAAAAATTTCTAAAAAAAAAATCGCTTAAACATCATCTAAAATAACAAATACTATTAAATCAGACTTACTAACAATGAGAACAAACCGTTCCATATTTTTGTAATCGAAATATTGCGAAAATATTAAAAAAAATATATCGTTTTTAGTGACAAGCATTTGTGCCAGGCAATCAGAAAGTTTGATTTTGCAGTCCCTCACGAATTAGAAATACAAGTTGGAAATCATTAATCTTAGAAGCTGTTTTACCCACCTTTGGATTTTTGCATTCGGCAATTCTCCTTTGTAACTCACAGTTTTATATAAGATATCATAATATGTGCCATTTTTAGATAATTATTTAATAGGTTTTTGTGATATTCTTAAGAAATAGCAAAGATTCAATTTTAAGAGAGTGAGAGAGTGTACATTGCAATGGTTTTGATATCATAGAACAGAGTTGTGCGAGTTCTAAAATCATATATAAAAAATCAATCAAAATAATTTTATTTTTAGTAATGTTTATATACATATATATATATATATATATATATATATATATATATATATATTTACGAGGTCTGTTCAAAAAGTACCCGGAATTTTCGTTTTTTCAAAAAAATATTTATTTATTCGTCTACATTAATGTGGTCCCCTTCAAAGTAGTCCCCCCCAGATATAATACACTTATGCCAGCGTTTTTTCCAATTTTCGAAGCACCCTTGATATTCACTTTTTGATATGTCCTTGAGCACTCTCAGCGATTTTCTTCAATCGAGGAAAACCGCCGTCCTTTCATGGGTCTCTTCAACTTTGGGAATAGGAAAAAGTCACACGGAGCCATATCTGGTGAATTTTTGCACTTTGCAACACTTTATTTCATTTTTTACGCAAAATTTAATACAAATTCTTTGACTTTTCAATTCTTTCATTGTAAAAATCGCCGAGCTCAGAAAAGCACGTCGAACCTTAGCGACTACCACAGACAAAGTAAACAGTGAATATAGCTGAAAATTTCATCATACTTTAGGGGCATGTATACCAACACAATAAAAAAAAATTTTGACAATCAGACACTCCAGACCCGCGAAATTTAATTATTAGTAATTCCGGGTACTTTTTGAACACACCTCGTATATATATATATATATATATATATATATATATATATATATAGGGGATGCAATATGCTGCTTATACCCAGCTTAGATTAGATCGCTTTCCTAGGTATGTTAGGCTCAATAATACTAACTTGTACCTTTTGTATTCCTTTTGCCCACGTGGTCACCATTGTTAGACTTTCCTTTATGAGGAGAGAATATAGCTACTAATATGCTCTTTGAGCCAACTTTGACTTCTTGCAGTGTAATTGTCTTATTGAACATTGTCTTTACATTATGTATGTATGCAAATGGGTATGTGTGAGTGTGTGTGTACATTGTTGTTAGGTAGAGATTATGTGGCGTTGCGTGGCGGCTAGGGTTCCTCACAATTTAATATTATGCAGTATTTATAACCATTTTCACATAAAAAAATGTTTTCATCTGAAAATAGTTCTTAGGGGCTCTGCAGTGGCAACAGGGAATCTTATTAACTTCCCATAGGGTAAGTTATAGTAATCGCAAAAAAATCGACAATTGACAAGATGAAGAACTGATTGAATTTTTGAGAAGGCAGGTCCAGCAGTTATGGACTCTCAAAAAATAAGTAAAATAAATGCCATTTTGCGGTTAAAAATGTTCATTGGACATATATACATCAAATTATCAGATATTTTATAGAGATTTTAATAATGTGTACACATTTTGTGTATTTTTTATGGGATCCGTACCAAGATTTTTAATTTTAAAATTCACGTATATGTTTCAATCGATTCGTATTGTTAAGATGACATGCTGATTAGTTTTTAGACATAAGCAGGTCTAGCCATTTCGAAGATAAGGGATAAAAAGAGCCAAAAATGTGAGAACGGATTTTTTAAGAGAACGGATCATCCGATTAAATTAATTCAAAAAACACTTTGCTTGAGTAGACTAGACGGTGTGCAAAATATGCTTTTACAGAAAATTTCATAATTTTAAAAATATTCAAAAAATTCAAAGTTTCAAGAAATTCAAATTTTCTAAATTTTTCATCATTTTCAAAAAAAAAGAAACTAAATTTTGAAAGATTTCAAAAAATATCAAAATTAAAAAAAAACGATTTTTTACAAAAATTTGAGAGTTTTTCAAAATTTTTCAAAAAAATCAAATATTTTCAAATTCTCAAAAATTAAAAAAAAACTTTTTTTTTATAAGAATTCCAAAAAATTTCAAACTTCTAAAACAAATTTCAAAATTTTGAAAAATTTCTAAATTATCAAAAGAAATCAAATTTTAAAAAAATGAACAAATTTCTTATAAACATAGACAAAGTTGTCCGTAGAATACGCTTGTCGCCTAATTTAAAAAAGACATAAGTTTACAGTATGTATATATAATAAATAATCTAATTGAAATTATTCAAAATAATTATTGATTATTTTCATTTCTCGAATGTTTAATTACGGTACGGAAAGTTCCAGCAATTTGCCTTAAGGCACGATGCTATGCGCTCCACTAGTTAATTTAATTACTATTATAATTCTTGTGTGTGTGTATCTAGATCTAGATATCTATAGAAATTTATAGATAGATATAGATAATTTATATAAAACAAAATTTAGAAAATCAATTTAGCAATCAATCAAACGTTTTGAGCTTTCTTTTCATTTTCTGTAAAATTTGTATAAACTCCCAACAATAATTTAATATTAAAATAATATAAACACTAATACTTAGCGATTGTGTTCATAAAAATTGATTCATAGTACAAAAGTTTAACAGTTCATGAAGAGTTAGCACATAAATAAATGTTGTTTAAATGTTGTTTCGTATTGAATGTCAATTGATGAGTAAAAACGCTTCTCTAGAATAGCGTTTGGTTGGTTTTATTTGTGGTTGTAGCTTTCTGGTGCTGGTGGTTGTAGGGCTCCATCACCGCTCTTAAACCGGTGGGAGAGGTGCGCCATGCAAGGGATGCGGCCGATGAGAAACAGAGCACCCCAAATGCGAATGAACCCGCCGTCACATCTTTTCAAATTCAGAGCCAAGAAGCGCAATTCTAGCCGGGACAAGTTCTTCTCTCTGGGATAGTGCAAATAAATATACATATGCCATGGATTTGAACAATTTGATTGTTAATTAAAAATATAAGGAAAACTGAAATTGATTTTAATTTATTTTATTTGTTATCCATTCATTTCACTTCTACCTTTTTAGGAGCATTCCTAATATAAATTTGATCTTCAGATCTCATATGCTCATAATTTATCGTTTATTACACAAAGTGCAGACTGTCTATTCAGGTGTGGTTGGCAGTATATGCTTCGTTTTTTGCTGCTTAATAAGCATTAGTATGGGGAAATTTTGTATCAGTTTAATTATTGAAGTGCATATTTATTTTCGATCAACTAAAATTTAAATGCAGTGTGGTTGAGGTGTTTTTAATGACATGAATTGGCAATATACTTATTTGTTCATTTACTTATCTAATTTGGTTGATTAAGTATAAGTGAGCTTTCTTGTAGTAAAATTCCTTTTAAAGAATAGGGTTTTTATACATGGTTTTTTTATTTTACTGACAGGAGTTAAGGTTCTTAAATTCAGAAACTTTAAATAACTAAAATATTTATATGTATGCTCTATTGGAAAACCTTTTAACTTAGATTACATTATTAATAAGTTGTTCAACTTTTTTTTTTTTTTGCTATTATTTAAGAATTGAAAACAGGACTAAAACTTTTTTTTTCATTTTAATTTTAAAATGAATGGTTTAAGTCAATACATGTGACATTTACACTTAGAACAGAGACCAGTGAGAATAGGAAACACTCAAGTACATTAAGAAGACCATGTGAAATATCTCGGCATAATACCTCGATAGAAAATTTAATTGGCAAACTCACATCGAAAGAGGCAACAGCTTGAGATAAAAACCAAAAAGCTTTACTGGTTATTATGGACTAAATCCTAACAAAGCTCATACAATAAGTCACTTTTATATAAAACTTTATTCAAACCAATTTGGTGCTATGGAATACAATTGTGGGGCAGTGCTCATAAGACGAATATAGAAATAATACAGAAATTTCAGAACAAATTTTTGAAAATTGCCTTAGAAGTACTAAAATATATCCCGAACTGGCTAATTCATCTCGACACAAACACACCTAGCATAAATTCTCATCATTCACCCAAATTCACTAGCAAACTGCCTAGTTACAGAGAACTATCGACGAAGTTTAGAAAGAAAAGCACCACTGGATTTAAGTCATCAACTCTCCTGATAAAAATTGAAATAACTTAGTCATTTGTAAGAAATTATTCATAAATAAATAGTTAAGATTATATCATTATCAATAAAATATTGTTAATATTATAACGAATGGAAAAACAACTATTGAGTTGTTTTTCCAACATGCCCATTTAGTATACAATGTCCCTTCTAGGCTGACAATTGTAAATTCCCCAAATTTATTAAATGCCCCTAACTGGACAGTTGCAAATAAATTAGAGAATAAAAAAAATTAAAATGATTCAGATTTAAATATATATTAAAAATAAGAACATTCAAAAATCTAGGACAAAAAATTAAAAACAGGGACAAATATTGCTTCTAAAAAAATTTGGCACATTGTCACCTTAATTGTACAAATGGAAACTGACGATGTGCAAAGCTAATTAAATTTATTTCTAATATTTATTACAATTATTCACTATTATACATCTCTAAAAGTAGCCAGGATAAGGATCTGTGTGATTTTTTCTCAATACGAATTGAATTTTCCTATCCATGTCTTCATTATAAATGGCCTTGCACTTTTCATAATTTACTCGTCTGCGAGTCTGAAATACAATTGTATTGTCACCTTTATTGTATACATATCTAAATCGTGCCTATTACTCAGAGAATTCAAAATGAAAAGATTTGCATTACTAAATTATTACACTGGTTCATGCCATTGATAATGAGGATGGTGTACAAAAAGCATGGGATTCAAAGCATTCAAAGCTCATAAATATATAAACTGAAATATTTACCTGATAAGGCTTTTCGTAATATCTCGTTCGCCTGAATTGATCGAATATTCCTTCTTTTCCTAGAATTCGATTTAAAATTCGACAAGCTTCTTCTATGTTTCCATCCTGAACTAGAACCGTTCTTGCTAAAAATCGAACGTGTCGCATTTTCTATATTTTGTTAAATAAACTTTTTTCACATAAATATATAGTTTTGGTTTAAGCACAAACACATGTATGTTCAATTGTTCAATTCAGATGTCAACTGATTGTAGGTTATGTTCATTTTGAGCTCAGTGTTTCCTAAATTATTTCTAGAAACTTATGTTTTAATAATATATTCTATTTTAAATGAATGCCTAGATGAATATACGAGTATACTAACATTTTTTGATTATACATATTCAAAAAATAATAAAATAAATATTGTATTTTATGAGGCACGATAAACAATTCACTTATTAAATAAATAGTATTCCTTAGAAAGACTGCCTCCTTTTGTTATAAAGAGAATTTACCATGAAATAAATTATAACAAATTATTGATTATTAACTTCCCGTAGGGTAGTTATAGTAATGAGCCGAAAATCGAAAATGAATTTTTTTGCATTTCTTCACGTTTGAAGGTTTCTGAATATTTTGGCATACCTCAGAAAAAATGGATGTGTGTGTGTGTGCTTTTGTGTACGCATTTTTCATGATTTTTGTGTGTCCGATTTGAATGGTTCAAAAAACATTGGATCCCTATTGATAGGGAGATGTGCTGATTAGTTTTTGACAAAGGGACATGTCCTGCAGTAAGACTTAATGACGAAGTTATAGACCAAGCAGATACAGTCAAATATCTAGGTTTACACCTGGACAAGAGACTAACCTGGAAAGAACACATTAAGAAAAAGAGAAAGCAGCTTGAAGAAACCAGAAGAAGATATCATTGGCTCCTTGGACGAAAATCAAAACTTGACACTCATAATAAAATTTACCTCTATAAAGCCATCATCAAACCAATTTGGACATACGGCATACAGCTATGGGGATCAACTTCCAACTCAAACGCTTTAATAATTCAAAGATTTCAAAACAAGTTATTAAAAGAAATTTTGAAAGCACCAAAGTATGTTCCAAATTGGTTAATACACAAAGACTCAGGTACCAGCACAGTTAAGGATGAAATAATCGCTTACTCACACAAATATAGAAATCGCCTAGCTGACCACCCGAACTTGCTCGCGAGAAAACTTCAAATCAACTCTACCAGGGCCCGATTTAAAAGAAAATTTCTTCTGCACTAATCAACAATAGATGAGACCATTCGACAAATCACTGGCAATGGTCAGATGATTTGTATTTTGCCAACGCCTTCAGTTTCATGTCAAATATTTTACTTGTTGTCCGTTTCAGGACAGTTGTAAAAATTATTAAAATAAAAAAAAAAAAAAAAAAAAAAAGTTTTTGACAAAGTCAGGTCCAGCAGTTACGGAGATACGGAGCAAAGAGTACAGAAAATACAAATCGAGTTTTTGAGAGAACGGAGTGTCTGATTTGAACGATCTAAAAAACATTCAATTTGTAATGATTGGGAGAAAAGGTGATTAGTTTTTAGCAAAGGCAGGTCCAGCCATTTCGAAGATACAGAGCTAAATGTGCAAAAAATGGCAGTTTTTGAGAGAACTAAGCGTCCAATCTGAATTATTCAAAGAACTTTCTGCTTGTTTCAATAAAATCATTGCTTTCGGGAAAAAATTTTTTGTTTCTAATTTTTTTTTCAAAAAAAACTTTTTTTCATAAAATTTTTTATTTTGTATATCGAAAATAATTCAGGTTTTAATTTTAATTCTGTTCTAATATACTTTAAATAAATAATTTCAACTTTGCAATTCAGTTTATATAATTTTTATAAATATTAGAGACAATAAATAATAATATTCCTCGATCATTTCGTTGCGGTACGGGAAGTTCCAGCAATTTGCCTTAAGGCACGATGCCATACACCACTAATTTAATTTTAGTGCTTGTGAGTTTTTACTTATATAAAAGACGTATTATAAATTAATAATAGTCTATATTTTTTTAATAATATATGTTATAGTCCTTGAAAGTTTTACAATTTTAATCTAAATATGCTCAAATTTTACAAAAAAAAAATTTCAACGGAGTCAATACTTTAAGAAACACTGCTCCAAATTTGTAATTTAAATCCTACACTTGCAGTATGGAATTTAAGGAGTTTTTTTATCAGGTCGTTAAAAATTAATATTGGTTAATGTTTGCTAAAACTGTATTTTCGTATTCAATAAACCCCAGTAGACCCCAGATTAAAATTAAGAGGTTTTTGGTTAAGATATTGACTTAACTCGCTGCAATAGTTGTTCCAATTAGAATCTTGTTGGTAGTTCTGACATATGATATTTGACAGATGTTTCATAGTTAACTGTCGGAAGAAAAACATCTGTGCAAAAGGATTATTTAATTTTTAAAATGTCGAAATCTCCGAACGAGGATCTCTTGGATACATATAAGATAATAACGTCAAAATTGAGAAAGTATGATATAAATAAATTTGTTCCATTAAACCTGATGTTATTCTTTTTTGTTTACATTGCTTTGTAGGCGTTTTTTACGTAAACCAAATGTAGCAGAAGCTTCTGATGAATTTAATTCCCTAGCTATTCGTTGTGAGAGATCACAGGCTCTTGAATTTTCTGGTTTGTGCTGGCTGGGTGTAGCAAAATGTGAAGGGTCATTAGGTATGTTTTAGGTAAAAATCAGGCTGACATCACCTATAACCATTTACAATTATTCTATTGTTAAACAGGTAACTCATATTTAGAAATTGAAAGCTTACTGAAAGCAGCTCATTCATTTAACAACTCAAGAAATTTTAGCAAAAAGATTGGATGTAGCTGTATGAGGCATGAGATTACTAATGTAATTACTTGCACCTGCATTTTATACAAGAGATTAAATTTAACAATTTTATTATATATAGGCAAGCCTTAACTGTTATCATCATGCCATATCAAGGTTTAGAGAAAATTCACCATTATGTGTCGCATCACACATTGAGGCAAAAAATGTTTTAAATGATCAATTAGTTAAGGACATTGATTTTAATCAGATAACGCAAATTCATCCTGCATTGACTATACATACATTAACGTCAAGGTTGCAGCAATTAATTGATAATGGTGACATTTACATGAACACTGAGTTTAAAATAATTAAAACTTGATTATATGGATATAAATATTTTAGGTGATTACACCAATGCATTAGAGGTTTTGACACTGATGGATTCAAGTATAAATATATCTTCTTCCTCTGGAATTTTTAGAGATCTACTGATCAGGTTGTCTTATTAACCATGGAAAAGCATGTGTATTTAAAATACAAATGATAGTCATCGTTTATGATATAAAAATCTGATTAATTTTTCTAATAGGAATGAAATTACAAAGGTTTTACTTCTGGTCATGCTAGAACCACCAATTGGAAAATTATCTGTATCACAAGCAAAACTTATAGAAAAATACTCATGGGTTGACTTTAAAAACCCAAGTGAGTTATTTGAATAATTAATATCTTTAATGGTGTTGGAATTTCATATTCCATATATCTCTTTATTTTAACCATCCAATACTATTTAAAAATGTATTTAAAAAAATGTACATGGGAGTCTCATGTATTAATTGTTTTATTTAAAACAATTTACATGAGAGTATTTTTTAATAAGATTTCTTTTTCAGATGAGATTGATAATCTCCCAGAACAATTGGGCTTGTTAGTGTGTTCTTTGGTAGCTGCTTGGCAATGTAGAGACATAGATTCGATAAATGATATCAAGCCGAAAATAGTAGCTGAATTAACTAACATACAAAGACGCCTTCTTAATGATTTAATACGTGATCGGCTGATGTAGAAAAGAAGTATAAGTAAATAAAGATAGAATAATTTATTTCAATATTCATATTGATATTTGATATATTTTTATTCTACTTGTGATTTGAACAAGAAAATAAGATATTTGTGAATATCTTTACTCATTTTTAGTTATGTATGAATGCCAAAATATAAGTATTAATTTTTATAATAACGTTTTTTCTTGTTTATAAAAGTATAAAAGATTGATATGATCTGATCTGAGTATCTGTTTGATTGATATGTTCTGATCTTGATTCTGTTTTCAAAGAAAAAATCATCCTTATAACAATATTCTAGAGATAAAAGTCTTAAAAGTGAATCCGTAGAAAAGTTAACTGTATTTGTATATTTTACACATGTTTTAATATAAACCTACACCTTCCTGTGATTTTTCTCTTATCTCATTAAAGTGAAAATTTAATAGTAATATATATGCATATATATATATATATATATATATATATATATATATATATATAATATCCGTTAGTCCGTTAGACGGCGACGCGGCGCTTACGCGTTCGATATTTCGTCTCTATTATCGTCGCTAAAGCTTTGAAAAAAAGTTCAAATTTTCCAAAATAATTCAACATAAAATAAATTCCAAGTTTTTTTTCCAAAAAAATAATTTTTATTCAAAAATTTAAAATTTCTCAAAAATCTATTTTTTTTTTCAAAGTTAAAAACAAATATTTTTTTTTAAAAGAATTAAAAAAAAATTGGTACGGGAAGTACCAGCAATTTGCCTTAAGGCACGATGCCAAACATCACTAGTTTTCTTATTAGTTTCTTGAGCGGTTTCTACACTACTTATGTGCAGTTTTTCTTGTCATGGGGATTAAATAAGATAAATAAGATGACTGCTGAATAGAAACTTGACAAACAAAAATATATTACTTGGAGTACCATCAGAAAATTATAATATTTAAATATAAAATATAATATTGACAAACAATTTTAAAACAATCTAAAAGTCTATTAATTAGATAATTAACTATTTAGCAATTTTTATTTTCTTTCTCAAGAAGAAGAAAACCGAAATCTGAAATTGGGATATTTAATAATAATATTATAATATTTAATAATAATAATATAATATTTAATTGGGATTGTGGAACGATTAATCAATAATTGATATACATATGCAGTATTAATTAAAAAAAAATAGATTTTGTGTGCTTGTTCGTACTTGCTAATTTTCAATTTTCTCCAGCAATAGCAAATAATTCAAAATTATATTTTACTTAATAAATTTAGAATTTATTAATTACTTTAATTATTATTCTGTGTTATGCTTAGCGCTTGTCATACCATCAGGAGTCATATAATTACATAATGAATGTAATTATAATAAAATACATTAATATTTTATGTTAATGTTTTAACAATTATATTTTATTTTGATGTTACATCAATTTGATAATTTATAATATGAGAATGAACTAGTGGTGTATGGCATCGTGCCTTAAGGCAAATTTCTGAAACTTTGCGCAGCGTAACAAAATGTTCGAGAAATATATTAAATGTTTTCAAATAGATTACTTTAAAATGTTACATTGTCTAATAGTTATTTATAAGAATAATATAAACTGAATTACAAAGTTAAAATTATTTATTTAAAGTATGTAAATTAGCTTTAGAACTTCTGCCAGAATTAAATATGAAGTTTGAATTATCAATATAAAAAAAATTGAAACAAAAAAATTTTTTCTACAAAAACAATTATTTTGACTTATTATTATTTATTATTTTGATTTTGAAAGTTTGATCATTCAAATCGGATGCTTAGTTCTCTCAAAAACTGCCATTTTTTGTATATTTAGCTTTGTATCTTCGAAACGGCTGGACCTGTCTATGCGAAAAACTAATCACCACTTCTCGCCATCATTACGAATTGAAAGTTTTTTAGATCATTCAAATCGGATGCTCCGTTCTTACAAAAACTCGATTTCTATTTTTGCACTCTTTGCTCTGTATCTCCGTAACGGCTGGACCTGCCTTTGCCAAAAACTAATCAACACATATCCCTATGAATAGAAATCAAATTTTTTTTTGAACCAATCAAATCGGTTGATCCGTGCGCCCGAAAACGTGGACGAAAAAACGCGGACATACAAAACACACACACACACATACGTCAATTTTTTCTGAGGTATGGCAAATTGTTCAGAAACGTTCAAAATGTGAAGATATGCAAAAATTTTCATTTACAATTTTCGGTCCATTGCTATAACTACTCTACGGGAAGTTAAATATACCAATAAGATTGCAATTTAGATTTTCACTGCGTAACTTAACCCGATCATAATGCTATTATGGAGAAAATGATTAATTATTATTCAATCTTATTTATTAGAAAAGTTAATAGTGTGATTTTTATCACCGTTGTTTAATTCAATTTAACTATTAATTAAAAATGTGAAGTATATTTAAATGCCAGCAAAAGATGTTTGCGTTAGCAAATCTATTAAAAGCTTCGTATTTTCCATTGTTGCAAATGTATCGAGACATCGGGAACATTATTGTGTTAAACATATGATTTTTTTTGCCTAAATCTTTTGTATTGCCTCTGTACCCAGAAAAGTACGTTAAAAGGTGCTGTCGTATTTCGTGCAGGTATAAATTTGTTACTGGTTTAGTGATATATAATGCTATAAACTCCTTGCACTGAGAAAATTCGAGGGTTTAGAAGCATACATTTAAAATATGTAATTTAAAATTATTAGAGCTAAAATGTGCTTCTAAACAAAAGTAGAAACGTTGTGATAGCTGTTCCAAAATATAATATTATTTAAATATTTTTATAAGTATGATTTGCTATTTACAACGTTTTATGTGAATTATTAATTATACAGTTTGAGGAAAGTTCATTTTTCTAGTTACTGTTTTTTATCACATTTTTTAAATTTATTTTTTAGGACACTAAAATTGCAAAAATTAGAGAGTAAACAAAAGCTTTAAAATTTTTTTGAATACTTCGAAGATATTAAATTTTTAACAATTTTGAAATTTTTGAAAAAAAAAAGATTTTTGTAAAATATATGATTTATTTCATATTTTGAAATTATATTAAAATTTGGATTTTTTTTTTCAAAGTAATCGCAATGCGTAGATGTTTTAGAAAAGAAATGCAGCGTCGCTGTCTAATGAAACATTATAAATTTTAGTACGGAACCCATAGAAATGTAATCAAAATTGTTATTTAAATTCTCATCGAAATATCTGATAGTTTGATGCGCAAATGTGTGTTCATTTTTGGCCAAAAAATGGCGTTTTATTACTTTTTTCAATGGATCTCCGAAAAAGCTGTTTCCCAAAAATTTCATCAATTCGTTAATGCAAGTAAAATGTTTTTTGAATCATTCAAATCGTAAATTCTATTTTCTCATAAACTGAATTATCATTTTGGCACTTTTTGCTTCGTATTTTCGAAGCAGCTGGGCCTGCCTTGTCCAAAAACTAATCAGCACGTGTCAATAGGAATCGAATGTTTTTTGAATAATTCAAATCGGTGTTCTTGAAATCTTAGACGAAAAATTGTATCCGCGCATATATACACACACATACATCATATTTTCTAAGCTATGCTAAAATGTTCAGAAAACTTTGAAACGTAAAGATATAAAAATTACAATTTTTGTTTTTTATCTTCCCATAGGGTATGTTATTATAATCGTCCAAAAATCGAAATTGAAAATTTTTACATTTCTTAGCGTTTTGAAGGTTTCTGAACATATTGGCATACCTCAGAAAAAATGGATGTGTATGTGTGTGTGTGAATGTATGTATGGATACAATTTTTCGTTCACGTTTTCGGGAGCACGGATCAACCGATTTGAATGGTTCAAAAAAATTCGATTTCTATTGATAGGGAGATGTGCTGATTAGTTTTTGGCTAAGGCAGGTCCAACAGTTACGGAGATAAAGAGCAAAGAGTGCAGAAAATAGAAATCGAGTTTTTGAGTGAACGGAGTATCCGATTTGAATGCTCTAAAAAACATTCGATTCGTAATGACGGGGAGAAGTAGTGATTAGTTTTTCGCACTGGCAGGTTCAGCTGTTTTGGAGATACCGAGCTAAATGTGCAAAAAATAGCAGTTTTTGTGAGAATTAAGCATCTGATTTGAATGATTCAAAAAAACTTACTGCTTGTACAAAATGATTGCCTTTGAAAAAAAAAATATTTCAATTTTTTTTTTCTTAATTTTTTTTTTCTGTATCGAAAATAATTCAGATTTTAATTTTAATTCTGGCTAAAGTTCTAAAGCTCACTTATATACTTTAAATAAATAATTTTAACTTTTGTAATTCAGTTAATATAATTCTTATAAATATTAGACTAAGTAGACAATTTTACAGTATTTTGTTACGGTACGGGAAGTTCCAGCAATTTACCTTAAGGGACGATGCCATACACAACTAGTTTTTTGCTATTACTATAACTTACCCTAAAGTTTTTAATGAATCTTTTTATGATAGAGCTTATCATATCGAAAAGTTTTGCAACTTGCCTTAAGGCAAAATACCACTTACACTTAGTTCATTTATGTTGATCTCTAATTGATTTGATTAAACAAATTTGTATTTTGCGCGCTTCGAATCTGAAGGCGGGCTAATTTGACGAAGATTCGATATCAAATACTGAATTGTGATCTAAATGTTCAATGTACTGTTTTTTGGGCATTGCTGTAATAATTTCGATAGTGATTTCCCAGTGAGAATTCCTGCTCTTACGGTACTGTAATTACGTAGGACTATGAAGCTACAAATTTTCTACCTGAATTTATTGTTATACGATATTGTTTTCGTCCTTTCCGAGAGCGTTCAGCGCACATTCTCACAAGAGTTCGTTCGTTGTGGAGGGGATGCGCGGTTGCTTCTTATTGGATGAACTTCGAAACGTGCCGATTCTGCAAACGATATTCGTACCTTTCCAGTTTAAAAAAGATTTTTTGGCGGAGTAGTTGGTCTAGTCAAGCTATGTGATTTATCTATTTCTATTTATAAATTATTATTAATTATAATTATAAGCACAGTTTTCGTTTGTGACAACGTGAGAATTACGATTTCGTGTTTATTTCAAAAGCATTGGACATGAGTAACAGGTAAGTCGAAGATGATTGAAGAAACTAATGTCGGTTGTTGGGTTTTCTATTAGATTAGTGCGTAACTACCTTAAGTTGATTAATGATTTATGACACTTTACTGGTGTTACTTTATAATTTATTTTAAGTTGCAATGGGTTAGTTGAAAGTATATCGTTGAATTTAATTCTAACCCATATAAGAGAATGTACTTACCAGGTAGAAGTACATCATTGCTATAGATCAGTTTTTACTTTAGTAAATTTATGCATATTTCTAGAAATTAGTGATTAGTTATTACTTTATTATCATTTTTCATAAAAGAAGGCAAGTTGCTAGTTTCTCGAGCTATTCTGCAAAATTTGAATTTGTTTTTCTAATAATTTAGATTGGTCATATAGTATTATTATTTTGCTTGAATGTATTTAATTATAAAGAATATTTCGATTAATTTATTGGCTCCTGTCTTTGGTAATTATGTCTTGTCTTTATACTAGTTTCCTAATAATTTAGATTGGTCATATAGTATTATTATTTTGCTTGAATGTGTTTAATTATAAAGAATATTTCGATTAATTTATTGGCTCCTGTCTTTGGTAATTATGTCTTGTCTTTATACTAGTTTCCTAATAATTTAGATTGGTCATATAGTATTATTATTTTGCTTGAATGTGTTTAATTATAAAGAATATTTCGATTAATTTATTGGCTCCTGTCTTTGGTAATTATGTCTTGTTTTTATACTAGTTAAATGGTAATTGATGATACAAAAATTATTTTTTTTAGATCAATAGACATATCTGACAGAGAGGACCGTATGCATGGATTGTCTAAATCTTGGTTCCTGGTGGAATGGGATAATTCTGATGGCCCGAACACTTACGCTGTTGTTAATTGGTCCAGCTTGGTGGGACAACCAGCACGATCAAAGCTTTGTACTGGTAAAACTGTTATTGTAAGGAGAGGGAAAGATATGAAGCAAGCTGTTATTGTAATTATGTCTGGTAAGTTATTACTTAGTTTTGTAAATGTAAAGTAGACATAAGTAATAATCTCATAATTAATCTTGAACTAAATAAATTATAATATTTACACTTACTTTTCTGGTATATCCTTAGATGACAAAAGGTTCTTAGACACCGAATTGCAACAACTGCGCTCTATTGCAGCGGCCAATCTTCAGAACAAAGGCGAGGTAGTGTGGATTCTTCAATTATTAACTAAATCTATATATATAAAAATGTAATATGATTTTGATAAAAAAAAATATTTCATTTTGTTTTAGTAATTTTTTTTTATTTTAAATTAAAGAAAGAAATAAGTAGTTCATTTTTCTAAACCCTATGACTTAAAATTGTGCAAAACAGTATTCAAAATTATTATGCTATTTTATATTAGTGAAAATTATAGAATAAATCATTATTTTCTTTGTAGGTGAACAGAAAGAGACGAAAATTGCACTTGTCAGCTGATAGTCAATCAGATTGTATGTCAACTTCTAGACTGTGCTCACCATCACCACCACCCTCAAATCTTGCACCAACACTTCATTTCAACAGAACTGCTCCTCCCATGACTTTTGATCAGCAGACGCAAACTGAATCAAAAATTTTCATTGACAATAATGTTACTGTAGATAATTCTATTTTGTTAGAAATAAAACAAAATCAACTTTTTTTGAAAGAGGAAATACTAGGTATGATTTTAACATTCATTTTAATGATTAATTAATAATATAATTTATTTTCAGAATATCAAATTAATCATACTTATATAGCATAGGTTTTATTAACTTCTTTACATATGATAATTATTTTAGGTTTAATAAGGAAGACCGATCGCCTACAAAATTCTATCAATCAGTTGTTTGTGACACGCAGTGAATTTAAACCACTTAAATCTATATCACGAACAAGCTTATCTCCACCACGAAATAGTACACCAATTAGCGCGAAAGAACCAAGGAAATCATCTATTTCCAATGGTGCTCAGTCGCCAAATGAAAATATAAGTGGTGGTGTTGATTCTGATGCTGATTATGAGGATTACAAGTATCTTAATCCATTAGGCAATTCCCAGAAAATGAATTTGACCTTCAATGGATTTTCAAATAATATAGCTAATCTTCACGTGAAGCCTTGGGAGTCAGAAACTTATCCTAATGACATGGTGAGTTAATTTATATTGAATAAGTCCTTAAGAAAGAAATCTATAAGTAATTGTTTTCTCTAGTTTATTACTTTTGAGTTATACTTTAATGACCATTTTATAAATGCAGTCTTTTTTTATAAACTTTTAATGTTATTCATTATTCCAATAACTATTGTAATATTGTGTTAGGTACCTATTGGATCAGGAAAAACATTAGTGCCATTGCATGTGATGAATCAAATTAATTGGACCTCGCATAGCAATGCGACTAGGAGATTAATGATGGCGCTCTTTAACAGGCACACTCTTGCTACACATACTCTCACAGGAAAGGCTTCACCAGGTAAAGAGATACTTTATTTAATTTATTTTATTTTCAAATTTAAAATTAATCTATTTTGCCACTGACAAATATCTTAAGCTAAAAATATGCTAACTTGTAAACAATCTGTATAACTATAGAGAATAGTATAACTATAAAGAATTGTAACTGTGTTTTGGAGTTAGATTTGGTTTCAGTTATATTATCTCAAACCTTTTCTAACATCACGTAATTGGATTTGTTTTAGTATGACTAATGCATAATTTACAGATTGTAATATTCATGATGCTTTATTTATCTATATCCTGCTTGCGAGAATCTATGAAAGTAGTCATTACTTTAATTTTTTTTTTAAGTTGTAATTAAATATTTATTTTGTTGCATGTTCTACATAATTAAATACATCTATAGCTTTTCCATTTGTGTTGGCATTTGTATAATGGTCAAGGGTTTAACACTGTTCTCGATAAGTATTGCAATAATATAAGTTTTATTGATTAATTTATAATTTCTTCTAGCTTTTAATGGTGCCAATTCAAAGCCACAGAAGAGGCGTTTGGATCCGTCAATTATCTGTGATATAATAGAAACCGTGTCAAAATATTGTGGTGTGAAGGAGAGTGTAGTTCGAAGTGCAATCACAACTAAATGCGCAGACGAGAATAAAATGTTAAGAGCCAGGAAAGTAAAGGAAGAAGTTAGCAACGATGAAAATAAAGAACTAAATGATGTTGCTATTTAAATATATTTATTTATTTTTAGCATCACTAGTTCAATAATATTACATAGTATAATATTGTACTATAAGTTGCAATGAAGAGTAGAAACTGAACTAGATTTGGTGCTAATTTTATTTTTGTGATGATACATGATTTTTTAAGACTGATCTTTTATGGTAATTTTATATTATTCCAAATATTTATGTGATTTTGTTGTATATTGTTTTGAACTTCTATTTTTGTAGATGTTATGTACATTTGTTATTTTGCATGTGGTTCACATAAAAATATTTTACAGTATTGAGGCTCATTTTTATTTCATTTGTTTTAGAAATAATTATCTAGGAACGACTTTGTTGGTAGATTTCCAAAATGACGCTTTTCTGTTAAAATCGGCTTAAGTTCAGGCCAGACAGATGAACCCTGTAATATATAATTTTTACATAAAATCATAATTTTATTAAATGTTGGAACTTATTGAAAATAAAAACCTTTTGCATAAAATAAAGTATTAAGTATTAATACCTCAAAATAATTACAACCTTCCCTAGGAAACACATTGCTGATATTGTGTATTTTTATATAATGTCTTCTTTCACGTCGTCTCCAGTCACATTCTTCCTTCAAATTTTGGAAAGCAAAACTTATTGGGACATTCATAATTATGTATTTTTTTTTTTTTTTATTACGAATTATATCTAGTTGTTTTGTTTTGAACTTTTGAATTTTTAATATGTAGTAGACTGAGGATTGGCAGTATTTAAACTTTCATTTTAAACAGTATTTAAACAATTGTCTGGTAATATTAAGATATAAACTGGTAATTTACCAGTTTTAATTCTTTTAAATTGGTATTTTCAGATTATAGTGCTGAAAGGATATTGCACATTGTCATAAAAAATTAGCTCATCATTATTGATATATGACATGAAAATCAATATTACAATTGTCATAATAATCACTTTTTAAACCATCATAGTTAGTTTATTTTCAAGCAGTTTGTAGTAAGTATGTTGTTGCGTATTATTTTAATATTAGCAGGAATTTACTAATATTGTTTCATATAATAAATATAATAATAAATAATATAATTATTAACGTTTGTGACAATTTTCTTAAATGCATGTATGTATTTTAATTTTTTTGTTTTGTATGGATCACCAACAGAATCCTAGCTGAAAGTTTTTTTAGAGTACATATTATATTTTAACATATTATTAATCATATGTTTCATATCTACTATTAATTTTTTTAAATGTTTATGCCCACAAATTTATTCATTCATGACATTCTTTATTCATTCATAACATCCTTTATTTTAACTCGTGTATATAAAATAGGTTTCTTGGGTTTCAAGTACTATATATTGTTTACTCTTTTAAAAATCTGATAATTTTGTAAAAGTACAAATTACTTTTGAATATAAAACGCACTTAAAATAGAAGAAATGTGAACTTTCAATTAAGGGGTGTTTGAAAAATTATTGAAGTGCTTTTATGAGAGTTTTACAAAAAGTTTTCTTTAGATTTTGTTTCTAAGATTTTAATTGCAAAAGATGGATAAAATAATAATTAACTGGTAGTGCTCTGTTACAGCCTATGTTCTATTCATGGTCTATTATTATAATATTATCTAGGGTTATTTTCATTCAAACTCAAACGACAAAATTCGCACATAACGGTTGCGGATTTGAATTAGTAGAAATATGTTTCAACGGTAACTTCACACCTCACCTGACACTGCTTTTGTAAAACGTCAAAATTCTCAGATTGTTTTAAACCTTGGTTATGTTACAAATTCTTTTGATGTCCGTGTCATTTGTTATTTATTTATTCGTCGAAAGCAGTTAAATAATAATATAGACAGGAAGGCATGCTCTTCTGTTTTATATTATTAGATATATTTATTTAATCCAGGATTAATAAGATTGGAACAAATGGAAGCAGAGCACTTGTTGCTCTTTACATATACAAAAGTGAATAAATTAAGAATCATGCTTATCAAGTAAACTGAAACATTTCCTCTTAAAGAAATGTTTGAATTGAAAAATGTATTCTGTTTTCTTTGTATTTTTAACCGGAGTCGTAATCGGTCTTTACTTCGCCTCAATAGCTATTCAAATTCATACCACAAAACCGAGAACTGTTCCTAACAATCGCCACTATATTAATGTTAAAAATAATATATATGATGATTGGTTCCGCAAATCAACGAATTTCAATAGAAAGCAAATATCAAATGACGATCTTTTATATGGACATGAAGAATATAGCTTAGAGTCATCGTTTTTATTTAGCCAAGTGCCCATTCTCTGCGCAATGAAAATTAGCAAAATTAAAAATGCAATTGCTGCAAATAACACATGGCTAAGACATTGCAATGAACAAATGTTTTATGAATTGCCACCTAGAAATATCAGACATGCTAATAATTCACTAAAATTCAACAATTCGGTATCTTCATCTTGGCATTTGCTGTGCAATACAATAATTCACATACAAAATACTTATAAGAATAAAGTAAAATATGTTATTTTTGTAAATGATGATACATTTGTGATCCCTGAAAATTTGAGAATGGTTTTAGCAGGTTTCAAAAAAGAGTTTTACGTTTATATGGGTCATGCTATTATTTTTTGGGGTGTCACATACAATGTAGCGCAGTCTGGAATTGTTTTGGGAATGAATGTTATTGAAAGATTATCACATAAGTTTAAAAACAATGAAGAATGCCAAAATAGTGGAAAATATTGGAAACAGGAAGATTGGTATTTAGGTATGGTTAAAATTTGGAATAAATTTTATTATAATCATATTAATGATATTAAATGAATGGAATGTATAATTGAAAATACAGAAAGTAATTTGGCAATATTCACTTTATATATATTACAAATATTTCTTTAATATCGAAATATAATAGTAAACTTTTCAATATTTTTTTTTCAATTATTTATTTTTACCTTAGAAAATTCTAGCTTGTGTATGTATGTAGCTTGTATATTTAAGCAAGATAATTAAGAGGTTTCTCAAACTTTTTTTACAATTCTGAGATTTGTTATTAAAGAAGGTATAAAGATAAATCAGTATTCATATTTGATTTATATATATAACTTTAAAATATTTTTTTTTACTTTATTATTATGTTTTATTTTCAATTTTGTTAGTTCAAATTTTGTGATTGTTTTTTCTGGTGTGATACTGTATGAATTTAAAAAAAATTGCTGAATGATGACACACATACCATCTCGAAACATATAAAATAGTTTATTATTTACATTCTAGATATGTCTCAACATCGAACAAAAAAATCTAAATCTTATATATATATATATATATATATATATATATATATATATATGATGATAGTTTTGTTGACGTTGATATATATTTGTAATATTTTTGCAGCCCAATCGTCGAATTTAACCTTTTTTTAATATAAAAACAAAATTAAATAGAAAAATTATTTATTCCATTAAACGTTTTGACACTTGATGTGTGTCATCATTCAGTAATCAAACCAGGAAAAACAACAGTAAAAATTAATTAATGATGTAAAATTTATTGAACACTAAATTTGTGTAAAAAAATAATATACTAATATATTAATAACGAGGAATTAAAGGATCACATCTATTTAAAACAAATATATTACATAATTTATATGACACTATTTAGTGTATTACACATAGTTTATTTTACAACAAACACGATACACTATATTAATAATTCATTTTTTTTACAGGAAAGTATTTGGCTTCAATGAAAATTTTTCCTGTAAATCCTAATAATATAAATTCTAATAAAAATCTTAGTAGATTTCATGGATACAGTCTTGAACAATCAATGTTTCCTGGATCACAAAAAGTACTCAGCAAATATTATAAAAACTGGATTCATCCCGCAGATTGCTGCAGTTTCGAAACAATTACATTTAATGTTAGTTATATATATATATATATAATAATAATAATAATAATAATATATGGATTATATAATGTTGATTTCAATAGGCAGTTGAAGCTGATAAAATTTACCAATACAATTATTTAATATATGGCCTACATTTATTTACCTCTGGTAAATTTGGATTAGTTCCTGCATTTATACCTTTAACTGAGGAACAAGTAAGTTATGTTTATTTCATGATATAATGTATGTTATATGAATATATAAAACAATATTTCTTATAATTTTTTTTTTCTGGTACATATTGCTTATTAATTTTTCACTGTGCAGGTATGGCGTTCGGCTGTTAAAGAATATTCAGAAACTTTGGACTCTGAAGGATTTATATCATCTGTACAGTATTCAAAGATGTGGGAAAAGACATTAAATAACAACTCCAATGATATAAGAAAATTGAAAGGAAACTAATTTCTAATTTACTACTTTAAATTTTATAGATGTAATTGATTAACTTTACAGTTATGCTAACATTCTATGCTTTACTTTTTAAAATATCTTATAGATTATACATATATGAATTAACAGGGTTGAGGAAATACTAGGTGTTTCCTTATTTATTAAATTGATTTTCTTATTGATAAAATTTATTTCGGCCTTATGTAACAGTTCTTTGAAAATTGGGAGTATTTAATTTATGTTATTACACTATATTTTATTCAAATATTTTGTTTATATAAATACAGAGCTTTAATTGACGTGCAATAGAATAAATTTGAGTCTTTATGTACTCAGGTGCAGATTCTTTTGTATGAAGAAAAATTATATGAATTTGTATTATATTTCAATAATTGTATGCATGGTTGTATGAAATCTAATCCGTCCACAGATATGAAATAATTTATTATTGTAGGAAAGAAAAAAAAGAAATAAATCTAAAGTTTATCTACTGTTTTTTTTTATCATATTCACTGTATAATGTTGTAAATACATTATAATAAATAAACTGTTGTAAATACAAATAAAAAAATTAACTTTCTTACTTTTGTAGTTGAAATGTATTTTATTCTAGCTTTTTATTATAACTTTCTGATGTAAAATGTACCTTATTCTTAATATCATTATTATAGATAAACATAAATATATATTTTGCATAATAATTTAACATATTGTCAATACATGTCTAGGGCATATTATTATTAATCATTATCATTCATTCATATCACATCAAACAGAAAGTTCCAATATTTGTTTAGCTGACAATACAAAATAAAATATTTCTTATGGCCACAGTTCAAAATTTTATCCAAACTCAGAGAAACTAAATCTTGCTCCACAGGCATCAGTCTTCTTTTTTATTTTCCTGAAGGAGCTGATTATTCTCATCTTTGTTTGAATTTCCAGCTCCTCTACAGTATCTTCTATAAGCGCAGTTAGGCAATTGATCAGGATCCGTCACAAATTTCCCAACACAGCGTGTAGGAAGAGATACTCTAGGTGGGAATACATCCTTCACCAGCCTTCCCTCCGAGTACATTTGCTTAGCTAGTTTACGAACCGATGGCTGGCCCCAACCTTGTCCGAAACTAGTTTTTGTAGCACTTCTTGTTGTATTTAAAAATACAAGAAGTGCACATATGTGCTCGCACTGTTTTCGAAGTCGAGTACAGCATGTGCAGAAAGCGTCAACTACATTACGGTTTTCACCAAGCTACAAGAAATAAATAATTTATATGCTAAATCCATTTCATATTTTTCTGATTTATTTCTATTCTTTTACCTGCAATTTCACTTTATATGGCAACGGTGTCGAGCCAAACATTTGAGGTATAACAAAACATGTAATTATGTTTTCTACACCTCTCTTCTCCTCGACTTTTTTCACATAATCCGTGGCGACAAGTTTTTTGGCTTTTCTAAGCGTATTGGCACCAAAGGCGAAACTTGTTTTCACGGGTTCGAAGCCACTTCTTAAAATAAAATCCATCCTGACTGTAAATACAATACATATTAGTAATAACAAACAATATTTAAATTTTGAATTTCATTATTGTTACCTCTGTTATTGTAAACAAATAAAAGATCAATGAAGAGTAAATGTAAGATATAAAAACGACAACAAATTTCTAATAACCTAAAAATGCACGTGTTAGACCAAAACAAATTTTTCCGAGGACAAGTCATAAAGATGAAAGAAGAGCAATGAGTCATATGTAGTTTACCAACATTGAAAATCAACCAAGCCGACTGTCAAATTTTGGCGGTTAATATTCGACCGTGTTTCAAACATTGGTATTACTTATTACATATATTTTGTTGATAATTTTACTGCAATTTGACCCTATAAAAGATCAAGTAATATTATTTTCAATCGTTAGTTGATTCATCATCTCCGTCGGGTGTAGAAGGTGGTTTCTGCATACTACCCCTTTGCCGAACTGTTGAAAAAATCACTTGACATTATGGTAAGTTCTATCATACCATTTATATTTGATTTATGAGTTAATTATATTATACTTTATCTATGAGTTCTCCATAGTTTTAGGAACCATATTTTGTGTATTTACTAGGCTATTATTGTTAATATTATTTTTTAGAGGGAATGCATTTCAATACATATTGGACAAGCAGGTGTGCAGATGGGGAACGCTTGTTGGGAACTCTATTGTTTAGAACATAATATTCAACCTGATGGGCAAGGATGTGAATCTGTTAAACCTGCATCCGAAAATTCATTCGGCACGTTTTTCAGTGAGACTGGTTCTGGAAAATACGTGCCGAGAGCTGTTTTTGTGGATTTAGAACCTTCTGTTTTAGGTGAATTTTGATATTTTGGGCAATAGTCGCATTATACATCCTTCAATTAACATCCTAAATTTTTGCAGATGAAGTTCGTTCTGGTGCCTACAAGGACCTGTATCATCCTGAACAACTTATTAATGGCAAAGAAGATGCAGCAAATAACTATGCTCGAGGGCATTATACTGTAGGAAAAGAAATAGCTGACCCAGTAATGGACAGAATTAGAAAATTAGCAGATCAATGCACTGGCTTACAAGGGTTCCTTGTATTCCATTCATTTGGTGGTGGCACTGGATCTGGATTCACATCTTTGCTCATGGAACGTTTATCTGTTGATTATGGAAAAAAATCAAAATTACAGTTTGCTATATATCCTGCTCCTCAAGTATCTACATCAGTTGTTGAACCATATAATTCAATATTAACAACACATACTACTTTGGAACATTCGGATTGCGCCTTCATGGTTGACAATGAAGCTATCTTTGAACTATGCAAGCGCAACTTATGTATTCAGCGACCTAACTATCCACACTTGAATCGCCTAGTTAGCCAAGTGGTCTCATCAATAACAACTTCTTTAAGATTTGATGGAGCTATCAATGTGGATTTAAATGAATTTCAAACCAATCTTGTGCCCTATCCACGGATACATTTTCCATTAATAACATATGCCCCTATCATTTCTGCAGAAAAAGCATATCATGAGCAAATATCTGTAGCAGAGATCACTAGTGCGTGCTTTGAACCAGCTAATCAAATGGTAAAATGTGACCCACGTCTTGGCAAATATATGGCTTGCTGCATGCTGTATCGAGGTGATATTGTACCTAAAGATGTTAATTCGGCAATTGCAACTATCAAGAGCAAGAAAAGTGTTCAATTTGTTGATTGGTGCCCAACTGGCTTCAAAATTGGAATAAACTGCCAACCTC
The DNA here is from genome assembly GCF_003426905.1 of Ctenocephalides felis. Lineage (NCBI taxonomy): Eukaryota > Metazoa > Arthropoda > Insecta > Siphonaptera > Pulicidae > Ctenocephalides > Ctenocephalides felis. Next base: position 67,977,241 of record NW_020538040.1, read on the forward strand.
CTACTTTAGTGCCCGGGGCAAATTTAGCAAAAGTGCAAAGAGCTGTTTGCATGTTATCTAATACAACAGCAATTGCAGAAGCTTGGTCAAGGCTAAATCACAAATTTGATTTGATGTATGCTAAACGAGCATTTGTACACTGGTTTGTTGGAGAAGGTATGGAAGAAGGAGAATTTAGTGAAGCACGAGAGGATTTAGCCGCACTTGAAAAGGATTATGAAGAGGTTGCAACAGACTCTGTTGAGAGTGACGGCGCGGCAGATGATGAATACTAACCTGTCTTTTAATTGTTTTTATTTATAATTCCACTGTGATGTTTTATGTATATTTTATAATTAGTATATTCTGTGAATATACAAGTTGCATTCCATACACTATTTCTCTTTGTACACATTTATCTATATGAAAGATAAATATCTTTGAACTAATACATGCTCTTTGAAAAACCAAAAACATTTATGTTAACATTTGGACTTCTGGGTAAATAAATCATTTAATTTTACTAAAATCTTCTAAAAACAAGTATTTAATAATACTAAAAGATAATATAGAAAAGTTATCAACAAAATATGAATTAATTAATAAAATAATTATTTGTTATTTAAATAACACAAATAAATTGTACATTCATTTATGAAACTGATTGCTATACAATGACCGATTTTATGATCAAATTATATGTAACTGGCATGTGTTAAGAGCAGGTTACATAGTCCCTTATACGTAAATAATCCGCTTAAACGATAGAAATTGAGATTTAGAGAGAAAATTCCCTTTATTTAAAAAATAAACTTTTTGCTTTGATTACATATCATTCCAATTGATATCCTAATATTAATTAATTTATATAACTCAATCATTATTTCGTAGGCTTCTCTTATTTTAAGATGTTCGTTTTATGCAAGAATCTATCGTAATGTTGAATTTAATTGAAAATGCCAAATTTTTCGTTTCAACAATTGCCAAAAGCTAATTATTAGAACGATTCGAACGGTATTTCAATTTTCAAAATCGGTTCAGATTTTTTTTTGCCAAAACGCCCACATAATCAAGGCGTAAGTAATAGTAATCGCAAAAAATCGAAAATGAGCATTTTTGCTTATCTTTAAGTTTCAAAGATTTATGAACATTTTGGCATACTTTAGAAAAAATGGATGTAAGTGTGTCCTGTGTGTGTTTTATAACTTCCCGTAGGGTCAGTTATAGTAATCGCAAAAAAATCGAAAATGGAAAATTTTATATAACTTCACGTTTCAAAGGTTTCTGAATATTTAGGCATACCGTAGAAAATATTGATGTATGTGTGCGTGCGCATGTAGGTGTGTGTGCGGATATAAATTTTCGTCGACGATTTCGGGAACAGCGATCAACTGATTTGAATAATTCAAAAAACATTCGATTCATATTGATAAGGAGATGTGCTGATTAGTTTTTGGCGAAGGCAGGTCTAGCCGTTCCAAAGATACCGGGCAAAAAGTACCAACAACGGTAACTTAGCTTTCAAGAGAACGGAGCGTCCGATTTTAATAAATTAAAAAACATTTTACTTGTATTGATAAGATGAACGAATCAAAAATGTTTATTGGACGTATGCACATCAAATTATCAGATATTTTATAGAGATTTTAATAATGTGTACACATTTTGTGTAAATTTTACTGGGTTCCGTACCAAGGTTATTAATTACGGTACGGGAATAGTTCTAGCAATTTGCCTTAAGGCACGATGCCATGTACAGATATATAAAAATTTTCATTTAGGGGAAGTTAAAAAATCAAATTTGTCAAAATTTTCAAAAAAAAAATAAAGTATTCAAAATTCCTAAATAGCGGTATCGTGCATACACCACTAGTTACAATATTTATGTAAAGTAATAATGTTATGTTCGGTCCTTCAATGCGAGTATCTTTTCCATGCGAATCGAAGTGAAACGTGACGAAGTGGCCAGAAGGCTTATTTAGTTGCATGTGCATCGCTTGCAGTCGCGTTAAGCAGGCACGAGTAAATGATATCACCTATAAGAAAGATTTGCTTGTTTTGATTGGTAAGTTTTACAATAAAATAATTAGAAACTAATTAATTACTTCTATTGAATCACAATTTTCTGTTGGGCGACAGTATCATCAGATTTTATACGAAATAAAATAATAATTTGTATGAAGTATCAAATTTTTCATTTACTCGAAACACAAGAAAATAATTTTGTCGTCGTTTGTTTAAAAACATGAAAGATTATTATGATTGTTTTATCACTATGGGAGCACATCATACTTGGAATTTTCTCGTGGCCTTACGGTTAGCATTACCAGAGAGTCTCTCGATCAGTATTGACAAATATGGATAGCGATATATTTCCAAGTAAGAATAACATTTCGGGGCATTGCTGCATTCTAGTAATAAATTCATCGAAGAGAGATATGCCACCTAATGGGTTTCTTTCTATAAAGCCATTTTTATTAAGAAGTCGCCATAAAAAGGTTTCACTACTATTAGGTAGTGTTTGCTGTTGATAAAAATATAAAAAGACCGCATGATGTTATAGTATTATTATCAATGTTATATAACCAAATTTAAAATTTTGTCAAAATAAACAACATATGGGCAAAAGGGTTTTTTCATTTTTACTGTATATAAATAACAGTATCAGTTTTATATAACACGAGATTAAGATAAATAATAACACAATGTTTTTATCAATTATTAAAATGTGCTATATTTGGTAATATGTAAATGCATTTTTGCATTAACAATTTTAATAACCCTAAAACCAATAAGGCATGGAACAAATCCATTTATAAAAATATCAATCTACAAAAATATTAGTGTTTGTTTATTGTATACATTATGATTCAGTCAGAATAATAGAAATGCTTGTCCGAGGAGTTATCATATATTGCGTAAAATTAATTTTAAATTTTTTATCGGCTTGAATTGATACTATACTAATTGAAAATAACATAAGTTTTTATTAAATATAGCTCACTTAGCAGCGTGTTCGATTCATACGACAGGGATCTTTGGATCGAATTCTGTCATTGACTTGGAATTTAAGAAAAAAAAAGATGTCTATACTTAAATTGAAATTTAATTTCAAACTAGTTGGTATTGGTATTTAGCCTTGAAGCAAGTTACATGAACTTCCCGATATGTGTAAATAATTGACTTAATCAATAATAAACAAATTAATTTATTAGTGATTAGAAGTATTTCGAGAGGATTTATTACACATAATTGAAAACGAACGAACACGTTAACTCGGAGTATTTTCTAAAAGCTAATTTTCACGAATCAATAATTTTCATAATTGAACCAGTTTTCGTAGGATGTTAATGGTATAGTATGTTCATTAAGACCAAGTAATCTATCGTTATACCAAGTAAATCATCTAATTTTAATTTTAACAAACGTCAACAGTACTATTCATTTTCTCAAACTTTGATGAATTTTTAAAATTAAACTACTTGTCGTAAGGCCGTAATATTTCAGTAAGTTCTATAAGACCATGATATACATCGCCAAAGAAAGTTTCATAAAAATCGGCTTAATTTTTTTTTCGACAGTTAATTACAAGAAAACGGCTCGGTAGATTTTCACCTAAAACTAATCAGTATTATTCCCAACAAATACCTTTCGAACAGTTTTTGATTTTCTAAAATCAATTCGGTAGAATGAGCTTAAATGTGGACGAAAAGTTTAACACTCTTTTTCAAATTACAAAGAAAGGGCTCGGCAGATTGTCTCACAAAACTGACAAACTATAGTGCTCATTGAGATACATCGAATGGCTTTTAAATTTCTGAAATCGGTTCAGGCGTTTTTGAGAAAACGTATATGAAAGGTCTAATTTTGACAAATGCCAAAAAACGATACCAATTTTTGCAAACTTTGACGAATTTTTAAAGCTGAACGAGTTGTCGTAGGGCGATAATATTGTAGTATGATCTAGAAGACTATGATATCTTCCGTAAAAAAAAAAATAAAAATTGTCCAAATTTTTTTTTAAACTTTATTACAAGAAAACGGCCCGGCTGATCTTTACCAAAAACTAATCAGCAATATCTTTCGAACGGTTTTTGAATTTTCAGAATCGATTCAGAATTGCGGGCTAAAACGTGGACGAAAATTTTTTCACCTTTCTGCTATTTATAAAGAAACGGCTTGGTCGATCGTCGCACAAAACTCAGAAACGCTAGTCGTCATCGAGATACATCGAATGGCTTTTAAATTTTTGAAATCGGTCGAACCGTTTTTGAGAAAACGTCGATTTACGGCAAAAAATCTGTGCACATACACGCACACACACACACATACACACCCACACATACTTTTTCCAAACTTGGTCTCATTCGATTCAGAATGACTTAAAACGTCGAGAAAACATAAAATTAGCGAATCGGATTTTTTTGATGAAAACATAAACTTCGGGAAGTTAATTAATAATAATTAATAATAAGTAGAATTTGATTTGTTGTTGTTGAGTAGAGTTTGAATAAAAATTAAAAGTAAGAATAGAAATCACAGAATATCGAATAGCTGAGTTGTAGGAGTAAGAAGAAAAATAATAAAACTGGCTGAGATTAAAAGAAGAATGAAGAAATAAAATAGAATGAAGAGTGAAAGGAGTTGAATAGAATTAGAAATTTGAAATGAAAGAGCAAGAATTGAAGAGAGAGAATGAGGAAATCAAAATTGAAGAAAATTATTGCAGGAAATTGAAGAAGAAAATAAGAATAAAAATATAAATATATGGTGTATGGCATCGTGCCTTAAGGCAAATTTGAAAATTGAAACAAAAAAATAAATTTTCGAGAAATTTTGAATTTTTGGGGAAAAAAAAGTCTTTTCTTATTTAAAATCTTTTGGAAATTTTGAACATTTTTTCAAAGCAATCGCACTGCTTTAGCTACATAAAGACGAAATATCGAAGCGCGTAAGCGCCGCGTCGTTGTTTAACGGACAAACGACGTTCCGGAACTCAAAGAAATGTAAAGAAAATTGATATACATTATTAAAATCTTCATAAAATATCTGATAATTTAAATGTGCATATGTCTAATGATCATATTTGACCGCCTAATGTTTTTTTTTTACTTTTTTCATTAGATCTCCGAAACCGCTAGACTTGCCTTCCCAAAAATTTAATCAGTTTTTCATATTGTCAATACAAGTAAAATGTTTTTTGAATTATTGAAATGGGACGCTCCGTTCTCTTAAAAACTGAGTTACCATTTTTAGAACTTTTTGCCCCGAATCTCTGGAACGACTAGACCTGCCTTTGCCGAAAACTAATCGGCACGTCTCCTTATCATTACGAATCGAATGTTTTTTGGATCGGTCTCACCCTGGTTTTAGAACAATTTATACGCCATTTTCATCACTTAAAGATATAGAAGGAAGTATGATCAAGTAAAATTAACCTTTTACGAGCATTTTGTATTAAAATTGAATATATATGATTAATATTTGATAAATTGTAATAATAAAAATCTATAAAATATAAATATGGCAGTCGTTGAGTTGCCTTCTAAATTTCTACTACTACGTAGTTAAGTAATATCACCACATCAGCTCATAAGAAGATTTTCATTGCAGTTCGAAAATAAAAAAGAAATATTATGAGATATTACTGAAAATATGCGAAATTGGTTATATTAATTTCTTTCGAATTAGAAGTTATTGATTAAACTTCAGAGTTTAATTACCAATTAGAAATTTTCGAAACATTTTCAAGAGATTTCAAGAATTTGAAAGTTTTTAGAAAATTTTGGTTAGGTTTTAAACTTTTTGAAGTCAACGACATTCGATAAATCAAGTATTTGCCTTCTTTCAATTAACCAAGCAATTGATTAATCAAGAATTAATACGTTATTTTACATTTTGAGTATAAAGTTTATAATTAAGTTTATTCACTCAGGGTGAATGAAATTATAAAAATATTTAAATACTTGTTTGCAAACCAAGTCTTTGTGCATTCATACTTTATCAGAAAAAGTTTACATTTTATATAATTTATTTAGGTAATTATCAATATTTATAGAAAAGTTTAAAAATGAATTACAATAAAATTCTATTATTACAATAAATAGGGACCGCTGGTTGATTATCACTGATTTTAAACCAACTGAACGCCTGAACATATTTCATTCATCATGAGAACATACACGATTAGACAGTTGCTAAATGTTTAGGAGTATTATTATTCCGTGAATTTTTGCATTGGAATATCGTTTTTTAAATGTTTTTAACTTCCCGAAGGAGAAATTTATGTTTTCATTAAAAAAATCGATTCACTAATTTTATGTTTTTGCGACGTTTCAGGCCGAATAAGACCAAATTTGGAAAAGTAAGATTTTTAAAATTTAAAAGCAGTTATGTGCGACGATCTTAGTATAACGCCGTTTTTTTGTAATTTGGAAAAAAGTGTTAAACTTTTCGTCCACATTTAAGCTCATACTACCAAATCGATTTTAAAAATACAAAAACTGTTCGAAAGATATTAGTTTGGAATGATACTGATAAGTTTTAGGTGAAAATCTACGGAGCCGTTTTCTTGTAATTAACTGTTGAAAAAAAAAATTTTAACCGATTTTTATGGAACTTTTTTTAGCGATATATATCATAGTCTTATAGAACTTACTGAAATATTACGGCCTCACGACTAGTAATTTAATTTTAAAAATTCATCAAAGTTTGAGAAAATGAGTTGTTTTTTTGACGTTTGTTAAAATTAAAATTAGATGATTTACTTGGTATAACACTAGAGTAATTGGTCTTAATGCACATACTAACCCATTAAAGTCCTACGGAACGTGGTTCCATTATAAAAATGATTGATTTTTGAAAATTTGCTTTTAGAAAATACTCCGAGTTAACGTGTTCGTTCGTTTTCAATTATGTGTAATAAATCCATCGGAATACTTTTAATTACTCATAAATTATTTTATTTTTTTATTGATTAAGTCAATTATTTACACATATCGAGAAATTTATGTAACTTGCCTCAAGACAAAATAACAATACCAATTAGTTGAATTTTTTTCCAAGTGATGATGGACATCGCTACTGCTCGATTCCAGATTGACCAGAACAAACTTTAAAAACTATTTGTGTATTGATCCAAATTGATTTACCTAATATTTTTAAGGTAAAAGCTCTTTATTTTTTTTATTATTTTTTTTTATTGGCTCGAGCCAATAAAAACTCGAGCATTTAGCCACCTACATTATTCTATACAATCACATATCCTATACAATCTTCTTTTTCTATACTTCTTAACTTATCTTCATTCTTCTTTAACTATCTTCTCATTTCATCTTCTAACCACATATTTCTTCTTTTTCTATACTTCTCATTTCTTTTTCTAAATTCTTCTCATTTCAATTCATTTTTAATTCTAATTCTCTAATTTTTATACATTTTGATTTTACATACATATCTTTTTTATTACAATTCATAATTCTATTATTATTCCAACTTAACTAGTTAATATTTTTTTCAAATCCTTGCCGGAGAATCGAACTCGGAACCTCCAGCATGTGAATCAGGAACGCTACTCTTGAGCTAATCCCGCCACTAAAAGCTCTTTAATTAATTAGTAATGAAATAATGATAACCTCTGAAATTAATCAGTTCGCATAAAAAAAATAGTTATTTTTATCATATTTTGTATTATTATTTTCTTCTTGAATAATAAAAAGAAATTACGCGAAGTGTAACATAAAGATATGGTTTCAAATGATTACAGCCAGAAACTGTCTTGGCCAAAAACTAATCAGCACGTGTTCTTACCAATAGGAATCGAATGTTTTTTGAAACGATATGTTTTCAAATGATTCGAGCCAGGCTGAGTAGTTATATATTTTTTATCATATTACAGAGTAGTTATATATTCTTGTGTTAATATGAATATTTAGTATTATGCAATTTAGTAATGTGGCACCACAAAATTTTCCGTCTTGCACATTCGTATATAAATGCTTCATTGGAATTAATTAGAATTGGGCTATTTGTTTCAATATATTGGTATAACTTTTATATATAAATGTGCAATAAAAATAAACTATCATACACGAATAAAAAAAATCATTACCGAAATTATACCTGCCTAAACTAACAATAAGTATAAGTGGGTGATTGCATACTTGTCTTTTCCAATATGTGTAAATAATTGAATTAATCAATAAGAATTATGACTTAGCAACTGTTAAATTTTGACGATACGACTTTGAAATTTGGACGTGTTCCATGATTTCAAAATTTAATTAAATCACATTCTGCAAGCTTATAATATTTTAGGATGTCCAAAGTTTTATTAGAATTGTTAAAAAAGAATTTTTAATGTAATTTTTAATTACATTGAAACTGTTCGGTCGAATTTTACCTCATAATAAGATTAACCAGCACGATATACAACTGATATTCAAAATCGTTTCAATATTTTGTGCGAAAAAGTGGGCGGAAAATTTTAAACTTTTCAAATTTAATTTAAAGTCATGAGTTTCACGATGAAAATTATTAATAAATTTGACGAAAGCTGCTTTTTTAGAAGATCGGATAAGGTGTTCCTTTAGAAGTAGCAAAAAATTGCAAAATTTTTTGTCAACCAACGTTTAAGCCAAGAATACTGAACTTTCCTTTCGGAAAGTTAAAAATGTTAAGTATAATTAAATATTAAGTGTTAAATGCAAACTGTTAGATATATATGAAAATTATAATAATAAATGAAGAAAATATGAAATTCCTTTTAAAAATGAACGAGAAAAACCATTAAATATTGTTTTTACAACAAGTCAACTATTGAAAACCAGAACTGAATTCCTTATTTCCAAAATTTAGTATATTAAGTGAAGGTTCATTCTTTGCCGAATATATTCTATCAAACTTGAAAAATTGACTAGTTAATGTATATGGGAATTAGGGGCTTATTGAAACAGGGGGAAAGTAGTAACAGGCGTTTTTCAATAGGTTCTTGAACAGTATTAATTTTTTTTTGCCCCGATTGGACACGTAAACCGTCCTGCATAATATTGTCATAGCTCCTGTTCCGCAGGCCGACACCATATACAAAACTGTGCAGGCCCGTCATTTTTCACAGGCAATGTAAAATTGATCTATCATATAATATTGTATTCGTATTCGGCTTCCCGTGTGATATCACTGTAATTGTATTCTTATCATACTGACTGTAGTATTTATATGCTTACAATTTTCCTTATGATGAGAAAGTAAATTAATATAGTAAATAATAGTAATAACTGAAGAAGTTCAAATAAAACTTTATTTAAACACAAAAGTTATGAACGTGCAGCAAAATAAAAAATAAATGGTATAAAATGATAACCAAGAATTTCATATCATATTTCGTCGTCAATTGCCAATGTAGTGACATTTGTTTCATTTCTGAGATAATTTTGACTTGTAGATATCATGGTTATAAATTAGAAATGGAAGAATTGGAAGAAATTGTGATCGAGTTCAAAGAAATGGAAAGAAATTTTAAGTGAACATCCTAACCATAAATATAACAATTTTATGATAGCTCGCAATAGCGGAGGCATCTGCCTTTGTGTATCGTTTTACCTATTCTATTTTATGCGAACATCAAAATTACACATTTTCAATAAATTTCATTTTAATTAAGTTGCATTCAGGTGCCTGTTTGCCAGTGCTATTGAATGCTTTTCGTTTCATGAAGTTATAAGGAGAGGAGATTATTGTCTTAGGTATTATAAGGACTTAATAAGGTATTCCATAACTATTATGGTTGAATTTCTTCAAATATTTTATGCTTCAAAAGAATTGCAGATTAGGTGTTAAAATTCTTTTTATTTCCAGTATTTTTATAAAATTCTTTATTTTTTGCTAAATTTACAGACATGTATATTGTAAAATAATTGAGATTTTAATAAAATGTACTTCTTTAAAACGTAATATGATAAATTGGAATAACTTTTTAGATTTTCTTACATAAATAATTATTAAGTTTACTCATTAATATGTTACTTTTATGATTGATTTCAGTGAGGATTTTTTTATAAATGTTAATAATAGCTTATAAAATTTTAATCATTATTAACTTTCCGTAGGGTTATTTATAGTAATGGTCTCAAAATCGAAAACGAAAATTTTTGCGTATCTTCACGTTTTGAAGGTTTCTGAACATTTTGGCATACCTAAAAACACGTTTTCGGGCGTACGGATCAACCGATTTGAATGGTTCAAAAAACATTCGATTTCTACTGATAGGGAGATGATGCTAAATGTACAAAAAATGGCAGTTTTTAAGAGAACTAAGCATTCGATTTGAATGATTCAAAACCTTTCTACTTGTATTGACGAAACGATTGCTTTTGGAAAAAACATTTTTTTTTTAATTCCTAAAAAATATTTTTTTTGAATATCAAAAATATTTCGAATTTTAATTCCAATTCTAGCTAAAGTTCTAAAGCTCACTTATATACTTCTAATAAATAATTTTAACTTTGCAATTCAGTTTATAAAATTCCTAAAATTATTAGACAACGTCCTTTATGTTAAATTCGATTGATTGAGTTTTACTTATTGTTAGATTTTTAGTTTTATTTACTTTTCTGTAAACATATAATATTTTATATTTAAACATTTAATAATCAACATTTAACATTCTTCGAATACTTCATTTCAGTTTTCCTTAAGGTATGAAGGTATGAACACAACTAGTTTTTTGTTTATGCATTGTTCAACAAAGTCAGTAAATAATATTAAAGAAAAAATTGAATACTTGTGAGAAGTACTTGTTTTACTCAATCATATAACATTGCCAAATAAAATAATAAAAAAAATAATATATAAAATCGGCGCAAGATTAACGAACGAACTTTTTCACAAATGATTTCATTTTGCGCATAATTGCATTAGAAATTATATTTTGCATACTTTGGAAATGTGAAAATAATAAAACAAGAAGAATTTCCAATAATAATAATATGACCTACTTATTGGCTTGAATTATTATTAATTTTTCAGAAGCTATTTTATGTTGTTTTATGTGGTCAACAAATACAGTAGGAAATAAATAGTCTCGATCAAAAGTAATTTAATACTTTTTAATTTAACTTAATATTAAAAAAAAGTAGTAATGTGAATCTTAAACTCCTACAACACGAACTCTGTGTAACTGATAAAAATTGTCTTTCAGAAGAAAGAATAAAAAACAATAGACGTGATCGTAAAATTCTATGGGTGAAAGACATAAATGTCATATGTCCTTTTCCGAGAAAGCTAATAAGTCGTCATTTAGTACCAAACATTGACATTAATAGACGTAATACCGCAGAAAAATATTTTAGGTAAATGCACAAAAAATGACGAAAAGAAATTCTTTCGCACAGGTATACGGGGGATGATATATTTTAAAAGTGAATTATTTGTAAATTTATGTTCTTTAGTTCTCACTGAGTATTTGGTTTTATTTGTTTGAGTTCAATACTTATTCAAAATTGTCAGAATTTTAAGGGCAAGTTTTTTATATGTGTGATTTTGCACATATATAAAAGTAGTATCATTTAGTAATGAAACTACTTGAATAAAAATATGTTTTTCATCGTTGAGATTTTTTAGAAACCCGAATTCAGCTCTTAGAGTTACTATAGAGCATATAATAATTTTCCGAAGAGTCAGTTATAGTAATCAAAAAAAATTGAAAATGAAAATGTTTATATATCTTTACGTTTCGAAGGTTTCTGAACAATTTGGTATACATATAAAAAAATTGATGTATGTTGGTGTGTGTGTGTGTGTGCGGATACATTTTTTCGTCGAGAATACGGATCAATCGATGTGAATGATTAAAAAAACATTCGATTTCTATTGATGTAAAGACATGCTGATTTAGCAAAGGCATAAAATGACATTTGTTGGTCAAATGTGTTTTTTGAAAATCTTTAGTACTGATTCATATCCAAATAGAATTATTTGCAAAAAGATTGACCGGTAGACAGTTGAACAGATAGACAGGTAGATAGGTATACAGTTATACAAATAAAAAGTTGCACAGGTAGACAGTTATACAGGTGGACAGTTAGACAAGTAGACAGGTAGACAGGTAAACAGTCATACAAGTAGACAGGTAGGCGATTAGCTAAGTAAAAAGTACAGGCAGCTAAATAAACTGGTAGAATGATTGAAAGGTAGGCAGATAGACTGGCAGAATAATAGACAGGTAGACAGGTGAGCAGAAAGACAGGTATACAGGTGGATAGGTGGATAGGTAAACATGAGAGCAGTTAGGCAGGTAGATGGGTAGATAGGTAGATAGGTAGAAAAACAAAAATGAAGTCAAATAGGCAGATAAACAGGTACACTGGTATAGAATTAGAACAGGTAGATAGGTAAACAAGTAGATACATTTAGGCACGTAGAGAGATGGACATGCAGACCTTCCAACAGGTAGATAGGTAGATATATATATTATATATAAATTAAAAAAAATGAATAAATAAATTAGTTACAATTAAGGGAAGTTCATGCAACTTGCCACAAGGCAAAATGTCACTTACAACTAGTTTTTAAATATTCCGAGTATTAATTGTATTCTAAATTCAATGTATAAGGTAATTTATTTTATTGTCAAAAAATTAAAGAGAAAAAGATTAGTTACATTAGTTTATATTTAGTGTAATACAACTACCGTTCAAAATTAAGTGACAACCTATGTTTCTAAAAATTTTAAAAATCAAGCTTTGCTTTTTAACATTTTTCTTTTCTATTTAATTTACAATTCGAATTTATCGACAAAGAAATCGCATTTTTGGGTGTGAAACTCAACGATCGTAAACTCGCAGAATACGATGATTTCGTCTCATGCAATAATCATAAAAATCAAACAACGCGCCGTTATATATTATTATTTATTATTAGTGGTTTGTTCGAAGGCAGGTTTATTGTACGAAAGAATCACATTTTTTATTTCATTACTCGTTTGTATAAAGATCACTTTTTTTCTTCTACTCTACTTTTTAAGAATTTCGGATTACCTTTCGCTTATAAATAAAATCTCACGCTACTCCCACACTTTGTAGTTTTTTTTTAATTTGTCATTTTATCGGTCTATTGTATCTTTTTCGATTTTAAGGTAATTTTTGCTAGTCTTTCTTTGAGATCCTATCTTTAATTTTTATTTTTACATCTATTACATGAAGTATTATATTATTTGCATCCCAAATCAGGTTTCAGTTGTGTCTCTTGTACAATACACGTATTCATTAAAAATATTTTCCAAACATTAAAATGGTCATCTTCCAGATCTTGAATTATTACCTCAGCCTATTTTATATTTTTTACTTCCCGTAGAATAAATTATAGTAATCTCCAAAAATTGCAAATGAAAATTTTAGCATGTCTTTACGTTTTGAAAGTTTCTGAACATTTTGGCATATCTAAGAAAAAATGGATGTGTGTGTATGTATGGATACAATTTTTCGTCCACGTTTCGGGCATACGGATCAACTGATTCGAATGGTTCAAAAAACATTCGAATCCCATTGATAGGGAGAGATATGCTGATTAGTTTTTGGCAAAAGCAGGTTCAGGATTCAGCAGGTTTTTGGCAAAGGCAGGATCAGCCGTTCTGGATATATGGAGCAAAGAGTGAGAAAATAGAAATCGAGTTTTTGAGAGAATGGAGCATCCGATTCGAATGATCCAAAACACATTCAATTTATAATGATGGGGAGAAGCGGTGATTAGTTTTTGGCAAAGGCAGGCCCAGCCGTTTTGAAGATACAGAGCTAAATGTGCAAAAAATGGCAGTTTTTGAGAGAACTAGGCATCCGATTTGAATGATTCAAAAAACTTTCTGCTTGTGTTGACGAAACAATTGCTGTTGGGGGATGAATTAATTTTTTAATTTCAATTTTTTTTTACTTTCTAAAAATATTTATTGCTAAAATGAAAATCATTCGGATTTTAATTTTAATTTTTCGATTAAGTTTTGTTTATATACTTTTCTATAAACATATATAAACGTTATCGTCCAACTCATAAGCTCCCATATTTTGTCCATAAAATACGAATAATGAAAGTTACAGTATTTATAATAATCTATTCGAAAACATTTAGTATTCCTCGAATACTCCATTACGATACGGAAAGTTCCAGCAATTTGCCTTAAGGCACGATGCCGTACACCACTAGTATATTTTTTGTTTTGAAAATGTCGATTTTCATTTTCACGTATGATTTATAAAATAAATATACAATATCTAATAAATAAATATAAACTCGCTAATATAACCTGTATAATGGAAGTAGCAATCAGTACATATAGTGCTAATTAGATTTCAACGTAGATGTTACAAAAATATGACTCTAAATTAAACAAAATTTAAATTTAGCGGATTAGATCTAAAAACGTAATAGTATCAAAATAAATTTTAAGTAATATTAAGAAGTATAATTATTTGATGAATTTCAATATTTTACTCTATTTCAATTAAACACCTTGAAATATGCGAAAACCTAATTCAATTCCACAGATAACGTGATGAAACAATTTCTTTATAACTCGACGCTGTTGTGAGGAGCGGTCATTACACTTTTCGAAACAGCTGTTAATTTAGGAAACTTTGCGACGTATGAGTCGCACGGTTAAATTTTCGCCTTGATTCGAAACATTTTATTTATAGTTTCGTGTTATAATTATATCTACCTATACTGATTCATTAATTTATGTTGTAATATTGACTTGTGAATTTTAACCTTACTATATTTAGATGTAATGTAAAAATAAATAACACGGATGAAGAGAAAATAATGCACGCATGTTAGATAAATTCATCTGACGTTTCGGCAACAAATTAAAATAAAATATAATTTTTGGCTTAGTTATTGTATTAAGTGGGGTAGGGCCTAAAGGTCCACCACCAATATTTCCAAAACAAGTAAAGTTAGGATTTTTTTTTATTATTATTATTTTTGAACAGCAATCAGAACCTTACGTCCTATGAGCTGATGGGCTGAAACTTCTCCTTACTTCGTATTTTTTTGATAGGTAACCCAATGGTTAATCCATCCATATTTGATGATTTTTTGTTATTAGAATTAATCTAATTGGGCTGACATTTTATTGGTGCAGCAATGCCGGGCAAGGGCTATTTTCACTTGGAAACATACTGCTATCTATATTTTTAAGTGAAAATCGTTGTCACTGCTGCCTGACAACAGGCTGCTCGAAGTAGGTTTCGAACCCGGGACCTCTGAAACAACTCCCGTCGATCTTAACCGCTTACCTATGGGCGAGCCCAGGAATTTTTTAACAATAATATTTGAAGGTAGAAGGAAAAAGATGTATAACCAGCCATCACCTCATTCACACGTACAACTTGGGGACATAACGGCAATGATTTATAATCCATAACAAAAGTTTTTTTTTCATTGTTAGTTTTTGTGGTTGTGAGCACTGTTGTTTAGTTCACGAGACCTTAATATAATTTTTAAGTATACATTATTTAATTATTTTACAAGATGTTAATTTTAAGTTAGAAGCAATAGTTTTTTATATAAAGTATATAAAAGCTTACACGTGGGTGCGATAAAAAGGATGAACTGAACTTTTACCCTGGTAAAGAAAAAAAATTAAATAAAAAAGTAATTTAGTAAAAATGCAATTTTCAAGAAATAAATCAAAAAATAATAATTTCAACCTTACTGAGAAATATTACTGACAAAATACAGGATCAAGGTTATATACAGTGTTATCTCTGTAAAAAATGTACTCAAGAAATTTATATTTTGCATTGGTTGAATAATGCAGATATTATTTCGTAAATTCTTTTTAAAATTATAAATCATACATCGGACCTATTCGCGCCCTGATCGTCCCATTTTATCCCGCATATAAAGTAAAAAGAACTAGATGACAAATTTTGAAAAACAGCTAAAAATATATTTCTACAATGATAATGTTGATGGGAGTTTTACTGAACATAGTCAAATAGTTGTTTGTTCGATATGTGATATTCTTTATTTGTTGTGATATAATTGGTTTGGTTTTTACAATATAATTGCTCAAAGTCCAATTGGACCTTCGTGTCTTGCCCTACCCTATATTAGAATTTCTGTAATACTGAATATTTTAATTTGATTCCGATGTCACTAGTCCTCGACCTCCGACTATGAGAGATGGATATCGAACCTGAAAGCTTAACATGATTATAAGATCAAAGCTCCAACCACTAAGATACAGGAAAGCCTTCATATCAATTTAATTTCAATTTTCGTTGCTCGTTTTTTATTTGAACTCTTTTAGGCGGCTGTATGGAGAAATCCCTGGTTTCGTCGCCAACCCCACTGTTTTCTTCCATCTGCTTGTAATCTGTAAGTCATTAGCGAGGCGTGATTTGAAGCTAATTACGCTAACATGATGTTAGGTTTAATTGAAATGTTGAACAATTAGCAATGGAAAGTATGAGTCCGCCGCAGTGAGAATTGCGCGGTCGGCGTTAACTCCGCTGCTGCCAGCCCTGTCTGGTTGATCGTCCGCGGGTTCGGGCTTCGCTCGTCGAGTTCAATGCTCCTATTACGTCATTAGTTCAATGGCAAATTGTGACCCATATTGGATTTGCAATGTCTGTCGTGCGAGCGAACAGCTGCGGAAATGACGGAAGATATTATGAAACGAAATATGCGTGTGTGGATACTGGATACTGGATTGTGGATTGTGGATTGTGGATAGAGTGGATTGTGGATACATGCACTAACAACTCACACGATACTTTCGTACATACGGACATACGGACATACGCGCAAACACATTCAAGATTTCTTCCGTATATATATATATATATATATACATATATATATATATATACATATATATATATATATATATATATATATATATATATAACTTCTTTAACACACACATATATATATATATATATATATATATAGATATTAATTTGGAAATATGAACAAACAACACTCTTTTCTGCACTAATTTATTAAATAATAATTTTCACAAACGTTTCGAGACTAGGTTTGTCTCATCATCAGTGTGTTATAATTTAAAATTTAAAATATGAAAACCTAAATTAGCATTATGTGTTATCCATTACAAGTCGCTCGATATACTGTCTTCTGCCACGCCAACGATCGTCGGTGTCCGAATTCTCTAACCACTTGAAAACCACTTGAAATTGAATAGTCACGCAATCAGATAGGAAAGGAAGGATTAGGGTCCAGTTGAAAAATAGATGTCGTTAGGAGAAAAAATATTCTATGAATGAGACGGTTTGTTTATAAAATTTGTTTTAAATTGTTATAATTATTATAATTATAGCAATTTAAAACAAATTTTATGAACAAACCGTCTCATTCATAGAATATTTTTTCTTCATATTTTCAAATTCATATCGTTTGTTCATATTTTTAAATTAATATATATATATATATATATATATATATAAAACACACACACACACACACATATATATATATATATATATATATATATATTAGGGTGGTCCTTAAAATGGTCATTTTCGAATTTCTTTGCTCCCAGGGGCTCAAATGGTTCCAAATAGATAAAAAACAATTCTCTGAAAGTTTTAGCTCTTAATATTAACGTTTAGATAGAGCGCAATTCAATCAAAGTTTTGTATGGAAATAGCATGGAAAATTTTTCAAAAATTTTCAAAATGTTTTTTAGATGTACTTTAGCGAACAAATGAATAAATAAAACTCATTCATTTGTCGCTAAGTTATACCTAAAACATTTTTTTTAATTTTCGGGTGGTCTTTCATATGGATGTTTTTAAATTTTCTTGCTCCTAGAGACTCAAATGTTTCTAAGTTGTTAAAAAAACTAGTGGTGCATGGCACCGTGCCTTAAGGCAAATTGCTGGAATTTTCTGTACTAAAAGTTAATTTTTTTAAAAAAGATTCAATTTTGTTTTAGAACTTTGTATAAAATATTTGAGATTTTTGAGAATTTTAAAATTTAAAAAAAAAAATTACATTTTTGAAAAATTCATATTTTTTTATACTTTTTTTTTGAACTTTTACTCGAAACAATCGAGATATATTAGTTGCATTGAAACAAAATATAGAAGCGCGTCAGCGCCGCGTCGCAGTCTAACGGATAAACATTGGTGCGGAGCCCATAGAAATGACAACAAAATTCTTATTAAAATATCTATAACATATCTGATAATTTGATGAACATATGTCTAATGATCATTTTTGTCTGCCAAATGGCGTTTTTTTTACTTTTTTATAGGATTTTCGAAACCGCCAGACCTGCCTTCTCAAAAATTTTACTAGTTCTTCATTTCGTCAATAAAAATAAAATGTTTTTTGAATCATTTAAACTGAACGCTCCATTCTCTCAAAAACTGACTTCTACTATTTTTGCCCCGTATCTACGAACCGGCTGGACATGCCTTCGCTAAAAACTAATCAGCACGTTTCCTTATCAATAGGAATCGAATGTTTTTTTAATCATTCAAATCGGTTGATCCGTGTTCTCGAAATCGTCGACAAAAAATTGTATCCGCACACACATACGTTTTTTCTAAGGTATGGCAAAATGTTCAGTAACTTTTGAAACGTAAAGATATATAAAATTTTTTATCAGTGATTTTTTTGCGATTATTATAACTCACCCTACGGGAAGTTGTTATAAAATTCTTATAAACAAATGGAATTTTACAGATGTTATTTCAATAAAAAACTTTGGATGAAGTGCGGACTATCTTAAAGTTAATACTAAGATCTAAACCGTTCAGAATTTTTTTTTATCAATTTGGAAATAAATAAAATCAAGTGAAAATAATTCCACAACTGTTGTTCATCATTTTACAATTAATCATTTTCAAGAAAAAGTGCAGTGTTACAACTTACCCCGTGTTTGGGGCAATTTGTAACATCTACCAAGGCAAGAGAATACGACTGTCCTATAGGAGTACGGCAAAAAACGACACTCAATACCTTTGACAATTTCTTCTTTTCTTATTTTTGAAAAAAAAAAACGTTTTGTTTCCAAGTATTTTTTTCATCAAATTATCTCAAACTGTGTTTGTCAAGACCATGCCCTTTATAATCATACAGTTTTATCAAAATCGTCAACAATTAATTACAAAAAAACTTATAAATTTTCAAAATTGGTTCAGGATCTTTTGCGAACAGTGGCCCAAAATTTTGCACTTCTCTGTTCATCATAAAGAAGCGGGTCTGCCGATGTTGCGCATCGGCAGACCCAACTATTCAGTCTTTACTGCGTTTCATCAATTGGCTTTTAAAATTTTGAAATCGTTGCAGCCGTTTTTGAAAAAACATCGACAAATGTCCATAATAGATTTACATACAAATGCTCATGCACACACACATACATTTTCCAATTTGAGTTTCAAATGATTCAGATTGACTGGAAACGTTGAGAAAACATTAAATTAGCGATTCGTATTTTCTGATCGTAAAATTGATAGAGCTTGGGCCTGTGAATAAGGCCCCTAAAACATGTGTACATCGCACTCTATCCTAACAAAAAATATAAATCTATTAAATCACTTTCCTTTGTTAGACTTATAATATTGTGTTTGTTTTCAGAATCTACTATTTGAAAATGCTAAGTTCAACATACTGCCATTGTCAAAAGCATTCTAAAATGAATCTTTCAAAGGCAGATGGCCTAGCGGTGGCGATATCGGTTCGAACGTGGGCTAGCACCAACTAGTCCCGGGTTTGCTAGTTCGATTCCCGGTATCGCCAAAGCCCGACATCAGGCAGCTTTGATGTCAAGTTTCCACTTGAGGTTATAGATCTCAATATAATTTTAAGTGAAAATCGCCCTTTGCGGGCATTCAATCATATGGTAACTATTCTACGTAAAAGCTAATATTAACCCCACACAAAGAAGAATGGTAAACCGATGAGTTGCCTCTCATGAAAAATTAGGTTATAAGTCTTCAACAAACAACATGTTCGACATGTAAGGCTAATTAGTTCAGATTGTTGTTGAAACATTAAATAAATTAGTGGTGTATGGCATCGTGCCTTAAAGCAATTTGCTGGAACTTCCTGTACCGTAACGAAATGCTCGAAAAATATTAAATTTTCTCAAATGGATTATTATAAATACTGTAACATTGTCAAATATTTATAAGAATTATATAAATTTAATTGCAAAGTTAAAATTATTTATTTAAAGTATATAAGTGAGCTTTAGAACTTTAGTAAGAATTAAAATTAAAATATGAATTATTTTCGATAAACAAAATTTGATTTATTTTAGAAAAAAAATTGAAATAAGATTTTATTTAAAGCAATTATTTTGCCTACCCAGCAAGTTTTATATATATAATCATTCAAATCGGATGCCTTAGTTCTCTCAAAAACTGCCATTTTTTGCACATTTAGCTCCGTATCTTCGAAATGGCTGAACCTGCCTTTGCAATCGGGTATTCGGTTCTCTCAAATACTCGATTTCTATTTTTTGCACTCTTTGCTCCGTATCTCCGTAATGGCTGGACTCTCTCCATATATTGATAGGAATCTCCTTATCAATGGAAATCGAATGTTTTTTGAAGCATTCAAATCGGATGATCCGTGCGCCCAAAAATGTAGACGAATAATTGCGGACACACAATTATACACACACATCTATTTTTTCTCAGGTGTGCTAAAATGTTCAAAAACGTCTAAATCGTGAAGATATGCAAAAAATTATAATATCATTTTCGATTTTTGGCACATTACAATAACTTACCCTGCGGGAAGTTAATAAAGAACAAAGGAAGGTGGAAATACTTTTTATTACTACAAGAATTTCACTTTTATTTATTTTGATTGCCAGACGATTTGGCTATGCTTCGAAAACAATTGTTTTCAATTCAGACCCTCTAAGGACGCACTATAAAATTAATAATGAGTAAATAATATTGTGGTCTCATTAAATGTTGACTAATGAATATATATTAATTATTTTATGTTTGTTTCTCTCGATTACACGCCGTCCTTTTTATGTGTAATATATAATCAGTTTATTTATGCAAACCGAGAGAGCAAAACATAATTAAAATTCAAGTTTATTTTCCATAAGTTTTGCATGAAGCGTTTCATTTGTTACTTCGGAACGATATAAATATTAATGTACTCGTTATTGCTCATAACTTCATTAAAGTTATTTATAAAAATACAACCTTTTATCGTAGTAATAATGATAAATCAACATTACTTATTGTTAACTAATTGTTAATTTTGCTATATTAATAATAATACACCTTGAATAAATACATAATACAAGTATTTAAAGTAAATGACCAATAATTTTGCAAGAGGAAATCAATAAAATAATCAAGATTAGTGATCAAGATCAAATCCTTGCCGTATACGTGCCTATGATGCTAAACGATTGTTTATTGAACGTATTGAATTGTTTTCGCATATATCATATAGCATATATCAATAATATAA
Source organism: Ctenocephalides felis (assembly GCF_003426905.1). NCBI lineage: Eukaryota > Metazoa > Arthropoda > Insecta > Siphonaptera > Pulicidae > Ctenocephalides > Ctenocephalides felis. The sequence continues at coordinate 67,998,691 of NW_020538040.1, forward strand.
TTACAAATTACATTATTCAATTAAGTTTGAGCATTATGTCAACAAGGCTCATATTTTCTAACACTTTATGATTATTGCTAGCCTTGTTAAAAATTAATTGCCTATATAATCAATGTACATACATACACACACATACACACACACACACATATATATATATATATATATATATATATATATATATATATATGTATATATGCAGGATGTCTCAGAACCCAACGTGAAGCCAAAACGGAGTGATAGTGTTGACCGTAACTGTTCATAAAAATATCTCACGTTGTTTGAAAATTATGAGCTTTTAAGTTTGCACATTTGTAACTTGCACTTACAACATACATTTGAATGAAGTAAAATGCACTTTAGCACATTTTTTAAAACAAGAGCCTCTCAAAGTCGACCAATTTTGAGCATTTTGAATATATAGTTCAACAAAAAGTCTTGATTCTTGAAAATTTGGGGGTTACGGTTCCAAAGTTTAAATGAACAAATTTAATAACAGTTATCCATAATAACAGAAAAATGGTCACATATTTACCACAGCTCTAGGTTACATTTAAAAGTCATAATTTCCAAACAACGGGAGATAATTTGTTTTTTATTTTTATTCAGGACAGTAACAGTTAATACTATACCCCACTGGTTACGGGGCATCCTGTATATATAAGTTTAGTGTAAAAGTAAGTAAACATGGATATCACAGAAAATTAGTTCAACAATTAATATATTAAAATTGAAGTTACACAAATGCCGAAAATGTAGTGAAGTAATGACAGATAAATTACTAGTTTGAATCAGTTTAAGAAAGCTAACATTTTTACCTGTCGGTAAAGTCGTTTGTTGATATGCACTTGTTGTGCACTATAATATAAACATTTGATCATATTCGCTCTAGGAAACCGATTACATGACAACAATGATAAAAAAATCTGTTCACATACATACACACATACTCTTTCTAAATTTGGTTTCATTCGATTCAGAATGGCTTGAAACGTCGAGAAAACATAAAATTAGCAAATCGGATTTTTTGATGACAACATAAACTTCTCCTTCGGGAAGTTAATAAAACTTGTGGTGCATGTATCCGATCACACACACATGCATCCATTTTGTCTAGGGTATGGCAAAATGTTCAGAAACCTCTGAAAAAACGTAAAGATATGCAAAAAAATTTATTTTCGATTTTATTGCCATTACTATAAGTTACCCTACGGGAAGTAAATTATGGGTTGCAATTTCGGAGTTTGAGTCGAATGAACGTGTAGGTCGCCGGTACCCATGGTTGATTGCGTAGTCGAAATAATGTTGCGTAAAGTGGTGATTTGCGTGGAGTTCCGCAAATGTACATCTGATCTGCGGCCTCCTCTCGTGATTGACGTTGTATCTGTGTGCAGCGAGTTTTCCTCTCTGTTCCCGTCGCGTTTGCTTCGGCATATGATATTCGAGCATCTCGGGGTTCAACGACTCCGCGCTCTTATGAACGGCAAAGGCAACAAGGCAACAAACGTACAGACGGCACGATGCCCGAGAGACGTGCAGCCAGGGGGGTGCTGCTACAAAAGAGAGATGTTCCCAGCGTACGCGCGCAATGCGCAATGCGAATACTTGGTGCCGAACGAGGAAGAGAATCGCAACGAGGAAGCCCATCATCCAGTGAGGAGGATCTGGGAAGCTCCCTGACCCAGTGACGCGCCTCGCCTGACGTCACCGCGAACCCGACGCCGATGCCCGGACCGAGCGCTCTCGACGCTGCGCTCCGCCGCGGGACCGGGCTGATATCGATGGCTTTCGCGTCGTGGGTTGCTTCTGCGTTCGACGTAACATGTATAGTGTTAGAAGTATCGAGGCAAAAGATCGATATTGAGTACTTTAAAAAGTATCTAATCAAAATATCGATGCCAAAAAAATATCGTGGCGAAAGTATCGATAGTACTCAATATCGAATTTTGAGTACTTTTCATCAAAATCAAAAATAAGTGCAAGAAATATGTAAAACTCATTAAATATCATATCACAATATTAGAATGGATTCTATTGCTTGTATCTGATGTGTTAAATCAGAATCATTTTCAATATTGTAAAAATTTAACAGTAATTTTTCAATACTAATTTCAAATTCTATACTTCTTCAAAAAAGAAAATACAAGTTATAATAGTTGAGCATTTTTGATTAAAACAATATAATAGTCTGATACTATATTCAAAATGCAATTTTATTCATTTTTAAGTATTTTTAAGTACAATAATATTTTTAATATTTTTAAGTAAAATAATATTTTATAATTGTTGAATATTTTTATATGAATAATTTTAGCGAGCATGCAACTTTAAAAGCCGTTACATGTTTGCATAAAAGTGCAATATGAAGCTCCTTGGAAAGCAATAAACATTCAGTTTAATGACGGTTAAAATAATATTTCGGCACTTGAAAAACATCCCTTCGGAGCAATGGGATAGTTTAAATAGTTCCGAGAAACTCAAACCAATATGTTTGCATGCTGATATTCAAAAATTTCAATACATGAGTATTTTGCGTAAAAAAGAATCAAAATATATTATTTCGAATAATAATACTCAACCATTTCAATATATATAAAAAATATATATTTATATTTTAAAATATAATAAACACAAAATACTAATATATTGAAATTGATGAATATTATTATTTGAAATAATTATATTTCGATTCTTTTTTACGTAAAATACTAATATATTGAAATTGGTAAGTATTATTATTTGAAATAATCATACTTCGATTGTTGAATATCTTTTTATAAAACATTTAAGGTACTTTAAATCATTTTATTTTTTCATTTTACATTAGAGTAATAAATAAACATCTTTAGTTATTAGTGTGGTCATATTCATTTTGGGTTTTTGAGCAATAAATTCTGAGACTAATCACCCTTCGGGATCATTTTTTGACACTTCTTTGAACAATTATGACTACCTAGGGAGACTATTGCTTTGCATTTGGCAATGAGTGGTGTTAATAGTTGGTCGATGAGTGGTGTTCATAGATTACGCTGTCGATTCTTTTTGAGTACTATCGACGAAAAGAATCGATATTGGCAAATAGATCGAGCTGAAAAATCGATAGCAAAAGTACTCACTATCGACCGCAAAGTATCGATATTTACTCAGTACTCGATATTTCGTTCTAACACTAAACATGTATGGTATAAGCGTAGTAAGCGACGTCAGCGCTCTCTACTCTGTAGCACTAGAAGATTGCCAGAGTATAGAGCTATAGAGTATAGAGTATTACCACTTTGCCACTTTACCGCGCCCGATCATGTGTTACGCACTCACTTCGCCCTTGACATCCAGCCGTCCAGCTGTTGATGCTGGGTTGTCTCGTTCAACTCGAACGCACGTACAACTATTTTTGCACACTTTTCACGATAAATAGCGCAATAATTTTATTACATCTTATTATCACTATCACGTCGTAAATTTTTAGCATTCTTATACCCGAAGGGAGATTGTAATACATGCTGTTTTACTGTATTTTGCTGAATTGCTTGCACATATATTTGCAATCGTTTTATTGCGATGAAATATTATATTTTGGCTGAAGTCATGTAGGTTTCACTTAACTTACAATTACAATTTAATAAGTATCAATGTTATTCATTACAATTTAGATATTCGTCATGTATTCTGTTCAACATTTACAATTTGGTCAGTTTATTTTATTTATATAACCAATTAACAATTTTTTATGGTTATTATCTTTTAACGTTTAATGTTCAGATAATTATTGCATAAATTAAAATAACAGAAATGTCTCGCGATAATAAAATTTCAATATAGAATCTAATTTTATTATTCAGGTTATCACGATATGTATATTTTGACAAAAATTCTTTCTTGCTTAATTTGAGCATGATAAATTATTTTAAATCTCTTGATTTTTTTTATATACACTATTATAATTTTATTAACACTAGAACTACCACAGGTTTTAATTTAGGATAATTTAGGTATGAATACAATTGCAATATGGTACTACACAATTAATATTCGTGAAAATTTATAAGAATGTGAAGACGATTAAACTACGTAATCAAAATTAAAATACATATTATTAATAAACAAAAAAAAAACAGAACAAATAAATATATGCGTTAAATGATACAATCAAAGAATCGCATATGTTATATATCCGATTCGTAAATTGTTTTTGTGGAAGAAACCTTGAAATCAGCTGAATGACATCAAATTTATTCATGAGAAAGAATGTGCTAAAGACTTAACACTTGAAATTATATTTAAATCAATTCTTGTTTTAACATAAATTAATTAAATTTTTATTGCAATATTTCAATATTTTGAAGTTTCTAATATAAAATGATTATTCCATTAGCGCTTTTACCTAAATATGCAAAGATAAAATTTGTTTTAGTCTATTACCGATACAAAGTAATATCTGTAATACATATGTAAGTAATCAATTATCCATTGTTAACACGGACAATTGACTATTTAGCGAGTTTTTCGGTCATTAAGAAGAGGAATCCATTTTAAAAAAGTATGCGTACATCTAAAAAAAAACCAAGCAGGAAGGAGTTCGCCAACATTTCATCATTTGACGAAATATCAACAAAAAGTTGAATGAACTTGGATGACCAGACAGTGTTGGCAAGTTTGGGACGGTCTTAATACGCATATATCAGGCGGACTAAACCTTTCCAATTTATTGACAATGCGTAATAATTTCTCATTCATTGATACATTAGAATATTTTCTGATGTACAACAAATGAATGATTACTCAAACATTTGATTTGTCAAACATTAAATTTTCATCTCGTTTAAACGGGAATCTTCACAAAAATTAATGAAAGATTTTAAACCAGAGGAAAATCGGCAATCTTCAAAAAGTATTTTATTTTATTGTTAGTTATTTTGGCTTTGAGCACTATTGTTTAGTATACGAGATCTTAACATAATTTTTAAGTCTACGTTATTCAATTGTTTTATAAGATGTATTGTTACTTTTAAGTTAGATTCAACCGATTTTTTTATATAACCTCTATAAAAGCTTACACATGTAGGGGTTAAAAAGGATCAACTAAAACTTTACCTTGGTAAAACAATAAAAAAATAGTAAATAAAAAAGTAAATTATGTTAAAAAATGTAATGATTAAATTAATAGTTATTTCAACTGTGCTGATGAATATTTCTGACAAAATACCAGATCAAGATTGTATACAGTTTTAACTCTGTAAAAAACAAGTGTACCCACAAAACTTATATTTTGCATTGGTTCAAACATATAATTGCTTAAAGTTAAATTGGACATTTGTGCCTCGCCCTATCCTACTGCAATTTATTTAGAATTTTGAAATTTGTTGACAATTGAAATTTATTCGGACAAATCTATCGTCATTGATCGGAAAAAATTTGACGTGTTTTTTTCTCATCCAAATAATACCATATAAGTGCTTAAACTATCTATTATAAAATTGGTGTTTCCTACCAGCTTCCATAATTTAAATAGTGAATTTAATTTCTTATGATATTTACTTTTTTATTCTATATGAAAATTAATATGCTTTATGATGTGTATAAATTTTAATTAAATCTTATTGTTCCTAATGACTAATTTTGACGTTTATTATCATTTATAAAGTTTATGCGGATGAATAATGTTAATTTACAATTTGCTTTTTTTATTAATTACAATCTGTCTTTATACAAAAAAAATTATTTAGTAAAAACAAAAGACATTCAGTAAGTTTGCTTAAAGATAATCTTATTTAGCTTATATATATATCAATTTGTATTGTAATGGAACATAAAAATTTGTTTTATTTTATCGAATCACCTGCGACATAAAAATTTAATCACAATATTTCCACGAAGTTTTCTCACTAACTCTATGACACAGACATAGAATACATTATATTATAATAAATAAAAATCAACAAAAATCAAAAGTTAAAAATTATAGAATCGTATTCATTTTTAAACCCGTTGAAGTAAATATATAATGTGCAAAAAACGAATATGTAAAAATTATGGATATGCACTTTTACTGTTATTTTTTTGTAAAATTATAAGTATTCAAGATATTTACACTTCAAATAGGGCGAGTTTTTAAAGTGATAAATTAAAGTATTATATTTATAACACCTTTTATTAAAAACCAATAAAAAATATTTTATTGATATTAAAATTAGGTTTAATTTTTTCATATAATTTTGTACTTAGTGTATATAATTGTTTTAAAATAATATAATTGATAATTTGATGCTGTCGGTTTTTTAAATGATATTAATGATAAATGATAATTTAGCTTTATAGAGGATAACAAATTATTTGATAATTTATAATTTCTGTTTCTATTTCATATATTTTATTATTTCTAATTCAATAATAAGTGCAAAATTAAGCAATTATAAAGTCATTGCTTTAGAGTTTAATTACAGCATCTAATTATCAACTTTAGCACCAACTGCTTAGCCATTTCTAACTTAGAAATAGAAAGCTGAACTAAGTTTCTTTATTTAATTTGTGATTTTGACAAACACATAAACATTTTTGAAAAAAATACTATAGAATTAGAACTATTTTTGGAATATTAAAAATCAGTGATTTTCAATATGATCTACAATTCGGTACTATATATAAAATGAGCTTTAAAGTTTGGATTATACGCTTCAAATTCAAACAAACATTTTTGATCATAGCAATATTATTTTAAAATTCATTCAAAAATCTATCTCAGATTTGATCTATTTTGGATTTGATATACGTTGTATAAATCAAATTTTGACCAATATTTAAAATTTGTATTAATTTAATACCTTTTGATTGTTTCTACAATTTCTTTTGATTCAATGTGTATATCAGTGCAATGTTTTATTTTAATTTATCTGCTATTTCTTTAATAATTAGGAGTTTCAGAAACTTTTTTCATTATGGAAATATGTAAAAACAATGCAAAAATTATTATTTTTGCTAAACTTTTATACTTTTACTTGAGTACACAAGATATAAGATATTAGTCGTTGCTAGCTATTTTATTTATGGTCATGATATTCATGATTTATATTGATGAAATTATTACAGTACGTAGATTTTTGAATGATTAAATAATTCGATAGGAAGAGTTATCGAAATCCACTTTGATTTCTTTGACTTTTGATTTTTTTTACCACATTTCGACGTAAATCTGGAAGTAGTTTGTGCGTGTATGTAGTACTATATATATATATATATATATATATATATATATATATATATATTAACAAAGTCTAATGATCGGGCATAACATCAATAAAAAACATGAATTTCTTTCAAAAATTTATTTTAAATCCATACGTTTCGGCTATAATCCTAGCCTTCATTCAGTGGAAAAATTAGTTGATCTTAGTGTTAATTTGGAACACTAAGATCAACTAATTTTTCCACTGAATGAAGGCTGGGATTATAGCCGAAACGTATGGATTTAAAATAAATTTTTGAAAGAAATTCATGTTTTTTATTGATGTTATGCCCGATTATTAGACTTTGTTAATACATATGTCAACATCAAATTCAGAATCATACAATATATATATATATATATATATATATATATATATATATATATTCTGTTGTCGCAAAACCTCAAGATCGATTTAAACAAACTTCAATAATGTGATTTTGCATTTTATGGAGTGTGCGTACCTCGTCGTGTACCGGTATCGTGGCGATTGAATTTTCTTCGATTGCTCAAAACCCCGCAATCGTTCCCCGGTGAGAACCAAACCCAACATAATGCCGGAAATTGAGATACCAAATATTGGCATAAAATGCTTTTTGAATTAATCCTTTACAAAAAAAATTTACTACCATATTTTTTTAAATTAATATTATATTAGCTTACAAATTTGCTTTTGAACCGGTAGTAAGCACCCCATTACACCCAGTTATAGAAATCTTTGTTTTTATAAACAAAAAAATATTTTTGTTATAAATGAACAAAATTTCATATACAGTTAATTTCCAGCTCGATTCAGAGAAGAATAGCGTGAGACATTTTTCATTGAGACTATTTTCATTTGTAAACATATTTTTAATCTATATTTTTAAGTAAAAATGGACATCGCTACTGCCCAATGTCAGGCTGTCCAGAGCGAAGCTCAAAGTCACAACCTTGTTCATACAAGGAAGTGCGCTTAACCGTTACGCCATGGGACACCCATAAATTAATATAAGATAATGAGTAGTATTGCCCTAGGGCAGGTCCGTTAGATGAGTCAAACTCCAACTCGATTCATAGAAAAATAGTGTAAAAGATTTTTCATTGCCATTTCACACCGCCATGCCAGAAATGGGCTATTTTCAATTGGAAACATATTATTGATCTTTATTTTCAAGTAAAAATAAACATCGTTGCTGCACGATGTCAGGTTGTTCAGAAAGCACAATGTATAAGCTTTTAAAAGGCGATATATCAAATAAAGAAAACACAAAGATTGATAAAATAATCTTTAATTTCAAACGTTTCGACATACAATTTGATGTCATCATCAGTATATATTGAACTTGGTATCTTACATCTAAAGATGTGTACACAGCACAAAAGTTTGCACTAACATTGATACATCTGCCCAGCCAATAATCATGAATTTTTTTATTTTTATGTAAACAGGAAAAATAATGAGAATTTTGTTTCGCAAAAATGTAGAAAAAGTTAAAGTATTTTTGCAAAGAAACATGTAATAGCTATGGTTTCCGAGGCTTATAAGATTAACGATAAGTTATTAGCTTTTTGCGATCTGAACCATGAAACGATAAAAAATTAGTTTTTAGTAGTATTATCATATTATATTATCATAGGGCTCGCCCGTAGGTAAGCGGTTAAGAGCGACGGGACCTGAATCAGAGGTCCAGGGTTCAATACCCACTTCGAGCAGCCTGTTGTCAGACAGCAGTGACAACGATTTTCACTTGGAAATATAGATAGCAATATATTTCCAAGTGAAAATAGCCTTTGCCCGGCATTGCTGCACCAATAAAAAGTCAGCCTTATTAGATTAAATCTAATAACAAAAAATCATCAAATATGGATGGATTAACCATTGGGTAACATCTATACAAAGAAAGTTCAGTCATTGGACGTGGATCTTACATTAGGTTACCATATAAAACTAAAAAAAAAGTTTCATCTACAACTACTTTCAGTAAGGTTCTGATTGCTGTTAAAATATATTATAAAGAAAAAAAAAAGAATATTACCATAGTAAGAATTAAAAAAAAAATCGTAAGTTGGGTTTATTTATAATATATTTATTACATTAGTTTTCTATACTTTGTTCACGATATCTTTCCCAGGTTCGCGTCGTGACCGGCGGGTGTTTCGTCCGCCTCTCGAAATGTTTCCGCGATATCGTTTTGGTGGTCAGGTCGTCAGCGCCTGGTTTAGGCCCGAATCGTCGGCATTGCTGAACGTTTTCGTAAGTTTGCTAATGAGAATGAGAAGAAGCTCTTTATTATTGTACGGCTGTTGGCCGTCGTTGTGTGGCTGCTAGCCTTACGATAGGTTATGTGCCGCGCGGTTTTGGCCGCGGACCCGCGCCAGGTCTTTGCCCTCACGAATTCGTACATAACGTACACTAATATACTGAATGCATGTAGTTGATCACAGCCACATAAATGTATAAATTTCATTTAAACATATACAAATCTATTGAAATACTCTTTTTGAATACTATTTTAATTACATTTGAATTTTTACTATTCATGGAAAAAAATTTATCAAATCTATTGATCCAAATATCTTTTATATATGAAAATTATAAGGTTTATACATTCAAATATCTTTTGGTGTAATACATTCGTCTTGGTTCGTCATTGAAAAGCCTAAATATTAAATTATATATTACTCCATATATGTGAAAACTATTTGCAACTAGTGGGACATGCCATCGTTCCTAAAAAATCGACTTTTTAGAAAAAAATTTAGATTTCTGAAAAAATTGACATTTGAAAATTTTTGAGTATTTTGATATATAGATGTTGGGTCTATATATAATTTATATTTATAATTAAAAGAACTGAATAACGTGTATATAAGTTTAATTTATAATAACAAAACAAGTATAAAGCATCTCACTGATATAAAGTGTATTTAGGTTAGGTTTTATATCTTCACTCTTCCAAGGGTTGATGCACAAGAGGGTGAGATTGCATTTTTCGCATCCCTCGAGCCCACGCAAGTGTTGCACGATGCGCCGTCGCCAACTTGACAGTTTGCGACGTTCTTCACACGCAACGTGTCTATGAAGTTGGTATTGGCGTTTCTAGTTGTTACTCTCACCGCTAGGTGTCAGGAGACGCCATAGATAGTTTTGAAACTCACTTAAGTCGGTTGATCCATAATGTGAAAATGTCGTGAAAATTTGCTTGAACTATATAAGTGAACTCAAAACATAAATCTTTGTAAGGATCCTTTCTGGATTTCTGATGGACCTGCCTTCACAAAAATTTCATCAATTCTTCATTCTGTCAATACAAGTAAAATGTTTTTGAGTCATTGAAATTGGTTAATCCGTGCTCTATAAATCGTCTACGAAAAATTGCATCCGCTAACTCACATATACAAACATACATCTATTTTTTCTAAGTTATGCCAATATGTGCAGAAACCTTTGAATCCTGACGATATGTGGAAAAATTTTTTTTTGATTGTTAATAATTATCGGACAATTTTAATTACGCTGTTTATATTTTAATATGTATTAATCTTTTTTTATAAAAATTAATGAACAATATAACCACTGAATTAACACTTTGTAAGATTAAAACCACAAAATGAAACATTTCTAGATTATTGAAAAATCACCTGGAAGTCTCAATGTGGTCCCGTAAACCATCTCTGCTGCTGATGTCTTGATGTCTTCTTTGAATGAATTCCGTAGACCAAGTAGTACGTAGGGTAGTGTCTTGATCCACGGTTCAGAAGAACACATCAGTGCAGCTTTTAGGGTTCTGTGCCAACGTTCTACCAATCCATTTGCTTGAGGGTGGTATGCTGTCGTACGTGCTTTCCTTGCACCAACTGCCTGTGCCAAGGACTTGAAGAGAGATGACTCAAACTGCGTGCCTTGGTCTGATGTTATTGTAGTTGGTGTACCAAATCTGGAAATCCAGCACGTAAACAATGCTTGCGTGACTGTCTCAGCTGTGATGTCTCTCAGTGGAATGGCTTCCGGCCATCTTGTAAATCTGTCAATAATTGTTAAGCAGTAAGGATAACCATTAGTATTGGGTAAGGAAATTATGTCAATATGAATATGAGAGAATCTTTCATCAGGAATAGGGATGTGCAAAGGATTGAAATGATTATGTTTATGGATCTTGGACTTTTGACAGGATATGCATTGACGAGTCCAAGTAGCAACATCCTTTCCAATTCCAGGCCAAACATACCGGCTGCGTACCTCCCTGGATGTGGTCCTGATGCTTGGATGAGAAATACCATGGACTACGTCGAATGCAGTTTTGCGGAGGCTCTATGGGAGATAAGGTTTAACAAAGTTTGACTCAATTATACAATAGATCGGAAAACCATCCAATGTTAATTTATGTAATCTAAGAGAAGTTTCTCCACCAAGCAGCTCCTGCATTTCTGGATCCAAGCTTTGCTCTATACATATTTGTTCAGCCGACAGTCTGGTAGGCATTTCAATAGTGTTAATTCTTGATAATGTATCTGCCACTACTTCACTTCACCTTTCACATACACAATTTCAGTAGAGAACTGGGATATGTATTCCAATTGCCTACGCTGTCTGTCCGACGCCTTTTCAGGTCTCTGCTGAAATGCATATGTGATGGGTTTGTGGTCTGTCTTGATAATGAAATGCCTACCTTCCAGCAGGTATTCAAAATATTTTATGGCCGCAAAGATGCCTAGAAGCTCTCGGTCATATGTTGAATACCTCTGTTCCGTGGATGTGAGCTTTCTGGAGTAGAAACCTATAGGGTGCCATGCACCATTTTCTTCCTGCTCCAGAGTGGCTCCAATGGCTGTTGTTGAGGCATCAGTTACCAAACATATATTTGTTGCAGCAGCTGGATAATGAAGTAAAGCAGCGTTTGCAAGAGCATTCTTTACGTCCACAAAGGCTTGCAGAGATTCTGGGTTCCAAATGACAGGTGTTTTATCCTTCTTGACTGAACTACGTAGGTAACTGTTCAGCGGTGCTTGCAGTTTGGCTGCTTTTGGGACTGATTTCCTGTAATAATTCAGCATTCCCAGAAACCTACGCAGTTCCAGAACTGTTGTTGGCTGTGGGAAGTTCAAAATCTTGTCCACCCGGTCTGTAGCTGGAGAATAGCCTTTCTCACTGAGCTTGTAACCCAGAAAATCTACTTGGGACTTGCCTAGGACGCATTTGTTGGTGTTGATGGTTAGAGAATGTTCTTGCAAACGCTCAAAAACTATCTGCAGGTGGCGATGGTGTTGCTCCATGTTCTCAGACATAACCAGAATATCATCCACATATATAAACACAAAGTCAATGTCTTGGAATATGTGGTTTATGTAGCGCTGGAATGTCTGAGTGGCATTCTTCAGTCCAAAAGGCATGCAGAGGTACTCATATAATCCCCATGGAGTTATGATGGCAGTCTTCTGTATGTCCTCTTCATGCATTGGCACCTGATGATACGCTTTTGCAAGATCTATTGTTGAAAAAATTGGTTTAATTGTTAGTCTCTGTGGCGTTCTAGTGATTGTTATATATTTGTTTAGTAAGCTCCTGAAAGGTTGGTGTGGGTTAATTGTGGAAATGTTAATGTTCTGGGTCTTCAGCACTTTGCCATCAGAGGCTAAGCCTGTCGTTGAATCAATTAGTCTTTTGCCTTTCAGGTCTATTAGTAGATTGTAGTAGCTTAGCAAATCTGCACCGATTATGGCTGTTGCCACATCTGCTACTGTGAATTGCCAAGTGAAGGGTCTGCGCAGCGAAAGGTCCAGCTCGAGAGTCCGCTTTCCATAGGTGGATATTCGGCTGGAATTGGCTGCATACAGAACAATCTCTTCCTTGGCACGACCGGTTGCAAACTTGCTAGCTGGAAGAATCGAGAGAACGGAGCCAGAGTCTATAAGAAAATTTATCCGTGTTTTTCTGTCTGTCACACATAGTCGGAGCTCTGGACAGACAGAATTAATATCACCATCATTACTTGCTCCTGGTGCTGATGGTGACTTTAGTTTTCCGGCTTCAGGAGAGTCTTAACCAAACAGGGTTCTATGCATTTGGTAGCCTTCTCTCCAAACCTGCTATGGTAAAAGCATAGCTGTGATTTGGACGGCGTCTTTGATCTCCCTCTCCTGTGCCTGGAGTGACTTCTGGTCCTGCTTCTCTCGTCATGTTCTCTGCTATGTTTTAAATTCTCCACTTCTGTCGTCAAGGCATTTAGTTTCTGCATCATGGCAAGCAGAATTTCTTGGGTGCGGTCACTTCTTGGTTCAGGTGCTCTGCTCGCTGTGGCCATCACCGATGATGGCAGTCCACAAGTATCTACAAGCCTGTCTGCCATCTCGCCAATGGCTTGTAGCCCAATGTTTTTCGATACAAGCAGTAGAGGCCGGATGTGTTGTGGGAGTCTGTCCAACCAAAGTTTATGGATGATATCCTCCGAGATTTCACTCCGAGCCAGGTCAATCATTTCCCGTAGTAGCTGGGATGGCTTTTTGTCACCTAGGACAACGTTTGTTAACAATTTGTCTACTTGCTTTGACCTCGACTCGGATACTCGGTCTAGGATTATGCTCTTCAACGTGTTGTATTTATTTTCGGTTGGCGGATTTCGCAACACATCGCTTACCAGGTGTAAAGTAGACCTGTCCAGAGCACGCAATACCGCCGTGTACTTCGCATGGTCGGATTTGATCCTATCTCCAAGAAACTCTGTCTCAATCAACAGGAACCATAGATCAGGAGCATCTTCCATGAACGGGGTTATTGTATGCCTGCCCACGTTGTAAATTTGTTCCGTTTTTAAATCATTGTTCACTTGGTTGGAGTTGCTCGCACATGGCGTGCGAACTTGAGTTTCGTCAAAATCGATGAGCGATCGATTTAGATCTTGTGAGGCTTCAGTGTTTGCGGGTGAAGACATTATTAATGATATAGTATACCTCGCTTGTAGTATCAAGATCAGAATTCAGCCACGTGTTTTCTCAGTCGGGGTCACCAATTATATAGATGTTGGGTCTATATATAATTTATATTTATAATTAAAAGAACTGAATAACGTGTATATAAGTTTAATTTATAATAACAAAACAAGTATAAAGCATCTCACTGATATAAAGTGTATTTAGGTTAGGTTTTATATCTTCACTCTTCCAAGGGTTGATGCACAAGAGGGTGAGATTGCATTTTTCGCATCCCTCGAGCCCACGCAAGTGTTGCACGATGCGCCGTCGCCAACTTGACAGTTTGCGACGTTCTTCACACGCAACGTGTCTATGAAGTTGGTATTGGCGTTTCTAGTTGTTACTCTCACCGCTAGGTGTCAGGAGACGCCATAGATAGTTTTGAAACTCACTTAAGTCGGTTGATCCATAATGTGAAAATGTCGTGAAAATTTGCTTGAACTATATAAGTGAACTCAAAACATAAATCTTTGTAAGGATACTTTCTGGATTTCTGATGGACCTGCCTTCACAAAAATTTCATCAATTCTTCATTCTGTCAATACAAGTAAAATGTTTTTTGAGTCATTGAAATTGGTTAATCCGTGCTCTATAAATCGTCTACGAAAAATTGCATCCGCTAACTCACATATACAAACATACATCTATTTTTTCTAAGTTATGCCAATATGTGCAGAAACCTTTGAATCCTGACGATATGTGGAAAAATTTTTTTTTGATTGTTAATAATTATCGGACAATTTTAATTACGCTGTTTATATTTTAATATGTATTAATCTTTTTTTTATAAAAATTAATGAACAATATAACCACTGAATTAACACTTTGTAAGATTAAACCACAAAATGAAACATTTTCTTAAAGATATACTTTTTTTTCAAGAAAAATTATTTCCTTCAGCATATATTTTACTTTACAGATGCTTTTAATAATAATTACTTATATTTACAAAGACTATATGATAAACATATTATAACTAATAAAAATCCAAAGAAAAATACGAATATTTTACATCTAGTTTTCAAGAAAGAAAATAGCGCACTCATTTTTCGAATGCACGTTGAATTGTCTTAAAATTTTCGCGAATCCATTTTTTTTTCGAATGATTTAGAAAATCATCAATACAAATGTTTTGTAAAACAAGACAAATTTGGATTTTCTTGCCAATTCTAGATGAAATGACTATTGAAACCAAAATTAAAAAAAATACTTTTGATACCAGAACTATAATGCCATTTGCAGATCATGTAATTTATCGGGTGATCGTCAAAAATAAAATTAATATTTTTTTGAATATGTAATATAATTAACTAAAATAGTTGTAAATTTTATTACAATCTGTATTAAAAAGTGTATCATTGACATCGAAACTAAATTGATTTGTTTAAATAAATGCTGACCAGTTGATTTATTTTAATAAAAAAATAGACTCTATTTTATAATTAATTATTTTTGATACAACTACATTAAAATATCAGTCAAGATATGAATAAATTTTCTGCTATAATATAAGATAACTTTGACTAAAGTTTAAATAAGGTAACTCTAATAAATATAATACAGACAATTATATTATAATTATGCGTTTTATAACATGTACTACATACCAATTATCAATGTTGCTTACTTTGTTTAGAAATGAGTACGATTGATAAAAAATTATTACTCATAATACATCAATCAAAAAGTACTCATAGTACATAACTCATAAATAAAGCGATTTTGGGTTTCAAACATAATATGTTAATTAGCAAATAGATTTTGTAACTAAATAACTCTGATTTAACTATTTTATTTTATAATGTAATATTATATGAAAAACTAGCTGTAAGTGGAATTCTGTCTTGAGGCAATTATGGCATTGTGCTATAAGGCAAATTGCTGGAACTTCCCGTACCGTAACAAAATGTTCGAGGAATACTGAAGGTTTTCAAATAGATTATTATAAATATTGTAACATTGTCTAATATTTATGAGAATTATATAAACTGAATTGCAGAGTATATTAGAACTATAGTCAGAATTAAAAATAAAATCTGAAATATTTTCGATATACAAAAAACTAAAAAAAAAAAAAAAAAAAAAAAAAAAAAAAAAAAAAAAAAAAAAAATGGAACAAAATTTTTTTTCCAAAATCAATTATTTTGTTAAGACAAGCAGAAACTTCTTTCAAGCATTTAAATCCGACGCTTAGTTCTCTCAAAAACTGCCATTTTTTACATATTTAGCTCCGTATCTTCGAAATGGCTGCGCCTGCCTTTGCCAAAAACTAATAAGCACTTCTCCCAATCATTACTAATTGAATGTTTTTTAGATCATTCAAATCGGATACTCCGTTCTCTCAAAAAATCGATTTATATTTTCTGCACTCTTTGCTCCGTATCTCCGAAACGGCTGGACCTGCCTTTGCCAAAAACTAATCAGCTCTTTTCTCTATCAATAGGAATCGAATGTTTTTTGAACCATTCAAATCGGTTGATCCGTGCGCCCTAAAACGTGACTGGAAATTTGTATCCATACATACATACACACACACACACACATACACACACACACACACACATCCATTTTTTCTGAGGTATGCCAAAACGTTCAGAAACCTTCAAAACGTCGAGAAATGTTAAAATTTTCAATTCCGATTTTCGGCCCATTACAATAACTTACCCTACGGGAAGTTAATAAATCTTGCACGTTGCTTACAAAGGTTACCTTCGAAATTTAGTTTTCTTTTTATTTATTATATAATTTCTACAACTCGTGTGCGATTCATCAAAATTCCAAATTGATGATTCGCGCACGTTTTATGAGTAATTTAAACCGCAGCGAGCGTGGTCCAACTGAAAAGGGTTTATTAGAAACGAACGATGAAAAAATCTATTTTTAATTTTAAAGCAAACAATGCAAAACAAACAAGTACAAATAATATTTGTACTTGCTTGAAAAATAATATTTGTACTTGTTTGAATATTTGCGGTTTGCAAAATGACGACTTCGTAGAGCAAAATAGTAACACCAATAAACGCCTTTTTTTCATTTCTAAAAATAAAGCAGCGGGTCAGTATTTATGTCTATTTCCTGTACCAAAAGCACAGCTTTTATATAGAAAAATAATTTCATGCTTTCAAGAAAGCAAACTGCTGTTCATAAATAATATCTGCTTTGTATACGAATGTAATGTTACAGAAATGGGCAACACAATGGTTCACGAGTGGTCAAGCCTTCGTGTTAGATAGGCTCGTTGACAAAAACATACAAAACATGAAATGTGCAAACATCTGCATGGAAACGAGGTCAAAAGAACTGGACACGTCAATTAGGTGATATATAGCAAAAATTTATGAATATTTAAATATGTTTTTGCTTTTGTGCTGGCCTAACGCGCCAGGCTATCCCCGTGCTTGCCCTCCGAAGGCGACTCAATTGACAGTCAATAATGCGTAGGTAATAGGCTTAGAACAGGCCTTCTCAAACTTTCATATGCTTCCTCTTCAGATAAACAAATGTTGAGAACAAATATTTATGGAGTCCAAAATGATATAAAAATTATATGCAAACCAAATTTTATATATTTAACTTCCCGTAGGGTAAGCTATAGTAGTCGCCAAAAAATTGAAAATGGAAATTTCTATATATCTTTACGTTTCAACGGTTTCCAAACATTTTGGCATACATTAGAAAAAATGGATTTATGTATGTGTGTGTGTGCGGTTACAAACTTTCGTCGACGATTTCGGGAACACGATTCAATCGATTTGAATAATTTAAAAAACATTTGATTTGTATTGATAAGGAGACGTGCTGATTAGTTTTGGTTAAGGCAGGTTTAGCCGTTTTGAAGATACAGGGCAAAAAGAGCCAAAAATGTTAATTCAGTTTTTGAGAGTACAAAGAGTTTGACTTAAATAATTAAAAAAATCATTTTATTTGTATTGACAAATAAAGATTGAGGGACTGATTAAATTTTTGCGAAGACAGGTCTAGCGGTTTTAGAGATCGAGTGAAAAAGAAGACAAATGCCGGTCAAAAATGTTCATGAGACATATGCTTATCAAATGCGGCGCTTACGCACTTCGATATTTCGACTCTAAAACAACTATACAGCGCAATTACTTTTAAAAAAAGTTCAAAATTTTCAAAAAAATCAAAAGATGAAAAAAAATCTTTTTCAAAAAAGTAAATTTTTTCAAAAAATTCAAAATTTTCAAAAATCTAATTTCTTCAAAGCTTTTTATGTTTTGTAAAGTTTTTTTAAACAATTCCGTTTTTGATACGGAAAGTTCTAGCAATTTGCCTTTGCACCACTAGTTCTACGTCAATTGGAATTTATTTTATATTTCTTACAATAAATTATAAAGACATTACGTTTTAATTTTCTTAAACAAAATTTGAATGGTTTTCTAATAAAGCTATAATTATTTGTGTATAGAAATTTTTATCTTTTTATATGGCAATGCAAATATTAGAACAAATTATGTATTTTGTTACAATGTCTGTGAAAATCTTGGGACTTTATGTGCAAACATTAAGTGTCTACTTTTTATTATCAAATTAGCTAATTATGTAACTAAAATTTTTTGAGTAGTTTGATTAGTTTTTTTAATTAAAATAGTGGTTATGATAAGACTTTGATCGTGAAACTTTCTAACATTTTATCAGTAACATTCTCTGCACCTACAATTAGTATCAAATAAATGTTATATTAACATATGACTATTTCTTTTTCTTTTATCTTTCTTTCTTTTAATGAATACGGGCATATACATTAAATTTACAAAAAAATTAAATCTATTTTGTAATTGAGTCATTTTTCATATAATTACATTGTGTAAATTATAATAAAAATGTGAAAAACAAATATCTCGAATCAAAAACAAGTAAAGTTAATATTTTTTTAACAACAATATTTGAAAGTAGAGATGTATAACCAGCTATCACCTTAATTCTTACGACGTTGCTATCGGAAGAAAAACGACAATGTTTGAAAATCCACAATAAAAGTATTTTCTTTTGTTGTTAGTTTTTTTGATTGTGAGCACTTTTGCTTAGATTATTTAATTGTTTTAAATTCAACAGTTTTTTTATATAACCTCTATAAAAATTACACGCGGGTGGGTTAGAAAGGATCAACTGACTTTTTACCCTGGCAAAGATGTAAGCAATAAAAAATAGTAAATAAAAAAGTAAATAAAATAAATAGTTATTCTAACGCTGCTGATGAATCAGATCAAGGTTATATACAGTGTTATCTCTGTAAAAATGTACCCATGAAATTTATATTTTGCATTAGTTGAATAACGTAGCTATTATGTCTTAAAAATCCATTTAAAATTAAAAATAAGACATTGGACCTGGTGCCCTCTAGTTGTCCCATTTTACCTCACATATGGGGTGAAAAAGACTAGGTGACAATTTTTGAAAAAACAACAAAAAACAGATTTCTACAATGATGGTTTAGTTGGGAGTTTTACTGAATATAGTCAGATAGTTGCACAATATGTGTTATTTGTTGTGATATAATTGGTTTGATTTTGACAATTTGATTGCTCAAAGTCAAATTGAATCTTCGTGCCCCGCACTACCCTATATATGCAGTAAGCAGCGACAATAAAAAATAATTTATTATTAAAAAAAATAGTATATCATAGTTTGAAGTCTTGCAGCTTTATAAAAGTACCAGTTAGCATATATTATTTCCTCATAAAAATGATGGTCCCAACCAACTGAGTTATTTTAAATAGCGAGTGGTCAACATTCGTGCAAAAAATTGAATATGATTTTCTGCCGTCGAAAGGGTCAGCAGTTGCCCTTTTGTAATGCTCGCACAGATTTGCATTTGCATGCGAGGACGACACTAAGCGGATTTCGTCGCAGAATCTCTTTTTTCGAAAAATATGCACATTTCATCGTAGCTCATTGTTCGTTCGCAGGATGTCCGAGCGTGATTAAGTCGTTTGTTATCGTTTCGGTGTGAAGAGGGTTTAAAATGACCACTTAACATGCCATAATCGCTCAAAGCGCTTCCATTTAAAGAATCATTCATTTTTCGCTCTTAAATATTTATGTATTCGCTTGTCCGGCCAACTACGGCAATACAATCCGAGCTTTCAAAATATATAAATGATGCTGCCATTTTTTCATAAAATATTATTAATGGATAAATGTCCTTGATTAATGATGCACAATTATGATATATTTATGAAAATGTAATGTAATGTATTTATTACGCTCAGAATCTTAATTACATACTTATGCATATACCCTTATTCATATTCAAATACATTCTATAGTCTTGAACAAATAATTGTTTTTCTCACGATTTATTTATTTAAAACATTTAATTTTTATAACATTTAATTTTTTAACTAGTGGTGCATAGCATTGTGCCTTAAGGCAAGTTGCTGGAAATTCTCGTAGTATAAATTATTTTTTTTAAAAAGATTCAGACTTTTTTTAAAACTTTTTGAAATATTTTTTTGAAAAACGTCTCCTTATCAATAGGCATCGAATGTTTTTTAAATCATTCAAATCGATTGATCCGTGTTCTCGAAATCGACGAAAAATTCTATCCGCACATACATACACACACATACATCTATTTTTTCTAAGGTATGCCAAAATGTTCAAAAACCTTTGAAACGTAAAGATATTTAAAAATTTTCATTTTCGATTTTTGAGCGACTAGGTACTAGAACCGACTTACCGTACGGGATGTTGAAAATATGAGATATTCCTTCATGACGAATATCCATCGCAAAACTAAAGGATTACAATTTAGTGAAATGATTTTTTAATGTTAATTAACTTCCCGAAAAGAGGAGATTCTATTTTTGACAGAAAATACTATTTGATAATTTTACGCGTTCTCGACCTTTCAAGACAATCTGAATCAGTTGAGACTAAAATTGAAAAGTATATGTGTATATATGTGTGCGTCTTTATGTGATCTAAAATTTTACCTTTTGTCAAACTTTTCTCAAAAACACCTAAACCAATTCAAAAAATTTAAAATCCTTTTTTGAAACTCAATAAGGACTCTAGTATATTAGTTTTGCGCCACAACCAGTCAAACCGTTTATATAGAATTAGAAAAAAAGTGCATTTTATTTCGTTAACGTTTATGCAAAAAACTCTCATTTTGAAAATTTAAAAACTCTTCGAAAAATATTTGTTAAGAAAAGTGCTTGATTAGATTTAAATAAATATCGTCCTGGCTATTCGTAAATAAGATGGAGATTATTGTCTTAACGAAAATATAATATAAAAATTATCAATGTTTGGAATAAGGAGCCGATTTGAAATATCAAGATTCTTTAGCAACAATTTAGGTTTAGCTAAAGCACAATTCTTTTTAAATAATTTATTTATTTACATATATCGAGAGCTTTTTGCAACCTTGCCTCAAGGCAAAATGTCAGTTACACCTAGTTGGCTTTTAATTTTAAATATGAATTTTAAAGAAATGTGGCATACAGTAGTTTTTCTATAAGTTTTTTTACAATATAGATTTTAAACTTATGTGCTTGTAGAAGCTCACTATATTGTTTGTTTTATTTGGCTTTTGAATCATTATAGTTTCTGCTGTTTTAAATACTTTTGGCCAGTGTCCAATTCGAACAAACGCATTAAATATATAAGTTAATAACAAATAACTATAGCTAGCTTTCTTACAATAATTAATTTAAAACTTTCGATTACAGTCGATATATTATATTCAGTCATTCAGAAAAAAGGACAAGACATTCTTATGCATTTATAATGCAAACATATCCTTGTAGAAATATATTATACATTTATATGGGTTCTATTTTTCACAAAAATCAGTAATAAAAATTCTTTCTATTTCAGTTCAAACAAGTATTGCTAAATAAGAATTGTGTTGCAGTTTATCGATTTTAAATTTGCAATTATTAATTATGAAGGTCAAATTCCATCAAAATATTTAAATAGCTTTCTACTACATTTACTACTCGGTCTAATCTACTTATGTCATCAAAAAATAAATTCCTGATAGAAATAGATATCCAAATTTGTAATGTTTTGATGCCGGCGATTGATATTAGCATTGCATATTAGTTGCAACACACCGAAGAAACAACGCATTTCTTAAAACGTATTATATGTTAATGAAAAATAGACCTGAAATAAATTTGACTATAATGAATTTTTAGTATTTTATCACAAATTCGTATGTGTTCGTTTCATGAGGTGCTTTTGGTAACATTTTCTGCGCTGAAACTACTTACTTCATATCATCTATAGTATTTGCATAGTTTTTTTTTAAATTTTTTTTTATTATACATAAAGATTTAATACTGCCCGTACAGACATATAAATATAAAGGCAATTTGCATAGTTTTAATAATTTTAATTCGCATAGTTTTTTTCATTAGTTCAAATTCATGTTATGAATTTGAACAATGAATTAATTTTTTGCGGGATTATTTTTGTATATCAAGAATGAATGTCACTTACAATTGTTTTTCTGCTTTTTTTGATAAATTTCTAATAATTCTTATCCATTTTGACTTTGAGAAATTATATTGTAAAAACCAAACCAATCATATCGCAACAAATAACACATATCAAACAAACAAGTATTTGACTATGTTCAATAAAACTCGTAGCTAATTAATTTCTGTAAAAATGTGTTTTTTGCTGTTTTTCAAAAATTTGTCACTTGGTCCTTTTTACCCCATGAGTAGGGCAAATGTGACAGCCAGGGAGCACACAGGTCGAACATATTATTTTTAATTTGAAACATTTTACGAAATAATAGGTACAATTTTCAACCAACGCAAAACATAATTTTCATGGTTACATTTTTCACAGAGATAACACTGTATATATCCTTGATCCGGTGTTTCGTTAAAAATAATCATTAGCACAGTTGGAATAACTATTTTATCATCATATCTCTGGTACAATTGATTCTTTTAACATAAAATACTTTTTTATTTACTATTACCTATTAACTTCCCGTAGGGTAAGTTATAGTAATCGCAGAAAATCGAAAATAAAAATTTGTATATGTTCAATTTTTTTTTAATTTGAAAATTTGCTTCTTTTGACTTAAATACATACATTGATTTATACATAAAGATACAAATTGTATACACCTATTCTGGGAATATCATTATACTATCATAATATATTATTGTTTGCATATATGGTATATATTTGTTTCAAGTAATTTATATAAGCATGAAAAGAGCTTTTAAAAACATACTGCCATCAAGTACATACTGCCATCAAGTTGTATATGTTCACGTTTGAAAGGTTTTAGAACATTTTGGCATACCTTAGCAAAAGATGGATTTATGTGCGTGTGTGCATGTATGTGCGGATATAATTTTTCGTCGACGATTTTAAGAACACGGATCAACTGATTTAAGTGATTCAAAAAATTTGCGGTTTCTATTGGTAAAGAGACGTGCTGATTAGTTTTTGACAAAGGCAGGTCTAGCCGTTTCGAAGATACGGGGCATAAAGTGACAAAAATGGTATTTCAGTTTTTGAATGATTCAAAAAACATTTTCCTTGTATTGACGAAATGAACAACTGGTGAAATTTTTAAGAAGGCAGGTCTATGGTTTCCGGAGATTCAATAAAAAAGTAAAAAATAATGCCATTTGGCGTTTAAAAATGGTGATTAGACATATGCACATCATATTATCAGATATTTTATAGAGATTATAATAATGAGTTCAAATTTTGTGTACATTTACATGGGTTTCGTACGAATGTTTACACGTTAGACTACTTCTCTCTAATTTTAAATACTGTTGTTCAAAATTTTTTGAAAAAGCATCTGAAAATTTGACTAATTTGTTTAGAATATAAACGCAGAGAATGTGCTTTTCAACGACGCTTTCAAGAAAACGGCTGCACCGATTTCAAGCATTTAGCACAATTTTATAAAAATGATTAACCGAGCTATTTTTACCCTTTTTTATAAGTTTTAATAATATTTTATAATAATGTATATATCATACAGTAACAATGTGGCAAAAATTATTTGACAAATTTCTTACAACATGAAAATGAAATATCACGGTTCAAAAACCTTTATTTAACCTCGATAAATTTGCATCTTCTGCCTGTGAATGATATATAAACGTTGCTAACTGTACTAATTAGTAACAACTAGCGAGTGCTAATGAATTTAACTCAGGTCTAATATAATTATTAACTTTCCGTAGGGCAAGTTATAGTAATCGCAAAAAAATCGAAAATGAAAATTTTTATATATCTTTACGTTTCAAAGATTTTTGAACATTTTGGCATACCTTAGAACAAATGGATGTATGTGTGTGTGTGTGTATGTATATATGTACGTGTGTGTATGTATGTGCGGATACAAATTTCCGTCGACGATTTCGGGAACACGGATCAACCGATTTGAATAATTCAAAAAACATTCGATTCGTATCGATAAGGAGACGTGTTGATTAGTTTTTGGCGAAGGCAGGTCTAGCGGTTCCGAAGATACAGGGCAAAAAGTGCCAAAAACGGTACCTTCGTTTTTAAGAGAACGGAGCGTCCGATTTGAATAATTCAAAAAGCATTTTACTTGTATTGACAAGATGTAGAAATGATCAAATTTTCATAAAGGCAGGTCTAGCGGTTTCGGAGATCTAATGAAAATAGTAGAAAAAAATGCCATTGGGCGGTTAAAAATGATCATTAGACATATGCACATCAATTTATCAGATATTTTATAGAGATTTTAACAATAAGTATATTTTTTTTTTACATTTCTATGGGTTCCGTACCAATGCTTATGCGTTAGACGGCGGCGCGGCACTTGCGAGCTTTGACATTTCGTCTCTATGCAGTTCAAGCAGTGCGATTGCTTTGAAAAAAAGTTCAAAATTTCCAAAATATGTCAAAAAGAAGAAAACATTTTTTTTCTCAAAAAAAAGTAATTTTTTGTCAATTTTATAGTTTCTCAAAAATCTATTTTTTTTCGAAGTAAAATTTTTTCAAAAATGTCAATCGTTTTTAAAAAAATAATAATTTTTGGTTCACAATTCCAGCAATTTGCCTTAAGGCACGATGCCTTAATTGCCTTAAGACAGAATTCCACTTACAGCTAGTTATTATTCGCATATTCCCGATTGCGAATATCGTCGCCCAGTTCGGCTCTCTGTTCTATTTTGGTTCGTTCACCCTTCGTGTCCCAGTGAACTCGTGAGCGCGAGAGCTCTCAAGCGCGGCTGAAGCATACTGACATCGCATGAGGCGCGATCGCCTGCGTCGGCAATGCGGAAAGGATACTCCGTCACCGGACTCGGACTTGGCATCCAGTCGGCAGCCAAGAGCAGCGAACAGCGAACGCCGCGCTCAGGCGAGGTTCGAGGTACCGCGAGAATTCCTTGCGAGATCAATTCATTGCCGATTACCGCCTCTATACTAGAAACGTTCGCGCTTTCTGCAGAGCTCGCGAACCGATTGTCACCTTTCAACGATTGTCTTCACACATTAAAATTATTTTTATTTATCAATTAATATATTTGGTGTTTTAAAGCAGGCTTAGTCACTAACGAAGACGGTAATAACTAGTGGGGCGCATGGCATCGTGCCTTAAGGCAAATTGCTGGAACTTTCCGTACCAAAAATTATTATTTTTTAAAAAACGATTAACATTTTTGAACAAATTTTACTTCGAAAAAATTAGATTTTTGAGAAACTATAAATTCGACAAAAAATTACTTTTTAAAAAAAAAATGTTTTCTTTATTTTGACATATTTTGGAAATTTTGAACTTTTTTTCAAAGCAATCGTACTGCTTTGACTGCATAGAGACGAAACGTCAAAGCGCGTAAGCGCCGCATCGCAGTCTAACGGATAAACATTGGTACGGAACCTATAGGAATGTAAACAAAATTTATACTTATTGTTAAAATCTCTATAAAATATCTGATAATTTGATGTGCATATGTCTAATGATCATTTTTTACCGCCAAACGGCACTTTTTTTTCATTTTTCACTAGATCTGCGAAACCGCTAGACCTTCCTTCATGAAAATTTGATCAACTCTTCATCTTATCAATACAAGTGAAATGTTTTTTGAATTATTAAAATCGGACGCTCCGTTTTCTTAGAAACCGAGTTACCATTTTAAGCACTTTTGCCCCGTATCTTCGAAATCGTTAGACCTGCCTTTGCCAAAAACTATTCAGCACGTCTCCTTATCAATACGAATCGAATGTTTTTTGAATTATTCAAATTGCCTCATCCGTGTTCCCGTAATCGTCGACGAAAATTTGTATCCGCACACACATACATACACGCACACACACACACATACATCCATTTTTTCTAAGGTATGCCAAAATGTTCAGAAGGTTTTGAAACGTAAAGTTATATAAAAAATTTCATTTTCGATTTTTTTTGCGATTACTATAACTTGCCCTACGGGCAGTTAAAAACTAATCTAATGAAAAGTAAGGATTACAAGAAGTATCTATTTTCTATTATAAATTTGTAAACTATAAATAAGAGAACTAGCGGTGCATCGCATCGTACCTTAAGGCATATTGCTGGAACTTCCCGTACCAGAATTAAATATTCGAGAAAAAAATCAGTAATCAATGAATATTGATCAATGAGTAATAACAATTGTTTTAAACATTTTCAAATAGATAATTATAATCACTATAAATTTTATTCTTTATAAAAATACAGTGACGATCTTATCGCTCAAAACACTTGAGAAAGTTTACATAAGCAAGAGGTGACGAAATTTGAAATATATACATTTTTAAACTGAATTGTAAATTGAAAATTTATATTTAAAGTATATAACTTTGTATATTTTTGAAAATTTTGAAAAAAAAACTCTTAAAATTTTGAAATTTGTTCGAACCGTATAAGTAAACATTAAAAATTAACAATCTTGGTACAAAACCCAACAAAATTTTAACAAAGTTAGTACAGATTTTCAAAAATTTTAACTAATATTTGATAATCGGATGTGTATATGTCTAATGATAATTTTTGTTTGCCAAATATCAATTTTTTTACTTTTTTTGTATTTCCGAAACCGCTAGACCTGCCTTACCAAAAGTTTCATCAATTCTTCATTTCCCCAATACAAGTAAAATGTTTTTTGAATCATTTAAATCGGGTACCCCGTTCTCTATGATTTACTGTTTCTGGCACTGTTTGCCCCGTATCTCTGAAACGGCAGGACCTGTCTCCACCAAAAACTAATCAGCATGGCATCTCATCAAGAGGAATCGAATGTTTTTTGAATAGTTCAAATCGGTTGATTCGTGCGCCCGAAATCGTGGACGAAAAATTGTATCCAAATATACATACATACGTACACACACACATACATCCATTTTTTCTAAGGTATGCCAAAATGCTCGGAAACCTTCAAAACGTGAAAATATACGAAAATTTTCATTTTCGTTTTTTTTGCGATTGCTATAACTTACCCCATGAAAAGTTAAAAACAGAAGTAATTTAGAAAAACAAACTATAATTTATATAACTTATATAGGGTAGAGCGGGGTTTAAAGCATCACTTACGTATTTATTTTTACGACGGCGCTATCGGGAGATGAACGGCAATGTTTGAAAATCCATAATAAATGTATTTTCTTTCGTTGTTAGTTGTTCTGGTTGTGGCGTGAGCATCGTTGTTTAGTTTACGAAACCTTAATATAATTTTTCGTATAACTTATTTAATTGTTTTATAAGTTGTATTGTTAAACTTAATTTAGATTGAAAAGTTTTTTTTTTATATAACCTCTATAAAAGCTTTCACGTCGGTGGAGTAAAAAGGACTAACTGAACCTTTACTCTGGCAAAGATACAAACAATAAAAAATAGTAAAGAAAAAAATTAAATTTTATTAAAAATGAAACAATTTTACAAGAGATAAAATAAATAAATAGTTATTTCAAATCTGCTGATAAATATTTTTGACAATATACCAGATCGAGATTATATACAGTCTCATCTCTGTGAAAAATGTATCCGTGAATTTTATATTTTGCTTTGGTTGAATTATGTAGCTATTATTACGTAAAATTAATTCAAACATAAAAATGAGACA
The DNA here is from genome assembly GCF_003426905.1 of Ctenocephalides felis. Classification (NCBI taxonomy): domain Eukaryota; kingdom Metazoa; phylum Arthropoda; class Insecta; order Siphonaptera; family Pulicidae; genus Ctenocephalides; species Ctenocephalides felis. Next base: position 68,026,930 of record NW_020538040.1, read on the forward strand.
TTGGGCCTGTTTGCCCCAGGCCCTTTCATTTTACCGCGCCAGAACTAAAAGACAAATATTTGAAAAAACAGCAAAAACGCATTTCGACAATGACGAATTAGCTGGGAGTTCTACTAAACATAGTCAGATAGTTGTTCGTTTGATATGTGTTATTTGTTGTGATATAATAAGTTTGGTTTTTACAATATAATTGATCAAAGTCAAATTAGAACTTTGTATTCTGCCATTATTTGTTTAAAATAATAAATTTGTAATAATCTTTGTGATTCTTTATGAATATTTGAAAACAATATTTCTTAATAATGTGATTTTCTGAGCGGAACATGTTTGTATAAATAATATAATATATAATTTGTACATACACGCATGTCACCAGCCTGTCTTACAATAACGTTCAGCATCTGCAGCACTCCCGGATAAAATTGCGCGTTCGATACGACCGAGTACTCCAGCGGCGGTCGAAACGAGCTCGGCCTTTTCTGCCAGGCTTTTTGCTGGACCAGGTTTATAAGACCCTTGGAGCAGAACGATGACTAAAATTCAAACTTTACTAATCAGAACACTTGGTTTGGGAGAGAGCGATTTGAAGATGCAAAGATCTATCATCCTTGCTTCTTGGTCACTCATAAGGCCTACGATGGCAGCGGGATCTGTCGTCGAGTTCTTTTAGTCCCGGGAGCTTTTGAAATATTTCAAACCGATGCAGTCGCTTTAAGAAAACTTTGTTAAAAAGTCAAATTTTAGCTCACATACACATGCACGCATATTTTTACAAACTAATGAAATTATGCCATATCTACAACACTGGGGCACCGGTGGCGATATCGGTTCGAACGTAGGTCTAGTGGTACTAAACCCGGGTTTGCTGGTTCGATTTCCGCTACCGCCAAAGCCCGTCATCAGGCAACTTTGATATCAAATTTCCACTTGAGGTTATAGATCTCAAATATAGCCTCCAGTGAAAATCGCCTCTCGTGGGTATAGTTGCATACATAATAAAAATGTCAGCAAATGCTTCGAGTATATTTAATTAGTCATAATAGGATTGGACAACTACTGGGTTGCCATTCATTCAAAAATCCATATAATAAAGTCAAAACAATTACTGAATGTCTTAAGTGTGATAGATTTTAATTAAAAATGTGAATAAAAAAAATCTACAACACTATTTAATCTGCCATGGCCGATTTTCAAGTTTTTTTTATGTAAAAATATAAGTTTTTACTTACAAAAAAGCAGTCATTCGTTACAAATGACTAGTTAATGATAATGAAAAGTATTATATATGGAGCAGTTTAAATTGTGAAAACCTAAATTTTGCTTTTAAATACTAACGCACCCACTTTTCATGTTGAAAAATGTATAATAACTTGAAAAAAGGAGACATAAAAAGGAAACTGAATACTCTGCCTTCGGTAATCTAATATAATAAATATTGAAAAACATTTTTTTCTTTAAATTGCATATTTTCTACTTGTGAAACAGTAGATTTGATGTTAAGTCATGTCTCAAATCCAAAGTGTATTTGTGTTTGAAGATATCTTTTTTTTAATTTATGTTACACCTAATGCCAAATTGTATTTTCTGAATTGTTTCTTTAATTTTTATGCTATTTGATCCACATAAAATGTTCAACGCTCATTGCATTTAATATCATTTAGCTGTAATTGTCAATGTGTTGAATATTTGCCTACTATTTTATTTCTATATGAAAAAACTAGGTTATGAAGTATTTCTAAAATGGCACAACATTTAATAAGTATAGCAATTTTTGTGACAGAAATCAGCGATAGTTTGAAATGTTGCTATAGTTTTGATTATGTTTTTATTTTATATTGTAGCAAATTTATTTTTAATCACGTTATTTATTGGCGGGAGAAGTTATTTTGCCATTTCAATACTTCAGAAATAAAATTCCTATCTGCTGGTAAAGAACAGCAATTGGATCTTATGGGTTCTGTAACTAACATCGACGGGCTTATTGATGGCAATTCTCACAGTTGTCCGTTCTCTAAATGATGATTTTTTTAAATACAATTTCAGTAATAGTGATGAATTTTATTGATAAAGCAATGCCGGTTTCACTTGGAAACGCATTGCCTTATATCTATATTTTCAAGTAAAAACCGATGTCACTACTGCTTGACACCAGACTTCCCGAACCTGAGATCTCTGAAATAAAACCAACGTGATCATTAACATACGGGCTAGCCAGCCTAGTAGAAACTTTCTATCTCATAAATATAAATAGGTGCTATAATTTTGGCAGTTGATTTGGTATGTTTGATAAAAGTGTTTTTCGTGAATGAAATATTTAAGTACATTTGCGATACATTTTATTTTTAATGCTAATTTGCAAGTTCAGTTTTATGTTTCTGATGCAAGTAAAGAATTATTTCTAAAAATTATAATGTAATTACCTCACTATAATGTATTAAAATTTATATAATTTTGATTATTTTCAGGTACTGGAAATTAATATCATTCACCATTGGTCTTGACACTTACGCTTGCTGCTAGTTGATTCGTACGTTTTTCGTGCCCCGGGCTGTCGGATGACCGCCCCTGCTCTAACCACAGGCCCAGGAGCGAACGAGACACCGCAGATGTGAATGGAAATAAAGCAGGATGATTATCTTATCGTTGGCAATGTAGCTGCGACAGGTTTGAATATGATTTATCTGCAAAAAACATATGAGGCAAATCTCTTCTCTCACAGTTATCCCGACTCCTAAATGTACTTATATAGTTTACTACAACGTTGTACGTGCAAATCGAGTTATCTTTCTTTCACATTTCTCTCAAATCAATTATAAAGTATCTTTGTGAAACAAATGTATATGTAAATTATATATATATATATATATATATATATATATATATATATATATATATATACTATCTCTTTTAATACCCACTCTACTACTTAGAGTAAATATTGATCATTGTATCACATCTTCATCTACTCGTATCAAATAAATTAGATTGTTGAATCAGATTGAATTAGATAGTATTTATTTCTTACTTCTGAATTGAATGCTTTCACGTAATATATTTAATACGCCAAATAATTGTATGCGGTTTTCCAAAATTGTAGAATGCAGTTAGATTCACAAAATATGATACATAGTATTTTTGCTAGTGTGCAAAAATGCAAATATGCATGTTCATTTGCTCTCGGTAACCATTACATATGGCTAATTAACCACCTATCACAACCAAGTTTTTTTTACAAATGTTTGTAATCTGAACTATTACAAAAATTATAAAAGTTTTCAATCGACGTTAGCTTTTTTTTCAAAATATTGGTAAATACAGTGAATTACATATGAGTTTTTCTACCCTGGGGTATTCTACCCAAAAATTTCTAGTTTTACATCATTGCCTATATATTTATATTTATACAATATTTTATATATATTAAATAAGGACAAAAAAAGGAGAAAAGCAAAAAAAGGAGAAAAGTCGACGTTAGCTAAAATAAAATTATCATTTGATAAAACTTGTGCTGTATTTTGCATCGCGCTGGTGCATAATTTATCACTATTCTTGAATATGATAATATCTGTAATAGTTTTTATTTCTTACATTTTTTCCAAGTTTGAAGTTGTTAATTTTACTCTAATCCACCTGCTGACTTGCTGTTTGGATTATTACCTACGCTTAACTTATTTGTTTTTATTTTTTTAAGTAGGATTCAACAGTATGATCTTATAAGCTATATTGTAGAATAAACCAAATTTTGATCTTATTCATCGGAGAATAAGATAAAATAAATTAAATTTTGTTTTGGGGAGATAGATGTATATTTTTTTTTCTAACTCTGTTTTATTCAGCAATCAGAAATACATAAAGATTCCTATGAGCTAAATTGACAATTTTTAAGAACAATGCCTAAGAAGAACTCCAATGAGATCTTCTCAGTTTAACAATTAAAATGATACTATTATATTAGACCTAATCTAAGACTAAGTCTAAAGGGGATTGTCGTGTGTGATTTAACCTTAAAATCATCAAATTTTTCCTTGAGGTTATAGATCTCAAATATAATCGCAATTGCAAAAATTGCATTTTATGGACATTTTTGCATCACAAGCAAATTAACACTATTAAATGTACAAATCTAATATGTATGTAGTACATAGTTATATAAAGAAGGTTAGCCCACGGGGTGGGCCTCTCGTAGAATATACGACATTATGAGTTAAGTTAGCAATCCCAGCTTATAGAGCACATAGTGCTGATCGCTGCAAAATTCAGTAATAAAAAACCTTCCACATTAATTAAAATACAGCGACCAAAAAAGTGTTGAAGTGGCTAAGAAAAATTCAAAGCTATCCCTCGTAGTTACAATACTGTGTTTTCAAAACATTCGTTACTTTCTTCTGTCCGATGCGCATAATATAAAAGCACTGACGAAAATTAAATTCTTCGAAGTGATAATGTCCGGACGTAGTGAATTTAAAGCCAAAATACGAAAACGGAAAGGCCAAGATTCCAGCCGATGGCCGCCGCCGGCTAAACGCACTTACATTTGCCGTAATTGTTTATCCTTTTGCATTCGCGAAATTTACGTATGCATCATGCGGATACTTTCGCACGCTTCCTTGTTGTAGATATTTGAAAAACCCTCTCAAATTATTTTTAAATTAAACCGTAAACTTCAAAGGAGAAACATCTTAAAAATGAAATTCAGAGAAGTGTACGAGAGGAAACGATTCACTAATTAATATCAAATTATTATTCACATGTGCATATAGATATACTAATCATATCCATAGTTTTATATAAGGTGTATACGATATATATAGCAGTTATATAAATATTTAATTGTTTAAGGTAGGGCGGGGCACAAAGGTCCAATTACATTTTTATGCTATAGTGAATAACCAATTATATCGCAGCAAATAACACATATCAATCAAACAACTATCTGACTATGTTCAGTAAAATCCCAGCTAATTCATCGTTTTAGAATTGTGTTTTGTTCGTTGTTTTTCTAAAAAACAATCACCTGTTTTTTTGTCCCATAGACGGAGAAAATGGAAGGGCCAGTAGGTTCAATGTCTTATTTTAATATTAAATGAATTTTATGCAATAATAGCCAATTCAACCAATGCAAAATATAAATTTTATGAACACATATTTTACAAAGATAACACTGTATATAGCCTTGATCTGTTTTTTTGCCAGAAATGTTTATCATCACAGTTGGAGTAACTTTTAATTTAATTTATTTCTTGTAAAATTTCTTTGTTTTAAATTCACATTTTTATTTGCTATTTTTTATTGCTTACACCTTTGCCAGGATAAAGGCTTAGTTGGACCTTGTACTCCACCCACATATACGCTATTATAGTTAAAATAATAATATAAGCTATCTGTTAAATCTTACTTAAAATTATAATTCATCTTATAAAACAGTTAATAACGTATACTTAAAACTTATATTAAGGTTTCGTAAACTGAACAGCTGTGCTCAAAAGCTAAAAAACTATCAACGATAGAGAATACTTTAGTTAAAGATTTTAAGACTGGGCTGATTATTTTCTGATAGCGACGTTGCTTGATTTGAGCCAATGTCTGATTACACCTCTTTTTTCCTCTACATTGTTATTAAAAAATTCCTAACTTTACTGTTTTTAACATATTGGTGGTGGACCTTTTTACCCAGGGACATTTATGCTCTTCTGTACCATATATGGGTGTCCCAGACCTTGACGTCAAGCCGAAGCGAGAACCTTCCTGAAAAAAATTAGAAGAAAAATCTCACCTTGTTCGCAAATTATGAGCTTTTAAGTGCAACCTAAAGCTTTAGAAAAATTATGACCATTTTTGGGTTACTGTGGTTAATTTTCATTAATTTTGTTCGTAAAAACTTTGGAACCGTAACCGTGAATAACATTTGTACGGCTGCAATCAAAAACATTAACACAATTGCCCCAAGTTTTCAAGAATTAAGACTTTTTCTTGAACTTGAATTTAATTTTTTTTTAAATCGGTCGACTTTGAGAGACCCTTTTTTTAAAAAAAATGTTTTAAAGTGTGTTGGCGCTGTTAATCAGGATTATCCAGTATGTCCCAGACCTTGACGTCAAGTAGATGCGGAAACTTTCCTCAAAAAAGTTAGAAAACAAAATCTCACCTTGTTTGCTAATTATGAGCTTTTAAGAGCAAACTAAAGCTTTGTTGAATTTCTGACCATTTTTCGGTTACTATGGTTAATGTTTAATAATTTTGATCATTAAAACTTTAGATTCTTTAACCGTGAATAACATTTCTAGGACTGCAATCAAAAACATTTACACAATTGCCCCAAGTTTAAAATCGGTCGAGTTTGAGAAGTCCTGCTTTAAAACAAATGTACTAAAGTGTGTTGGCAAATTTCAACAAAAGATGGCGCATTTGATCAGGATTGTTATATGGTAAAATACTTCAAAATTTATTATTGAAAAATTTCGAAAATATAAAAATAATCATACCTTGTTCGCAAATTATGAGCTTTTAAGAGCAACCTAGAGCTTTGTTGAATTTATGACCATTTTTTGGTTACTGTGGTTAATTTTTATTAATTTTGTTTATAAAAACTTTGGAATCATAACCGTGAATAACATTTCTAGGACTACAATCAAAAACATTAACACAATTGCCTAAAGTTTTCAAGAATAAGGACTTTTTCTTGAACTATGAATTTAAAAATGTTTGAAATCGGTTGACTTTGAGCGATCCTCCTTTAAAACAAATGTACTAAAGTGTGTTGGCAAATTTCATCAAAAGTCGGCGCATTTGATCAGGTTTGTTATATGGTAAAATACTTGAAAACTTTATTATTGAAAATATTCGAAAATATAAAAATAATCACACCTTGTTTGCAAATTATGATCTTTTAAGTACAACCTAGCGCTTTAGTAAAATTATGACCATTTTTGGGTTAATGTGGTTAATTTTCATTAATTTTGTTTGTAAAAACTTTGGAACCGTAACCGTAAATAACATTTCTAGGACCACAAACAAAAACATTAACAAAATTGCCCAAATTTTTATTAAGGCTTTTTGTTGAACTATAAATTTAAAATGTTTAAAATCGGTCAACTTTGAGAGGCCTTCCTTTAAAAAAAATGTACTAAAGTGTGTTGGCATATTATATCAAAAGTTGGCGCAAATAATCAGGATTATAAAATGGTAAAATACTTGAAAATTTTATTATTTCCATTTCGAGTAAAAAACCAGAAACCAAAAAATGGTATGATTTTGCTAGTACATTTTACTTTTTCAAATTCTGCACGGGCATTTGCTCCTTTATACGAGTACTACGAGTACGAGTACATCCGTACAAATACGCACTAGCGCTAGACAAATCTGTGCGTGCGCTTACGCACAACTCACACGCCTTCCGTGTAAACACGCACACATGATCCGCCGGACACGTTACCCACGGATTAGATTAATGCTATTACACACTGAAATATATTTCGGTTTCAATATGTGATTTAGAATTTAATGTTCGAAATGAAATGAAATTGTTAATTGAAAAGTCAATATCTACTAGTAAAATCATATTGCTTGTAAATATCAAACATATTAAACCATGGGAGAGAAAATGTCTCTCACGTGCATGAAAATTTATCATGGGATCGTCATAATGCTTCAGGGATTTCGAACTCGGTTTCAATGGTCAGGTGATTAAGAAATGACTGTACGAATGTAAATTAATTCAAATTAAATTTGAAACAATTCAAAGAGTTTTTTCAGAAACTATTGGATTTAACTCTTTAGTTAAAATCTAAATAATTCGTGTTTGTTCTAACATATATAAATACATTCAGATTCTTAAAGCATATTTAAAACTTAAATTCTATTTAGCTTGATAATTTATATCAAAAAGGAGTTTCACTTTACAAGAAGTTTGAACTTGGCATTAATATCATAAGTGTTTTGAATACTCATATACCTATTTCCAAGTAATTAATAATAATAGTAGTTTGCTCGAAGGCAGGTGTTTCCTTCCCTGTTCATTATTCTCATTACTATTTTATTACCATTAATAACTTTTTATTCATTCTTATAAATTTTGCTTTCCAATCTTCTGTCTCCAGGCTTCCTAATCTTGTGCTTCGTTTTTTTGTTTCCTGTCTTTACTCCTTTCTCGTCAATCATCTGCATTCTTCTTCTTCCCTTTCCTTCCAGCCCTTCTATTTTACCTTCGACTGCATCTTGTAGGGGACATTCTTTTTGCAGAATGGGTCCGATTCACTTTTCTTTCCTTTTAAAGATTATGCTCAGGATAGTCTTCACTTTCTCGATTCTTTTCAGAATTTCTTCATTTTTTACCTTATCTGTCCACTTTATCTTATCGATTCACCTAAAGCACCACAATTCAAAGTTCTTATTTACAAGTAATTACTAATAATTTTATTATTATTTTCTTTATATGATATTCAAAATATGTCATTGAACTTTATTTTTAAAGTATATAAGTTTCTATTTTTTCTTAAATTTACGGTTAGAAGTCTTGATTTTTTTCAATCCAGTTTTTTGGATTTTATTGCATTCTTTAAGAATTGATTTAAAATTCAAAGAATTTCAATTCAATTTTAAATCCTAAAATAGTTATTTTAATTATTCAATATTAACAAAAATTCAAATTCAGATACGAGAAGGTCTCATACTCCGAAAATAGGTAGGAAAGATTTGGTACGGTTGTGCCACTTTTTTTTGATCAGCAATAATTTTGTTAATTTACCTCTTATCTGGAAGAAAAGTGAATTAGAAGGTAATTTAAACGTGAAAAAAACGTCTACATTAAAATACTATAATACTGTTCTTAAATACGATGAATTTGTCATATAAAATCATACAAGAAAAGGGCAAGTGTCACACGTGCTATTTTTGTCATATTTGAAACTTGAAGCGGTATTTTCTTAATTCGGGAGGAAAATGTTTGCAATAACGATTATAAAGATATTGTAGTACTTACAAACAAATTGGATGCAGGGTTCTGATGGTATAATGCAAATACAAAAATTAGTATATTTATTGATAAATTATTATATTTACAAAACTCTATTCAGTAATGTAGTTTCTTTATCTTCGCTCTATTTAAAGCCAATAAAAAAGTAAAGCCTAAAACAAAACAACACTAAACGGAGATATTTAAATATGTAAACAACCCGGCTGGGTAAAAATTTAGCTACATATTAATTTTAATGACTGCGAGTAGTTTTAATAACAATAAAACCAAACATATATTTAATACAAAAAGAAAACATCATGAACAAATATATTTATAAAATTAAATAAACTTTTACTTCAGTTATAACATTCAATCTATTATGTTTTTTCATTTTTTGGTTATTTCTTTGGCGTTTGTTAGAATTTACTAAGTGGACGTATCAATATCACCCCAAATTTGAAACATTTCCATCAAATTGGTCCATAATTTTAGTCATAGTGCTCAAAAAACTATTTACAAATGTCACTGGAATTTCCCTTTGTTTCAATCACTACTATCAATATATTTGTTATTTTGCTGAAGTTAAATGCTTCATATCATCATCGGAAAGAGTTGCTGCTGTTTTTTCGACATCTTCCACATTTAGCTCATACAATCTTGACTGTTTCGCTAATTGCACTATTTCTTAAATGATTTTACCCACATTTTGAAGAGCCCCCGGGACCAAATAAAAGAGCTTTAAAAAGCAGCGTAAAATGAGGTATTAATGTGATTTAATAACCATAATCAATAACAATGTGTGTGGAAAAGGTTGAGAACGTCTGGTTACGAGATTTGCTCTAGGTCGGTCAGTGAACTCGCGAATGCGAGAACGAGATAGGAAAAGTCGAGATATTATCCTGTATTTTGTCTTTATATCAATGCAAACCATGAGAGATACCGACAGGGTTGTCTAATTATGTTGTCCTTATCAATTATTAAATTAAATTGAGTTCATTGAACAAATTTGAACACGGAATAGTTAAATGATTAATGAACTATATTGTAATTGAACTATTAATAATTAGGCAGTACATGTGAACACTATTGGATATTAAATAAGTATTTAGTAATATAATATTACTTTATAAGAAAAGCGGTTAATTTTTTTTAATAATTATTGTTTTATATTAGTCATACCTAAAATCAGTGGGATATTTATATAAAATATGATTAATGTTTCAAAAGCCAGTAATGGAGTATATATTTTGGATACAGGATTAAAATTACTCATTACAGAAAATAAATTATCTTAATTGAATTAATAACAGTAACATACATCACTAAAACCAAATTAAGTCTAACGAAAATACTAACATGTAATGCAATGATAACTTGAAGAAAAATTATGATATTGAGATAGTTTGTTTAAGACTTGTTGAATAGATTTTGAGATTCTTCTGACAGTGAAAAATCCTTTATATATCCGTTTAGCAATTTTTAATTAAGTCCCAAATCTAGAAATTAATAATTAAGAGCAGTATCAAGAACAGAATATAATATGGTGATAAAATACTTAGAATAGAAAATGTTGAAAAAATTTGGAATAAGAATTAGAAGAAATATGGAAAAAGGGAACAATAATTGGAACTGTCGAAAGAAAGGTTAAATCAGATATTATTACCAAGTATTTTATTATCAAAATATTGTTTGATATCAAAATTGGCAAATTAATTCAAAAAAATCTTCGAAACATACATAATAAATAGTTAATCATTTATGGTTTTCATTTAAAATATTTCGTGCAATAGCGATGCCTATTTTCACGTAAAAATACAGATAAAAAATATGTTTCCAATTGAAAATAGCCTATTTTGAACAGTGTGAAATTGCAATGGGGAATCTTACGCTATTCTTGCCTGAATCGAGTGGAAGTTTAACTCAGTTTCAACACGGATTAACCGATTTGAATGTTTTGAATGATTTGACAATTTCGGCATACTTTAGAAAGAATGGATGTATATGTATAGTTCGAAGATACGGGGCAAAAAGTGCAAAAAATGACAATTTGGTTTTTGAGAGAACAGAAGCGAGAGCAAATTGCCCTAAGGCTCGATTCTATGCACCACTAGTTACTCAACACTGTCTATTTATAATGTGTAAAATTACGTATACAGTATGTATTTAGAGGCACTTGGGAATAACTATTTTATTATAATTAGAAAATATTCAAATTGCCGATAAAGTTCACGTTTCCGCATAAAATTTGAGTTCTAATATTATATTTATAGACTTTCTCCAAATTTTTGGAATCGGTTTGTACCAACATTAGACTGTGTATATAAATAAACGCAAATGTCTCTTTTTCTTGACATTTTCTCAAAAACATGCGAACCAATATCGAAAATTTTACACCCATATGAAAGAACTCAGCGATAACTCACTTCAATTAGTTTTAAATTCACTTAAAAAAATTTTAAATCTTTTCTAGTCATCATAAATTATTTATTTTAATACTAAAAATATAAATTGTATTCTTCATATTATGTTGAAAATGTATATTATGCTAGTAAAGGAAACTGAGTACGGTTGCGCCGGGGTACGGTAGTGACAGTCGTCATAACAGCTAAACCAGTGATTTCCAACGTGGGGCACACGGCTCACCGGGGGGCAATTTGTAAATTCAAGGGAGCAATTTGAAAATTTTGATGATTTGAATGCAATGTACTATCGGTAAGATATTTAAGAAAAAATGCTTCTTAGATTCAACTAAATTGTCCTAGTTTGGCCAAGACAGTCCTTGTTTTCAACCTTGCTTCCGTGGTGCCGGAGTTATGTTTTTTCTCCCGGGTTGACCTGACTTTTTAAAAAGTTTAGCTTGAATTTGAATTTTTCTTATTATTTCATAATAAAATTATGAGATATTTGTACTACCCGTCATAATCTGAAAATAATATATGCGATAAACTGCATATATAAAACTAAACATTATGAAAGAGAATGTTGCGGAACGCAAAAATTCTAAGGATCCAAATAGCCCTTCACTAATTATTTTAAATTTTCATTCGTTAGGAAATGGCTTTATAATGAAATTGAAACCAAATGCCCAAATGCAACCATATGTACAAAAAATTGATCAGAAACAAAAAAATTTTGTATGCCACAATCTTTTTAAAGTGTTGAAAAAATTGCCCAAACCAAATAAAAATTGTATGTAAAGCCAATAATAAAAAAAATAGAGTAAGAATAACGGTGGTAGACTTTTTACCCGCGAACCTTTAAGCCCCGCTTTACCCTATAATATATATATATATATATATATATATATATATAATGTTTTTTGAATTTTGATTTTATCGATGTTAATGTTGCTCAGATTGATTTAATAAAAGAAACAAGTGAACGAAATAATAATCTGGTAGATCTTTACTGGTACTTTGATATCTTCATCTGGTACTTCTTCCTGCTTGATACATGAAAACTATAATTATATGAATGCAAGTGACCCTAGGTTTTTGAATTTTGGCCAGCATTGCACATGAAGCGACGTGTGCGCTTCCGCGTACTCACTGCATGCAATTAGTTTGAGAGCCAGCATGACTTGTTTGCCTATTTTTCCGATTCCAAGAAGAAAGTTATTGAAAGTTATTATATTCATATATCATAAGTTAGAAAGCAACATTGTAAAATTACTGATTGAATTGCAAAACAATGATAATTATATCAAAAACTAAATGTTTGTGCATATTAAAACTAATATTCCGTGTTTTACATCACATAAAGTATTCGTTCACTTTTATTCAATTGCGAATCATTTGACTGAATTGGAAAATAGAAAAAAATAGTCAACTAATTAAATTTTTAAAATTATGAAAAACATGACCAACCCGAAAATATAAAATGAGCAGTATTGTTTTGCACGTTGCATAATTTTATGAAAATTGTTAAAATTTATTGTAGGGTGTATGAATTAATAAAAAATCAATGAAATAACATTTTGTAGTAGTGCTTGTAACATGAAATATTTTTCTCAATTTTTTTTCTGATCTGTCGTAATTTCGTTTGTCTGCCGTAGTATTTTTTTAAGTACTTATTTCAAATCTAATAGTAGCATATAAATGTTCAAAAAATATTATTTTTAATTGTAATACTATTTCGTAATTCAAGCTTATTTTATAATAGGTAAAAAAGCATTGAGCATTAGTGAACTGCATAATGTAAATATCGTAGAGCGGAGCTTAAAGGTCCGCGAGTAAAAGGTTCTTCACTAATATCTCAAAATCAAGCTAATACATTTTATATTAGCCATTAATTTTTCAGGATTTATTTTGCAAATGTGAATATTGCACTAACTTTCTTTTCTGAGTAAAACAAATTGAAACATAATTTTTCTCTTGAAACTTAAATTGTTTGTAAAACGGTATTGATCATTGCTATTATAAATTTAATGCTTCGGTATAAAGCGTGAAAATATCGATTTATAGAGTCCATAAAGTTTACACGTTATATAGTTCTAGTTAGAGCAATACATGTATTACAGGAAAATCGTATTAAGTTCAATGTTAATGTGTTAATAATATCAATTTAATAATAAATAATATAATTATCATTTCACATGATATATGTCCCTCATTCTTGAATCTTGCTCTTGATAATTGAGTAATTAATAGACTAACCATCTCGATTAATAGTTATAATTAATTTTTAGCTTCTAATACTAAGATCTATGCAAAAATACACGTTCTTTTAAATCAAATCTGTTGACATAATTAGTTTAGGTAGATATCAATTTCAATACTTACCGGAACTCAAATTCATCATTGAATCCATGTTTAAGTCAATGAACATTAAAATTATTTTAATAGTATGATCATTGAGCTAAAATAGCATAGAACAAAAATCTAAATATACTTGATGTAATATTATTTATAAAATTTTAGGCATGTTTGATAATATTATACAGGGTGCTCCAGAACTTAACATCAGGGGTTATCCTGAAAAAAAAATAGAGAAAAAAATTATCTCAAGTTGTTTGGAAATTTCGAGTTCAACCTAGACCTTTAGTGAAATTGTGTTCATTTTTCGGTTATGAAGTTCATTTTTATTAATTTTGTTCATTTAAACCGTAATCGTAAATAGCATTTCTAGGACCACAGTAAAAAATAATTACACAGTTTCAAGATATATTTTCAAGATATAAGACTTTTTGTTGAATTAATATTAATTTAAAATTTTCAAGATCGGTCGACTTTGAGAAGCTCTCCTTTGAAAATAATTTACTAAAGTGTGTTGGTAAATTTTATCAGGATTGTGAAATAGTAAAATTCTTGATAATCTTATAGTAAAATATTTTGAGTAAAAAAATAACACGTTTTTTGCTAGTGCATTTCACTCACAATTAGATGAAATAATTCACGCATATTGAGCTTACGCATACAACCATAATGTGAACTAAAATTAGTAAATCAATTTAAGTCAAATTGGACCTTTGTGCCCTTCCTTATCCCATTTTTTCTGTACTAAAAGTAATAAAAGATTCTGCACGATCTAATATTGATTGATTGCGGTTTGGTCAACTTTTGTTCGTTATGAATATTGAAGAGAAATTATTCTAAAACTTACAACTTTGTAATATTTACCAATTTAGAATAACATCGCATTACTTTTAATCATATTCAGTTAATCACTCATAACCACTCAGTTGTATAATAATTTAATGAAAACGTTATTGCCCAAGACCATTAAATAATGCTTGTAAATATATTTTTTATATTTAATACTCTTCTCTATATATCAGTTAGCCGACTATTTTATGACTTTTCTATTTGCTTTGGATTCTATACTTGTTCACAAGCGCAATAAAATAAAATACATGATGCAGTCACAGCAGTAGTTCAAATCTCTAATTTATGCTCATAAACTTCCAAAATTATTATGTGGTAATATGACACATTATATTCTATTTTCTATTTATAATATCATAGAAATTTATTTGGATATGAGAAATAGTTGATAAATGCATTACACATACATACACACACTCACAGACAAACGCACACACACATTTTTAAAATTCTTTAAAATAAATGTTATTTTAGGGATTGCTTTCTTTGCTTATTTTATTGCTTATTACTTTCTTATTAAATAAATATTACCTACAAGTCAGATTGAGTTATAAGTTACTTAAAAAACTATATTGGCTATTAATATGTATTACATTTGGTATAATAAATTCCATTGTATCTTCTGCGAAATTATTATCTTGTGTAAAATGATCATAGTTAATATTAGTCGGAGATTAATTATTATCAATTAATTAGTGTTACTAAATTCCAGGGATTCAAAATTATTGAAGATTTTCAAAACTAACCTTATACAAATGCGAATTTTTAACTTTTTAAGAAAAGTTTACAATTTCGCTTAGAAGTTTACAATAGACGCCTCTTGCTTAATTTAGGGTTTTGGTATCAACATACAAAAATATATTATAACTTACATAAAGAATAAAACTATATATACAATTTATATTAACTTACCATAATTATTATAAATTTTTTATTCCGATATTTTGTTAATTTGTTTTATTATTTCGAATTCGCTTTTTTAAGCGCTGTACAAATTATTTATTTTTCTTATTATTTCCGCAAAAATATTAGAATTTTTCAAAAAAAATTAAAATAAACAGTTTTTTTTAACAATTTTATATTTTTCACACAAAAATTTTCAAATATTAATTTTATTATTATTTTGACTTGCGGTGCAATTTTTTATGAAACTACTTTTTATAATTTTGAAGTTTTGCTATTTTCTGGAAGAAAAATGATACAATTATGTGTTATAGTTAATATGTCAAGTTCTTCAAATTTAAATTCTGTATATTAAACAATTAAAATTTTAATGCAGTTCTATATAAAGATTTAAGATTAGGTGATTATTTAGCTAATTGATAGATACGAAATTATTTTTCTTATTCTAATTTATATGAATTTTTCGTAAGCCTAAATTTAATATCAATTTCTGTCTGAAATATTTTTAACAAAGTTTGTAAATATAATGCATTTCATCTCCATATACTGAATTACAAAAATATTTTAAGCATCTGAAATAATTGATTGAATTAGTATGTAATCAAAAAAATCAATTTTATGATTTATTTCGTAATTCCGAATTATTGTTTACAAATATTTATTTTGACATTTTATATGTGATTTTTAAGGCATCCATTTTATTTCATTCTATAATTTCTGTAAAATGTCAAAACCTGACTTGAGAGTCAAATAACTAACAATGAAAGCAATGCTTGGTGCCAAAAGTAATTACAAGTACTAATTTCTTTTTCAAAATGGGAAAACGTATACCCTTTGATTGAAAATATTTCCGATTATCGCTTGCTTACTCTCTATTTTGGAATGTCTCTACTAACAAGTGTAGTGCCTTCTACTAACAAATTGTAAGTGCAATATTTGAACTATTGTTTACGAATTATAGGAATCCAATGATGTGTTTGCAATTGAATAGAGTAATATAAGATAAGTATGAATCAATGCACAAGACTAGGTATTTTGAATTTATTCCAAATAGTAACTTCAAATTTTGAATGTTGGAAGTGAATACCATGATGGTGTCGATTTTCCCGAATTATGTGTATATTTTTCTGACCATGTATCAGTGCAGCTGGAGCCAAGTAGTAAGTGCGTAGTAAAATTTCTTGGTCTGCACGTGTATTCTCTGGTACTTTCAAAATTCCATCGTCTCGCTATATTTATATTGACATAACGATCAATTGGGCATCGGCGGCACAGTGCGGTCATTCGTGCGCGTTTGCGGACATTCGGACAAATCTCTCATAGACAAACGGTCAGGGATCATTCTTACTCAATAATATAACTAAATCAATCCTTTCTGTAACCGTTAAATGAAACAACGTATTGCTAAGAAAAATTGTTAGTCTATGTTAAATTCACATCTCCTTTAATAATAACCACTCAGGAAACCATCACTATTGGTATAGCTTTTTCTTCAATAATTGTTTTAACCCTCTATGTCCCTATGACCGCGTGACTTTCAGGTCGCATTCCAATTTTTTCGATATTTTACCAAATAATTATGATTTTTATATGAGATGAGGCATAAATCTTAATTTTATAACGTTGGTAATACAATCACTATATATATTTATGACCTTTTGCTAGGATTCTCAACATTTCATACACTGAAGTGCAAACATTATGGGCCGCTGCGACTTGAGTCACGAAATTCATTAATCCAAAAAAGTCGTTTAAACAGATTTTTGTTTTTATTATTAGAGTTATTGGTTAAAAATCTTGCAAAAAAGGTGTTTCAATTTTACTATTAACATGCTTTAATATATCGGTAAAAAATGGTTTATGATATCTGAATTTGCATTACTAAATCATTTTCTAGATAAAAGCTGTAAGTAATACTTATTGACACTTATTGACCGATGTGTTATCGATGTTCCAACGAAATAATTCCAACAGAAAATTTTCAGTTTGACAATACAAAAATAATAGAGTGTAGGGTGGGTCTAATTTAAATTTGAACAATTATATTATGAAAACCAAACCAATTATATCACAACAAATTACACATATCAAACACACAACTATCTGACTATGTTCAGTTAAAATTCCAGCTAATTCATCATTGCACAAATTAGTTTTTTGTTGTTTTTCTAAACATTGTTATCTGGGGTACGCGGGGTAAAATGGGACGGCCAGGGGACAAACAGGTCTAATGTTTTATTTTCAATTTTAAGGGGATTTTACAAAATAATAGCTACATTATTCATCCAATACAAAATATTAATGGGTTAAGTATAAATGGGTACATTTTTTACAGAGATAACACTATATATAACCTTGATCTAGTATTGTATTGTATTAGAAATATTCATCAACAGAATTGGAATAACTATTCAATTAATTTATCTTTTGTAAAATTGCTTTTTAACTTAATTTACTTTTTTAATTTCTATATTTTATTGTTTACACCTATGCAAGGGTAAAGGTTTAGTTGCTTCTTTCCACCCACATGTAAGTTTTTATAAAGGATATATAAAAAACTGTAGAGTTTAACTAAAAATGAACAACACAACTCATAAAACAATTTAATAACGTATTTTTAACTTCCCGTAGGGTAAGTTATAGTAATCGCAAAAATTCGAAAATGAAAATTTTTGCATTTCTCGACGTTTCAAAGGTTTCTGAATATTTTGGCACACCTTAGAAAAAATGGATGTATGTGTGTGTGTGTGTGTGCGTGTGTATGTGTTCGGATACAAATTTTCGTCGACGATTTCGAGAACACCGATCAACCGATTTCAATAATTTAAAAAGCATTCGATTCGTACTGATAAAGAGACGTGCTGATTAGTTTTTGGTGGAGGCAGGTCTAGCTGTTCCGAAGATACGGGGCAAAAAGTGCTAAAAACGGTAACACGGTTTTTAAGAGAACGGAGCGTCCGATTTTAAAAATTCAAAAAACATTTTACTTGTATTGACAAGATGAAGTATTGATCAAATTTTTATGAAGGCAGGTCTAGCGGTTTCGGAAATCTAATGAAAAAAGTAAAACTAAAAGCCATTTGGCGATCAAAAATGATCATTAGACATATGCACATCGAATTATCAGATATTTTATAGAGATTTTTACAATAAGTATAAATTTTGTTTACATTCCTATGGGTTCCGTACCAATGCTTATCCGTTAAACGGCGGCGCGGATCATTAAACAAAACATTTATGTCAAAGATTGCAAAGATTTTCAATCGAATTTATTGCGAAATATTTAAGAAATGCACCGGCAAGCTTTCACGAAATGAAATAAAAATTTTCACATTTCAATCTTGAAGCATTTTGAGAAAAGTTTCTTAAACACAATACTATTATTATAAATGATAGATTTTTGAATAATATCGTGTAGATCGTCTACGGACTTGATATCTATAAAGAGGCGAGTCCCACGCTTCGCGACACGTGCGCGGCTGGGTTTGTGCAGCGCCGTGCCGTGGACCATGTCGTCTTCGTCTTGCATTGCATTGGATTCCAATAGCGCGGAGCCGGGCGCTACATTAGGCGTTAGGCGTTAATCGTCAGGCGGTCACACGTGTTGCGACTCGCAACGCAACGCATCGCGAACGCATGCAGAACAGCGCCGAAATGCCTCAAATGCCCGAAAAGATGCTACGCTTCTCTTAGGCGATCTCGGACCGAGAAGATGTCGCGAAGATGCACGGAGAGGAGACGAACTATCTATCACATGCTACGACTTTTAGGTGAATGTATGGCCTACGCCTAATTGACTGAGTATTTTGACAAAAGCATGAGGAAAAGCTTGATATGATATCACTATCACTATCAAATAGAATGACATTGTGGAGAAAACATTGATATATCATGAATTATCACAAATAAAATATATAATGCCTCCTATAATATGATTTGGTATCATAAATCATTAATTATACGGCAATGAATTAACAAATATATATATAAACTAGTGGGGCGCATGGCATCGCGCCTTAAGGCAAATTGCTGGAACTTTCCGTACCAAAAATTTTTTTATAAAGATTAACATTTTTGAAAAAAATTTACTCTGAAAAACTTAGATTTTTGAGAAACTAAAAATTTTTGACAAAAACTTACTTTTTTTGAAAAAAAGACTTTTTGAAGAAAAAATGATTCTGAAATATTTTGGAAATTCTGAACTTTTTTTCAAAGCAATCGTACTGCTTTAACTGCATAGAGACGAAATATCGAAGCGCGTAAGCGCCGCGTCGCCGTCTAACGGATTAACACTGGTACGGAACCCATAGGAATGTAAACAAAATTTATACTTATTGTTAAAATCTCTATAAAATATCTGATAATTTGATGTGCATATGTCTAATGTTTATTTTTGACCGCCAAATGGCATTTATTTTTTACCTTTTTTACTGGATCTCCGAAACCGCTAGACCTACCTTCACGAAAATTTAATCAGCTCTTCATCTTGTTAATACAAGTGAAACGTTCTCTTAAAAACTGAGTTACCGTTTTTGGCACTTTTCGCTCCATATCATCGGAACGGCTAGACCTGCCTTTGCCAAAAACTAATCAGCACGTCTCCTTATCAATACGAATCGAATGTTTTTTGAATTATTCAAATCGCTTCATCCATGTTCACAAAATCGTCGACAAAAATTTGTATCCAAATACACACACACACACATATATCCATTTTTTCTAAGGTATGCCAAAATGTTCAGAAGGTTTTGAAACGTAAAGATATATAAACATTTTCATTTTCGATTTTTTTGCGATTACTTTAACTTACCCTACGGGAAGTTAATATATTTATAGTTTAACATTTTTGCCATAAGTTTATTTTGATACCGTATTTAGTTTGCAAAAGATAAAATGAAATATGTATATACGATGTTATGCTTATCCTTACATATGTGTCCTATATATTTATTTTGTTAGGGATTTGATGCAACTGGTTGTGCATGACATCGAGCCTTAATGCAAATTACTTTAATTTGGAAAAGGAGTGGTAGTTAAATATGTTAAAAAGCATTAAAATTATTTGAAAACTTTGGAATTTTTTTTTTAGAATTTTGAAATTTTTGTAAAAAATTGACTTTTTTACAAAAATTGAATTTTTTTATATACCGAAATTTTTTGAAAATGTAGAACTTTTTTTCAAAGCAATATAAATAAAATTGTACTTTTTATTAAAATCTCTATAAGATATCCGATAACACAGGCCTACAAACAATTTTTTTTGTTAGGTGCATCAAATGTTAGAGCTGATTCTTATAGTATTTTTTGCGCTGATTTCAAATCTGCGAACCATTTTTTCTGTATCAGCTCTAGTCTGGAACTTGGAAAAAAGTTGCCGAAACCAGGTCCATTCTAGGTTGTCACGGAAAAGAACTTTTCACAGTATCAATTAATGTCCCAACTAAGGCCGAATGGGTCTTGTAAGTTTGTATGTACGAGTAGGCATATCTCATTAAAATAACATACTGATACTATTTTGTACTTTTATTCCTTATATATCGTATATATCATATCATGAAAACTAAAGCTCATAGAAAAAAACCAATGCCATTTTTGAAATCAGCGCCCCAAATATACTTAAAAACAGCATTAAAATCGTTTGCACCATTTTCTTTGTTGGCCTGTATAATTTGATGTGCATACGTCTAATAATAATTTTTGACCGCAAAATGGTATTCTTTAAATTTTTTTATTGGAATTCCGAAATCGCTGGACATGCCGTCAGCACAAATAAAATGCTTGAATCATTCACATGGGACGCTCCGTTCTCTCAAGAAATGAATAACCATTTTTGGCACTTTTTTCTTCATATTTTTGAAACGTCTAGACCTGCCTTTGCCAAAATGTAATCAGCACGTCTATTCATTAATACAAATTGAATGTTTATTGAAATCATTGATAAAAAATTTTATCCATACATATGTACACAAACACACACACACATACATTCATTTTTTCTAATTATAAGGCATGCCAAAATGTTCAGAAACCTGTAAAACGTGAAGATATGCAGATATTTTTATTTTGGATTTTTCTCCATTACTATAACTGACCCTATGGGAAGTTAATAATATGAAATGGAATAAAATTTACATAAAACCATTGCTCCCCATATTATAAATACGATATGAACTAATTGTATCCCGACATCTCTGTCGTCAATCAGGTGCGACCTATCCTCCTTTCCGGTCCAGCTCCATGCTTTCTTCTGTAGACATATCAATGACACGGAGGAATATGAAGAACACACGGCCGATGTGTCGCTTAAAATGTTAGTTATACATTACAAACGTTGTTGCAACGCGCGTGTATGCAAGCGATATTAGTAGAAGCTCCCAAGGTCATCGAACCTTCGGTACACGAGCAACGTTTCCCAGGGCACATCTTCCCGATTCGGCAAAGCTTCGGCGCTTTTCCCGACTCTGGAAAAACAATTTCCATACGAGGAAACGACACCAAAAGAGACACTGAAACATGCGTCAAAGCTTTGTTTTCATTTTAGGGTTTGGCTAAATCCCGACTTTTTTAAATGAAGGAAAGCACAACAGTTAAGAGTTTTTACTCTTACTTTACATTAATGGGGGTAGAGCGTTGCACAAAGGTCCAATTTGACTTTTAGCAACCATATTGTGAAAATCAAACCAAATGCATAACAACAAATAACATGTACCAAACAAACAACTTTCTGATTATGTTCAGTGAAACTCCCAGCTGATTCATCGTAGAAAATGTAGAAATGTAGAAAAATTGTAGAAATGTGATTTTTTTTGCTGTTTTTCAAGAACATGTCACCTCCTGGTTTTGAAAGTGACAGTCGTCATATCATAACATATAATAATACTGATATTGAAATAGGGTCCAAAGACAAAAAGATAAAGTATGCTTGTTCGAAGATTTCACAAAGATTTCTTGTTAACTTTGTTTAAAAAATTATGTTTTGCTTTATATTGTTATATTATGTTCATAAGCTTTGTTCAAATGATTATGTTGTGTTACATATTTCTGACAATAAAAGTCGTTAAAAACCATTTTGCTGTTTATAGCTTTTGGTTTTTACCTATATTTATGCCGTTCACCCCCACAAGACGGTTTTGACATTCGCCCTTTTCTTGTACGATTTGATTTTATTACTAATCCATCGTATTTAAAGACAGTATTTCAGTATTTCCACGTAGACAAATGTTTAAATCACCATTTAATTAACATTTGTCCCCGCTAACTGGTAAATTAACAGAATTATTGTTGATAAAAAAAATGTCACAACCGTACCCAGTCTCCCTTACTATTGAATAATTAACTTATGTATGTCATTATTAAAATCAGGGTTACTATTAATATTTTTTATAAAACTTTGAATAAAAATTTAGCTCATTTTTGGATCTAAATTATCTATAATTTTCCTAAAATTAAAATAAATAATAATTATCATAAACATTAATAAAAATTATATTTATTCTTTGTTTTGTCTTTTTTTTTAAATGTAAATCGAGTTATTTTCATTATTATTTGTTTAATTTGCCCTTATAATAAGGGCTTTTGCACCAATCGTCTAAATAAGACTATAATCGCAGTGCGCGGCGATATATTTAAGATACCCACCCACAACGACAACTGTGAGCGTACCGCTAATTCAAATTTGGCAAACTTAAGTTGTCGTTGAAAAAATCTGATATTCAAAATTGAACATTCCTGTGAAATTTTAATATAATTTTGATAACGATTCTTGCAAATTTATTGGTATAATATCACACACGTGGGTCTTGGAAGTCGTATGTTCTTTTATTAAAGGTCCATTACGAAATGAAGCCAGCCAGCTTAGGCAATAGTTAATCAATTGATATTAGTATTCAACAAGCAACACACCTACATTTTGTGCTGTGTAAAAATGCAACTTATACTTTGACGGACATAAAGCACACGACTTGCACGGACACCGGACCTCTGGCACGTAGGTACGCACATACGGACACTATTATGCATATTGGACACTATCGTAATTAAAATGATATTAAACTCTTTTTTTTGTTTCAAATCTCATAGTTATATTAAAACTTATTTTGATAGAAAAAGGCAATTTGCTGGATTTTTTTAACTTCCCGAAGGAGAAGTTTATGTTCGCATCAAAAAATCCGATTCGCTAATTTTATGTTTTCTCGATTTGTCAAAAGTATGTGTGTGCGTGCATGTGAACAGATTTTTTGCCGTAAATAGACGTTTTCTCAAAACCGGCTGGACCTATTTCAAAAATTTAAAAGAAATTCGAAGTATCTCGATGAGGACTATTGTTTGTCAGTTTTGTACGACGATCGGCCAAGCCGTTTCTTTATAAATAGCAGAAAAGTGAAAATTTTTTCGTCCATGTTTTTGCCCGCAATTCTGAATCGATTCTGAAAATTCAAAAACCGTTCGAAAGATATTGGTTGGGAATCGTGCTGATTAGTCTTTGGTAGAGATCGCCCGGATCGTGTTTTTGTAATGAAGTGTTAAAAATATTTTTTTCGACGATTTTCATCATTATATTTTTGACGGTAGATACCATAGTCTTCTAGATCAGGGCTTCTTAAACTTTTTTATATAGCGACCCCCTTCAAGCTCAGAAAATTTTTAACGACCCCCTCCTTCATATAATGAAATAATAATAAAATATATTTTAACCGTAGACGTAGATGTAATATAACACTATTTTACAATGTAAATAAAATAAGAATTAAAGAATACGTATTCATTTATTTCACACACACACAATGAATAGAATGGCAAAATTATATATATATATATATATATATATATATATATATATATATTTATTCAATAGAAAAAATAAACTTTTGTAACAATTTTTTTAATAAAAACATATTATTAATATCAAATAATACTAATGTGACGAATGTGATTGTTTATTTTTACACAAATAATTAAATCTAGGCAAATTTGAGTTAGTGCAGATCGTAATAAATTTTCAACGTTTATTAAAGTTGAACGGTAGTTTGATTTTATATAAGTTAATGTGGAAAAGACTGATTCACATAAATATGTTGTACAAAATGGCAGTAAATTGTTCATTGCTATTTCCGATAGTAGGGGATACTACCCTGTTCTTCCATATATGAGTTTTTTTAACAAAGGCCTCAAGTTTATTTTTTGACAGAAATATATTAGCGCAGACTCCCTGCATTGATAAATTCACATAATTGATTTTATCAAAAATGTCTGCCAAATAGCATAGCTTGAGAAGCCATAAATTATCGTGAAAATAATCGGCCAAATTAGAATTTTGCTCTGTTAGAAATATAAGAACTTCATCTTTTAAAGTTAATAATCGTTTCAAACTTCGACCTCTTGATAGCCACCTAACTTCAGCATGTAGCAATAAACTTGTATAATCCGAATCCATATGAATGCACAAATTTTTAAACAATCGACTATTAAGTGCTCGACTTTTAATAAATTTAACGATTTTGACTGCATTAGAAAACACAGTGTTTAATTCTGGTGCAATTTTTTTTAACGACAAGTGCCACTCGGTGAATCATACAGTGTGTAAATGTAATTTGATCATTTCCAGCTTTAACAAATGCTGTAAAACCAAGATCTTGTCCGGTCATTACTGCAGCACCGTCCGTGCACACACCAACACAATTTTTCCAATTTAATCCTTCTTCTTCAAAAAACTTATTTACTTTTTTATATATATCTTTTCCACGAGTATGACCTTCCAGAGGACGACAAAACAGTATATCTTCATAAATCCTTCCCTCATAAATATATCCTACAAAAAGTAACAACTGTGCCATTTTTGAAATGTCTGTCGACTCGTCCAGTTGTATTGCAAAATTTGGGCTGTCTTTAAGTCTCATAAAAAGTATTTATATTTGCACGTAATTTAATTTATAATGACTGAAAAGTATCATATCTGTGCTACCCCTGCTCAGTAGTCTCCCACTTTAAGAAACCCTGTTCTAGATCATGCTAAAAAATTACGGTCCTACGACAACTCGTTTAGCTTTAAAAATTTGTTAAAGTTTGCAAAAATTGGTATCGTTTTTTTGGCATTTGTCAAAATTAGACCTCATCGACGTTTTCTCAAAAACGCCTGAACCGATTTCAGAAATTTAAAAGCCATTTGATGTATCTCGATGAAGATTATCGTTTGTGCGACGATCGGCCAAGCCGTTTCTTTGTAATTTGGAAAAAAGTGTTGAACTTTTCGTCCACATTTCCACATGCTCATACTACCGAATCAATTTTAAAAAATCAAAACCTGTTTGAAAGATATTAGTTGGGAATGATACTGATTAGTTTTAGGTGAAAATCTACCGAACCGTTTTCTTGTAATTAACTGTTGAAAAATAATTTAAACCAATTTTTATTGAAGTTATATAAACTAATAATTTAATTTATTTCTTGTAAAATTGCTTTCTTTTAACTTATTTTATTTTTTTATTCACTAGTTCTCTACTGTTTTACCTTTTCAGTGTCAAAGTTAAGTTAGTTCTTTTTACCCCATCTACATAAAAGCTTTTATAGAGGTTATATGAAAAAAAGAGTTGAATTCAACTTAAAAATGACAATATATCTTGTAAAAAATTAAATAACGTATACTTAATCATTATAATCAAGTATCAAAAACTAAATAAAAGAGTTCAAAAATAAAAAAATACCAACGAAAAGAAATACTTTTGTTATAAATATTGGTATTATACGGCCGGTTTCTCTCTTGAAAGTGACGTCCTAAAAATTTAGGTGATGGCTGCTTATACATCATTTATCGTTTACTTTAAAATAATATCGATCAAACATTCTATACTTTACTTGTTTTTGAGGTGGACCTTTTTACCCGCGGACTTTTAAGCCACGCTTTACTCTAACATAAAATACTATAATGTACTACAATGTAAAATATTATAATGCGATATAATGTCATACAGATCAGGATAAAGTAAAAACATAATATAACTTATGAGTATAATTTTTTTATCAGACTGACCACGAATCTTTTTAAGAGAAGTGAAATTTGATAATGAGATAGATTAATCTTCGTAAATTTTTGGTTTCACATAGATTTTAAAAGTATTCAAGGGAAGGTTCCTTATCGCACCGGCTGAAATATGAAAATCATGCGAAGAACAGTTATTTCGTCGAATCGCTCGGGCGCTCGGCAGCAATTCATCAAGGTGATTTATAAGGAAGTTTATCTGGTCGGGGTGCGAGACAGGATCTGTCGCGAGGTCCTGAGTTATGGTGGCGAAATTCTAATTTCTTCTATTGTTCGAATATTTCACCATTTTGGCAGCTACCCGAAACACAAGCCATACATAGACCGATTGTGTGGTCTCGTGGTCTCGTTAATCATTTTTTGTGCAATGTGTCTATTTAACGAAACTATAAATATTGAGAAAGGTGCCGATCAGCATTTCTTTTTTGACATTTTATACACCAAAATATTTATTTATTTCGACTTTATGAACACGGATACGTATACATATAAGTGTGTACTGATGTAAAATACATTATACATACATTATATATGTATATATAAAAATCACTAAAAGTCATAAATCTTTCTCTTTTTAAAACCGTATACATTATTTTATACAAACCATGTATTACATTACAGTTTGTCACAACATTTTTCAATATGTACAAATCTTGACAAGATTACCACAAAACACTAATTATAATTTTGACACAAAAATATAAATTTTAAATATACATTTATGACAAAAAATCAAAATGTATATGCACGTATAAATAGTTTAAATATACATTTATGACAAAAATTCGAAATGTATGAACACGTATAAAAAATAAAATAATAGCACACGTATAAACAACTTAGTAGCTAGGGGCTATTTGTAACAGGGGTAACTAGTAATAGGCGTTTTACAATAAGATATTAATTTTTTTTCCGTCTATGTAAATCGTCCTTTACAATATTTTCATTGCCACTGTCTCGCAAGCCGACGCAATTAACTGAACTGTGCAGGCCCGTCATTTCTGACAAATAATAATATAAAATTGATATATCATAAAATTTCCCTTTGCATTATTATTAATAATAAGTGATTAGACAAAAATGTCTATGGTGTCCCCTTCGATGAATTCCAAATTTAGGATTTCAATTTGAATAACCTAAATGCTATAATAATATAATTCAGAAAATGTTTTGATAACACATTGTAAACATTAAATCAATAAGTACTTTCACAGCACAGCGTTTGAAATAAAAAGAATGTGTCAAAAAAGAATACAGAAGGCAGTGAGCAAACAAATGGTCACTTGAGAATTAAATAAAAACTTTATATACAATCAAAATAAGCATTCTTATTAACATTTAAAAATATATATTTTCAATAATAAATACATTTTAAAATTAAAAGAATAACAACACTATCTAACACTGAACATAATCTGTTTTAACTTGTTAAAACCATTTGACATATGAGTTGGCGATGCATCTGCCATTATGAATAATATTGTGTAGGAAGCCATTTTAAATCAAGTGCTGTTTACCAAAAATTTTCAAATTAAAAATGTAAAGTTTCTACGCGATTTTGAAATATTATCTCACCTTTCCGACAATCTCTGGATTGACACGAATTTTTCAAGACTGGCCAAATAGGTTTAGCCGTTTTCGAGTTATACCGGATCATTTGATCGAGAGCTCCATTTTTATGTATAAGATTATGAAAAATTATTAATTTTAATCTTGATTAATGTAAACAAAGCACACATGGGGCTAGTTGAAACAGACAATAATTACATAAAATTCAAGTGAATTGGGTGGAATTTATAGTAAGATGACTATATATAGACACAAGTAAATTGTGTTAAAGGAGACAGTATATCTTTTATTTGTA
Source organism: Ctenocephalides felis (assembly GCF_003426905.1). NCBI lineage: Eukaryota > Metazoa > Arthropoda > Insecta > Siphonaptera > Pulicidae > Ctenocephalides > Ctenocephalides felis. The sequence continues at coordinate 68,055,288 of NW_020538040.1, forward strand.
TTAAGGCAATAACTCTAGTGACTGTAGTAACACTGATTTTTTGATAAAAATTTAAATTACAAAAGATATAATATATTTTATTTGTATTAATTATCGTTTTAATAAGTAAAGATTAATTTATCAGAGGTATTATTGTCGTTTTTAGTCGCTCTACTTGCCCCGGTAGATGCTACAACTCTAGCCCCAAACACGGGGTGAATTGCAACACCGCTCTTTTTCTAGTTGAAGGATCTATCTAGCTTTGTTTGAAAGAAATATAATCTGTGAATATCAAGATACATTAATTTAAAAAAAAGTTACAATAAGTCCATATTAAACATAATTATTATGAACTGCCATTATTAAGCAGCTGAAATCATAATCAGTTACAGAATACCTTCAAAATATAAAAATTAAACCATTCAAATGTTTTAATCTGCTCAATAATGACATCAAATGACACACATTTGGCGTCAAAACTGTAAAATTTTTATAAGTGCTAACGATTACTACATCTTGCCAGAATTTTTTGGGGCTGGAAGGAGTATCCAAAGGCTGGTATGTCCTGGTGGATCATATCTGCTCGTACTGATTATAAGTGCAATTAAACAATACGCAAAGGCAGTTAATCGTTTCGCATGTACTTCCTTTACAGAATCCAAATCAGAAGAAAATTTCATAAGATTATGCCTGGTCCCACGCTCTCGGTCATTGACGCAAAACAAACACAAAATGGCCGAGTATGAAATGGCGACAAGACAACGTTAAGTGGACAGCCCTGGAGCGAGAAAAAACGTTTCCACCATGTGATTGAATGTGAAACATTCTCGGATGTTTGTTTACTTTTGCAGTTTCCGTTGCTTTCACCTATGATAATAGGGTAGGTAATACATATGCAAGTTACAACTTAACTATACAGTTGATGATTTGTGCTTTTTCATAATGTCAGTTTGTAGTAACTTCGGATTGGTTACACTGTTTTCTTCAAAAAAGTTTATTTAAAAACTACTTTACATTATTGTATATAGAGTAGAGCGGGGCTTGAAGGGTGAAAAGACCTACCACCATGATCTCAAAAACAAGTAAAGTGCAAAATTTTTTAACGATATTATTTTAATGTATAGGGCAAATGATAGACCAACGAAAATAACCAGCGATCTCCTGACCAAGTATCAATCTTTATAACAATAGTGTTTTTATTCGTTTGTAATTTTTTGAATATATTATATATTGTTTAATTGTTTTATAAGATGTAATTTTATATTTAAATTCGATTCGATCATTAGATAATATAAAGTCTTGCATGTGGTTGGAGTAGGTAAAGAATCGACTGAATTTTTTACTTGTACTCTGTAATGTATTATTTACATAAAATTAAATTTTTTTTGAAGGAAAATTCCTTTTTGAAAAATTAGAGTTCTTTATTTTCAATTTTTTTTCAAAGCAATCGCGCGGCATCGTTCTCTTAGAGGCAAAATATCGAAGCTCGTAAGCGCCGCGTCGCAGTAAAACGAAAAACATTGTACTTATTATTAAAATTTGTAAAAATATCTGATAATTTGTTGTGCATATGTCTAATGATTATTTTTAACCGCCAAATGGCATTTTTTCTACTTTTTTTATTCAATCTCTGAAACCGCTGGACTGTGCATTCCCAAAAATTCAATCAGTTCTTCATTTCGTCAATGCAAATGAAATGTTTTTTGAGTCATTCAAATCGAACGCTTCGTTATCTCAAAAACTAAATTACCATTTTTGCACTTTTTGCTCGGTATCTCCAAAGCGGCTGGACCTGCTTTTGCCAAAAACCAATCATTACGTCTCGCCCTTAATACAAATTGACTGCTTTTTGAACTATCTGTTGATTCATATTCCCAAACTCGTCGATAAAATTTATATTTTTATATATATCCGCACACACACACATACATGCATCCATTTTTTCTAAGGTATGCCGAAATGTTCAGAAACCTTTGAAAGGTAAAGATATATAAACATGTTGATTTTCGATTTTTTGCGATTACTATAACTCACCTTACGGGAACTTAAAAAGGTGCTTAAGCTTGTATAGTTATCCCTACAGAAAAAAAATGGAAGTAAAGAGAATTGTCATATAGAAAGTATAACTTAATGTAAAAATGTATTGTTTTACAAAAGTTTGCAAACACTCAATTTGACCATCTTACTAAGCTTGTGAGACAAATATCATGTTGACAAAAGTGCATCAATATCAAACCTAACACCTTTTAGGTTCAGGACTTTCGAGTAATTAATTAATCCTCCTTATAATATAAATTAATCGTTATACCTCATTCTCAATCTCTCTTTCGTATAAATATATCGCCGTAACATGTTTGATTTTTATGAGCTTTTCTCCCTATCGTATCTAAACCAGTATCAGAGCTTTCATATTATCAAGTTATCTTTCTTACGATATAATTTACGGTTTGCAAAAGTGATCGGCTGTTAATAATCAGGGCCATTAATAAAACTAGTTATGATAGTTATAAACTAAGAAGACTTTTAGATATTCAGGTTAATAATTTATACTTTGCAAGTAAATCGCCTTAATATACACATGATATGTGTTATTCGTGTTTATCATTTAATAGAGAAATTATTTTTGAAATGATTTAGCTGCTAATTAACAGATCTGATAGTTTTGAAATATTTGCTTAACTTTTTTTAATTTATTAACTTCTACCCGGAGCGAGTTGGATATGGTGGTAAAATATTTTATGAAAACAATTACGAATTACCAATCGGTTTGGCTGATATTTACCAAAACTAATCAGCACGATACCCAACTGATATATTTTGAATTGGTTGAGGTTTTTTTTGCAAAAACGTTGGCAAAAAATTTTGGACCTTTCTGAAAATTTTGAAGACACGGCTTGGCTGATCTCTTAACTAAACTTATCGAAACGATAGTTCCTTTTAAATTTCATCGAACGGTTTTTAAATTTTCAAATCGGTGCTTCCGTTTTTGAGGAAACATCAAAGATCAATAATTGGCATATATACATACATACTTTTTACAAATTTGGGGTCAAATGATTCAGAATGACTTCGAGAAATCGTAAAATTGGCAAATCAGATTTTCTGGCCAATACAAACTTTTCTTTCGTTATATCAATAATATAAGTTCCTATTTAAAAACATAATCAAAAATTTATTAAATCTTTTTTTAGAAATAAAATAAATGGTGCATCGTGTTTTGAGCAGCAAAGATTATTTCTATATCTCAAAATCAATACATTGTATTATTTTTTTTTCTAAATGTTTCTGCACTTCTAATATCTTTCACACACTGCAGCTAGAAAATATACGTAATGAAATACGTCATAATCAATTAATATTTATTTTATCTTCAATAAAATTAATTCTGAAGCCTAACAATGATTTACGTTAATTAGGTTGTACGGTTTACGGCTCCCAGTTATGTTTATATTATAATAATTAGCAATTGGTAATTAATACTTACATTATTTTTTACATTAACTATGTAAATTATTCATATTACTAAAACAAGCTGTCATCGCCTACTGAAAAAATAGTAACAATACCATACATGCATGTAATGTTAATGTATGTAAAGACCGCGGGTAAGAAAGTCCAAAGTTAATTTAATGTAGTGGTGCAAGTATGCTGGAACTTCCCGTACCATAATAAAATATTCGTGGAATTTTAAATATTTTCAAATAGATTATTATAAATATTGTAACTTTCATTAATCGTATTTTATAAATAAAATATAAGAGCTTATAAATTGGACGACGACGTTTCTATATGTGAAACATAAAAAGTAAATAAACTAAACTTAATCAAGCGAAATATGAATTAAAGGACCCTATTTCATATTTCTAAGATTTATATAAATTTATTTCAAGTACATAAGCGAACTTTAGAACTTTAGCTAAAATTAAAATTAAAATTCAATCATTTTTGATACTTAATAAAAAAAAATGAAATTTGGAAATAATAAAATGTCTACCTCAAAAACTAATCATTCACATCGGATGCTTTGTTCTCTCAAAAACTGCAATTTTTACACTTTTAGCTCCTTATCTCTGAAAAGCAAGGCTTGTCTTTGCTAAAAACTAATCGCCACGTCTTTTCATCATTACGAATTGAATGTTTTTTGAATCATTCAAATCAGATGTTCTGTTCTCTCAAAAACTTAATTTCTATTTTCTGCATTGTTTGTTCCGTATTTATGAAACGGCTGAACCAACCTTTACAAAAAACTAATCAGCACATGTAGTCCTCATAAGTAGAAATCGAATGCTTTTTGAATCAATCGACTCGGCTGAGCAGTGCTCCCAAAAACGTCGACGACAAGATGTATCCACACATACATACACACATCCATTTTTTGTAAGGTGCCAACATGTTCAGATACCTTCAAAGCATAATGATATGCAAAAATTACGTTTTTTTGTACTGAAAGTTAATAAATAGTTACACTCTGCTGATGAATATTTCTAACGCAATTTCTGTGTTATTTTGTAAAAAATATGCCCATAAATATTTCGTATTAAATAATGTAGCTATTATTTCGTAAAACAACATTTTTTTTTAAATTTCAGTGTCAAGCATCGAAAAAACATAAAATAACCTAATAGCATTTTCTGGAGAAAAAATAAACTACTTTTTTTAAATATTTTATAAAACTATATTTAAATCATAATTATTAATAAGTCATGTTATATCTTTATCGTAGTAATTTTTTGGTGATTTTAAAGTTCCAACATAAATTCGACCTGTAATATAAGATCGGAAGTTTGGATAAAAGGTGTTTGAATATCAAACAGTAGTATAATCAAACTTCAACTATATAAATGCAAAATAGCTTTGAAATTTTTGATTCATGCTCTTTGTTTACGCGGAAAATCAATGTGATCAAAATCATAATGAGCATTAAGTTTCATAATTTGAAAATGTGATCAATGTGTTTCGTAAATAACGAAACAAAGATCGAAAGATGCCGCAAAGTGTCTATGGTAAAGGTTATGGGATGATTGATAAAATATGGCATTCATTAGTGCATATTATGCGTGCATGGTGTTTGCTTGTGGGTGACCCATGCATGTGATCTTTTAAGGCCGCTTGCACACTATTAACTCTATTTTGTAGAGAATTAGTTTTGATTACTTTTAATCGAATCAATTATTGAAATTGACAAATTTTTAAAAATATGTTACAAATATTTGAACGTTTTAAATAATATGATTTTTATATTTTTTATAATAGAAAAGGATTCAGTAATTTGTCTGAAGATACAATACCTTTCACAGCTTTTTTTCTGATGATATAAGAATTTAATATTCAATTCAATATATATATATATATATATATATATATATATATATATAACTCAAAACGGAGTGACAGTATTTATTGTAACGATCATGAAAAACAGTTTGTGGCCACAATTATTCTATTGTGGGTTTTCAAGTACAACGAAGAGCTTTGGTCAAACTGTAACAATTTTTCAGTTATAGTGTTTAACTTCAATTATTTTTATTTATTCAAAGTATGCTTCTATTTCATTAACAACATTTGTCAAATTATGAATTTAAAATTGGTCGCTCTTTCAAAAAAGGCACTAAAGTGTTTCCAAAGCACTTCCAATGAAAGTTTGCGCATTTAATCAAGATTTGTAAAAATAGTACAATATTTGTTAGTTCTTCATACATAAAATATCTCATTATTAATATTAATTTTTTTTACTGGTGAATTATATTTATATTATGATTATAAGTAATATGTATATTTACTTCCTGTTTAATTTTAAGAAGTAAAACGAAATAGATAATTTTTTATACAGTATTTACATTGATGTACAAATTTATAAGAAATAAAGTCTAAATAAATCCTACTGTTTTTATATATAAACATAACATTGCTTTAGCAGTGATTTGACAAACTGTTTATTCATATTTTATTATATTTTATTTAACTTTTACACGATTCTATAATGTAAATAAGATATTAGCAATATTTAATAATTATTAACAAAAATTGATCAAATTTTCTAATATCACATTGCATGATAGCTACTTAATTACATACTTTATAATTACCGTAATGAAATATTCGAGGAATATTAAATGATTTCAAATAGAATTATTATTATATTATTAATTTGAAGTATATAAGATAGTTTTAAAATTCTAGCTGAAATTTAAATTAAAATTTGAATTATTTTTAATATTAAAAAAAAAAAATTTTAATTTTAATTTCGGAATAAATATTTATTGCCTTCCTAAATTGAACGTTTCTTCACAAGCAAAATGTTTTTTAAATCATTCGAATTGCAGGCTTTGTTCTCTCAAAAACTGCCATTTTTGCACTTTTAACTCCATGAATTTAAAACCTCAATTTCCAGCACTTTTTGTTTCTCTGAAACGACTGGACCGACTTATACCAAAAATTAATCAGCACGTTTTCTCATCAATAGGAATTGAATGTTTTTTAAAATGTTTCAAATCGGTTGATTCGTACTCCCGAAAACATGGACGAAAAATTGTATCCATACATAAGCACACACACACACACATACAGGCATCCATTTTTGTTAAGGTTTGCTTCCGAAACGTAAAAATATGCAGAAGTTTTCATTTAATTTGATTTTTGGACGATTATAATAACTTACCCTACGGGAAGTTAATAAACTGTGCTGTTGAAGTGCATTCCAAATAGTTCGATTAAAATAAGGAGGTATTATAGCAATTTTTCACATTCAAATCGTTGTCAATTTCGAACTTAAAACGAGTTAGTATGTACTTTAATCTTATGGGTAATCTGAAAATATTTTACTATTCAAAAGTTCTAAGGGTAGAAATCTTTTAATTTGTTTATATTTAAGTGTATTTGATTGATTTCAATCCAAAGCCGTAATTCGAGTGTAAAACAACCTTAACGGACACAATGTGTTATGTTAAATAACATATGACGATCGACCGGTTCATAACTCAGAGGCCTATGACAAGGTACGGGCATAACAAAACGCGTCCCCGGATCTCATCGTCGTTTAATGAAATTCTAATGTTATAGCCCTAGATTTCTCGTAATATTTATTCAACCAGAAATGCAAAATATTCTAATACAATTTCGTTGCGTTAACAATTCAACTTGGGATAGAATGACTGAACAATTAATTGCAACCGGTTTCCATTAAACCGGTCGAAGAATATATTTGCGTACTACACTGTTGGAAAAAACTGAGTACGCGTGGCTCTTTTATCATGTAAAATTGACGCACTCTTTGAACTTTTCGAACGCTAATTAATAAAATTTCATATTAAAGTTTATGCTCGCGCGATATGTTCGCTTAAAGCTGCAAGCAATCAAGATCCGCGTCGAATGAATTGTGACCGATCGGCAATATTTGCATATTGCAGAAACAAATAAAAACACAATTTTTTATTGATTGATAATTGATAGATGATTAACAGATTAATTATACACTGAATATATTGCCATATTGACAGAAATTAACCAAGCTTTTGTAGGACTTGCAAAAAATGGACAACTGTTACAGTTATTTTTGTTTTGCTCATTTTAGTTTTGTGTAAATTATAATAACAAAAAAAATTGTATTTAATTATTCCATAAACTAGATAAAACTTAATATGAAACAACGTTCATTTAATTAGCGATTATTATAAAGATAAAAAAAATTAATATTTGTTACCCTATTATGTTAATTTTTTTACATATACATATACGATTTATTAAAAAATATAAAATATTTATATTACGAATTACAAACAAAAGGTTTTTTTATTAGTATTTATTTATCTCTTTGACATTTTATTTCTTGTCAAACGCTAGTGGTGTATGGCATCGTGCCTTATGGCAAATTGCTGAAACTTCTCGTACCGTAATGAAATATTCGAGGAATATTAAATGTTTTCAAATAGATTATTTTAAATTATGTAACTTTCATTATACTTATTTTATGAAAAGTAAATAAACAGAAAATAATCGGATTCAAAATGAAGAACATTGTCTAATATTTCTAAATATTATATAAACTGAATTGCAAAGTTAGAATTATTTACTTGAAGTATATAGATGATGTTTAGAAATTTAGCTAAAATTAGAATTAAAATCCGAATCATTTCTCAATATTCAAAAATTTTTTTCTGAAAAATAAAAAAAAATTGAAATAAAAAAATCTCTCCCTAAAAGCAAATCAGATGCTTAGTTTTTTTAAAAACTGCCATTTATTGCACATTTATCTCCGTATCTCCGAAACGACTAGACCAGCCTTTGCCAAAGTCTAATCACCACTTCTCCCCATCATTGCGAATCGAATGTTTTTTGGATTATTCAGTCGGACTTTTTGCTCCATATCTCCGAAGCCGCTGACCCTGTCTTTGTCAAAAACAAATCAGCACGTTTCCTCATCAATAGGAATCGAATGGTTTTTGAACCATTCACATCGGTTAATCCGTACGCCCAACATCGTCGACGAAAAACTGTCTCCACACATACACACACACATACTTACGTTTTTACACATTCACATCAACATATATTACATTGCTTAAGATGAGTTAATAACAAATTATCTCCAATGAAAGATTTACAAATGAAAAAAATAATTTGATACATTTTAAATTAAATCTGTTGGCAATTTTTTTAGACGCCTTGCTATTGGAGAATTAAGCATGGAAATTAATAATTCATTAGAATGATCTTCATTCTTTAAGATGTGTTCATGGTATTTCTTCTTGCTAACAAACAAAATGTTTATTAAACTAAACTCTCAACTTTATTTCAATATTGTTAGCTTTACTTCAGCTTATTAACCATGATATTTGCCATTAATATTATTAATTTACGAAAACCACATTTTGCTGCCATGTAAATAATTTAAATACCAAGAAAAAATTGCATAAATATGTATAATAAATTTAAAATACGTGTATTTAAAAAATGTGTATAATAAATTAAAATACGTTCGAGATCAAATATCAAATTATATTCGACCACGTGTATATTACGGTGGAGGAACTTATCGATACTTTTAGTTAGAAGCGCTTGGTTTTAATCTACACAAAAATTTTGACTTACAAATAGAAAAAACTTTTGCTACGGTAATAATACACCCTATAAATTATTATTGAATCTATTTATTGTTTTTTTCAAGAATAAAGTTAAAGCGAGGCATAAATTAAAGTTTAATGCTAAGAGTTCAGTCACCAAAATTATAGTGTAAAATGGTAATAATTTTTTAACTTAAAATATATTTTTAATGAAATCTTATCTTGGTAAATTTGAATTTTTAAATAATTTTTTGTTATATTTTCTAGTTAAATAAGTTTTTACTTAGTACCTAAACCTATATAACTACGGGTAATAAAATATAGAGAAATGATTCGTATTTCAAAGTTTTATTTAGAATCATCAAAGAGCAAAAATTATGTTAACAAAATTTATTTTTAAAATTAAAATATGCTACAAACAACAATCAATATATCATAGTGATCAAAACATGTTGAATCGATTTGATTGAGTAATAGTGGAAAGCTTTTATAGTAGTAAATTTAATTAGATTTTATTATATACATCCAGTTTGAACTATAATATTATTTATAATAATACATTTAAATAATAATAAATCCTACATTTTCAAAAAGATTCAGACATTTTATTTAGATGTGACATAAAACACTTAATTCGTATTGATTTATGATATAATATAAATATTTTTTTCAAGTAATAGTTCTATATCAATATGATTTTTTGAATTTACCTATACTTCTAATATTTCGAAAAAGACTTTTATATAGTATTCAAATCATAGAATATTAAGCAATAATTTTAATTTCATTAACTTAACTGAGATATGAAAATAATGTATATATAAATAAATAAATAAATTAATTAAAAAAAAACTTTCTCTAGGGTAAGTTATAGTAATCGCAAAAATTAAAAATTAAATTTTTTATATAAATTTATGTTTCACAACCATCTGAACATTTTGGCGGATACAAATTTTTGTCGACGATTTTGGGAACACAACTTAAAGATGCAAAAAACATTCGATTCCTAGTTATAGGGAGACGTGCTGAATAGTTTTTGGCCAAAGCATGGGGCAAAAAGTGCCAAATATGTTAATTCAGGTTTTGAGAGAACGGACCGTCCGATTTTAATTATTCAAAAAACATTTAACTTGTATTGACAAAATAAAGAACTGACTGATTTTTTGGGAAGGCAGGTCTAGCGGGTTCAATGATCGAGTAAAAAATTATCAAATTTTTTATAGAGAAGTAAAAATTTTGCTTACATTTTTATGGGTTTCGTAAAAATATTTATCTATTTGACTGCGACGCACCGTTTACGCGCTTCGATATTTCTTCTCGAAAACAGCTTTGCAGCACGATTGTATTGAAAAAAGTTTAAAATTTCAAAAGTCTTTTTTTTTAAATATCAAAATTTTCAAAAAAATTTTTTTCAAAGTTGAATCTTTTTTTAAAAAAATAATTTTTGGAACGGAAAGTTTTAGCAATTTGCCTTAAGCCACGATGTCATGCACCGCTAGTTTATAAGATATATTTTATAGAACGAAAAGTTTAATTTACCACTAGTTACATACTTGTTTGCTTTGCAAAAGTAACTTAAAGTTGTTTTATTAGCAGCATAGCGTTGAAATGAATTTACCTTGCAGTTGCTCTCGGCAGCTTCAAATCTTGTTGTAGCTAATTGCAAAATTCAAATATCGATCTAATATGACGGAATAAATAATACTTGTCGCCAGGCGTAAGAAATCGATTTTATGTAAATAAAGTTAAAGAGCTTCGTGGATTCATAAGTATTGCGTCCCGAAGGTCGTCTCTTTATGACATTGCGAATGTGTAATGAATCGATTGAATATCTTATTTTCATCTTGATATCTTGAACTTTCGATGCGTTATTTATATCATCAATTATTAACCCGACACTATTATATAAATCTACCTTCTAATAAACGTAAGTAATTATTAATTTATTTGTAATATTAATAATCAACACGATAAATGTAAATTTATTTCAGCATAATTGTCTTGTAATTTATTTAATCTTTATCAAATTTGCATCTTAATTTTGATTGAAATATTTAACATCAAGTATGCACAATGTTTTTCAATAGAAAGTGTTAATATCAAGTAATATTTATGCTTTATATTTTGTAATAATAATTAATACAAAGAATTTTTTATTTGATAACGGAATTAAATATTTTATGATCATGAAAATATTTTATAGCACGTTAAATATTTTTTAACGCAAGATTAACACATACAACTTTTTCATGCCTGCTAATATTCATGATTGAGAATGAATGTTTAATAATGAATGATATGTTAAACATTTAAAATATTTTTTATTTATATATAAAAATATTTTTCTCATCCTTCAGGTATTTAATAATTACCAATAAAACATAAATAAAATGTAACTAGGGTAATAATGGAGCTTTTAATTAGAAATGATGTTAATTTAAAGAATATTCAATTTTATTGCATACATTGCATGTTTATGATTGTTAGCACTATTTTTTTTTTCATGAAGAAGAGGTTATAGAGAGAGACCTGAATTATATTAAATATTATAATATATATTAGAATTATAATCGAAATGCAGGGAAAAAATATTTATTACATAATTTAAATTAAATCAATATTAATTGTAATCGTTTATATTGTAGGTTTTCATAAAAATGATGCTTTATGAGTTGAATCTGTTTTTTTTTAAAGTGATGCTTAAGTGAAGAAATTAATTAACCTTTTATTAAATAACTTTCATATATAAGGTAGGGCGGGCACAAAGATCCAACTTGACTTATTATTTTGTGAAAACCAAACCAATTTTATCACAACAAATTAAACATCTATGCAACTATGTTCAGTAAAACTTCCTACTAAATTCATCATTATAGAAATATGCTTCATTTAGTTTTTTTCAAAAATTGGTTATCTGGTGCTTCTTACTTCATGGGCGGGGTAAAATGGGACGGCCAGGGAGCAAACACGTCTAATGTGTTTTTAGTTTTAAAACGATTTTATAAAATAATAGCAATATTATACAGCTAATGCAAAATATAAATTTTATTGTTACATTTTGTACTGAAATAACACTGTATATAACCTTGATCTGGTATTTTGTCAGAAATATCCATCGGCAGCGTTGGAATAACTATGTAATTAAAGTATCTCTCGTAAAATTGCTTTTTTGAACTTAATTTACTTTTTTATTCACTATTTTTTATTGTTCACACCTTTGCCAGGATAAACGTTCAATTGTTGCTTTTTAACTGACATGTGCGAGCTTTTATAGAATCTGAATAAAAACACGATTAAATCTACTTGTGAGCTAAAATTAACAAATTATCTTATAAAACAATTAAATAACGTACAGATAAAAATTATATCAAGGGTTCATAAATTAAACAACACTTCTCACAACCTTGAATAGAAAAGTTTTAGTTTTTTTTAATAATAATAATATTCTAATTATATTTTTAAAATGTTTGATGCCAAATTGTCGAAATAAACAATAATACTTGAAAGTTTTTATTTTGTGCAGACTAGCTAGTTCATATTGAGGGATATTGTGACAAACTTCATATTTCTAAAACACACAACAGTTTTGTTTAAAATTTATTTTTATTTTTATTTATTGTATTTATTCTTGAATTACAACATGAAGACATGTTTATCTACATTTTTGTTACTTCAAGTATGAACTTTTGAATGATGACACACATGCAGTGTCAAAACGTGCATAACAAGTAATTTTAACTATTCAATAATTAGACTGAATTTTTTTAAATATTTATAAATGTATATATTTATATACATATATATATATATATATATATTTATCTGGGTGCGTGTGTCAGTGTAGATAAAAATCCCGTATGGTTCGTGTGAGTAGGAGAGTAGAATGGTGACCAAGAAGGAACAAGAACTTGAAATAAGCGTCCGCTAATGTGTTCGTGACGTCACACAATATCGTCCGTTAGTTTTGCAACGAGCCACGCCGTTTAACGGGAATCACAATTCGTGGTGCGCTGTCAGATGATTCGTAAAAAAACGACATAATTTGGGGTCGGCTTTGTCGTTGTTGCGGCCGCGGCTGTGACATCATAACTGTATTTAAATTACATCAATTCTAAGCTGTCCAGATACACATTCACGCCCGTTAATGCCTTCTTATATACACACACACTTATATGTATATATATATATATATATATATATATATATATATATATATTATATACATAAAGATAATTTTGTTTTAATGATCAATTAATTGTTGCATATTATTTTTCTATAAAACGAAATATGATATGTTTTAAATAAAGTTTGAGCTTTCATTCAATAATTAATGTAAATGTAAAATATGTTACAAAAATATTCAAAATGATTATAAACTAGTAATACGTGGCATCGTGCCTTAAGAAAAATTTCTCAACAGTAATTTAAAATTTTTAAAAGCATTATTTTTTCATGAAAATAGTGAATTTTTTTAAAATGTTTAGAATTTTTTTATCGTGACAAATTACTGAACAGTTATTTAAAATTTAAAAGCATTTAATTTTTATTAAAATCGTAAAATTTTCTGAAAAGTTTCGAAATTTTTGAAAAAATTCGATTTTTTTAATATTTTGAATTTTTTAAAAAATTATACGCCACTGTACACTAGTTCCTGCAATTTGAACATATTATCACTAACACATTTTTTCGCTTAAGACGCGTTTTTGGTCTGGCTCTTACAAAATTCTCTTAAAAATCTTTTATACTATATATAACTTTGCTCATTATAATCTGTTAATTTGATAATTTTTTTAGTACAACTACCTACTAAGTTAATTTTCCAATAATTATTGAGCTTCTACAATGTTAAGCATATAGTTTCTTTAAATTATCGGGCTTGCTTATGATTATCAAATTATGAAAACATGCGCTTATGAATTGTTTATAAATTAATATTTTATTATTGAATTTGCTATCTAATCCATTTTAAATATTCTTTTGTGTTGTTCAAAATTATATTGGAAATGATTAAAAGTTTACTGTTGCAACGCAATGCATATTCAAATAAAACCATATGCAACAATTAACATTTGGTTTAATCAAACATGTAGATTTATATAAAAAAATGTTTGATAGCATTTTATCATTAGCTACTAACATAAAAATGTATCTGATTTTATCTGGATGTAATAGTAGACTTAAGAATAATTAAGACATATGATGTATTACATATGATATATCTAATTTGCAAATATAAACATAATTTTCCAATGAGTTTGCTATTAAACTACCTGTTATTACATTACAATTACATACAAATTAAAACATAATTATCAATGTATATTATTTAAGATTATATAAAAGTTGAAAAATGTATATTGATAGTCTTTGATAGCAAACAATTTTGATAACTCTTGAAATGAATTTTAATTATTATTTTGGTTTTTGCAAAAATAAATAATATTTAACTTTAATCTCTCATATGAGAGGTTTGCTATTTGCAAATGTGCCCGCATTAACTTTTGTAGTTTATGTCCAAGACAACTTTAAGTAAATTTTTGTTCATTAATTTTCGGTAACCCTTACTCTTACTTTGTCTGTAAGAGTGCAGTTAAAGAGCGTATGCCGAAGATCGTCCGTAGGTTCGCGGTTTAGTGTTTGCTGAAAATGCGGCTCTGTGTTGACGAATCGCGAGAAATGACCGTTCGACCCAGTTAGAGGCCACTAGTCGCATACTCGCATGCCATCTCCGTCCGTGGTTCGCGGGAGAGCGTCCGTCCGGCACGGCATCCGCGGTATCGGCAACGCCACCAAGCCAAGTTCACGAGCGTGCCGCCCCTCTAGCCCTCCAGCCCTCGCCGCGGAACGGTATAGGGTCCCCGTTGTGATAATTAGTCGCGCGAACCCGCTACAACGCGCGAAATGTGGGTCGACCGTTATCTGAGCCGTGCACGTGAACACAAAAAAGGCATACACGAAGCCACGGCCAGAAACCGCACGCACACATGGCAGCGGCGATGTGTTATATGATTCTTCTTTCTCTACTCGGCCGAGCCGAGTGTATGATGTATCGGAGAGACGTGAACTTTTGTCCCGCATTGCGGCCGAACACAACAGAAACGGTACATAGCGCAATAATCACATGACGAATCCTGCCCAACCGACTCACACTCGCGCACTCGCTCCGACAGCGGTCGCACGCTCGCGGCGGCGGCGGCGGCGAACACGATCTCCAAAATCGGCAATTCATGCGCTTTTTACTGATCCGACCAACGCGACCATCGCTACTACTCTGCAGCTTGGCACTGAATCCTAGCCTGAATGATCATTTTTCTCTAGAATTATATTTAAGCATCATCCCCATCCGATAGCAAATTGATCCATACTTTTGAAAAGTTATATTATGTTAATTTCCATTGATAAATTTAAAATATTTGGTTACAATAAGACGATATAGAATCATGTATTTATATAAAAATGCACATCATTATAAAAAATACTTTTTTATCAAAATGAATAAAAAATCACGGGCCTCAATATTTTGTCTCTTTATTTTATTTATTTATTTTATTTATTCATAAGCAAGCCGTAATCAATAATAATAGATATTATTTCAGGCTCTTGTCAAGCTTATTCATAGTTAATATTAAAAGAATAGTAATTTTATAATAATCATAGTAGCTGCACGAATTTCGCTTCTGAAAAAAAAAGAGCTGAAAAAAAGCATTCGAACATTAAATACAATGTTCATCATCAAGTTCATCATATTAAAGTATATTTGACCACCAGTCAAGCTCAAAATTCTTGCACAAGGTTGAAAGTTATAATCATTTAAAACCGTAAAAAATTTAAATTAATAAAATAGCAATAAAAAAAATATGGTTGTACAGGCGATCAAATGGTCAGACTACATAGATACAGGATAAGGATTATGCAAGAAAATAGTTATTGAAATCAAATTGAGAAAATTCAGTAATGTCATAAAAAGCTAATTCTTTAAAAAGTTTAACTAGGGAAGCATGAAATTTTTTGCTGTCTAAGTTTCGGATATTGAGTGGAAGTTTATTAATAAGCTGAATACCTAGACCGTCGATCGTATTGAAAGAGCTGGCTAATTTGTGGAGGTTTGAGGAGGACGAAGCCATATCAAAAAGTTTCGAATTGTTTTTGATGAAAGTTAATGTTACCAGCAGAAAAATGCATGGGACAGTTAGAATATTGTATTTTTTAAATATGGGTTTGCAGGAGGCTTTACTGGGCAAGGAAAAAATTATGCGAATAGCTCTTTTCTGAAACTCAAATATTTTAATTAGTTTGGATGAACAACCCCAGAATTGGATGCCGTATGAAACGTGAGAATAAAAGTTGCTATAATAAACTGAAAGTAAGTAATTTAAACCAAGTTTGGGTTTTAGGGTGTGCAACATGAAACATGTTCTAGATAAAGTTGGTGATAGTGAGATAGAGATATGATCAGACCACTTTAAATTATTATTAATATGGATACCAAGAAACTTTGATACTTGCGAAAAATTATATAATGAATTATTGATGGTTAAAGAAGTAATATTATTGGATAAAACTGCTATGCAGCACGATTGCTTTGAAAAAAAAAATTCAAAATATACAAACATTTTAAAAAGCTCATTTTTTTTAAACATTTCATAATACTCAAAAATCTAATTGTTTTAAAATTTGCAAAGAAAAGTTAATGTTTTTAAGATTTTAAATTGCGGTACGGAAAATTCCGGCAATTTGCCTCAAGGCACAATGCCATGTGCCACTAGTTTTTTATGTGATAAAACTTTCTTATTACGCCTACACAAAAAATCTAACGTGTTCCGAATTAATGCTGAAGCGCAAACTTTCAATGCATCGAAGTTTCTCGCCTCATGACTCACGGAATCTCCAGAAAAATTATCAGTATACGTGGATTTTCACGCAACGTAGCGGAATGACTAAATAAAATCCCTCCGGAAACAGCGTTGGTAATGATTGCCGTCATTTACCTTTTCTTCAATTTCAACTAAATATACAAGTTTTGCAGAGTTTGCAGTTTCGTAAATGAATGCTCTACTTCCGAATAGCAATGTGTCATCGCCATTCAATTTCTGGATAAAAAGGTTCACATTTCTGTTCCAATAATTATTGTGAAACAAATGTTATTCAATTTCAATATCAAGACGTAGAGTTCTTTATGAATCATTCGATTGTGTCATCTGATAATATATGAAATATAACAAGCTTTGATTACAAACGGTGTGCTTTAGCGTTTTACAAGGTTGTTATATAAAAATTTAACATTATTATAATGAAATTCATTATATTTTTATTTCTTTGATTAAATTAATGTTTTTTGCAAGCTATTATTAATATAGTAATTATTGAATCATTAAAATTAAAATATGCAAAAAACATCATACAATTGAGAGCCATTTAAATTTTGATGCAAATAAATCTTATCGAATTTGAAATCATATAGGTACTTTAACAATACAGACAAATTTTAGCAGATCGTAAAACTTTGATCAAGTATATTTTATATAATAGAGCAAAATAGATAATGAACCATTTAGTAAAGAAAATCTACTTAAATTCAAAGATGGGGTGTTGTAAAATCCATCCCTATTCTTGGTGGTTTTATCCAATTCTATTATTTCTCAAAGTTTATTTACTCGTACTACACCCGTGAATATTAGTATTTATGAACCTTTCCTCCAAAGTATTTATTATTATATGTTTATAGTTATTAATAATTAAATTAAATGCTGAAGTTAATCAATTGCTATAAAAGATATTATCAACTAATCGATCTAAGTCAGCACACGATTCTAGTGTAATACCGCAAGAATTGTTCTATGTTGCATCATTAAGTGAAATTTCTATCGGAATGTTCAGTGATTAAGTTAGATCTGAACTTCACAGAGGATGTTTGTTTACAACAGAGAAAGGGATTTGCTAATTTTATATTTGATCAATGTTTCAAGTCATTCTGATTCGTTTGACACCAAAATCAGAAAACATAGTTTATCATGTGAGATAAAATGTGACTTTTTGTCGACATTTTATTAAACACTATAATAAGGACTCGCGTTGATTAGTTTTTTGCGACGATTGGCCGAACACCGAGCAATAATTACCAGTTAACCGTAAAAGTTTTAGTCCCGATAACCAAAAATTATGAAAACAATTTTGAAAAAGTAAAAACCTTTTGAAAGATATTAGTTGGGAAACGGCTGATTAGTTTTGCTGAAGATCAGTCAGGTTTTTTGTAATTAATTGTTAAAAATGTTTTTGGACCTAATGGACATCGTAAAAATATAAGTTCGGAATAATTAGTCCTGTTAAAATTATGAAATTTTATTGTAACAATTTTAGGGGGCGTCCATTAATCACGGGAGGTTTTTAGGGGGAGGGGGGGTTTGAAAAAATTACGAAATATGACGTGGGGGAAGGAGGGTATAGTAAGATATTACGTGTATTTATTTTTTAACTGATTTTTTAATGAATATTCAAACATTTTCAAAAAAAAATCTAAAAAATTAGTTTTTT
Source organism: Ctenocephalides felis (assembly GCF_003426905.1). NCBI lineage: Eukaryota > Metazoa > Arthropoda > Insecta > Siphonaptera > Pulicidae > Ctenocephalides > Ctenocephalides felis. The sequence goes on from NW_020538040.1 coordinate 68,073,857, forward strand.
CACGTAACTAAAAATACACGTGATGTTTGGTGGGGGAGGGGAGGGTTTAATTTTTAATATCACCATGTATCACCAAAGGGGAGGGGGGTCCAAAAATCCTTGAAACTAGCTCAAGTGATTAATTTACGCCCCCTTAAACGTCGTTAAACCTTAATCATTATTGATTAAATCTATTATTGACGTAGGGTAGGGCAAGACACAATGGTCCATTTTGACTTTGAGCAATTATCTAAGTGAAAACCAAACCAGTTAAACCACAAGAAATAACACAAATCAAACAAACAACTATCTGAATATGTTCAATAAAATCAATTAATGATTGCAGAATTGTTTTTTTTTGTTTTTAAAAAAATTGTAACATGTTTTTTTTATCGCATAGGCGGGGTAAATTGGGACGGCCAGGGGGCAAACAGCTCAAATATTTGATTTAAATTTGAAAGGGATTTTAAAAAATAATAGCTGCATTATTTAACCAATGCAAAATTTAAATTTCATGGATGTATTTTTTAGAGATAACGCTGTAAATAATCTTGACTTGGTATTTTGTCAGAAATATTTATCAGCTAAGTTGAAATAACTATTTATTTGATTTATCTCTTGTATATTAGCTTTTTTTAATTTAATTTACTTTTTTATTTGCTATTTTTATTTTTTACATTAGCAAGGGTAAAGGATCAGTTCGTCCTTTTTATCCTACTCAGGTGTTACACGGGTTATATAATAAAGACTGTTGAATCTAATTTAAAATCAACAATTCATTTTATAGAATAATTTAATAACGAATATATAAAAATTATATTAATGTTTCGTAATCTGAACAACAGTGCCTACAACCAAAAAAATTGACAACGAAAGAAAATACTTTTGTTATGGATTTCCAAACATTGCCGTTTATCTCTTGACAGCGTTTTTGTAAGAGTCAAGGAGATGGCTGGTTATACGCCTTTCGCCCTTTTCTTTTCAATATCATTTTTAAAAAATTCTGAATTTTCCTAGTTTTTGAGCTATCGGTGGTAATCTCTTAATCCGCGGACCTTTAAGCCCCGCTCTACTCGATAAGGTGATGTTTCAGTAACTCGCCATAAGACAAAATAAAACCTATAGCTAGTTTTCACTTATTTTCTACGCAAGTTTGAACCATTTTTTAAAAAGTAAAACAGAATCATCTATTCTATTGGCTTTCAAAAAAGCTAAATGTGCATCTAGCTACGAAGGTTACTAGTCAAGCGAAAAAACGAGGAAGACAGACACCGAAGGGGCTGGGCTGGCTGCGTCATTCATTATAAATAAAAGTAAAAAATCAGCAAAGAAATTTCACTTTTTTAACGTGCGCTGAATCTCACCTGTCTTTTTTTATAAATCTGTATATCCTCGTACACGGCGCATAGCGATTTCTTGCCGTGTTAACCTCACGCGGGCTGAGAGTGGAGTGGAGCAGGATATCCGGGATCACTGAATAAGTTCGCCCGTGCATATCCATTGCGGTCGAGAATGGATCATTTATTTGTGAAACCTAATGCCATATCAAATGTATCATTAAGATGATAATTAAATAAAAAAATATATGAATCGAACGCACAGTTGCATAACTCACACGATGCAAGTGATCATTGGAAATAGGCATAGCATAATAAGCATCACTTAGACTAGCTAGTTTAAAGACAAATAAAACATTTAAAAGTACGAAATGATTTTATTTATCTACATCCTTTTATGGTGGTAAATTTTATAAATCAATTGATATTATCAAAAATACTTATTTTAAATATTTTATTTTTTCAAATAATTATTAAAATGAATCAAACTATTTCTATTTGCCATTAATTCAAGTCATAAGGATGTAATACAGCTATTTCTCTACTTCAAAATTATCTAGGTAAAATAGAATTATGGCTAGAAAAATGAAACATCAAAACAAATTTTAACATATAACAACATCTTATAATTTCATTAAGAAGCCATACAAGGCCTGCTTTATACTTGAATAATACAGTTATTTGAAATCAGGAATCCGTAAATAACTCGGAATGCATATAGATAGTAAACTAAACTGGAAAATGCACATAATAATAAAAAAACAGATAGATTTAAAACTGAAGGAACTCGACTGGCTCATAGGAAAATCGTTCAAACTCTCTCTAGAAAATAAGCTCCTATGTTATAAAGTGATGATAATTCTAATGCGACATATGGGGCAGAGTTATGGCTATGGGGCTGTTCCAGCAAGAGAGCCCAAATATAAAATACAGAGAATGATCTGCCCAACCACATGATCCACAAGTTAAAAAATGCTGATTAAATTTCTTTTTTTTTTGGGTTTTATACCGAAAGCTTGAGCATGAACTTATAACCCATATTTTCTAGTACATATATGACATTTTTAACTTGCTGAAGTAGTTCATGTTTTTAGTACAAAAACCGTTAGCGTTTGATGTCATTTTAAATCGTTTTACGCCAAAAGTGTCTTTATGTGTATGCATATGTATGTGAGTCAAAATTTTACCTTTCATCGACTTTTTCTTAAGAACGCCGTTAAAATTATAAGATAAATGCTATAATTTTTATCAACCTTTAAGCCAAAAATTCTGATTTGTTGAAATTCGAAAACAAATAGAGTTTATAGTCTAAAACTGTAAACTAACCGAACATATACAAATTTTATAGATTTAAGAAAAGTGCTTGAATTATAAAATTCCATTAAAGACATGAATAAAGCTTTTATACAAGCTCGTGTGCAATTAATACAATTTCAAATATTTTAAGTCTGTTTGAGAGATAACAATTGGAAATGGCATTGATTTAGTGAAAACAAATTCTTTGTTTTCTAATTTTTCTAATCAATAGTGAGAATGTATCGAAATAGCTAGCCCTCAATTTTTATTGATAAACCTCAACTTGTCTTAAGGCAAAATGCCATTTACATATAGTTGAATGAAAAAATAACAACATTGATGTAACCAAAGCACATATTATTTAATTATTATTATTTTTTACTAATTGAAAAAAAACAATTCTGTATAAAATTTTACTACTAATGTTTTCAAATCGTTAACGGTTACAATGAAAAGTGATCTTGTTAAAAAGGGGCCACTTTCACATACTTTATTCGTAACTCGTCAAGCGATGAGATAAAAGTAGATTTGGTGAGCAATAAAATAACGCATAACTTATTTAACTTTATTTCTTGACCCGATACAAAATCACACCTATCAACAGCATGTTAAATATTGAAAAAAAAACATAACATTTGAATGAAAGTTTATATTTTGAAAGTTTTGGTATTTTGAATATTCCTTTTTATTTTTCAATTTATTATTTTATATACTTCTATATACTTTTATACTTAAATTAAACTATTTTTTTTAATGAAATCTTGAAAATATCCAAATATATTTTTTATGAAAATATGTTGAAATTGCATATATATATATCTGTTTCTTAGTAGCTGATGATTCATACTTTATGAAATTTGATATTGACCAATTTCGGAACAACTTTGATAAAAAGTAGAAAATAAACAGATTCGCTTTTCATTCAAAATCTATTTCTAGATTATTATATAGGATCATTTAAAACAAAAGATCAACTCCTATTTTATTATTTATTTTACCATTTATCTATAGTCAAAAAGGACAAGCAAAATAATGATAGTCTTGTCTATTTATAGAGTGCAGATAGTGCATATCTGTCGATGCTTCTGTCTCAAAATAATTCAAAAAGATGAAAAAAATAATTTAATATAAATATGACTCAATTCTATAAAACAAATATGTTCATAAAATTTAATAACAACACTTAAAATTTAATTATTAGTTAAAATTTAATTATTAGTTAAAATTTTATTATTATTCAATGCGATCATAGTTCGAGCTAGTGAGCTTTTATTTTATACACATCACATATTAGTGAAGTTTCGAGTAACCTATCTCAAAGTTGTTGTTAAAGCTTTTTTATCTTATATATCTCTTAAAAGAGCAACTAATAAATATAAGTTCAAATTATATGAGAATCCTTTAATAATAAAATATATTATCTATTTTTAAGTAGCGAACGTCACAATAATAATTTCACAAGACTTCAGCTGTATTACATGTATATATTTTCATTAAAATTGTATATATATCATTATATCTATTATTACTAGGAATTACTTACTTAGTGTTCAATATTTATTAGTCATTATATAAGTAAAATTTAAAATATCCAATAAAAATACATATCGAATAGAAATGATTTCATTGAATTTCATTTGCATTTATATTTAGTTAATTAATTTATTAGCTTTAATGTATGTACATAATTTCTGCACAAAATTTGGAAAATTAGAAATCATATTAGACTTCAATAAGCTATCTGCATAGTACTCCACCCATTTACTAAATTTGAGAGTATAAGTAAATTGTTTTCGTCAAAAAAAATTATTAGAAAATTAAAATTAAAACGCATATATATTTAATTACTTTTTTGCGTTTTTATTTAAAAACATTTTTCGGCGACGTTTAAGCCAAAAATTCCAAATTTTTAAAAATTTTCTATCTCTCTGTCTGTCTCTCTCCCCCATGCACATTGCTATGATATTGTTGATATTTTAAATAAAGATAATATATAAATATATTTCAATAATAGTTTTGACTCATAACATGTTCGACTGTTGACTTTCTGAAGGAGTTTGTTTTCGCCAGCATTTTTGTACACCAAAATTTGAAAAATATGTATTTGTATGCAAAATATGTAGTGTGTATTGTGTATGTGAGCCGCAATTTGACCTTTCACCTACCTTCTCTCAAAAATTATAATTAAAAGTGCAACTCTTTCTATTTCCCTCTGTTTCTCTCAAATGCACACATTGATATGATATTTTCCATCAATATAATATATAAAATATATTTCAATAATTGTCATAACATGTTTGACTATTGACTTCCTGAAGGAATTTGTTTTTGCCATAGCTTTTTTACACCAAAATTGTGAAATATGTGCATGTGAACCAAATTCGAACTTTTCACAGACCTTTTTTTAAAAACGTTATTATAATTAAAAGTGCAACATTTTTTGTCCCCGCAAAAAATTCTTAATCAATTTTAAAAAATTATAAAACTCTTTTTATCTGTTTCTATACTCACATTAATATGATATTGTTGATATTTGTAATAAATATAGAAAACACTATGAATCAGTTTGATTCGATTGAATTTTGAATCGATTCGCCGAATCTCAAAATGTCATCGATTAGTCTATATAAATCACACATTCGTCGTCGATAATAAATGCGCGGAGTATTCCCAGGTGGAAGTGGTCTTTCGAATTTCGTTTCGGTAATCGTTAAGTAATTTTTAATCACCTCCGTCTAGAGTCTATTACCGGGTTCTAATAGAGGAAGTGTGGTACCCGGGCAGCGGATCGGAAAAGGATCTCATTACATACGTGTTCGTGCGCAATTATACGATCAACATGTTGCCAAAGTAGGAAGTAGAAGTTCTATATGAATTTACTTAAAAATATTACGGGAAATGCGATTAGTGAATGCGCGGAAGTCATTTGACAGAGCACGTACCTAGGTGATGCGTCTCTAACACTCTAACCCTACACTTGCATTCCTCCAACCGCATGCGACTTAATTAGTTGAATGCATTTGGCATTTAGCAAACAAAATACATTTTTTATTATAAATTATAAAATATTATATCAGTATAAATGATTAACTAGTAGTGTATAGCATCGTGCCTTAAGGCAAATTGCTGGAACTTCCCGTACGGCAAAGAAAAATTCAAGAAATGTTTGAATTTTGAGCAATCTGAACCTAATAGTCCTATAATCTGTGGTGCTGATTTGACTTAATACTAGCCTTTTTGATAGATGGCAACCCAATCAGTTGTCACATTTCTGTGTGATGCATTATTATTACAATTTCTGTAATGGGGCGAATATTTTTATTGATGCAGCAATGCCGGGTGAGGGCTATTTTCACTTGGAAACATATTACTATCTATATTTCTAAGTGAAAATTGTTGTCACTGCTGCCTGACAACAGGCTGCTCGAAGTGGGTATAAAACCCGGGACCTCTGAATCAGGTCCCGTCACTCCTAACCGCATACCTACGGGCGAGCCTTCCTCCCCCTAAAAAAAAATGATGTTGAAATATAAAAAAAGCAATATTTCCCCAAAAACAATCGTTTAAACCTGCCTTTGCTAAAAACTAATTACCACTTCTCTTCATCATTACAAATTGCATATTTTTTGGATTCTCTCAAAAACTCGAATTCAATTTTCTGCACTCTTTGCTTCGTATCTCCAAAACGGCTGGACCTACCTTTGCCAAAAACTAATCAGCATTTCTCCCTATCAATAGGAATCGAATGTTTTTTGAACCATTGAAATCACACACATACACATCCTTTTTTTCTAAGGTATGTCAAAATGTTCAGAAACCTTCCTTCAAAACGTGAAGATAGGCAAAAATTTTCAATTTAGATTTTTGGACGATTACAATAACTTACCCTACGAGAAGTTATTAAAAGAATTTAATAACTAGTTGTAAGTAACATCTTGCAAATTGATGAACTTCTCGACATGTGAAAATAATCGACTTAATCAACAATTGAGATTTAGCTATTTAGATAAAAAAAATTAAAGTTTATTTTGAAAATAATGCTTTAACTTTCACTAAGGACCACTCAATGTGAAGATCAATTGATTACTTTAATGATCTTTACTTTACTTGTTTTGGAAGACGTGTTAAATTTTCAAAATAGGTTCAGGATTTTTGTGAAAAATGTGATATAATTTTTTGCACTTTTCTGAAAATTCTAAAGAAATGCAGATCGTTTCGCAAAATTAATAAAAAATTATAATTAATTAATTTTTTTTTAATTTTAAATTTGTTTGCTTTTGAGTAAACGTCAGCGAAAGGTTAAATTTTGGCTTACATACACTCACTCACATACGTTTTCAATTTTAGTCTCAAACTATTCAGAATGACTTGAATCGTCGAAAACATAGGCAAGTAAAATTAGCAAGTCAGATTTTCTAACAAAACATAAACTTCTGCTTTGGAAAAATATGCTTCGTTAAACTAAAAAAGTATCTACTAGGTTAGTAGTACTAGGAACTAGGCTATACGAAATCATACGATTATCTAGGAAAAGTGTAAAATTACTAAATAATATTATAAAATTTTATTATAAATCTTTTACTATAATGGCCTAAAACATCACTTAAACAATTCTGTCTTTACTACATAATTTCAAATTCAATTTAAATAAAGACGCTTGCTCTAAATTGCTTTTAAAAGCTTTGAATTGGAATATAGTTTTAGTATTAGTATGACAAATTATCATCTTTCGAAACTTTTTTTAATTAAATTAAATAATTTATAATATTCATAATAATTTACTTTTATTTTGTTATTATACATTCTCCAAGTATATACAATAATTTTGATTTTATATTAAATATTAATTAAATAGTTATGAACATGAGTGCGCCGTGCGTACAATGACTGATTTAATTATTACATAATTATCAGACACGAACATATATAGAAATTTATATAAATAAATTTAATTTTGCATGTAATAATATAATTAATAAAAGAAAAAAATGATATAGGAATATAATTATAAAAATATGTTTATGCATTATTATATTTGTGAAGCTTAGATATAACACATACTTAATATGTAATGTGAATCGACGAACATGAATTCGACGAAAAGTAAATTAAGTTACAATATGCAATTTTAGAAAACATAAATTAAATAAATAATTATTCCAAATCTGCTGATGGATATTTCTGACGAAATACCAGATTAAGGTTATATATAGTGTTATTTAGGTACGTAAAAATGTACCCATGAAGTTTATATTATGAATTGATTGAATAAATGTAGCTATTATTTTGTAAAATGAAAAATAAGACATTGGTGTCTTTTTACTCCGCTTATGAGGTAAAGAGGACCAGGTAACACATGTCTTAGAAACAGCAAAAAAAACATATTTGGGGCTGTTCAAGTATTACGTAAGCACTATAGGGGGGCGGGGGGGTTATGGATTTGCTTATTTTGAATTGACATGGGGGGCCATGGATGATGATTACGTCGTAGGTAGTATTTTTATTTTTCTTACCGAATGGCAACTTTACATTGTCTTTGCCAGTACCAAAAGTTTAAAATAAGTTTGTTATGTTCGTAAGATTATAATAATTTTGTTACCATATGTTGAATACCATATCAGTAAAATCGCTGCATCTTAAACCTATTTTCTTATTTTCAAAATTATAATTATAATCTAATAATTACAATATTTAAAAAAACAATACATTAATTGCAAAATGTTTACGTGCATTAAGCATGGGGGTAGGGGGTAAAAGCTTTGCTTACTTTTGCTGACAAGGAGGATGGGGGGGGGGGGTAAATAATTGCAATAAATCTGCTTACGTTATACTTGAACGATCCCTTTCTACAATAATAAATTAGCTGGAAGTTTTACTGAACATAGTCAGGTAGCTGTCATTTTGAAATTGTTGCTTGTTGTTATATAATTGATTTGGTTTTCACAAGATAGTTGCTCTAAGTTAATTTGGACCTTTGTGCCTCATCCTACTCTGCATATTTTGAGAAATATTTATTTTTAAGGTACAAATTCAAACACAAATTCACTTTTAAAAGTTTATGTATGGCACGATACAAATATTTTTTTTGTAAATTATTTATTAATTTAAGTTGAAAATATTGCGATAGTCCTGGTCAAAAAATATGTTCTAATATTTTAATAGTTAAAACGAATATTATGTACAAAAATATTAAGAACTTGATTGTACTTAAATATTCTGAGAAAGACACTTCTAGTAATTTGCAATACGTATAGAAATTCTTTATATTCTTAGTATTCAATTTCCACAATAGATCAATAAATCTGTATTATTGAAAGCAATTCACTAAATTATAAGTCCTAATAACTTTCTTATCTTTATCCGAATGGCCGAAGGATTAAAATGTATAATGATAATTGTGCCTAATATCCCTTTTATTACCTGTGCAAATTGCAAACTTGAATTTGCACGAAATGTCTTGGTTTTCGTGTGACGTGACTCCAGATTTGACCGCCTTTGCGTACATTGTTATAAGTGTAGGTATATTGTCACCTATATAATGCCGATTTTATTGCTTTATTTACATTTATACTGGATTTTAGGCAGTTGAATGCCGAAGCAGAAAAGCACAAAAGATGAATGCCACTTTGACAATATAGTTTTATTATTGTTCAAACGGGGAAGCAAATGAACACGACAGGTATGCGCGGACTTTTCGGCGGGGTTGACAAGATGAGGTCCGGTGTTACGTAATTCAAACCTGAAAAATATTCCTTAATTTGTAAATTTGTACTTTTTAAATATAAGTCAGATAAATGAAGTTGTTCAAGAAATTATTGCATAAAATTATTAGTGATAGAGCATTTATGGAAATTTTAGAAGTTTAATAATTGAATTCAATAAATCAAATGAAAAATAAGACATTGAACCTGTTTACCTTCTGACCACGCCCTTTTACTCCGCTTATGGGGCAAAAGTGACCAGGTAACATATTTTTGAAAAACAGCAAAATATATTTTTACAATGATAAATTAGCTGGAAGTTATACTGAACATTTTTCAAAGGATCTAAATTATATGTAAAAAATATTCTGTAACAATATTTAAAATCATATGTTTCGATAAGAGATTTATTTATTTTTAACACAGCCAATATTTAGCTTTTTTTCGAATTGCATAATTATTTCCAAAAATATATAAAAATAAATATTATATGTACCTAATGCAATAATAATTAAGGATCCTTAAATTGTACATATCAAGTATTAAAAATTTTCATTTTTAGTTTCAATGAAACGACCCTGGTCAATTTTTTATAAGCTTTTCCAAATGTAATAATTTAAACAATTTGATCAAGAATTAAGATGGTATATTTTACTTATTATTAGTTTGAAGTATTAACTACAAAATACATCAACTCTAGAAGTTCATTTTTTTATTAAATTTTTGTAGCAGAAGTGAAATACAGACAAAGCCATTAATCGTGGATCAATCGTCAATTATGGAAACAATATTAAAACGATCAATTTAAATTTTAATTATTTTACTTCGGTATTTTTATATAAAATATGTATTTCAACTAAAAATAATATAGGGTAGAGCGTGACTTAAAAAACTAGTAAAGTTAAGGATTTTTTAACAATAATATTTGAAAGTAGAAGGCAAAATCTGTGTAACCAGCCATTACCTTAAATCATTTAACATCGCTATCAGAAGATAAACACCTATGTTTGAAAATCCATAACAATAGTATTTTCTTTCGTTGTTAGTTTTTTTTTGGTTAATATAATTTTTAAGTGTACGTTATTTAATTATTATATTCAACAGTTTTTTTTATAACCTTTATAAAAGCTTACATATGTTTGGGGCAAAAAAGGCCACCTGTACTAACGGTGTGAACAAAAAGAAAATAGTAAATGAAAAAGTAAATTAAATTAAAAAAAGGAATTTCAAAAGATATAAATTATTTAATAGATATTTTAACTTTGTTATACAAAATATCAGATCTAGGTTATAGACACTATTATCTTTATAAAAAATGTGCTCCTGAAATTTATATTTTGCAACAGTTGTAGTTATTATTTCATAAAATCCTTTTAAATTTAAAACTAAAATATTGGATCTGATTGCTTTCTAGCTGTCGCTATTTATTCAGTCTATGGGGTAAAAAGAGACAGAAGACACATTTTCGAAAACTAGCAAAAAACACATTTCTATAGTAAGGATTTTTTTTTAACATAGTTTGATAGTTGGTTTGTGATAATTTATCAATATAGCTATATAATTATGATTATTACTAAAGTTTAATGCATACTCATCACTTTATAGTGAAATATTGCAAATCATATGTGAAATAAATATTGTCAGTTAGTTCTGAGAAAATAGTAAGAACAGTTCATTAATCATTATTATTAAATTTCTTCGAGCACGTCGATAGCAAATGGCAATTAGAAAATAATATAAATTGAAGTGAGCAAATAAGACATATATTATTAGCAAAATTTTAATGCTTTTATTGCTTTTGAATATCTTGACTTTAATGAAAGAGAAAGTTATTCCATATTTGTAGAAAACACAAAACGATAAATTTTGTATATAAGTAGAGAAAATACATTAATTTGCATCACATCTATTTATTTTAAAATTTAATTGTACATTCACCTCTGAGTCATGTAAAAATATGAAATTATTCATTGTAACTCTACAATCGAACTAAAAGCAAATCATAACTTAGGAAATAATTATGGGTAATTATGGAATAGTTAGCTCAGAGTCAGGGTCGGGTTTCAATATAATACACAAATCGATTAAGAATAGTAATTTTATTTAATTATTAAAATATTTGCAAATAAAAATTTGGTGTTACAACTTTTAGCCCGTCTCGTTGAAACTTTGTCTTTCAATGCAAATAAATGTGAATTTACTGGTAAGCATGTTTAAGTTTTCGTCGTGCAGGGTTTTGAATGATAATCCATTTTATTGGCACACGACCAATACTTGCCAACAAGGATCAAATTGCTCGGAAAACATCAGAATGAATCATGGGCAATAAGTATTTTGTATATTTCGCTGAATTGTTACAATTAAACCATTTCGACACAAAAGTATAGAGACTGTAAATTTTTGTTTGACGCAGCTATTGTAAAACGAAAGTTTATTATTTAAAGATGTTTTACGACGAAATTTGTATCTTTATCCGTATCCAAGCCATTTATTTTTGGCTTTATGATGTTTGTAAATTCAATTTTTCTATGTAGATCAATATTATTAACCTTGAAGAAGGTTCTAGAATTGGTGGTACTAAAACATTTACTTTGGAACAAAATTACTTGCAGATGGTATCTGGTGTACAAGAATTTCTCAATGATCTATATTCCAAATTTTTACTTGAATTAGAAAAAAGCGGTAATTGTAATTATATATATATATATATATATATATATATATATATATATATATATGATTTAGTAGTTAATTTTGATGTTGAAATATATGAGTGAGTTCTTGAGGGCGATACATCAAAATTTGATGTATCGCCCTCAAGAACTCACTCATTTATATATATATATATATATATATATATATATATATATACTAGATGACCCGACAGACGTTGTTCTGTACCCACGTCTACAATTCAAAAGTCGAAATTTTTTTAATATCCTATCCTTTACTTTTTAATATCCTATTTGTTGTCCTGCCTTTGTGATTCATTTATGGTCTTTGAATAAGCAGTATAAAAATTTCAGAGAAAAATAATATAGTATCTGTGGTAAAAAACAATATCACACTAGATTTTACTACACAACATAATTGCTTCAATAATTTAGTCTATAATTTTTATAATCTCGTACGATATATTAATTGTTTTATGACAATTATAATTTCTAAAATATTGTTTATGTTCAAATCTTAGGTGAATTAATTTGTAAAATCTAGTTCATATGAGCACTCTTCAAATTAAGATCAACTTCCATAGCCGATGTCACCCAAATGAATTTTTAACACATGAAAAAAATTCTAAATAATTTTTTTAATAAGTAGAAATATTTTTTTGAATTGTGAAATAATGTAGTGAAGTAAACCTAAATGCAACAGACATAAGTTTAAAGAAGTAATGTATATGCAATTTTGGACTTATTGCGTTATTTATTAAACTGATTTATATAATTTCATCTGACAAACATATACTGCTGACTGTATCTTACATTATTTTCATTTCTGGCACATCTCAGCTGCTTTTCGGCAATAATGATGTAGATATTACATTTTTTTTTGTAAATTATATTCTAATATTATCTAGGTTCATAATTTGAGCTAAATTCAAATTTTAAGCGAATTGATATTTCTAGATCAAATGTTTTCAATGTCAAACAAGGATAAGTGGTTTTTTGTAATTTTTGCTATTTATTTCTGCAATATTACTATAGTTTTATAGTATAAAACTAGCACTATAATATAAAATCTTAAAAATTTTCTTTGATAAACTCTAAAAATAATTATCAAAATCCAAATTACCATTTAGGAGAAGTATTAAATCAAAAAGCAAAATTTTTACTTATTTTTTTGAGTATCTTGAAATATTACATCGTAAATGGGTGCTTTAATTCGATGCCTGTGCAAGATTTTGAATAAACTATATGGACTCGCATTATACAACCTTTTTATTATTTAGGAATTTAATAGTACAAGTTGTAAAATCACAATAACTGCGTTCATATAAAAATTCAATACAGTAAAAAAAACTGTGAAATATGGCAGGATAAAAGCAAGCAATCAAATATTGTTCGTATAAAATATTACATCAGTTTTATAGATAGTGTGATCTACATTGTATTAATGAAAGATTTAAATTTGCAACAAAGTTAATATATTACGTCATTTCTCATTTGATTTAGAACAAATGTGCTTCTGACGTCAGAAATCTTTGGTAGTACGGAACTAATATAAAAAATATAAATTTTATTCATACTTAGCTGGGTCACATTGAAAGTATTCTAATATCGAAAGTATTCTTAAAAGTGGAACAAATATCAACTTAAGACAAATATTCAAATGTAGACCTGTTGATCTACTTATACATGCCGTATTCCCAACAATTTAGATTTTTTACATCATTTTTATTACATTATATGAATTATAGAATCGGGTATGGATGAAAGTCACAATTATTACAAAAAATAAAGTTACAAAGTTCTATCGAAAACTCAAAATATCTTTTTAGGAGGTTATAGATAAAACAAAGAAATAAGTCAAAATGTTATAAGTTTAATTGTTTTCTTTTTTTGTATAATACATATTGCTAACTTTCTTAATGATGTGGACAATTGTTGAAATCTGAAATTGTCAATTCTGTTCGATATAAAAAAACAGAAATACAAAGTCCAAAAAGCTATATCTAATCTTATTTTATTTCTACAATCCAGTTCAAAAACGTTGGTCTTATCGATCTTTAAATAAATTTTTCAATTTGTAGTTTGTATAAATCAACCATAAATCGTATGACGTATTTTCGTGGAAAGTGTTTGGAAGATCAGTCGATGTTATAATTTAAAGGTTACTTGCAATTACGAGTATATATAAATACATGATATTATTGAAACGTTATTCAATATTGTGTATTAAAACCGCAAGTCTGTTCACTGTCATTAATCAGCTCTATTTAAAATGCTATCAATATCAAAATATATTATGTAGATTTAATGATAATGTGTCGCTTAATGTATACTTTTATTGAAACAGGTTAAGTTAATTATTTACTTGTTAACATTTTTCATTATATAATTAATCATGCGTTTTATTTATTGCAACAAAAACTATTATCATATTTTTTTTAATATGCGCATTGAGTGTTGTTTGTTTTAATTAAATAACGCAAGTAGTAACAGTATTGTCAATTTTGATAATGATTAATGCTCATTTATGTAATATTAACTTTACTATGTATTAATATTAACACAATAGCCAAACAAGGCGATTTATTCAAAGTTTCAATATCCAAATATCAATATAAATTTTTATTCGATTTTAGTGAAATTCACTTAGTTTTTACTGATGTATATAAAACAAAGAGATCGGGTCAAAATAACCAATATATTCAAATAAATGTAAAAAAATGTCCAAAATTTACATATTGCTAAATATATTATCAGAAAAAATTCTAACAAGTTTCATTTAAACCTTTATTATACAAATGTTTTTTTTTAAATTTGAGTAAATGTTTTTTCAACTTTTGCTAATGTATGCAAATTAAAATATTCGAAATAAAAATTTCAAGTCGTTTGAAGAAATGTAAAAGCTCATGAAAAGTTCAAAAAGCTTAATATCCTTTGTTAATTATAAAAATACTAAATAAATGACAAAAAATAAAATCAATCGATTCTAAACAAAAGCAACCATTTAAATCCTTAAATATCATATCTAAACCTATTGTAATGTTAGTAACATCCAAACGAGTAAAAATACTCATAATCAGACGAAATATTATAGAAATTTAAGCCTAACGGTTAAACATTATAAATGTTGGTACGGAACCCATAATTGCAAACATAATTTGCACTTATTATTAAAATTTCTATAAAATATCTGATAATTTGATACAAAAATATCTAAAGATCATTTCTGGCCGCCAAATGACATTTTGTTTTTACTTTTTTGAAAAAGTCTTGTAAAACATATAACGAGTTTTTTATTTCTTCAAGACACGTCTCCTAATCAATAGAATTCGAATGTTTTTTGAATCATTCAAATCGGTTAAACCGTGTCCTTGAAATTGTCAACAAAAATTTGTATCCGCACATACATACATACATACTACAGACGCACACACATGCACATACATCAATTTATTTTAAGGTATGTCACATGAACAGAAGTCCTTGAAATAAAAAATAGAAAATTTGCAATTTCGATTTTACTGCGATTATTATATTTTACTGTAAGGGAAGTTGAAAAATCTGTGAAAACTTGATTTAATAATTATTACTTTATACGTAAATATTAAATTGTATAATTTTTTTGTTCAAAACTATATAATATAATGGTATAGGCTATATAATAATGTAGAATAAAAAAATTATTGCCTTTCCACTGTTATTTACTAAGTGTACTTGTGATAAAAATATCGGACTCAAAAGTATCAATTTTCGTTTCACATATTCAAAGTTTTTCTCATCAAATAAATTATTTTGTCTTTTTGAATGCATAATTTTTTATGTATGAAAGTAATGAAAATTTTCTGTTTTTATTTACTAATCTGTTATTTTTGTATTAATTAATGAATTCTAAGAAATTTTGAAAGTGTATCTTCTGTATAAACAACATATGAATCAGAAACTAAAAGTAATACGACTTTCTTCAGATTTCTTTTATCTCGTGTCAAGTTCGCCGTGCAATGTACCGGCGCAAAAAATAATCGCAACAAATTTGCGAATTGTAAATATTGCAACGGACAATTTTATTTCGCCATCAGGTCGCTTCTGTTGATTTTTGGAAATAGAAAAGGTACGTAAACCGGTAGGACCTGACAATTATAAATAATCTCTTTATTGGTATTATTACAAAGTTGAATGTTATTACGCCAAACTACTAGACGCCCGAGGTAAACAAATTATAGGTCAATAAAAATTAGGGCAATGCGTTTGTAACGAGAACATTGAACGATTTCTGTATGGGAAACATTTTATTGCCTTCTTATAATGTATCATTGTACCAATTTGTTGCTTCAAACTAAGAAATTTAACTATTTGCTGTTTTAGAAAAATTCAAAGAAATATAAATTAACAATTAGGGTAGAGCGGGGCTCAAAAATAAGTAAAGTTTTTTTTTTTTTTTAATATTTGAAATTGAGGAAAAAAGGTGCATAACCATGACCTTGATTCTTACGACATTTGAAAATCCATAACAAATGTATTTTTTTTTGTTGTTAGTTTTTTTTTGGCTGTGAGCATTGTTGCTTAGTTTATGAGATCTAAATGTAATTTTAAGTATACATTATTTAATTGTTTTATAAAATATATTGTTATTTTTGAGTTAGATTCAACAGTTTTTCTTTATAACATTCATAATACATGTGGGTGGGGGTCAAAAAGAAGCATTTGAGCATTTACCCTGACAAATTTCTAACAAAACCCCAGATCAAGGTTATATACAGTGTTATCTCTATATAAAATGTACCCATGAAATTTATATTTTGCAATGATTCAATAATGCAGCTATTAATTTGTAAAATCTCTTTAAAATTTAAAAAAAAGTTATTGGACGTGCTTGCTCTCTGACCCTCCCGTTCTAAACCGCATATGGGGTAAAAAGAACCAGGTGACAAAGTTTAGAAAAGCGGTAAAAAAACACATCTCTACAATGATGAATTAGCTGGGAGCTTTACTGAACAAAGTCAGATATTTGTTTGTTTGATATGTCGTTTGTTGTGATGTAATTGGTTGGGGTTTCATACTCAAAGTCAATTTGGAACTTTTTGCTCGCCTTACTCTAAACCTAATTACAACACTTATCTATTTTTGAAAATGATTAAGTAGTTCAATGACAAATGCAACCGAGATGAAACAAATTGATTTTACGTCAAGAAAATGAGTTTCAATTCGTAAAATTGCTCCTAATGAGAATCGCCTATTCAATCCTAATGAGAATCGCAATTTTTTTAATTCTAAGTAATCTTGGAGTTTCTATTTTATTTTACTGAGACTTTCTGAAAAAACTAGATTTAAAAAATACATCCAGTTTATTTAACTGGAAAATAACTGTTAATTATGGAGAAACAGAATGAATTTTGCGTAAGCCCAGTAATTTTGCGTAAGCCCAGTTAACAAGAACGTTTGAAATAATAAAACAGAAAAATGTTCCCAACTAGACTTACAAACTGTTTTGAATTTTCAACATCGGTTCAGAATTTTTTTCCAAGATCTTTGACTGAATTAAAACTATTTTTTTTTATTATTTATTAATTGTAAAGTAATAATGCAAACCTAATCAACTTGAATCATAATTGAATATTATCCAACAGCATCTAAATATTTGTCATAGATGTAGACAATTTTTAGGATACGCGGTCAATTTTGCATTACTCAGAAGTTCTTTCTAAATATAGTGACTTTATAAAAGAAATTTAATTTTATAATCAAAATTGGCGATTGGATCATAAATGGCTACAGAGAAAAGCTACAATGTCTCAAGGAAATTTTGGGCTCTAAATTAAGAGAAAAATATATCTTGCAACAAGTGCACGTTTATAAACATTGAAATATGTAAACAATAAAAATATAACTAATGTATTCAGTATGATAAACTATAAGATCTTCTATGTGAAGTAAATATATATTTCAAAGAAAGATACCTTGATGTTTCCAAGATATGAATACTTACATCTATCTCCTTGTCAGTTTCATATAGATCATGATTTGTATTGTTTAATGCATCTAAAATCTACACGAATCGCTTGTCATGTGTTTGCCTGTAGTGTATTATTTTTGTTAAATCTGCAAAATCACATCTGATATCAAACAATCAGTACTAGTTAGAAAGCAGAACGAGCTGTTCTAAGAAATTGCGCTACTTTCACATCACCTAATGAACGTAAACACAAGTTGCATCGGAAAGTTAGCTTTCTCGTCAATCGCTTGCAAATATAAAAACGTTACTAACATATATGTTCATTACTGTGATAAAACACTGTCGCCCAGATATAAAAATAAACACACATCTATGTACATTTAACACACACACACACATATATATAAACGGTTATTCAGATTTCAATAAATCTTTCTAGAATTTGTCGAGGGAAATTTTTAAGATGTTGGGAATTAATAAACTATAATAATATTGTAGAAATGAATGAAAAAAAATTACAAAAAACAACATATTATTGTTTGACATTGAAAACATTTCGACACATGAGAACTGTCATCTGCCAAAAATGTCGATTCACTTGAAATTTAGTTTAAGCGAGCCTAGACAATATTAGTATATGATATCCGTATTCATGATTATAAAAAAGTAAAATGTAAAACATACAATATTATTGCCGAAAACTAGCTGAGATGTGCCAGAAATTACAACAATATATATTTAGCAGTAGAAAATATATAATTAAGTTTTATAAATAACACAATATGTGCCAAAACAGGGTGATAGTATTGACCTGAACTGTTTTGAAAAAAAATAGACAAAAAATTTTCTCACGTTGTTCGGAAATTACGAGCTTTCAAGTGATTCCTAGAGCTTTGGTGAAATTATGACGATTTTTTGATTATTGTGATTAGCTTTTATTAATTTTGTTTATTTAAACTTTAGAACCATAACCATGAATAACATTTCTTAAGACCCCCAAGAAATAATATAACACTATTCCTATTGCCCCAAGATTTCAAGAATTTCGAGTTTTTGCTAAACTATGAATTCAAAATTCTTAAAATCGGTTTGATATGAGATTCTTATAAATATTAGACACTGTTATAGTATTTATAATATTCTATTTGAAAACATTTAATATTCTTCTAAACATTTCGTTATGGTACGGAAAGTTACAGCAATTTGCTTTAATGCACGATGCCATACACCACTAGTAATTTATTTGTAATATAATGCGCATAAAAAATGACATGTGAAAAATCTTGAGTAGTCACTTTTTTTGAAGGGGGGGTTATATTGATATTTTATAATTTTAACGTTGACATATGTATGTGTAATCTTCAGACAATGCATCAAATAAAAAGAAAAATATTATACACAACTTTATTTACAAATGTTTTAACATAAAATTTGTCGTCTTCAGTGGTAATTGAAGTATTTATTCGAGGGTGGATAAATTCTTGTAAACGAATACGCAATAATCGATTTACATTTTGCTTAATATTTTTTTAAAAAAATCTACTATAATATATCTACATATTACTGTAACCACTTTTTGGTATATCGGTAGCTTTATTCTGTAAAAATATTTATCGCCGTGCAATAAACTACTGTCTGAAATTACTTTCATATATCTCGGAGACTTCGCCTTCAAAAGTTCGTATTTCCTTAGCCAACTGCGTTTTTTTGTATGCTGTCGGTTGTTTCACATACATTTAACAATAAAATGCAATAAGGCGATTATTGTTAACGATAACTTTCCTTTAGACATCTTTGCGATACCTGAATCACCTAACCCTTTACCATAGAAAGTAATAAATGAAAAGCAAAACAGATTCTTTCCAAGAATGTCAACTACCGGACTGAAACACGGTCGAAATGCAACATTTTTAAATCCTTTTTGAAGCTATCATTGAATTACACATTGAAATGCGATTATCTTACCTTTGTACTATTGTATTTAAATACAAAAAGTAATAAAAGCTGAACGATTTTCTCCATAACAATTATAATTGAACGAACTCAATAGAAACTGAAATTCAATAAATTTTATTATAAGCGCAATAATACATATTTTATCTTTATGCGTTAATTATAAATTATTAATTATTTTTATTTACGATGTTAATATCTTTGCAATTATCGTTTTGAATTTGGTTATCCTAATTACTTTAAAAAAAATTAAATGTTATTTTAAGTAATAATTATATAAATTAGGATTTTTTATTTTTTATTACTTACTTATTAATGCTTAAGATTCCAATGTTGGTTATTTATTCACAACTGCAAATTTATTTCTATAATACGTATCAAATGTATTTTTATACGGAATGAATATTATAATTTAATGATAATAATAAATATATATATATATATATATATATATAAACATATAGGGTAGAACGGGGTTGAAAGGTCTGCAGGTAAAAGCCGCCAATATCTCAAAAACTGATAATAATTTTTTAACAACAATATTTGAAAGTAGAAGGAAAAAGATGTTGAACCAGTCATCACCTCGAAAATGTTTAAAAATCCAGAACAAAAGTATTTTCTTCCATTGATAGTTTTTTTGGTTGTGAGCACTGTTGTTTAGTTTACGAGACCTTAATATAAGTTTTAAGTGTACGTTATTTATTTGTTTTATAAGATATATTATTAATTTTTAGAGTCAATAGTTTTCAATATAACCTTTATAGAAGCATACACCTGGGTGGGGTAAAAAACCAACAAAACTGTAAGAAATAGTAAATAAAAAAGTAAAATTTGTTAAAAAAAACAATTTAACTAGAGATAAATTAAATAAGTAATAACAGATCAGATTAGATAAATGAATAAAACGAGCAAAAAATCTTCAAGGTATGAAATTACATAAACTCAAAATAATTGTCACGAAATTAAACAAAAAATGTATGAAATTGTAAGGTAAATCATGTAATTTGAAAATAAATTATTATTATTTTTTATTTGCATTTATATGCATTAGTAACCTTCATTGAGGTGTGAAATAAATGATCAATTGATCTCATACATATGGAGCACTTCATTGGCATTTGTAAATCACCCACAATGAAAAACCCAAGTAAAAATTAATCACTTTTATATTACTTTGATTCAGTAATTGACTTAATTATGCAAAAAAACTCAGCTATGATTAAGAAAAAAATATATCGATCGAGATGATTTATATAATAATGTATATAAACTGATTAATTGACATTTTTTAAAGCAAAGCTTGGCATTTGGAAAAAAATATCACATTTATTAGTAATTTCTTATACATGGATTATTTTAATTCAAATCTCTGCATTTTAATGTAATTATTGAGGAAATAGTTTTTATGCGGTTTTATTATTAATATTTAAAATAATAATAAAGGTCATCAAAAACTAATTTCTATTTTTATTTGATTTATAGGTTTTTGTGAATTTCAAAATTGATCTTTGCATAATATGCAAAAAACAATAAGATTTAACTTTTATTGCTATTTTACCGAAAAAATAAATACGATTTTCTTACAATTACAGTAAATATGTTATTTGATTTGGTTCGGTATAATTATGCTCACAACTTTACATATTTTATGGGTATCATATTTTTGATATTATGAACTTTGTCAATATACAAAATAATTGCTTCTTCTTAACTAAATTACAATATATCTTTATAAAAAAGAGACACCCAGTAATCTATCTTTATAAAATAAGGAGGGTAGGGTAGAGCAGGGCTTGATGATCCGCGGGTAGAAAGATACACCATCAATATCTCAAACACAAGTAATGTAAAATATTTTTTAACTATAATATTTGAAAGTATAGGAGAAAACATAATAACTAGCTTGATTTTTACGACGTTTGAAAATCCATAAGTATTTTCTTTTCTTGTTATTTTTTTGGTTGCTTAGTTTGCGAGACCTTAATATAATTATATATAAGATGCATTGTTAATTTTAAGTTAGACTTAACAGTTTTTTATATAAAATTTATAAAAAAAAACTTACACGTGAGTGGGGTAAAAAGTACCAACAGAACCTTTACCCAGGCAAAAGTGTAAACAATGAAAAATAGTAAATAAAAAAATAAATTAAGTTAAAAAAGCAATTTTTAAAGTTAAATAAATGGTTATTTCAACTCTACTGATAATTATTTCTAACGAAATACCAGATCAAGGTTATGTACAGTGCTACCTTTGTAAAAACTGTACCCATAAAATTTATATTTTACATTGGTTGAATAATGTAATTATTATTACGTAAAATTCCTTTTGAAATTAAAGGATATTAGACCTGTTTGTCCCCTGGCTGTCCAATTTTACCTTGCCTATATAATTGGTTTGGTTTCCACAATATAACAGCTCAAAGTCAAATTGGACCATCGTCCTAAACTATATTTATATAAATTAAATCAAATTATTCAGTCATATGAAAATAATGAATTGCAAATAGAGGAGGCAATTATAATAATAAATGAACGAGGGGTCTTGCATCTTCAATAAATAAATAAAATAAATTTCTCATCATATATTTAAAATAATAATTACTATTATAAATAGTTTTATTGAGATATTTTGTTTTCAAAAATATGAGTTTTATCAAAGTATGTTATTGTTTTCCTGAATTATATGAATACATTTACTTTAAACTCTATTTTGATC
This sequence comes from Ctenocephalides felis, assembly GCF_003426905.1. Classification (NCBI taxonomy): domain Eukaryota; kingdom Metazoa; phylum Arthropoda; class Insecta; order Siphonaptera; family Pulicidae; genus Ctenocephalides; species Ctenocephalides felis. The sequence goes on from NW_020538040.1 coordinate 68,096,463, forward strand.
CTAATTATGCTTATATCACAAATGTATTTTATTAATAATTTATAAAACGTAATTAAAATGGGTGCATTTCTAGCATTATATTTTTTTGGAAAATAGAAAAGCATACAATACAAGAGAGTCATGAGCAAAATCAAACATTAGAGTTCAAGTCCATTAACATTAATTTGATTTTGATGACGCTAATAACTGCACAGTCGCGCAAAAGACTTTCCGTTACAGAGTTTGCAATGGACAATACGACGAAGAAATTGTAGGTCAAGCAAATATCGTATTTATTGTTTGGACAATATTTAACGTTCGTGAACATTTCCGGGTTTTTCGCGGCTCTGCAAGAATTTTAACAGTCGCAAAACAATGCCCCGCTGATTCACCATTGTTGCGACACATTTATTTTTCTCAATAACAAGGCAGATGCAAACGAACGAATTCCATTAGATTAGAGACAACAAATTTATTGTTATTATCATGATTATTTTTATTTTTAAACCTAATATGACTACCACTGGGTAGCATTTTAAAATCTTATATTTACATATTTGTCACCAAAATTACTGAATGCCTTACTAGGCAGATTGTAGTTATATAGAGATAAAAAAAATCTACTATTATTACATTAATTTTAACTATTATATTTATTATCTTTACATTTTTGTTGTAATAATTGTGATAATAATTATCATCAAAATTATCATTATATTGTAATAATATTAATAATAATAATAAAGGGTGGGCTATTTAAAGTGTAAGCATTTGTTTCTGGCCAAAATATATACAAATGCGTTATTTATTTTAATTTTGAAAACTTTTGTTAGTTCAAGGTAATATGTTACAGCTATTTTAAATAAATAAATAATACAGTTTTTTTAATTTTTTTTTCAGATACGAATACTTTAAATGAGACACCCTATTTTTATAATAATAATAATAATGTTAATAAAAATAATAATAATAATGTTAATACAAATAATAATATTGATGATAAAAATAATAACAATAACAACTATAGTATTATTAGGAATAATAATAATAATAATTATTATAAAGATAATGATAATGATAATAATACTAACAGTAACAACAATAATATTTCTAATCATAATAATGTATTAAAATTGAAAATAATATTATGTCTGAAAGAAAATTTATTGATTTGAAATTAGCTGAATTTGTTTTTATTAATAATAAATAAATTATTTAAGTGATTTTAAATTTTCGAATTAATTTCATTAATAATAAATATTATAATTAATAGTATTTTGGAAATACCTGTAAAATATCGTAATAAATTGCTGAAGAGTTATATATTTTTAAATATCAATTATAACATACTAAAAAATAGCAATAATTTGAAATTAATATATTGATTATATAAAAATTCTTACAATATTTAATCTCATACATTGAGATATAGCTTATTATATACATTTTTTGTTAATATTATTTCTGCTATATAAAATATATTTATTGAATTACTAAAATCATTTACAGAATTTAAATTTATTGAAGTTAAATATAGTAATATAATTGTGATTAATATTACTATATTATGAATTAATGACTAGAATTATCGTGAAAAATAATAAAATAAAAATATAAATATAATAAGAAATTATATTATTATTATCATTATTATTATTATTATTATTACAAATGTATATATATACATATATATATATATATATATATATATAAATATATATATTACAAGAAAAAATTGAAAATAATTAGAATAACACAAAAAAATAGTTTTTGATAATTATATACGTGCATATGCAGATTTTATGTTTTACTGATATGAAATCTCAAAAAAAATAATCTGTTATAATTACTTACTAATTGCAATAGAGAATTACATATAACTAGAGATTTAAAATCTAGAACCATCAAATTTAACACAACTAAATAAATAAATAAATAAATTATTATTTATCCCCAATAAACATCCAAAGTCTTTAGTCTTCTCCAGTCAAATAGAAAGAGCGATTTTCGCTATGGCTTTCAAATATAATAGTAATTTAACTAATTTACTATTCCAATAAACACTGTTCTTATTACTGACACCGATTTAGTCATTTATTTATAATTTTTACTTTTATCAAAACTACAATAAATTATAGATATGTAGTTTGTTTTTATTTGCTTATTCAAAACTTTGTAAAATAAAAGTATAGTGAAAATAAAATGCTCATATATATATACCGGTTTTTAATAATAGTTCAATTGCTCTCTTATAATATTATAAATACTAATAATTATATTAGCAATGCTCTAATTAGTTTCTATTTGTTATTTAAATTCTATTTATATAAATTTGATACATTATTACTCATATGGAATAATTACTATTAATTATTGCTTTGAAAATATTTCATTAAAATATATCAAGATTTTGATTATCAAAAATGTATAATATATTAATTTTTACTATTTTATTGTTAGACAAATAAGTAGGAGAAATCGAATATGTAATAAAAACTCACACTAATTGAATTAATAAAATTGCATCGCTTCATTACGATCAAAATCAAAAAAACTTATTGCGAAAAAAATATTTCAACATTATGCTTTTATTAAAACAAATGTTTTTTTGCTTACTTGTAATTAGAATGGCAAAATGGTGAAATTGGTGAAAATGGTCACATTTGAGCGCCTATCACTTAATTTAGACTGATAAAATTCATTTATTCAAAGAGATTCCAAAATTATCCAATAAAATAAAATTAAAATTATTGACCCATTCGGTTTATTTATGAAAATTAGTTTACACAAAGAAAACTCACGAACAAAAATTGTAACATTTTGTTTGATTGAAATCATGTGTGTTGTTTGTTCGAGGTATTATAATTGTATTGGCAAAATGTGTGAAATTGGTAAAAATGTTCAAAATTTGAGCGCTTATCATCTTATTGTTAGACAAAATAAAGTAGCAGCAATCTAATATGCAAGGAAAAATCACACTTAATTTAGACTAATAAAATTCATTTATCCAAAGAGATGCTGAAAATATAAAAAAAAATTAAAATATTGATCTATTCGGTTCATTTATAAACATTTGTTTACACAAAAAAATCATGAACAAAATATTGTAATATTTTGTTTTAATTCGAGATATTGTAATTGGATTGGCAAAATGGTAAAGTTGTTAAAAACGGTCAAAATTTGAGCCCTTATCTTATTGCTAGACAGAAATTTAATATGTAATAAAACCTCACACTTAATTTAAACTAATATGATTAATTTATCCAAAAAGATTCAAAATATATCAAATAAAATAAAGTTATAAAATACCGCCAATATATTCGGTTCATTTATAAAAATTAGTTTAGATAACAAAAATTAAAACAAAATATTATAGCATTTTGCTTTAAATAATTTTAAATATGTTTGTTCAAGGTATTGTAATTGAATTTCCGAAATGGTAAAATTGTTGAAAATGGTTGAAATTTGAACCCTAATCCTCTTATTGTTAGAAAAAATTAAATAGCAAAAATCTAATATGTAATAAAAAATCACACTTCATTTAGAGTAATAAAACTCATCTATCCAAAAATATTCCAAAAATATCCAATAAAATGAAGTTATAAATATTGATTCATTGCTAAAAATAAGTTTACACAAAAATCACAAAATGTTGTAAAATTTCTTTTGTTGAATCGAATGTTTGTTCGAAGTATTGTAATTGTATTGGCGAAATGGTGAAATTGGTGAAATTGGTGAATGGGTCAAAATTCGATCCCGTGCCCATAGAGCCCGTCGTCAAATCGTCAAATCGTCAAATCGTCAAATCGTGTGCTGTGCCGTGCTGTGAGCCTGCTTTGTCGTTTGGCGCGCGCCTCCGTCGTTCCCACTCTGCCGGTCGCAAGCGCCGCTTCTATTTAAGCAGCCTCCTTCGGGCCTCCGCAGTCAGAATTGCCTTGCGCACCGTACTGAGAGCACGGGTAGCACAGTTTGTCAATCGAACGTAACGTTTCGTAGAAATTACAAAAGCATTTCGTAATTTCTTTTAATCATTTTATCAATTAAACAAGTGTGTTAATATCAGTTCAACGTGTCAAAATGATGTTTCAAGGTTTAGACCCAACCGGCCTTTATTGACCGTACGGTTTTGAGTTTTACGTTTTAATTATAAGTACATCGTGTTTTCATTACTCCGTCGTTTTGACATAAAGGTGTTTGACCCGTACAAGTTTGGGATTTTGTTGGTTTTGCATCGACAACTATTGGACGTGACTGCCGCTCTTCGTTTGCCGTTTTGCCGTTTTTGCCGTTTTGCCGTTTGTCTGTTTTTGCTGCCGCTGTCATTTCTGAGGTCGCGTGATCGACCATGCTAACGACCGCTGCCGGATCGAAAAAGATGCAGAAGAGCAACGGAGGCGGTTTGGACCCGACGGGTCTCTACAGGCACGGACTGGATCCGACCGAGGTTTATTGATTTACATCATATTTCGAGATAAAAAGAAAATCGATTTCCACGAGACACGATGCGCCCTGTGGTGTGCGCGCCTCGCGCTACTTTGCACCGAAGAGTGCGTGGCCGCGAAGAAACCTCCAGTTGTCGCCGAAGAAGAAAACTTCTTCACCGAATCGACGAAAATCCTTCCGTGTGCAACGCTGACATTTGAACCAATTGGAACCAAAACGTGTTTTTCGAATATACAAGAAAAAATGACGTACGCTCATCTTAATCGGTGAAGTTCAATGGAAATACAGCGCCGTGCTCGATAATCTGTAACATAGATGATATAATGGAGAAATTTAATATATTACTTCTATTATTTGCTATATATCAATAAGGTAATATAGTTATTTGAGACTGTAATCAATGTAATTTATATGAAACCCTACCGTTCGTGAAAGACGACTATCAAAGATGACCACAGCACAGATGAGATGGTCCAGCCGAAGGATAAGGAACTAATTGTGCGACACGCGATCTGATTGTTTGAAGAAAGGCGATTCATCGAATAAAGTTAGGAAGAATGATGAAGGAAGAACATATCCCAGTTCCCAGATCCATTCGTTGGCTCATTGAAGACTCCGCATCGTTCCGTCTCACTTGGCCGCTGTCCGTGCGCGCACATTGTTGGCGGGGTAATGCCTCATAAGAGTCTTCCGTGTTTATTTGAATGGGCGCTTCACTTAAAACAAATATATATATATATATATATATATAACATTTATACATTATCAAGCATTTAATATATTTTGTTCTTACGATCAAGTTCTGTTTCTGCGTGTCGTATTGTTTTTGTTACCTTCTCTGTTAAATTTCATTTGTGAGTGTGATTTTTGATTATTCAAAAATTTATATTATGCAGTTTTATTATTTTTGTATATTTGTCTGTAATACGTGTATTTTGTTTGACGAGAAAACTGCCATTTTATAGTTTTTATACGATTTGTTATTACAATTTATGTTTGTAGTATGTAAGAAAAAATATGTACAATATAATGATTTCTTAATGAAATTCAAGTATTTTTAAGTAATCAGTATTAATTTAAAATTTGTATATAATTATATTTCCATTCGAGATAATAAAAATGATAGACGTTGAAAGAAATTGAGTATATATGACTTTTATTTCATTTTTATATGTAACATTGACATATTTCAGTGTTGAATTTCAAATTTATTTATCACATTTTACACTTTGTGCAAAATTCACAGTATGTTCTTGTTTGGCATTGTGATTCAAAATTTTTAAATATATCATAAAAAATATTAGTGTTAATGGGGCAATTCTGAGCAACACTATATTTTTCCAAATTAAATTATTTCATGTTTATAAACATTGATTTATTTAATACCTTCCATTCAACATATAATGTAGAAACATTGCATTATATTCATTAACTAAAGTAGTCTATTAAAAATCAAATGATTTTGCGTCATGTCTACATGATATTATTACCATATTTATTTTTACAAAATTTTCATTGTTTTATTGAATGTTTATAAATACCAATTCAACTATATGTATATAAACATTTATTTATCACAATTACACATGAGTTGATGTACACTTTTCATTGATTGCATATGATAAATTATAAATATAATTTACAATATAGATCATTAACCATAATAACATTTGCACACAACTGCATCATATATTATGTATTATTTTGTGATCATTTTTACTAACAATAAGGGCTAAAGACAGGGTCAATTTTGAAATTAGCTTTCAAAATTTTCACCGCTAATAAATGCGATAGATATGCTCTTACAAATCAAATTTTATTTATTTTTTGTAACAACAATATTTTCTTGTAAAAAGGTTGTGTAAGGGCATCATACTTTTCATCTTTTCTCCATAAGATGTAAATTTACCTTGCAATATTTCACTTTTCTGTGACCTTTGCCTCGGCTTTCAAATCACTGTATTTGCTTTTCTCTCTTTAGCCATTAGTTATTGAATACTTCTTCATTTCAGTCTACTTTAGTCCTTATATTTTATCTTCAATGGCTTTGTATGTCAGATTTTTTTTCCAATAAGAGTCTGATCTTGTTTTCTTTTCTTTTAGTAAATAAAACTATTTCTTCTCACATTCATTGTAGCATTTCTTCATTTGTTTCTTCATTGATTTTAATTGATCTTCACTTTTCTTTCACAGTTTAAAATTTTGAATCATTTCAGAAAACTTCTATTAGCATTTATTACAATCAACGTTTCTAATCGATATAGAAACATTTTCCCAGTAGAGTTTTTTTTATATTATATTAGCTAGAATGGCTTGAAAGTACTAGAGGCAGTCAACATTTTTCAAGTGACGAATTTCTACCAAAATTTTTGGAGACTTATCTCCTGTCGAAATTATTACCACTTGAGGTTTGTTGATGTTAAACTTCAATCTGTATCTTGTTTTCAAATCGACAATTCTGATAATAAAATTTGTAGTTTGGTTTTTGTTTTCGATATACCAACGAGTTTATATGCACGCCTTATGGTGGTAATTCTATTTCAATCAATTGATACAATTGTCAGTATATTTGAATTCCTCGCTAAACAGCCATATTTTAAATTTGTATCGGTGATATGCAAAATCCGTATTGCAATTTTTTGTATATTTGTACTTTCTGCTTCCGTTCAATTTTCAATGTTTAACTTGCAAACTTTAAGTTTCGAAAAATTACTTTTTTATTTTATCAAATATTTTTTACCCTTTATGAAATTCAGTGAATTTTCATACTCATGACACGACAATTTCGCAAATCATCTTCACTTTTCATCATGACTGCTATTCTTCTAGATTCTTTAGCCCTTTTAGGATCATAATGTAATATAATACAGTACGCCTCTTATAATATTTAATATGTCACATTGTTTAAAGTTTTACGATCTGTTTAAATATAATATAGTCTTTTTTATAGATATTATGGTGACGTTTAGTTACACATATATTGTAATATCAATATAAGCTAACTATAAAAAATTTTATTACTCGCGTTACTAACATTATAACGCACTCACCTGAAGCAGCATAGCTATTTAGCATTGCCCTCAGAGCAGGCAGCGTCAACCTTTAGCGATTAATTTCATTCCGCGAATATAAATACAGCAGAAGAAAGTTTTTTTTTTATTCTGTATATAGTTATTAAAAAATAATATATAATTTGTTAATACCAATGAGAAGTTTTGGATAAAAAAAAGTTATGTTATATCAGCCGAAAAATTGCAAACAAATCTTACCTCAGTATCGACTTTTTTGTTTTTGTTGCCATTTTTACATTTTCTATACAAAAAAGTAGTACGTAAATTCTGTTCATTCTCTCTATATTTCAACAAGCATTTACCATAATATATCACATAAGCTCTAAATAAATATATCAATTATAAAACAATAATGCGGCTTTAGAGTAGGATGCAAAAAAATGGATGTGTGTGTATGTTTGGAGACAATTTTTCGTCGACGATTTCGGGCGTACAAATTATCCTATTTGAATGGTTCCAAAAACCAAACCAAACAAAATTTTTAATGATGAGGAAATGTACTGATTAGTTTTTGACTAAGACACGTCCTGCGGCTTTAGAGATATTGAGCAAAAAGTGCTAAAAATGTCATTTTTTGAGAACAACCGATTTGAATGATTCAAAAAACATTCGATTCGTAATGATGGGTAGAAGTGGTGACTAAAGTGGTAGAAGTCGTGATGGGTAGAAGTGGTAAATCGATAGTTTTGCACATTTTCTAGGGTCCAAAACCTAACCAGAACAATTTTTAAACTACTAAAGTATAGTATTGGCAATAGGCAGAAAATTCCTAAATTGGAATGAATCTTAGGATGCAGGAAGAAATGGATTCAAATTGTGACATAAATTTTTGATAAAGTTTTTGATAAATCAAGCAAAAACCAACCCGAACCAAAACCATATCAAAATTTTTAATTGTTGAGAAAATTTACAGGTGACTAGATTTGGGCAGAGGCAGGTATTGCATGTTACATGATTTATAATAATCTATTTGAAAACATTTAATAATCTTTGAGTATTTCCAGCAATTCTCCGGAAAGTTCCAGCAATTTGCCTTAAGGCACGATGCCATACACCACTAGTTATATTATATATTTATTTCATCTCTAAATTAGTTATATATTTTGCCCATTATATCATATGGCAAATTTCAACAATTATAGAAGAGTTTCACATCGCCGAAAAAAAGGCTCAGCTGCAATTATATGAAAAACGTAGATTATTGTGAAAAATACCTCCAGATCTAGTTTACACGACACTTCGTGTAAACTTCGTGTTGAGCAATATGTTTTTGGATACTAAGAAACGTGTATTCTTTTAAATAATTTAAACTATTTCGCAAAACAACATTTTTGCAATTTATAGCAATAAAGAGAATAATGCTAAATTCATTAATATTATAAAAAATACTTACATCTTCATACTTATAGTACTTGTAAAGGATAGTGAACCTACAGACTTATTTAAATATGTTTCCGTATTTCGTTCAAAATTTTTGGTAAACTATATGCCTTTCTTTTACATTTTAATTTCAAATTAACTTCAGTAATAATTCATGCGCGGATTAAATTTACATTATAATTTTGAATTAAGCTGTATTAATTAACAAGCATATGTGAAGTTTACCAGTTAATATTATTAAATTTTCTGCGTTAGAAAAGGTGAGAAAGGAAGAGGCTTACAGAAGATTTGAGTGCAAATAAAGGATTGATTCAGCAGTAGATAGCTGCATCCATCGTCCCATTGGATTGCGTTTGTGGTGTCTATCACTTAGTGACTTCTAATTTGTTTGATCCAAATGAACCGATCGATGAAGAGTTGCAGCCTCATCCCAGTTCATCTATGATATGATCCATTTGATTTATCACGTTCGCATACATAAACGAGATTCATCATTGCTGTGGTGCTAATCACAATTTCCGCTTTGCAACAAAATCACATGGATCAAAAAGAAAAAAAAATCACATAAACGAACCGCGTCTTGGAGTAATTACCGAAGTTTTATGTGTAATTTATAATGTATCAGTTCATAACGCAAGTTTCGGTGTCGTGGTGTGCGTCGTCCGGGCCAAGTGTGCGTGGACATACATACTGTGCATATATGTGTAAATTATTAGTATCTTGCATGTATTCAGCGCTCAACATATTACTATATAACCAGCCAAACAAACCGACATGGGAGTTCGATGACCCTGGCACTTTCCTATGGTATAGTGTTTTTTAAAACCAGCTGTATATCCGCCAACAGCCGACTCCAGATCACCGGGTGAAATGATCAACTATCAGCGCATCCTTCTCTGGGAGCATTTCTTCCGAACAAGACCTCTGGTCGTGCGCTTCCTGGACTAGGACGGCCGACGACTTTGCCAATCCTTTCTGTCTTCAAAGGGAAATCGATAGTTTTGCACATTTCCTAGGGTCCAAAACCTAATCAGAACAATTTTTAAACTACTAAAGTATAGTATTGGCAATAGGCAGAAAATACCTAAATTGGAATGAATCTTAGGATGCAGGAAGAAATGGATACAAATTGTGACATAAATTTTTGATAAATTTGTAAGAAAATCACGCAAAAACCAAACCGAACCAAAACCATATCAAAATTTTAAATTGTTGGGAAAGCTTACAACATTACATTATATTAACTTCCCGTAGGGTAAGTTATAGTAATAGCAAAAAAATCGAAAATGAAAATTTTTATATATCTTCACGTTTCAGAGGTTTCTGAACATTTTGGCATACCTTAGAAAAAATGGATGCATGTGTGTGTGTGCGTGCGTGTGTGTATGTGTGTGCGGATACAAATTTTCGTCGACGATTTCGGGAACACGGATGAAGCGATTTGAATAATTCAAAAAACATTCAATTCGTATTAATAAGGAAACGTGCTGATTAGTTTTTGGCGAAGGCAGGTCTAGCCGTTCCAAAGATATGGGGCAAAAAGTGCCAAAAAAGGTAATTGAGTTTTTTACAAACATTTTACTTGTATTAACAAAATGAAGAAATGATCAAATTTTCATAAAGCAGGTCTAAAGGTTTCGGAGATCTAGTAAAAAAAGTAAAAAAAAATGCCATCTGGCGGTCAAAAATGATCATTAGCCATATGCACATCAAATTATTAGATATTTTATAGACATTTTAACAATAAGTATAAATTTTGTTTACATTCCTATGGGTTTCGTACCAATGCATATCCGTTAGACGGCGGCGCGGCGCTTACGCGCTTCAATATTTCGTCTCTATGCAGTTAAATCAGTACGAATGCTTTGAAAAAAAGTTCAAAATTTCCACAATATTTCAAAATACACTTTTTTTAAAAAGTCTTTTTTTCAAAAAAAAGTAAATTTTTGTCAAAGATTTATAGTTTCTCAAAAATCTAATTTTTCAGAGTATATTTTTTTCAAAAATGTTAATCTTTTAAAAAAAAAATAATTTTTGGTACGGGAAGTTCCTGCATTTTGCCTTAAGGCACGATGCCATGCGCCCCACTAGTTTCATGATTAAGTTTATTTAATGATCATATAAAAAACAAACCAAACCAAATCCAAATGAAAATTTTAATTGCTTACATAACGTAATTTTATTACGGATTAGGATTGACTATTATTGATTTGTGGAATTACATTATCTCTTAAGAAACATTGATTTGTCCATTTTAATTCATCTATTGATTTATCGGAATTTTGATATCCAAATACCTAACGACTACAAATAGTCCGGTTAATCTAGTCTCTACTATATTGATATTAATGATCCAGTAGATATATTCGTTTTAAGATGGTCACAAGTTATATTCTAAATCGCGTAAAACTAAATATTTTTGTTTTAGAGATTATATATATATATATATATATATATATATATATTTCTGTATGTATGTGTCTATATATACATGTATAGATATATTTAGGCAGAGTAATTAGCATAATTATGACCAATAAACGTTGAAATCTTTGATGCTATACAATAGATGTATACAATTATATTGGTCATTAACGCGCAAACATAGATTTTTTTATAATTGCTATAATTGCTTACAGTTTTAATAAAAATTACTTAGTTGGTAAATTGACGAAAATATGGTCATTCACGAGAAAGCACCATTTATGATCAACTTAGTGTGCCTGGATACTTTTGGTTGTGATAAATAATTATCCATTTACGTTTTTGAACTCATTCAAGATTTGTTTTTTTTATTTTTGCTTGAAATAATATTTACTAACGTCTAATTTTTACTTTTCTTCTTCTAAAATATACACTTACCATAACACTTTTTCAATTTTTGCGGTCCATTTGAAAATTTGATCTCTTACTCGTTAGAAATAGATCCAATCAGCAGCTTTTTTATACACTTTGTAAAATTTAAATAATTTCTGAGTATCTTTTTTAAAGCCTGGTTTATCTTTTGCCTTTAATGTAATGACAGTATCGTTCTTTTTTCTGTTTCCATTAATTTGTACTTTTTATTTTGATAATCTTTTACAACTCAATCTTTGCAAATCCATCTTTTTTCATTCAATGGAGATTACTTACACAAACACGATCGAATACGTCAATTGTTTAAATTGACTTGTCCAAAATTCTTATATAAAAATATCACTTCTGTAATAACAAGATGACAGAAAGTAGTAGATGGCATGAATAAATAAAATCTTATTTCAAAAGTGTTGGTATATTTAACAAAATGATAATGTTGTTTTCGTTCAGCTACATACAAATTTAGATTTACCAATATTCAAATGATATTTGAATCCTATCAATATAGCAAATGAGTTGAAAATATTCACGCAGAATCGCTTATATATGAATATACACCTCCAAATATTTGAGTTTTTTTTCGTAAAGTTGAATGGACGAAATATCGAGAACATTATTATTAGTAATTTACATTCCATGAGTCATATTTACTCCCGTGACGAGAATTAATCAATGCATATAACACACTTCTATTCAAGACTTTATTTGTTTTGCACGACCATTAGCATTGCTTAGGCTACGTTCTCGTGATCTTTCCGAATTGTAAATGACACATTAAAAATTGTTAAAGAGATATTTTATGGATATCCTATATGCATATATGCATATATATTTTACAAATTATTATTATATTCGAGTTTTTTATAGCATTGATTGATTGATAAAATAATATCGTTTCTGGTTAATTTATCTGTCTCTCTGGAGTTTTGTATTCAGCATAAATAATTTGAACAAGATATTGAATCATCTAATTTTAATTCCAAAAAAATTGTAAGCTTGAAAATTGTCAATTATTTACACTCTCAGATTTATCGTAATTTTGCATGAAAAAGTAAATTTGCAATTTATCTGATTGTTAGCTTTGTTTGATAAGTTCTGAGAGATTTTAATGGTGTTATTTAAATTTTCATTTACAGTTTAGTACGAAATACAAAAAATTAAAATTTGTGAAAAATATATATCTCAATTTGAAGGTGTTAACCCTAAAAAACATAATTTGCTTAAAGAATTTTTTAGAAAAAATTTATCTATATGAGAAACTTTAAAGATATATTGAAAATTGTAAGTTTTGCTTAATGATTCTATGATTAAAAAAATATAATTATTATTCTTTCCTATTCCTATAAGTATCTAGATTAAAAAAAACTAATTATTATTCTTTCCTATTCTTATAAGTGTTAAAACATATGATAATAATATAATGAACAATTATAATGTCAATATAAATAACAACAGCAAAAAATAATGACAAAAAATAATAATATTAACAATTTTGTAAGATTTGATTATGATTACAATCTACTGGCACTATTATACATATAAATCGACTTTCATCTTTAAACCTATTATTAATCTTTTTAACCTTTACTTTGTTAGTAATGGAAAATTTACGCACAGACCATCGAAACACAGCCTTATGTTCTAATTAGCATAATTTTATCTAAGATTTCTCCTTGGTAAAAATTTGAAATTTAACATGAAATCGAAAGGACGAAAACCTTTGATCTCGATAAACTCATCAGTTTATTCATTTTTATTTGAACTTCAATATCTTAAATTACGTGATATATCAGACAACCTGTGTTTATGAGAAATACTGGCTGGACCCTGACAGCTCGCTGGATCTGCACCTATGGGACATCAGCAAATTTTTGGCAGTAGAGAAGATTGTGTACGGTTGTGCCATACTAATTTTGAGATAGGGTCCAAAGGGAGAAGTGATAGTATGTTTGTTACATTAATATGATCTGTAGACCGCGCTGAATTTAAAGAGTTAAAAGTAAGTTTTTACGTTCGATTTTTTCTAATAATAACTTTTACTTGTATACACATATATTACTTTGTTTGTTATTTTGCTATAAGTTGAGCATTAGTAGTTAATTGCCTGCAATTAGTTTTTGTGTAATTAATTTAGCTCAATTATAACGATTATTTGTCTCCAAAAGTGCGCGTTGGGTACAGTCGTTACAAATTTTGTAGGAACGGTGGTGACATCGATTTTTCTTTGATCGGTTTTTATATTTTTTCGGTTAAAAGGCTGAACATGTAAAGAAAAATCTAAATGAACTAAGACAAAAAACGAAAGAAAAAGGGAAAGGAAAAGGCAATATAAGAAAAGAAAGATTCTGTCTAGTTTGTGGATGCTCGTATTCTGAAAGTAGGGGTGGTGTAAAGTGGATCAAGTGCCAAAAAATATGCGTTTTCTGGTTCCACGTGATACGATATACGATAGTGACTCTCACCACATTTGTCATCATTGTAACTATGATTCTGGCTAGATTTCGGTAAGTTAATACATTGTAACTGTATTATTTTGACTGATTAGTAAACTGATAATTACACAGGATCACACAATAAAAAATGTATTGGATGTGCGTTATATGCTTTCCAATGTAGTTTTTACCGCTAAATTCGTATCTAAGGTCAAAATTTGGGGATCAAATGGCAAATAATTTAAAAAAATTAAAAAAGCGACGAGATCTCCGATCTACTAATTCTTCTGCATACTCATCATAATCTTATAATTTCTGTCGTTTCCTGGCTAGTTTCAATCAAATGATCTATTGAGTATTTTTATATAATTCAGCATTAATTAGCAAACATATTTCTTCCCCATTGCCCTTGGGTAATCTGTAAGCGTTTTGCAATTTAAATATCTGAAAATATATAGAACTGTATCTACATAAAAGTATTATCGCTAATAAAATTGTTACTGAATTCGATTCTTAGATTTTTCATCATCGAGGTATAATTAACAAGCCAATATACTTTTACTCTATTATTATCAAAATATATAACTAATTTATTAATATAAATAAGTGCAATAAGCCCATAAAATACCCAGATAGGTAGATAAAGAGTAAAAATTCGATTTTATCTATTTTTTGGGTAAAAAAAATCTAAAAAATTATAAATTTTTCATAGGATCTTCGTATACAGTGCCTGAAAATAATTACATTGCAGCTATCCAGAGTTGTCAGGTAGTAGTAGCAATTTTCAAATTCATTGCGAATAATTCAAGCATTGTTGCTTGTTATATATAATTATATAGTTGCGGTAAGAAACTACTTTTAAATAATAATCAAAGTGCTGTGATAGGCGAAAACAACGGGGAAAGAAAATAGGAAGTAGATGCGTGTCGAAAGCGCTCGTTGCGTTTGCAACTCTTGATTCCGTAACAGCGCATTTTATATGAAAAATTTAACAAAATTCTTATTATTCCAACTTGAAGTGATATGATTTTGATGTTCGTGTTTTTGAACACTACTAGGATTGAATTGCTTTTTTCTGGCTTTAATACAATGTTTATTTGCTCCAAATGAAGGATAATTTAGATGTCTTGAAAGAATGATCAATGAAAAATTTTCAAAGATTTAGGCTAACAAGTAGTAATAATGCTTAGAGTACAAAGCAATATAGTAAATTTAGTGTAAAATCACACCAGTAGCGTGCGCTTTATTTTACCTATTTTGCCGTATATTTTTACGCGTTTTGTCAGGGTATTTACTCGTTTTGTCGGGACTTTCAGTATTTATACTAAACACCATACAAACTCTATAGTCACTCAAATTCTTGAGACACCAATTTCAAGAAGACTGATGAGAAGGTGCCCAAAGATAATATTCTATGGATATCCTTAGAACTATCACTACAATTTTATATGAACAAAATAGTAGAATCACTTATTGAAGTGATACTCTAAATATCAATATAATATTTATCAGATTAATTTATATGTGTGTTTGAAAGTGTGTGTGTATGTGTGCGAGTGAATGACATAAGCCAAAATAAAATTAAACTAGTTGGGTGTATGGCATCGTGCCTTAAGGCAAATTGCTGGAACTTCCCGTACCGAAACAAAATGTTCGAGGAATACTGAATATTTTCAAATAGATTATTATTAATATTGTAACATTGTCTAATATTTATAAGAATTATATAAACTGAATTGCAAAGTTGAAATTATTTGTTCAAAGTATATCAGAACTTTAGTCAGAATTAAAAATAAAATCTGAATTATTTTCGATATACAAAAAAATTTTTTTTTCAAAAAAATAAAATTTGAAAAAAAAAGTTGAAACAAAAATTTTTTTTTTTTCAAAATCAATTATTTTGTTAAAACAAGCAAAAAATTTTTTGAATCATTTAAATCGGACGCTTAGTTCTCTCAAAAACTGTCATTTTTTGCACATTTAGCTCCGTATCATTGAAATGGCTGGGCCTGCCTTTGCCAAAATCTGATTAACACTTCTCCCAATCATTGCTAATTGAATGTTTTTTAGATCATTCAAATCGTTCTCTCAAAATCTCGATTTCTATTTTCTGCACTTTTTGCTCTTTATCTCCGTAACTGCTGGACTTGACTTTGCCAGAAACTAATCAGCACATCTCCCTATCAATAGAAATCGAATGTTTTTTGAACCATTCAAATCGGTTGATCTGTGCGCCAGAAAACGTGACTGGAAATTTGTATCCATATATACATACGCACACACACACACATACACACACACACATCCATTTTTTCTAAGGTACGCCAAAATGTTCAGAAACCTTAAAAACGTCGAGAAATGTAAAAATTTTCAATTTCGATTTTCGGCCCATTATAATAACTTTAATAATAAAAATATAGAAAAATATAGAAAGAGTAGGAAGCAGAACTAATTTATATATGTTCACATATTATATACTTACCGCATATGCATTTTTACATTTACATATATATACATTAGGGTGGTCCTTAATATGGACATTTTCGAACTTCTTTGCTCTCAATGGTTTTAGCTCTTAATATTAACTTTTAGATAGTGCGGAATTCAATCAAACTTCATATAGAAATAGCATGGAAAACATTTTGAACCTTTTTTAATATTATTTTAATATGCTATTAAATCATAAATATAAAAATACTACTTATTTAAGCAATATTATCTTTATACTACTATTTAAGGAATGCTATCTTTATTATATGATGTGCTACAAGCTACAATAGTTATTTATATAGGAAACTAAAATATTGCCATTGATAATTTTTACCTGTTTATAGATCAGTAATTTATATTTAAACTTGAAATAAATATAGAGAATAAATATGAAAGATCTATAAAATCCTTACAGCTCGGGCGCCCTGCTGATTTTGCGAAAATGTTCAATCTCAGGATTATAGAAGATATAATGCTTTTGTATTGTATAACAATAAAGATATTTGTGCCTTACAAACGGTATTGTGATAGAATTTGCTTAATGATAACTTTATTATAAACCTATTTATTAACTTTTATGTTCATTTTATTATTTTATTACAATGTGAATCTATAAGTTAGTAGCTGGTTTGCATGTTGAAATGTCCTAAAAGGTATATTTGATTCTGTTCCATCAAACTACCTGTGTTTCAATTTACTTATGGATACCTTTATAAAACTCTGACAAATTGCTTGTATATTGTGAAAATTTTAATTTATAGAATTATTATAGTTATAATAAACTTTATTACATTTTTAATTTTTAACTTCCCAAATAAGTTTATCCTCTTGCCAAAAAATTTGACTTGTAAATATTTTATCAACTAGTGGGGCGCATGGCATCGTGCCTTAAGGCAAATTGCTGGAACTTCCCGTACCATTAATTATTTTTTTTTTAAAACATTAACATTTTTGAAAAAAATTTACTCTGAAAAATTAAATCTTTGAGAAACTATAAATTTTTGACAAAAAATTACTTTTTTTTTGAAAAGAAGACTTTTTGAAGAAAATACACACACATACATCCATTTTTTCTAAGGTATGCCAAAATATTCAGAAACCTCTGAAACGTAAAGATATATAAAAAATTCCATTTTCGATTTTTTTGCGATTACTTAACTTACCCTACGAGAAGTTAAAAATGTGCAAAATTGATTTTAAAAATTCCAAAACTATTCATAATTATTCATTATTCATAAATCGGGGTAAAATGAGACAGTCAGAAGGCAAACAGGTCCAATGTCTTATTTTGAATTTTAAAGGAATTTTACGAGACAATAGCTACATTATTCAACCAATGCAAAATATAAATTTTATAGGTACATTTTTAACAGAGATAACACTGTATACAATCAGGTATTTTGTTAGAAATATTCATCAGCAGAGATGAAATAACTATTTATTTAATTTATCTCTTGTACATTTGCTTTTTTGACTTAAGTTTTAAGTTAAGTTTTTTCACCCCGATAAAAAGAACTGTTGAATCTATCTTAAAATTAACAATGCACCTTATTAAACAATTAAATAACATATAGGTAAAATTAGATGATATAATTAAACAACAGTGCTCACAACTAAAAAAACTAACGACGAAATTTTGTTATAGATTTTCGAACATTGCCGTTTATCTCCCGTCGTAAAAACCAAGGTGATGACTGGTGATTTTTTCCCTTTACTTTCAAATATTGTTGTTAAAACATTCTTTTGTTTACTTTTTTGAGACATTGATGGTGGACTTTTTTACCCGCGGAGTTTTGAACCTCGCTCTATCCGTTCTACAAAGTAAGATTCAAGCTTTTTCTTCAAGCTCAAAAATCTGAACTAAAATTTTATCATAAATATTCATGAACTAAACGCGGGATAAAAATGATTAAATTACTAAAATGACTATAAAAAATAGGGGTTGTTGATAAAAAATAAAAATTCATGGTTGTATGTATTTTTTAAATCCACATTATAAAAAATGAAAACAAAGAAATTTGTTCAAAAATTAAAAACAAAATTAAGGGTGAACAACCCTTATCATTTTGAGGTATAAAAAATAGATAATTACCGATTTCCAGACCTACTAAATAAAATATGCATATAAAATTTGGTAAGAATCAGTATTTAAAGCTGTTTCGGAAGAGTACAGAAATAAACATTGTGATACGATAATTTTTTATATAAAATAACTTAAAGTTTCTATTTTAGCTGTTGTTTTTATTTATACAAATTTGTACAGGTTTATGTGATTTTTCTGGAATTTCTGTCTTATAACTGTAGCGGGTTGCCAACACGCATCGCGGCTTGTCAACACGCATCACATGTTACTGGACAGATTGGCCCATATAGTGACAGCACAGAAAAAAAACAAAAATAAATTCAAGTGTCAGATCGGACATGGCTTTTGTTTCTCCCCGAGTAGTTTTTGCCAAAAAAATGTATAATTCTTGAAACCTTTCTTTTCTATTATAAATAAGAAAATACCAATAACGTTTTATTAATGATCAGTATGACAACACATAGTGTCGTGGATATTAATCATATATAAAATAAACGAAATATAAATAATATTTTATGAAATTTATTATTGTCTATCATTTTGGTATTTAATATGGACGACACCTCCATATTTTGGTGACCCCGAGAGTGAACTAGTAACACACATACAAGAAGGTAAGAAGATCAAGACATATTTTGAAGTAGCACAAAAAAAATAAATTGAAGTCTCAAGAATTACTAAGAAAAGAATTTTTAAAAATATAAATAATTATTATAAATGGCTCACAACCGCCATAACTAGAAGAACATTCTAATCCTACAACTGAGACTCCGACCACGCACTTCAAGATCAACAATAACACGTGCTCAATAAATCACTTATTATCATGGTAAATAAGTCGATAATAAGCACCATGGCAACAGACAGGGAGCAAACAATTTGGCAACCGCCACATACACTCAACCGCTAACTCACCAGCGAAGGGCCACATACACTCAACCGCTAACTCACCAGCGAAGGGCCACATACAATCAACCGCTAACTCACCAGCGAAGGGCCACATACAATCAACCGCTAACTCACCAGCGAAGTGTCAAATATACTCAGCCGCTAACTCACCAGCGAAGGGCCACATCTACTCAACCGCTAACTCACCAGCGAAGGGCCACGTAAGCAATCAACAAACTCAACAAGCCAACACGGCAATTTATCACACAATCTCAACCAAAAGAAATTTACAAGGAAGTTCAAGAATGGCAGTCAGAGATGCGAAACGATCTTTTTCATTAGGGCGGAGTGATGTAGCGGGTTGCCAACACGCATCGCGGCTTGTCAACACGCATCACATGTTACTGGACAGATTGGCCCATATAGTGACAGCACAGAAAAAAAACAAAAATAAATTCAAGTGTCAGATCGGACATGGCTTTTGTTTCTCTCTAGTAGTTTTTGCCAAAAAAATGTATAATTCGTGAAACCTTTCTTTTCTATTATAAATAAGAAAATACCAATAACGTTTTATTAATGATCAGTATGACAACACATAGTGTCGTGGATATTAATCATATATAAAATAAACGAAATATAAATAATATTTTATGGAATTTATTATTACTACAATTTGGACAATTCCGGTATTTCTACAATATGGAGCACGCCTCCATATAACCATCACCTAAATGTCCCATAAATTATCAAACGATATTGATACATTTTTCCTTTCTTTTTATCGGCCCCTGCATTTTGCCACATTTTTCTTACCTGTGCGAAATCCAAGCATATTATCTCGCGGTACAATTTCTCGCATGTACTTGAAGAATTTCTTATTATCTATATTTTCACATGTCACATCTCAAGATGGAAGCAAACGTTTTATTCTGTGCCGGCAGTTTTTATTTAACAACGGATTTCTCTAACCACTTTCTATTTTCTCACTAAAACGCTCGCCGAAAGTAAAAGTTCCTCATGTAAATAATAAACGCATATTAATGGAAATGATACTCGGAACGTATTTGTGCGTCTATCACTTGTGCATTTGTAATATGAGTAATTCGTTTAGTCATGCATGGTGGAAGATCGCGAAACGGTGCAGATTTTTTCGCGAAATGTTTTTTTCGTTATTTTTCTATTACCAAAAAAGAGAGAAAGATATAAAAAAACGCATATGAATTTCTTTTTCATATGTTTAGGTTACAAAAAATAAGATAGGCACAAAAGTTTTGCATTAATAATTATTGCAAAAATCAATTGCATGATTACAAATTTTTGATTATATGAAAAAATAACACAGATTTTCAAAATCGACTGACACTCGTTGAAGTCCAATATATAAAAAAATAATCCTTACAATTAGTCGCGGATAAAAAGGTCCACCATCATTATCTTAAAATGCAAAGTACGAAATTTTTAATAATACTATTTTAAAGTAGAGGCAAAAGATGTTTAATCATCCATAACCTTAGGTAATTGTTACGACTAAGTAATATTCATACCAAAAGTATTTTTTTGTTAGTAGTTTTTCTTTAGTTTAGTTTAGAATTATGTGGGATATGATACAATATATAATTATGTACATGTTTTTCTACCTTGGGTATTTAAGTAGTTTCTTTATTTTAAGCTCTTGTACTTTGTTTACGATACTTGAATATAATTTTTAGATATACGTTATTTAATTGTTTTGCATGATGCATTGTTAATTTTAAGTTAGATAAACAGTTTTTTTTTATATAATCTCTATAAATGCTTACACGTGGATGGGGTTAAAGGACCAACTGAACCTTTATTCTGGCAAAGGTGTTAAAAATAAAAAATAGCAAATAACAAAGTAAATTAAGTTAAAACAAGCAATTTTACAAAATATAAAGTAAATAAATAGTTATTCCAACTCTGCTAATGAATATTTCTGACACAATACTAGATCAAGGTTATTAGCAGTGTTATCTCTGTAATAAATGCACCCATAAAATTCATACTTTGCATTGGTTTTATTATGTAACTACTATTTTGTAAAATCCCTTAAAAATTAAAATAAGACATTAAGCCTGTTTGCTCCCTGGTCGGCCTAATACATCCCGCTTAAGGGGTAAAAAAGACCAGGTTACAAATTTTTGAGAAACAGCCAAAAAACGCATTATTACACCGATTAGCTGGAAGTCAGATCTGAACTTGGTCAGATGGTTGTTTGTTTGATATGTATTATTTGTTGTGATAAAATTGGCTTGGTTTTCACAATATAAATGCTCAAAGTAAAATTAGATCTTTATTTCAAGCCCTACCCTAATTGAAATTGACACTTTTTTACCCCAATAATGACCTCTTTGCTTGATATTCCCCCGGACAGAGAAAGACTCAAGAAGAAATTGTCGTCTGATATATAGTAACATCACATTCAATATGTATAATTAACAAATTGAAGTAGTTTTTAATTTGTTCTATATTATTGTTTTTTACTACTTTTAGATTATATACGAAAAGCTTGTTTTACTAGCACGCTAATATTCAATACGCGTTTAAATGTTCGCTTTGATTCGTCAAATATGTTAATATCTTCTAAATCTGTAATTTTACTCAATTGAATTCATGATAAATAAACAGAAAGTAATCTGTTAAGAAAACGCGATAAGATAGACAATGCAATGCAATATGGAGATTGGTTTTCTGTGTATGAAGTGTTCGGCAGAGTTTTGGCTTGATCGGATTTCATTTAAACCGAAAAAGTTCAATGCACCTTCTTACACTACCGGAAGGCCCGGCGATTGCCTGTGTACAGAGCCGAGACACTGTTAAAAATATCAATTAGTTTGGCACTATGCAAAACTCGACAAATTGATCCACGTTAGCTTTTTTACATACTGTACAAGTAGGCATTGTAATAGAATTAATATTAGGATCGAGGGTCTAGAATAGATGCGATATCGTTTACTAATTAACAAACAGATAACAAAAAGTTTGATCATAATCGATAGATTTTGTACAAGGCCTTAAATTCCGTTCGGTATATTTTAGAAATTTTTAGACCATGCGTGATTGTGATCGCACACATTTATGTTTCAATCTAACTTTTTTGCAACTTAATATTCTATAAATTGATTGAAATGGTGCGAAAATTATATTAGATTTATACATATCGTATTAACAAAATTTTTGGTAAAAGAGGTTCAACCGTTGGAGTTACAAAAATTAGTTGGAGTACATAAATGGCTATAAATCTTATGCATGGGTAGGTTTTTTTTGGAACGGCAATTAGAATTTAACAGCTCTCTTAGCTGTTGATACTTCTTAGCTATGTAATTTTTCAAAAGGCAACTCAACGGTTGTCCCATCTCTTATACTGATGATTTGTAATTTGATGCACCAATGCATTGGAAGGGAACTTGGAACTTTCTGGTTGAAATGCCAACCATTTGTCTACTATAATGTTGATGTTTTTAATAATTTTCATTATCATTTTTATGTAAATAAATAATAACAATTGGGTGCTATGCAAATGTGTAAGAAAAGGTAATATCAAGCAATTTTAAATTGTATTTTTATATCAGTGTTCCCGAAAGACTGCAACATCAATTAGAACTTAAGAGTTCTTCAAGCTGTTGATACTTCTTAGCTATGAGATTTTTCAAAAGGCAACCCAACGGTTGTCTTCTCTCTTATACTGATTATTTGAAATTTGATGCACCAATGCCTTGGACAGAAACATGGAACTTTCTAGTTGAAATGCCAAAGTTGTTGCCACTTAGCCAGTTTGTCTACTGTAATGTTGATGTTTTTAAAGAATAAAGATACCGACTTGAAAGTCGACAGAAAAATTACTAAAATTGTCCAAGATGTATCATAAAATCGAAAAATTCTTTCAATCTATATTTCATGTAGTGGTACGCAGATTAGTGAATTAATTTTATACGTACATAACAACTTATCAACGAAATTTACTTACCAACATATACGCTAACCAACAATATTCAAAGTAACAATTTTTATTGTCATGGGGTGCTCTGCAAATGTGTAGGAAAGGTAATTTCTAGCAATTGTAATTGTATTTTTATATCAAAGTTCTTGAAAGACTATTTTAACTTTAAAATGCAAATTTAAGCCAATATTTAATATCAAAGTGTACCATATATTGCTTCTTTGAGCCTTACTTACATTTAACATCAACTTGATGATTAGTTTTAACAAAAAAATCTGATTAAGTTATATTAAAAATCTATGTTTTTTTGAACTTTCTTATTTAACCGTTTACAAACCTATTATATACTTGTAATAAAAACTTCTTTCATTATATTTTGATTTATATTTTAATTAATTATGAAGTAATAGAGATGATAATGTTTGAAAGCTCTGTACTTTAAAAATGTGGAAGCTAACAGGAAAAAATAAAAGATAATATACAGAAAAGTTGACAATGTAATATTTAATTTGCATTTCAATAACCAGAAATTATCTAAAACTATATACAGCACAATGGGGTAATGTAAGTATATGAACAATCATTTTAATAATAATAAATAACGATTTGGATTATTGCCACATACTACATTCAAAATTTGGCGAAACACGAACATTTCACAAGTTTCAACTATATGAAACATCGAAAATGTTTATAATTTATTTGCAAATCGGGCAATGCTCCAATAGACAATACGTTGTACTCCACTTGCTTTTTTTAGTTATTTTTAGAATAAATATTAAATAAATAAATAAATATTTTGTGTGTTTGATAATATGCTATTTATAGAAACAATCTCATTTGTATAATTCTTGTTTCTAGAGGTTTACTTATGGCAACGATAATAGAACGTTTTAAAAATAACTTGCGTAAAGGCAATGGATGATCACAGATATAAGTTGAGGAATATACTTAAGTGCAAAATTATCGAATCACTATATCTATTTTCAAATGACAAATATAAATGATTTATTGTAAACTTTAAGTTAAAAGCAACATTTATATACTCAATTTTTTATTCATCTCAATTAGAATACAATATTTAATCCATCCAATTTTTTAATAATTGCGTTATTATTTTTATTAGTTTTGTTATTTATATATTTTATTATTTATGTTTATATGACGAAGCTCTATTTTTATCGTTTTGTTGTCTACTAGTCAGCCTGTCAGAGTAGTCTTTTCCATAACTAATAGAGTTAGCGTTTTGGTATGTAAATTGTTTGTCCATGGTAATGCTAAAGTAAAACAGTATTTAAATTTTTTCATAGAACATTTTGAATCGCATTTTGTTTGGAAAAGTTTAGTGTTATTTGATGGTTCAGAAAATGAATAAATTATAGAAGAGCTTGTATTGCAGTGGCGTAAATCAAATATAGAATTTATTGAATAAAATTAGTTTATTATAATGTAATATATTTAAAGTGCTCATGATGTAACGCGTTGAATATTTCTGTGCTTGTTAATGTTTTTAGTCAATTTGTCTATTATACCAACAAACACTAAAATTACTAATACTCATTTATGTCATAAGACTTCTAAATTAAATGAGTTAATTAGTCAAGTCAGTTTAGACTTGATTTTATTTATAAAATCAAATCTTGTAATTAGTTTATTCTTCATTGTGTGATCCATTTTACAAAAGTATGGTTATTTCAGTGTACATTGGTTATGTAATACAACCTTCTAATTGGAATATTTTATTCTTCAGATTTCAAAAATTTGAAATTATATTGAATATCTGCGAAGTTATGTGCTTCATACATAAGCGAAGTTATGTGCTTCATACATAAACATTATTTGATTTTAGTGTTATAAGGAAGAGCGGGGTACAAAGGTCCAACTTGAATTTGAGCAATTATATTATTAAATTCATACCAATTATATCACAACAAATATCACATATCAAACAAATAAACTCTAAATATGTTCAGTAAAACTCCCAAATTATTGTAGAAATGTTGCTGGTTTTCAAAAATTTGTCACCTGGTCTTTTCTACCACATAGACGGGGTAAAATGGAACGGCCAAAGAACAAACAGATCCGTTATCTTATTTTTAATTTTAAAGGAATTGCACGAAATAAAAGCTAGATTATTCAACGAATGCAAAATATAAATTTCATTTTTTACAACACTGTATTAATTTTGATCTGGCTTTTCGTCAAAATTTTTGATTTAGTTGTTTTTTTTTGCTCCACCAACATGTAAGATTTAATAGAGGTTATATAAAAAATGGTTGAATCTAACTTAAAATTGTGGCGGAATTAGCTCATGTGTAGCGTTTCCGACTCACGCGCCGAAGGTTCGAAGTTCGAATCCCCGGCATAATATAGAAATTCTGTTAAAAAATAGTTTGAAATAAAAGTTAAAAAATAGTTTGAAATAATGTTAAAAATAGTTTGAAATAGTATTAAAAATAGTTTAACGTATATAAAAAGGTTTGAGAATAAAAATTAAATTGAATAGAAGTAATGAAGATGTGAGAAGATAGAAGATATGATATAATGATAGATAATAAAAGAAGAAAAAAGAAGAATGATGTTATGTTGATGAGTACATAGAATAGGATAGGATATATAAAATAGGAAGAAGAATAGGATTTATATAAGAAATTGAAATATTGTAATGAAATTAAAATATGTTGTAGGTGGCTAAATGCTCGAGCAAGCGAGGCCAATAAAAATAAAAATAAAAAAAAAAAAAAAAACTTAAAATTACAATACATCTCCTAATTTATTTAAATATCGCATATATAAAAATTATATTAAAGTCTTGTAAACTAAACAACAGTGCTCACAACCAAAAAAACGAAAAAAATTACTTTTGTTATGGATTTTCAAACATTGCTGTTTATTTCCCGATAGCGACATCATAAGAATCGAGGTGATGGATAGCTATACATCTTTTTCCTTTTTCTTTCCAATATTGTTTTAAAAAAATTAGCTTTACTTGTTTTTGAGATATTGGCGATAGACCATTTAACCCGCGAATTTTTAAGCCCTGCTCTACTCTCCATATAAAATTACCATTTAATTTTTTTTTTCTAGCAAATGAAATATGAACATTTATACATAGGAAGTAAAAGTGAATAAAAACTTTAAACTAATCTTCA
The DNA here is from genome assembly GCF_003426905.1 of Ctenocephalides felis. Classification (NCBI taxonomy): domain Eukaryota; kingdom Metazoa; phylum Arthropoda; class Insecta; order Siphonaptera; family Pulicidae; genus Ctenocephalides; species Ctenocephalides felis. The sequence goes on from NW_020538040.1 coordinate 68,123,195, forward strand.
TTACGCCTTTTTAGAATATTATTTAAATTTTCTCCAACATTTATATATGCAAAGTCAAATCATGCCATAGTAAAGTATTATTTTGCTATCAAAATGTTTAAAAAAAACTTTCATTAAATTATTAATAGTTATCAATATTAAATTATTTCAATAAGAAGAAATTTAAATTGTAAAACTATTGCTGAAAACAAACATGGGTAATCTTTTGTTCACCACAATTCATAACTGCTTTGTTTTAACAGATATTTTACATTTTGTATAATTCGAAAATTTGTGAATTCATAAATGTTACAAAAGCAATGAATCGTAAGTGTGAAAAAAAATGATTATGTTCAGCGAAGGTTTAGTATCCAACCTGCTTGAATTATATGATAGATGGTTAATACCTATTCTGTATGTAATTAAGTGCTGACAATGAGTTGAGTTATAGAAGTGAATATTATATGATCTGGTGATTTTCTATAGCCACTTTTATTCGACTCGGTTTCTATTATATGGTATGCCAATTAGAATACGTGATATCTTCGTAGTAGCTCGCCCATTAGCGCTCAATTCCTTCTAAAACAAACCACTATTAGAGCAGAACCATAGGTAGCCGCTTTTAATATTTTTTTTGTGAGTTTACGCGAATCTGGACACGCCGGTTTTTTCATCGATTCTTACGTCCATCTTCCGAGCACTCCTCTTGTTCATCGGTTCGCTGTTCGCACTTGTCGATTTGGTCTTTGCGTGCTTCCTTACTAATTAGAGTTCCGTACTCGAAGATCTAAATTGAATCTTATCGTTACGGAAACTTTCTCCGTCAACTTTTCTGTTTTTAATTTTTTAGAAAATTAATATCCGAATGATTACCTCATTATTTGCAGCATTTTGGAAATATTGTCTTTAATTTTAATTTCGTGTTTGCCAATAAATACAATATCAAATTTGAAAATTGTTTTCCAAAAATCGTTTTGTGGGTTATATAAATGTCGAGAATGGATTATCTGATTTATACGGTATATGATTAAGTGATTTGTGAATTGTCAAAACAATTGGTTTCTACATATAGACATCATGATTATTTTAGGATGTTTTAGTAGCGATCATATATTTACTTACTCAATTTAGACAACACTGGGTACAGAAAGATAAAATTAGCAATCATATTTAAAAATGTGTCTAATTATATCTATGTAATAGATTTTTTACATTATTCTTAGGCAAAATATTGGAATTTTTTACAAAAATCTATATTTTGTAAAAAGTATGAAAAATAGGTTTTTTAGAGACTGGGTACGGCAGTGACAGTCGTCATAACAGCTAAACTGTACTGATTTTGACATAGGGTCCAAAGGGGAAGATGATATATGTTTGTTCGAGCAAGTTTTCATTATTGCTTTCAATCAGTGCCTTGCATCATCATGATCTGTAGACCGCTTTGCATTTAAAGAGTCAAAAGTAAGTTTCCATGTTCGAAAGTTGCTGCGAGTTGAACATTATTTACCAGCAATTAATTTGTGCATAGATAATTTAGTTCAGTCATAATGATGATTTGTTTTCAAAATATGCGTTGCGTACGGTTGTGATAAATTTTACTGGTGCGGTTGCGACATATATTTCTTGTCATTTTCAGGATATAAAACAGCAATAAAAATCTAACTTAACTAAGACAAAATACAAAATAAAATAGTAAAAAAAAAAATCTATAAGCTTAGTTTAAATATGGTTATTTTGGTGTTCATACCTATTGTTTTTAATTAACTTCCCGTAGGGTAAGTTATTGTAATGGGAATTGAAAATTTTTACATTTCTCGACGTTTTGAAGGTTTCTGAACATTTTGGCATACCTCAGAAAAAATGGATGTGTGGGTGTATGTGTATGTATGTATGGATACAAATTTTCAGTCACGTTTTCGGTCGCACGGATCAACCGATTTGAATGGTTCAAAAAACATTCGATTCCTATCGATAGGGAAAAGAGCTGATTAGTTTTTGGCAAAAGCAGGTCCAGCCGTTTCGGGGATACGGAGCAAAGAGTGCAAAAAATAGAAATCGACTTCTTGAGAGAACGGAGTATCCGATTTGAATGATCTAAAAAACATTCAATTAGTAATGATTGGGAAAAGTGTTTATTAGTTTTTGGCAAAGGCAGGCCCAGCCATTTCGAAGATACGGAGCTAAATATGTTAAAAATGGCAGTTTTTGAGAGAACTAAGCGTCCGATTTGAATGATTCAAAGAACTTTTTGCTTGTCTTAACAAAATAATTGATTTTGGAAAAAAAAATTTTTGTTTCAATTTTTTTTTTTTTTAATTTTTTGTATATCGAAAATAATTCAGATTTTATTTTTAATTCTGACTAAAGTTCTAATATACTTTAAACAAATATTTCAACTTTGCAATTCAGTTTATATAATTCTTATAAATATTAGACAATGTTACAGTATTTATTTATAATAATCTATTTGAAAACATTCAGTATTCCTCGAACATTTCGTTACGGCACGGGAAGTTCCAGCAATTTGCCTTAAGGCACGATGCCACCCACCCCACTAGTCTTATTTAGATGCCATCCCCACCCGGGGGACGGTTGTGACACTCGCTTTTTTCTTGTAAGATTTAATTTTATGACTACTCCATTGTATTTAAAGACAGTATTTTCACGTAGACAAATGTTCAATTAACGTTTAATTTACTTTTCTCCCAGCCAACTTTAAAATGTAAGGTAAATTAACAAAATTATTGCTGATCAAAAAAAAATGGCACGACCATACTAAGTCTTCCCTACAACCTAAATTACGTGCCACGTTTATGAATCAGTTCTTCTTGAAGTTTCAGCTACTTTGTCGCTAAAATCACAGTTAGTTTTTTCATAAGATACTAGTTAGTACTTAAACTACTTATAGATCGGTGATTTTCCTCGTCTAAGAGAAACTTTATTATCGGTTGATAAAAATCTTAGCCAATTGCCACAGCAAAAGTGCGATGATTGGAACATGTGGTACGTGTGTCGTTCCCGCACTTGACTGATCGGTGCTCACGTCCGAACGAGCGGGGACGCTGCCTCCGACAGTGCGTACGATCGAGACGGAGCGATGTCGAACGATGGGTGCGTTGACCGGGGAGTGTTTCGAGCACTGACTTTGGGAGTGCACGCCGTGCTTTCGTCGTTCTGCGGCCGACGATCGACATCGGCGCTCGGCCGGCGGCCCGCGGCATCGGCCACCGACCACCGATCTGCACTGCTTCGTTCTCTCTGCCGTCACAGTCGAAAATATCGATCATCTGGTGATTGTTGATTGGTGATTTGATCAACGACGACTTAGGTCGACCGTGAGAAAACGACTTTAATTCATTCAAATTTAACGGTAATAAAAGCCAAATCAGCTGTTGGATACATCGGTACAAAAAAAGTTGGGAATTAATCACTTCACTCAATTCTTGTGCGTGTCCGGTTATTATATCATTTGCAAATCTGACAAAAAACACATTTAAGTGAAGGTCGAAGTTTTTTCTTTATTGTATGATTGTGCTATTTTATAGTAAAATCAATCCATTTCAATATTTAACTATCGAACTTCAATCGAATTTTTATTCTGGAAAACCAATTTTATTCGACTGATATAAGGTTGTCAAATATCTCCCTTCCGCCTTTTTGTATTATAAACCAAGAGCAAAAAAGCGGAAGGGAGATATTTGACAACCTAATATATTACTTTTAGATGTTCTTTTTTCCGGCAATTTTATTTCATTTCATTCATTCGTTGGCCAATGTACTTTATAGAACAGTGGTACCTCGCATAACGTCTTAATTCGTTCCGGGAGAATGTTTGTTATGCAAAAAGTTTGCTATGAAAAACGCCTTTTTCCATACAAATACAGAAAAATAAAATTAATTCGTTCTGTAATTCAAAATATGGTTAAAGAAAAAAATAAATATTACATATAAATTATATGTAATATTTATTCTTTTCTATGACCATATTTCGATGTAATATTTATTCTTTTCTATGACCATATTTCGAACTACAGACCGAATTAATTTTATTTTTCTGTGCAAATATACTTGAAGAAAAATGTCACACTTAAATCATCTCGTTATTGGGTAATTCACACCCCAAAGGACTTGGAAAAATTTTGGAAGTGGATGATCTAATACCGAGAAAGAAAAGACCAGTCAGCAGATTTCTCGTGCATATTGTCCATAAAGGTACTTTTTGGTCAAATGGAAAGCGGAAGTGAACTTTTCAAACATGACTAAGGCTAAGAAGATCAAAACTTTGTACCATGATAAGTTTGCCTATCATTTGCGGTAGGTAGAAGAAAGTAAAAGAAACAACTACTGATAGTTTCTTTAAAAATTCAGGAGTTAAAAGGATAATAAAGAAAGCAGTACTACTCGGATAGTAACATTTTTCGTAAGTTGCAATATTTTTTTAAATATCTTAATTACATGATATAATTAAGATATTTAAAAAATATTGCTAACTTACGAAAAATTATATGATATAATTGAGATATTTAAAAAAATATTGCTAACTTACGAAAAATGTTACTATCAGAGTAGTACTGCTTCCTTTATTGCCCTTTTAGCTCCTGAATTTTTTAAAGAAACTGTCAATAGTTGTTTCTTTTACCTTCTTCTTTAAGACCTACCGCAAATGATAGGCTAGCTTATCATTGTACAAATTTTTGATCTTCTTAGCCTCAGTCATGTTTTAAAAGTAAACATTTCCGATTTCAATTTGAACAAAAAGTTCTTTATAGACATTATGCACTAGAAATCTGCTGACTTGTCTCTTCTTCCTCGGTTTTAGATCATCCTCTTCCAAAATTTGAGGTGTAAATGTGAATAACGAGATGTTTTAAGTGTGACATTTTGCTCCAAGTATATTTGCACAGAAGAGGGAAAAAATTCCAAGGTCCACCATTTTAATTAATTTGAGCAACATATTTTTGGCTACAAATGATAACGGTTGAGTATGTTGTGTGAAGCAAAGTTCGTTGTGTGAAACGTTTGTGTGCGTCGTTCTTCGTGTGAGGTGTACGTTGTGCGGGGTTTTACTGTATTTTTAAATATAATAATATTTCTTCATTATATTTTATCCTCGAATAAGGGAAGTATAATTTATTTATAGAAGCAATAAGGGAAGTATAATTAGTTTATAGAAGCAAACAAAGAAAAGACCAAATTAATAATCCTTGTCATATCTTTATTTTCGTAGGCTTCCAAATGTCATTTTGGTAGATTATATACAAAATCTCAAGTAATATGTTACGCTTTTATGAGTATCATAGAATTTCTACTTCTCGCGATTTCCGGGAGCCGATGATAGACGGATTTCCTCGCTTGAACTTTACGCTTACTTCTGAATATACCAAGATGAAATTCAAGCAAAGATGATTGCTTGATTACTAGAAAAAGTGTGGAAATTTGTTCATAAGGATTATATGAATATAGATTTTTGTTCTAGACTGAAAATTACTAAATATGGAAAATATGAAAACAGTAACATTGTATAAAGTAATTACAAATTATAAATTATCTTTAAAATTTTTATCATGAAGGTTTCAAATAAGACATAAAAATATAATATCTAAGTCGATCAATTAATAAAAATTAAGATAAAAAATTTCTCTCCCAACTAATTTATAATATTGTTGTTAAAAAAAGAATATATGGTGCGCTATATACTTATATACAATCCAATAAAATAAAATTGTAAGGCTGATTGATAAAATTAGTTAAATTAGTTAATGATTACTTATATTTTGTGTTCTCTTTCCAATTTTTTAAGTTCGAAATAATTTTTTGCAGCTTTTTTTATTTTGATCTAATTATTACAGGAAGGAACTGTGTTCGTGGTTATGTAAATATACAATCTGTTGACAATAGTATATACATATATTCAATGCGTCATAATTTATTATTCAAGTCAGTAAAGGGATTTATAATCTTAATATGAGGAAGTACAAGGACCACACAATAGAATTTGAATATGTGAATGAATACATGACTTTTAAGCGATTGAAATAGAAAGTATTTTTTTCCTTGAGTTTTTCATTGCGCGTTTGTTGATCGTTCTCTTCCCTTATTCGAGGATAAAGTATACGAAAACTACTATCAATTAGAACAAATCAAATTTATATTGCTATTTTAGCAAACTAAGTAATTTATTCAATCAGGTTTAAATTATTAACTTACCGTAGGGTAAGTTATAGTAATCGCAAAAAATTCGAAAATGAAAATTTTTGCATTTCTCGACGTTTTAAAGGTTTCTGAATATTTTGGCATACCTTAGAAAAAATGGATGTATGTGTGTGTGTGTGTGTGTGTGTGTGTGTGTGTGTGTGTGTGTGTGTGCGTGTGTGTATGTATGTGCGGATACAAATTTTCGTCGACGATTTCGGGAACACCAACCAACCGATTTGAATAATTCAAAAAACATTCGATTCGTATTGATAAGGAGACGTGCTGATTAGTTTTTGGCGAAGTCAGGTCTAGCCGTTCCGAAGATACGGGGCAAAAAGTGCCGAAAACGGTAACTCAGTTTTTAAGAGAACGGAGCATCCGATTTTAATAATTCAAAAAACATTTTACTTGTATTGACAAGGTGAAAAACCGATCAAATTTTCATAAAGGCAGGTCTAGCGGTTTCGGAGATCTAATGAAAAAAGTAAAAAAAAATGCCATTTGGCTGTCAAAAATGATCATTAGACATATGCACATCAAATTATCAGATATTTTATAGAGATTTTAACAATAAGTATAATTTCGGTTTACATTCCTATGGGTTCCGTACCAATGTTTACGCGTTAGACGTCGACGCGGAGCTTACGCGGTTTGATATTTCGTCTTTATGCAGTTAAAGCAGTACGATTGCTTTGAAAAAAAGTTTAGATCTTTCAAAATATGTCAAAATAAAGAAAACATTTTTTTTTTCAAAAAAAAAAATTAAAAAATTTTTTTTTTTTCAAAAAAAAGTAATTTTTTTGTCTAATTGTTTGTCAAAAAGCTTATTTTTTCGAAGTAAATTTTTTTCAAAAATGTTAATCGTTTTTAAAAAAATAATTTTTGGTACGGGAAGTTCCAGCAATTTGCCTTAAGGCACGATGCCTTAATTGTCTTAAGACAGAATTCCACTTACAGCTAGTTCGAATTGTTAAATGGATATTTCCTTCATGAATTGATCTTCTAAGAAATAGTTAAACTTAGTTTAAAATTAAGTAAAAAATTGACAATTCAAATATTAATGTAAATTCTAAAAGGACATGATATTTTATCTATTCTATTATTTTCAACAGGATTACTAGAATGGTATGAATAAGGCATACAAGGTAAATGACTATTATTATTTCGTTAAAACTCTTCTTCAAATTCTACACATTTTATTTCGTTAAAACTCTTCTTCAAATTCTACACATTTGCATATGATAATTATGGGTAAGTATTTCAACCTGATTTTCATTAAATCCTCTAAAGGGTTACTGATATCTAAGACAACCTTTCGAAACTGAGCATGATATATATTTTTTTAAATAATATCAATTTAAAGAAGATTATAAATTTACTTAGATTTTGCTAATTGTTTGTTTGAGTTAGCATAAAGAATAGGGTTTCAAACCAAAAAGTTGGCCATAAAATAATCGAGATAATCTAGTAACTAATTCCATAGTACATCATCATTACAAAGCTTACAAACATTAAAATCTCAAATTTATTTGAAGCTGTGGATTATTAAATATGTTTAGAATAATTATAATGTTCAAGTTTACCAATAAACCTAAAACTAATTTGCATCCGGTTTAAATCAATTTGATTTCTGAATATGTGCATATATAGGTTGCCATGTATCATATTATATATCCAATACATAAAAAACTCGGGGGTTTAAAACTTATATTGGCAGAAGATCCAAACTATCCCTCGAGTATTAGGTCCTGCTTTATAAAACTATACTTAAACCCATATGCATATACAGATATGACACTGTATATAACCTTGATCTAGTATTTTGTCAGAAATATTCATCAGCAAAGTTGGAATAACTCTTTATTTAATGTATCTCTTGTAAAATTGCTTTTTTAATTTTTTTTTTATTTTTTTTATTTGGCCTCGCTTACTCTGAGCCACCTACAACATTTTTTATTTAGTTACAATTCTAATTTTTATATCATTTTTAATCTATTTTATGTATCCTATTCTATATTCTTCTTAATTTTTCTTCTTCTTCTTATTTTCTTCAATTCTTGTTCTTTTTCAAATTTCTAATTATATTTAACTTTCAGCTTCATACCATTCTTTTTCTTCATTCTTCTTTCAAGTTCCAATATTCCTCTTCTTTCTCCTAAATCAATTCAACTGTTCGAATTCTGTTATACCTATTTTTCTTAATATTTATTCAAATTCTATTTATCAAATACAATTTTTATTTGATTTCAAATTAACTACACATATTATTACTTTTTTTTTCATAAATTCTATGTCATTGACAGGATTTGACCCGAAGGCCCCTGTCGTGTGAATCGAACACGCTACCAATGAGCTATGCTCGCCACTTTTTAAACTTAATTTACTAACTTTGGCAGGGTAAAGGTTAAATTGGTCCTTTTACCCACGTGTAAGTTTTAATAGAGGTTATACAAACAAAACTCTTGAATCTAATTTAAAATTAACAATATATTTCATATAACAATTAAATGAGTATACTCAAATCCTGTTTTAAGATTTCGTAAACTAAACAACACCGCTCACAAAAAAAAAACTAACATCGAACGAAATTGCGTTTGTTATGGATTTTCAAATATTGCCGTTTATCTTTCGATTGCAGAGTCGTAAGAATCAAGGTGATGACTGGTTATACTATATCTTTTTCTCCCGATTTTTCAAATATTGTTGTTAAAAATTCCTAACTCTACTTGTTTTTGAGATATTGATAGTGGATCTTTTTTTCCCGCGGACCTTCAAACCCCGCTCCACCCTATTAAAAGAAAAAGAAATTATATAATACGGAGATAGTTATTGAATGTTTTAAATCATACCTGTTTTATTTCTAAAATTTCAAATCCGTAAATTTAGTATAGGGTCTACAATTCTACATCTTCATTCACTTATTTTTATAAAATAAGAACAATAAGAAAATAGCACGACGATTTGTTATTTATCCGAGTCATCAAGCATATTTCTCGGAGGAAATATATGTCTCCTGTGTTTTGATTGTCACTTTTTCCTACGATTTCCTTTTCCTTGGCTCAAAATCCAAGGCTCACTAAATACAATGCGCAAGACAATTAGCGGGGGCTGAGCTGCTGCCGATTGAATTGCTCTCACCGGCGTGTTGTAGGTTAAAAGTTTTTTTATTTTGCTTCTCATGTTGTAACGACATATAAGGCGAAGATTCAATAACGAAAATTAGTTTTAGGACGGTTTTTGGAATTTTTACTAAAGACTCAAGTGATCGATAAACAGTTCGATAAAAAAACTTTAATTTACTATCAAAGCTTGACACTAAAATTACTATATTATATATTCCGATATATTTATTCATTATTATTTTTTAAACAAAAATTATAACTTAAGAGTTCTATAAGCTGTTGGGATCGATACCGATCCTAATTGCTATTGCTTGGGTGGAGCGACTAGGGCGGATGCAGAGCACGCCATTATGGAGTGTAAAAACTGGGAAAAGGGTAGGCGAGGAGGGAGATAGTAAGACAAAAAAATTCCCTCCCAACTAACTTTATAAAAAAAAGAATATATGGTGTATATACTTATATGCAATCCAATAAAATAAAATTGTAAGGCTGATTAATAAAATGTATATGACTAATGTACTTGTATATAAAGGCAAAAAATAAATAATAAAAAAAGCTGTTAGGCTAATTTGACTTAATACTACGTCGGTTTTGCAGAAGGCAACCCAAACAGTTATCTCATATATGTGTGATAAAGTTTATTATAACAATTTCTGTAATAGTCCAAATTCTTGTGTAAAACACCTCCTAAAGGTCCACAGGAATGAAAGATTAAAGCGAAAGAACCACTCTCGGACATGAACAGCAAAATAGGATACCATCATACCCGGACGCTTAATAAAAGGATTGGCATCCTATTTAGACATTCTACAAAAGGCTATCAAAAAAATTGCTGATATTTTATTTATCTAATAGGTGCAAATATATATGAAAATAATAAAAAAATGTGATAGTGCGAATATTTTATGGATGAGGCAATGTCGGATGAAGGCTATTTTCACTTAGGAACATTTTGCTATCTATATTTCTAAGTGAAAACCGTTGTCACTACTGCTTGACATCAAGCTCCTCGAAGCAGAATCAAACCCGGGACCTCTGATCCAGGTCCAGTCGCTCTATCTGTCGAAAACTTTGTTCAATAAACCCTACTTTTTCTAAAATTATCCAAAATCTTTAAATCTAATCAACTTCATCAATATTAAAACATGTATTTTCGAAATATACGAATAAATCTACAACATTTTTTTAAATAATTATTATAAAAGTTTTATAGTAGATTGTTCCATCTCGAAAATGAAAAGGTAACCAACACAAATTTGAAAGTGTAGGAGTATAAATTTCAAACTATATATAATATATTCAAACAGTTAACATATAATTCGTGTCCAAGATTTAAAAAACACAAAATTAGTGATAAATATAAAAAGTGACTAAAGTCACAAAACAAGTAATAACGTCTTAGATTATTATTAGTTGCATTGATTTTTTTTAATATTTAAGTAAGTAAATAAATATTATTGCTTGTATACGTATATTATCTCGTATTGTACTATTATATTATTATTTTTTATTTTATTTATAAGTTCTTTTAACATTTTGTTTCTAATTAAGATCTATTAAATTCAACATTTAGCCCAGTGTAGAATTCACATCTTACAGTTTAGTTAAACAAGCTGCAGGTTAATCTCTTCATATTTTTGAAAACTGTATTAATATAACGCGATTGTATCACTCGATATATCTAGAAAATTAGTTATGAATTAGTGTTTTTTTTTTAAATAAAAATTCCATAATGCAAGGGTTTTTTATATAAAAACAGAACTGTGTATAAGAAAAATAATATCAGTTTAGATGTAATTAGAATCAATATTAATAATGGATGTTACTGGATGTCACATATATAAAAACGCCAACAAATAGCCAAATGCTCTGAATAATAACATGAATCCGAATTTGGTAAATTTTATTTTTTTTAGATTTACGTTTTAAATTGTCTGAAAATACACACATATAAAATTCAAATTTTTCATCGGTAAACGTTTATTACTTCAAGAACATATTTAAAAAAAACTGTTGCAAGCAGACCGAAGACATGACTCGTTCGTACATTTGAGAGTTGTGCGATTGATCACTTTTCAAAATTGTTTACACTTAAACCTGCAGAGGGATTAATCGTGCTGTAAATTGTGTTCATGACTTGTTATCTAATATTAAAATATTTTACGTGTCTTTGTTTATGCATTTTCGATCGGGCTGGAATATTAGTCTTTTTTGCTGCAACTTTCGAGTCGTGCGGATCTCAGCAGCAAATGACGCGACCGCGTGGTTTATGACAAAATTATTAACCTTAAACGATAAATTAAATATAAATAATAAATTAAATTAACTTTACTCTGTTCTTATATTTTTTACGGTACGTGTAATGATTTTTATTTCAGAATTTATAAATACATTTTCTAATGCTCTTCTCTTCGCAGGAGCTAGTGACGACAATATTTTAGACTTTTAATTAGTAGTCAATAAGTTTTGATAGTGATTCGGAAAGATTGATTAGATTTATGGGTAAAATAAATTAGTTATGAGAAAATAAATAAAAGTGATTAAAAAAATGATTAGATCAGAATTTAAATAGTTGTGTGATTTAGTGTGAAAACCTATGCTGGGCCAATAGCGAAAATTTCCTGTCGTGATTTTTAAGGTAAGAGTCAAAACATTGTAAAACTTACATAATTTATAAAAAATTCTTATCAAAATTCCACTAGTGTTGAAAATAAAGTGCATTATATTGCATGGATAAACAAATCTTCCGTTTTTTAATTTTTTAGCTATCTTTAATGCTCAGAAAGAAATATATGCTTGTGTCGCATTTCTTCTATAAAATGGGGATTAATATATGCTTGATCTGGAGGCATCAACTGATTTTGGTTAGTTTTATGTAAAAATAGATGCTTTTTATGTAGAAAGAATATATTTTTCAGCTATGATCTAGAAAATCAGCTTGTTTTGCGCTTCAGTGATTTTTAATGCAGTTCAAAAAATTAACTTTTATTTTCCTTCTAATAAATTAATTTTATTATTTTACCAAATTAAATTAATTAATTTTATCAAATTCTGCTTCATTTTGTCATAATCACATCAATTATTACCATTCTTTTATTTCCTAATATATTACTAATATTATTTGCAAACTGATAAGAACATCACAATACATGACAAAATTTGTTTTCAAGGTAACTCGAATAAAAGTAAACATCGACTGACTTCTAATGTTTACTTGTACTGCATTTCCGACTAACACAGAATACGAAATGCATAGCAAGAGAAAGCGGTATTATATGCAAATAAATGTAACAGTTTTAATTATTTAGTTGCACTTTTGTTGTTAACAAGTTGAAACACTTGTTAAAAGGACTACAATTTATTAGCACAGTAATTGTACTACTGTACTTTCATTTCTGCGGAGATTTTGAACTTCTGATTTATTAAGGATTGTAGAAAAAATTCTAATTTTCACAACATTTATTTTTCAATAGTGTTAACAGAGTATATAAAATTTAAGAAACATATCTGATTTCCAATAACCTTTCTAGTTTCAAAATACGTTGACAAAGCACCATGGAACTGATTTAGCGACATCAATAAAATTTATAAAATGAATAAAAGTATTGCAAGTTTTATAATTATTTCGAAACAGTAATCGTTAATACATCCTCATAAAATTATTGCTTCTACATTTTTTTATCATCTTCCTTAGATTTGAGTCTGATTAATATATAAATGTAAAACATTTTTTTAATATTATTAGATAGCAATTAGAACTTAGTAGTTCTTAATTTTATTCTGACGACTTTTTGATGACGTGGCTTCGTAAGTAGCAACCCAACGGTTGTCTATCTTTCTTTTCGATGAATTTATTATTAGAATCACCCTAATATTGATGAATTTTTATTAAATGCAGCAATGTGGGTAAGAGCTATTTTTTCTTGGAAACATATAGCTATCTATATTTTCAAGCAAATTTGACGTTACTACTGCTTGGCTTCAGGTTGAGACTGAGGTGGGTATCGATCCGGAAACTTCCTTTAGAAATTTCTAAGAGCTCTAACTAAAGTAATCCATGGGAGAACCTAAGGCATACAATAAAATATAAATGAAATATCGCGCAATCAGTTTTAGTTTAATTCTATGTTATAAATTCAGTTATGAAGTAAATGCAATTAAATTGTTTGGTAATGGTTCTACTTTTTCTTGCATATTAAATAAATCAATTGTTAAACTTTTAAAAAAAGGCAAGACTAATAAAATATTTTTAGTCAGCTGAATAAGAATATTTTCGACAGAAAAATGTCGTGGGCGAGCACAAACCAGTCCCGGGTGTCGATTTTAGCCTCGGTCACGCTCGACATCAAGCAGTCTGATATGGAATTTCTACTTGCAGTATCTAAAATATAATATTAATTGAAAATAGTCTTTCGTAGTCCTAGCTGCATATTAAATCATAAAAAGTCAAAAAATACTATTAAATATAAGTTATTCGTTACAATTGGATTGGCAAATACTGGGTTGTCTACCAAAAGCAAGCCACACATTACAATCCAACAAAAATTATTAAAAGTTTGCTTTATATGGACATATTGTTATTAAAGTATAAGTTGAGCTTATAATTATGTAGATGAGACTGGGTACGGTTGTGCCACTTTTGTTGATCAGCAATAATTTTGTTAATTTTTCTTTGGGAGAAAAATAAATTAAATGGTAACATGGTTATAAATCCATGGTAATGGAACATTTCTCTACGTGGAAATACTGAAATATTGTCCTTAAATACGATGGATCGGTTATAAAAACAAATCATATAAGAAAAGGGCGAGTGTCACAACGTTGCACATCATAGGGACGGTTGTGACAGGCTTAAAAATATGTTAAAGAACAATAGCTATACACACCAAAATGTTTTATAACGATTTTTATCGTTGATAATAACAAAAATATGTAGCACAACACAGCATAAACCATCAAACAATGCTTATGAATAAAATATTACATTACATAACAAAACATAATTTTTTAAACAAAGCTAACAAGAATTTTTTGTGATATCTTTTTTTTCTAATATTGAGTTTTTTTTTGCTTTTCTTTTTCGTATTTTTAACTTCCCGTAGGGTAAGTTATAGTAATCGCAAAAAAATCGAAAATGAAAATTTTTACATATCTTTACGTTTCAGAGGTTTCTGAACATTTTGGCATACCTTAGAAAAAATGGATGTATGTGTGTGTGTGTGTGTGTGTGTGCGTGTGTGTATGTATGTGCGGATACAAATTTTCGTCGACGATTTCGGGAACACGAATCAACCGATTTGAATAATTAAAAAAACATTCGATTCGTATTGATAAGGAGACGTGCTGATTAGTTTTTGGCGAAGGCAGGTCTAGCCGTTCCGGAGATACGGGGCAAAAAATGCCAAAAACGGTAACTCAGTTTTTAAGAGAACGGAGCGTCCGATTTTAATAATTCAAAAAACATTTTACTTGTATTGACAAGATAAAGAATTGATCAAATTTTCATAAAGGCAGGTCTAGCGGTTTCGGAGATCTAACGAAAAAAGTAAAAAGAAAAGCCATTTGGCGGTCAAAAATGATCATTAGACATATGCACATCAAATTTTCAGATATTTTATAGAAATTTTAACAATAAGTATAAAAAAAAATGTTAATTGTTTTTAAAAAAAATAATAATTTTTGGTACGGAAAGTTCCAGCAATTTGCCTTAAGGCACGATGCCATAATTGCCTTAAGACAGAATTCCACTTACAGCTAGTTTCTTTCTTTATCTGTTTAATCATCCGAAAAGGACAATAACTACATGTCACGATCGTACCTTAAAATTTGTCACAATCATGCTCATCGGTAAATTATCATCATTACAATTAACAGTTATTACTTGAAGAATTTGAATATAAAAGCTTATTTTGGCACTTTAAAAACAATGCAGTCTACAGGTCATGTTAATACACTGACTGAAAGCAATAATGGAAACTTGTTCGAACAATCATACTTCATCTTTCGCCCTTTGGACATCATATCAAAATCAGAAAAGTTTAACTGTTACGACGAGTGTCACTACCGTACCCAGTCTTCTCTATTATTTATAGAAATTCACAGTTGTAAGTTTGTTTAGGGTAAGGTAGTGCATAAGATAATCTAAAGCGACGTAACTCAGTAAAAATAATTAGCGTAGAGAAGGACGAACAAATAGAAGAACGGCTGAATAGTCATCGCCGGATAGTTATGTTCCTGTTTATTTGCTATGAATTGTGTAATGTACATACGCATACATATCATTATTCGTTTACACTTACTCAAAATCATAAATATACACCCACCACAATGTTACACCTACTCACACACTCACGACCATATATATTCTGGTACGATGGTGGGCTTCCATGCCCATGAGGCCACTTCTGCACTTGGACGACGGTGACGGATAGGGAAATAAGAAAAACTAGTGGTGCATGGCATCGTGTCTTAAGTCAAATGGCTGAATCTTTTTATGATTTAAAATTTTAAAAAGTTTTATCATGTTTTGAAAACTTTGAAAAAAAATTGATTTTTCAGAATTTTGAAATTTTAGACTTCTTTGAAAAAGTTGAATATTTTTTATATTTTGAAAATTTTGAATTCTTTTTTAAGATTTTTTTTTAAGCCATTTTGCTACATGTACGTTTTAGAGACGAAACTAGCTGTAAGTGGAATTCTGTCTTAAGGCAATTAGGGCATCGTGCCTTAAGGCAAATTGCTGGAACTTCCCGTACCAAAAATCATTATTTTTTTTTAAAACGATTAAAATTGAAAAATTGAAAAAAATTTACTTCGAAAAAATAAGATTTTTGAGAAACTATAAATTGGACAAAAAATTACTTCTTTTTGAAAAAAAATTTCTTAAATTTTTTTTTTAAAAAAAAAAAAATATTTTCTTTATTTTGACATATTTTGGAAGATCTGAACTTGTTTTTCAGAGCAATCGTACTGCTTTAACTGCATAGAGACGAAATATAAAGCGCGTAAGCGGGGCGTCGCTGTCTAACGGGTAAACATTGATACGGAACCCATAGGAAAATAAACAAAATTTATACTTATTGTTAAAATCTCTATAAAATATCTGAAAATTTGATGTGCATATGTCTAATGATCATTTTTGACCGCGAAATGGCATTTTTTTTTACTTTTTTCGTTATATCTCCGAAACCGCTAGACCTGCCTTTATGAAAATTTGATCAATTCTTTATCTTGTCAATACAAGTAAAATATTTTTTGAATTATTAAAATCGGACGCTCCGTTCTCTTAAAAACTGAGTTATCGTTTTCGGCACTTTTTGCCCCGTATCTCCGGAACGGCTAGACCTGCCTTCGCCAAAAACTAATCAGCACGTCTCCCTATCAATACGAATCGAATGTTTTTTGAATTATTCAAATCGGTTGATCCGTGTTCCCGAAATCGTCGACGAAAATTTGTATCCGCACATACATACACACACGCACACACACACACACACACACACACACACACATACATCCATTTTTTCTAAGGTATGCCAAAATATTCAGAAACCTCTGAAACGTAAAGATATATAAAAATTTTCATTTTCGATTTTTTTGCGATTACTATAACTTACCCTACGGGAAGTTAAAAATTCAAATCGGTTGATTCGTGTTTTCGAAATCACAAACACCCACATATGCCAAAATTTTCAAGAGGCCTTGAAACATAAAGATTTATACAAATTTTCATTTTCTATGTTTTTGCGATTACTATTACTTACCCTACGGAAAGTTAAAAATAATGTGAATATCGGATATAAATTGTTCAGATGGTATCAGGTGGTACATCAGCATATCTACCAATTTTCAAATGCTTTGATAGGCGCAATATACATGGGTCGCTACATTTTTAACTAAAGAACGCGCTATACAATTTGACATATTTCATGTTTTACATTTTATTACTTTTTGAAAAAATGATTGATGTCGTGCCTAGTTTGCAAAATTCTGTGTACAAAGTTTGGTGTCAAAGATTCTCTATGTTGTAGAAAGTAGGTTGGATCAGATATGGATACTATAAAGATGATAGTTCATAGAAACGGGGTAAATTAGGCTTTTAAAATTTAACTATTCAATACTAATAGACCAACATATTATACTACTACTGGTTTGCTAAATGCAGTTTATTTGATAGGCTAGTTTCGATTTGTTCAGATTTATGAAAAATAATTCAACCCATTTGCAATATGAATCCGCATGGTTCAAACAAGGAACTATATCTTACTACATAAACTGAAAATTAATTTAATAAACAGATAAAATATTGTGATTATAAATTAAGTGTTTGGTATGTGTTAGTATAGTATAGTTATAAATTGTGATCATGTGAAAAGTCTTCTATATTCTTAATCTTCAAATACAAGATAATGTTTTAAATTTACAATATTTTTACAATATCGCACTGTTATGTAAAATAGTGTAATGCGATAGAAAATATAACAATATACCGCCGATGAACAAAAAATATGATTATTATCTTAAACATCTTCAGTTTCAAACAAACAATTAATTTATATTATAATAAATAATGTAAAAAGTAATTATTGCGATATTAAATGTAAAAAGAGCTTAAAACTTAAATCTGTTTCCTGCTTGATGATTTGTCTATGAACACTTGGGAAAATTTGTAGAATAGTATCTATAAGTTGCAGAAACTTGTTTATTTGTTTATTTACGTTAATCCAAGAATCAGTGGTAAAATTTCTATTATTTCTCAGTTTTAACATTTAAACCATTAGAAATTAGTATACTCAAACATATATATGTGTGTGTATATATATATATATATATATATGTGTGTGTGTGGTCTGTAGTATGGCAGAAGTCATTCCGTACCATTTCACAACTTCGAAGAGTAGATATTCTCTCACTGTCCGCAGTATTTTCCCATTTTTGACGTTATCGTTCCGTTTTATCTATTTTTTCTCTTCTAGAATTGTTTTTAAAGAATTTCCAAAAAGGCTTTGTCGGGACTTTTTGTCTCTGAATTATAAGACGCTACAAATACATTTCACTAATTTTATTTTCATGTCATGTCAAATCGTTAGTATGAATTTTTAGTTGTCATTTTTAACTTTTCACTTAAAATGCTTTGCAATCATTTCAGCTAGTTGTAGTCCAGTAATTTTTTATCTGTTTTCGAGCTTTATCAATATCTTCAAGGACTCACCGAAAATCAATCCATCAGACCATGATGGGCTTTGTTCAATTTTGTCTTCATCATTTCAACTTCTTTCCATTATTTTACTCATATTTCGATAATAGCAAAAGCCAGCTTTTTTATAGTAGTAATATTATTTCTCAATTTCTATTAGAGCCTTTTGGTCCTCGATCGAATAGAAAGAGATTCTCGCCACATTATTTCCTGATTTCCACAATGCTGTTTTGATAGTACAGAAGGAACTTTACTATATCTTATATACCGATTTATATTCAACATCATCCTAAGCAATTTACAGGATACTCTGTCAACTTTTTCTGACCAGCAAAACTCAGGCCTTGTCAACATTTAAGTAAATTGCTTTATAAACGTATAAACATAATATGTATGCTATAACTAACGTATCACAAACTAAATCCGTATTCGTATTTATCAATACACATCATATGTAATTATGCATATAATTATGGAAGCGATAAGGAAATAAATATTAAATAACACATCACATAAATAATAAGAAAACATGAATATTATCAGTCTTACAAAGAAATTGCAAATAAACTTTATATAAAAGTATACGCAAGTTTGCGCATATAATGTTAATATGAAATGTTTAAATTACGCTAATATATAGATATGCAAATGAAAATATCGACTACGAAATGCAAGGGCACAGCTAAGCTACAAAACACTTTTATTATAAACGATACAATTTTATTGGATGAAATCATTGGTTTCAATAACAACATTAACTATAATACGACTATAATACATAAATAACTAATACTTTTTATGTGTCTGTATCTAATTAACATCTAGTATCCTAATCTATCTAATTAATATCTAGTATACTTATTTAAACAAAACTTTATTATCATTTTCTAACTAAAACAAAGACCAGTTTTAAATATTAAAATCAATATTATGTCTTAAATAAGTGTAATATATGCATTCTCGTGAAAATATTTATATATACATGAGCTATATTACACTATTGCAATGATGGGCCCTTTGCACTCCGGGCCGTTGATGTATATTGTGGCTCAGCAACTCCCCATCATCACCGACAGTTGTTGTTTTGTCATATTTGTCGAGGGTCTGGAAGTTTATGATATTTGTTGAGCAAGACATTTTGTAATTCTTTTGAGATAGCTTAATGATGGTTGCCCAGTGGTTTCAATTTATAAAATATAAGAGTGAGCTTTATTATATTAGCTAGAATAAAAATTAAAAAAAGAAATTGAAATTTTGAGTTTAATAATAAAATTAAATTGGCTTTCTCAAAACTAAGCGTGTCTTTTCACTGTCAACACGGGCAAAAATGTTTTTTGAATCATTCAAAGTAGATGCTTCGTTCGTTCAAAAACTACGATTTTTTATATTTAGCTTCGTATCTCATAAATGGACCTACCTAATCAGTTGATCCGTGTGCATAAAATCGTGGACAGTAAATTGTATCCATACATACGCACATACACACACATACATATCCATTTGTTCTAAGGTATGCCAAATCTTCAGAAACCTTCGAAACGTGAAGATATGCAAAAATTTTCATTTTAGATTTTTGGACGATTACAATAACTTATCTCTGGGAAGTTAATTACAAGTTAAATACATATAACAAATTATAGAATAGAACAATTTTAATGTCGATATTGAAGATAAGCTATTCTAGGTAAGTTAACTTTGGGTTATATAGCTCGAAGGCTAGAGGATTGGGATGTTCTTCCTTTGTAGTTTTGTGCATGTTTCTTTAAATAAAAAATCGTTTCAAATTTGCTTCAGTATTTTTTTTTTGAAATCTGTCAATAATTTGTAAGTTGCTTTTTTAGCTGAATCCTATAATCGTAAGTTAGATGTCTACATCGGTTTGAGAGCAGTTTTGGATATCGATGCTAATAAAGCAAAGCTAAGTATCATGCTGCAGCGTAAAGAGACATTCATTCTCTTAAAAAATAAATTAGTATTCAATATTTAATAAACATCTTTCATATTTTGATGCCTTTATATTTTCAATAATTTGTATTATTTACAATTAAAAATTCGCGTTTTATAAAACAACTAGTTGGTATTGGTATTTTGCCTTGAGGCAAGTTATATGAACTTCTCGATATGTATAAACAATCGACTTAATCAACAAAAAATAAATTAATTTATGAGTGATTAAAAGTATTCCAAGTGAACACGTTAACTCGGAGTATTTTCTAGGAGCAAACTTTCAAAAATCAATAATTTTTATAATTGAACCAGTTTCTGTAGGACTTTAATGATTTAGTATGTTCATTAAGACCAAGTACTTTATCGTTATACCAAGTAAATCGTCTCATTTTAATTTTAACAAACGTCAAAAAATACTACTCATTTTCTCAAACTTTAATGAATTTTTAAAATTAAACTACTTGTCGTAAGGCCGTAATATTTCAGTAAGTTATATAAGACCATGATATATATCGCAAAAAAAAGTTCCATAAAAATCGGCTTAAATCTTTTTTTCAACAGTTAATTACAAGAAAACGGCTCTGTAGATTTTAACCTAAAACTAATCAGTATTATTCCCAACTAATATCTTTCGAACAGTTTTTGATTTTTTAAAATCGATTCGGTAGTTTGAGCTTAAATGTGGACGAAAAGTTTTTTTCAAATTACAAAGAAACGGTTTGGCAGATTGTCTCACAAAACTGACAAACAATAGTCATTATTGAGATATATCAAATGGCTTTTAAATTTCTGAAATCGGTTTAGGCGTTTTTAAGAAAACGTCGATCAAATGTCTAATTTTGACAAATGCCATAAAAACGATACTAATTTTTGCAAACCTTGAAGAATTTTTAAAATTAAACGACTTGTCGTAGGACCGTAATATTTTAGTATGGCCTGGCCGATCGTCGTGCCTCAGAAACGCTATTTCTCATCGAGATACATGGAATGGTTTTTAAATTTTTGAAATCGGTTCAGCCGTTTTGGAGAAAACGTCGATTTACGGCAAACAATCTGTTCACACACACACACACACACACTCACACATACTTTTTCCAAATTTGGTCTCATTCGGTTCAGAATGGCTTGAAACGTCGAGAAAACATAAAATTACCGAGTCGGATTTTTCGATGAAAACAAACTTTTTCGGGAAGGTAATAAAAAGTAGTTTTTTGTATACACTAACAAATAAGTCTAAAATGATGACGTTCTACATTTGCCTACATTATGCACTATAATGAACTTTCCACGTAAAGTTGTATGTTATGTGCATGAGGCCGTGCCTAATGGGGGCGCTTATGACTCAATTTGCACTTGTAATAGCATTCATTGATGCCTGTCCGGGGTATCCCGATTGTGTATCGGTAGCAACTCGTGCGTGACTATTGCTAGCGAACCCGAGTGTGAGTAAGTGCACGTGTTTACATAATACGCAGTTTTGTTTTATTTTTCGCGATCTCGAAAGCTCGCACGCTTTGCTTAGAGCAATAAGTAAGAAGTAAGCAGTGAGAATGGAGAAGAACAGCGGCACAAAACAAGTGCACCTGTCGATGAGGTGCGATCCATCTCTTTCCCGCTGACTTTTACTTTCCGCCAAATGCGCCAAAGCAAAACTAACTCAAGGTCAGGGCTCACTCTAGGGACGGCTCGCACCGCGCTCCGGGACAACAACTCGAGACTAGTGTTAGAACGAAATATCAAGTACTGAGTAAATATCGATACTTTGCGGTCGATAGTGAGTACTTTTGGTATCGATTTTTTAGCTCGATCTATTTGCCAATATCGATCTTTTTCGTCGATAGTACTCAAAAAGAATCGACAGCGTAAGCTATGAACATCACTCATCGACCAACTATGAACACCACTCATTTTGCGAAATGCAATGCAATAGTCTCTCTAGGTGGTCATAATTGTTCAGAGAAGTGTCAAAAAATGATCCCGAAGGGTCATTAGTCTCAGAATTTATTGCTCAAAAACCCAAAATGAATATGAACACACTAATAAATAAAGATGTTTATTTATTACTCCTTTGTAAAATGAAACCCCTTTTTAAAGTACCAAAATGTTTTATAAAAACATATTCAACAATCGAAGTATGATTATTTCAAATAATAATATTCATCAATTTCAATATATTAGTATTTTGCGTAAAAAAGAATCGAAATATAATTATTTCAAATAATAATATTCATCAATTTCAATATATTAGTATTTTGCGTAAAAAAGAATCGAAATATAATTATTTCAAATAATAATATTCATCAATTTCAATATATTAGTATTTTGCGTAAAAAAGAATCGAAATATAATTATTTCAAGTAATAATACTCATCGATTTCAATGCGTTATTATTTTTCTTTTTAAAAGTATGTGAATTGTAAGTTGAAGTAAAGTACTTGTAAATTAAAAATTAAATAAACAATTTAAAAAAGAACAGAAGAGCAATATTTTCTTTGTGGTACGTGAATCTTAAAATGTCTCGTTTTCAGTTTGTGCACATTATGAACATATTTTAGGAATCGGATTTCAACTGACCCTTTCTGAATGAATGACAACAAAACTAAAGAATACTTTCCTTAGTATAGTGGGCAAAAAACTTTTAGAAAATAATAAATTAATTTGGTTCTTGTGGCAATTGTTTGCACTGAAAAATATTAAAAATATTATTGTGCTTAAAAATACTTAAAAAGTATTGCTTTTTGAATATAGTATCAGACTATTATATTGTTTTAATAAAAAATACTCAACTATTATAACTTGTCTTTTTTTTTGAAAAATTATAAAATTTGAAAGTAGTATTGAAAAATTACTGTTAAAATTTTACAATATTGAAAATGATTCTGATTTAACACATCAGATTACAAGCAATAGAATTTTAGATCTTTCTTGCACTTATGTTTGATTTATATGAAAAGTACTCAAAATTCGATATTGAGTACTATCGATACTTTCGCCACGATATTTTTTGGCATCGATATTTTGATTAGATACTTTTCAAAGTACTCAATATCGATCTTTTGCCTCGATACTTCTAACACTACTCGAGACGCGCTCCTGCCGGACTCGGGCCTCTCTATTGCTTCGCGTCCGTAGCTCCATGTCGCACTAGGACACTGGCGACTCGCGACCACTCGCGACTCCTTCCTAGTAGACGGGGCGCCCGAGGGACTGGAATGCCAACCGTCCGAGTGCAACGCTACGCCGAGGGGAGTATAAAGCATACGTAGCACTGACCTACAGAGTTGATTAGTTTTGCACAACATTGTTTTGTTTTTTTGTTACAAATTTTGGTTAAAATTATTAATTATATGCGGTAATTGAAATTTATGACAAAAATTAGAATCGTTGAGTTTTACAGGATATCCTAAAACTTAACGCCAAACTGAAACGGGGTGATAGTATTGACCCGTAACTTTCCTGGATAAAAATAGAAACTAGCTGTAAGTGGAATTCTGTTTTAAGGCAATTAAGGCATCGTGCCTTAAGGCAAATTGCTGGAACTTCTCGTACCAAAACTTATTATTTTTAACAACGATTAACATTTTTGAAAAAATTTTACTTCAAAAAATTTGATTTTTGAGAAACTATAAATTTGACAAAAAATTACTTTTTTTTGAAAAAAAAAATTTTTTTTTTGAAACAAAATTTTTTTGAAAAGAAAAATGTTTTCTTCATTTTGACATATTTTGGATATTTAGAACATTTTTTCAAAGCAATCGTACCTACTGCTTTAACTGGATAGAGACGAAATATCAAAGCGCCTAAGCGCCGCGTCGCCGTCTAACGGTTAAACATTGGTACGGAACCCATAGGAATGTAAACAAAATTTATACTTATTGTTAAAATCTCTATAAAATATCTGATAATTTGATGTGCATATGTCTAATGATCATTTTAAACCACCAAATTGTTTTTACTTTTTTCATTAGATCTCCGAAACCGCTAGACCTGCCCTCATGAAAATTGATCAATTCTTCATCTTGTCAATACAAGTGAAATGTTTCTTGAATTATTCAAATCGGACGCTCCGTTCTCTTAAAAACTGAGTTACCGTTTTCGGCACTTTTTGCCTCGTATCTTCGAACGGCCTTCGCCAAAAACTAATCAGCACGTCTCCTTATTAATACGAATCGAATGTTTTTTGAATTATTCAAATCGATTGATCCGTGTTCCCGAAATCGTCGACAAAAATTTGTATCCGCACACACATACATACACGCACACACACACATACACACACACATACACACACTCATACACACACATACATCCATTTTTTCTGAGGTATGCCAAAATATTCAGAAACCTCTGAAACGTAAAGATATATAAAAATTTTCATTTTCGATTTTTTTGCGATTACTATAACTTGCCCTACAAATTATGAGCTTTTAAGTGCAACCTAAGGACTTCGTAAAATAGTGACCATTTTTCGGTTAGTGTGGATAATTTTTATGAACTTTTGTTAATTTAAACTTCGTAACCATCCATGTGAATAACAATTCTAGGATCACAGTAAAAAATAATTATACATTTGTCCCGAGTTTTCTTATGATGGAACTTGCCAACATATTTTAGTAAATTTTTTTATAAGAGGGTTTATCAAAGTCGACCGATTTTAAAACTTTTCAATTTATAAATAGTTCAACAAAAAGTCCTAATTCTTAAAAAACTAGGGTCAATTGTATTATTATTATTTACTGTTGTCCTAGAAATGCTGTTTACGGTTACGTTTCCTAAGTTTAAATGACCTAAAAATTATCACAATTTAACCATAAAGCCTTATGTGCATAAAAGCTCTATGTGCATAAAAGCTCTTCATTTCCAAACAACATGAGATAATTTTTTTCTATTTTATTCCAAGGCAGTTACGATCAATACTATCACTTCGTCTTAGCTTGACGTTGAGATCTGGGACACACTATATATATATATATATATATATATATATATAAATATATTTGTAACAAAAGTTTCTTGTTTTTTTCGAATGAAGTTGAAAATTGCTGTTGAAGACTCTTATATCCTTATCTGTATAGGTGGAATTGCCTATATCCTTAATCCACGATTGTTAACTTGTTATAACAATTTGTCTCAAATCGTCAAATGTAGATGTAAATAATTAGCATTGTTTTTTGTCAGTGTTATTCAACTTATGCGTAGCCATTATGTAACGCCCACGAAATTCTGCGTTCAAGTTCACGCACAGATTTATAGCATTACGCAATGTACGATACATGCAACAGAAAATATATACGGGAATAAATAAAAAATGAAACTAGCTGTAAGTGGAATTCTGTCTTAAGACAATTGAGGCATCGTGCCTTAAGGCAAATTGCCGGAACTTCCCGTACCAAAAATTATTATTTTTTTAAAAACGATTAACATTTTTGAAAAAAATTTACTTCGAAAAAATAAGATTTTTGAGAAACTATAAATTGGACAAAAAATTACTTTTTTTTGAAAAAAAAACTTTTTTTTAAAAAAAATATTTTTTTTTAAATTTTTTTTTTTTTGAAAAAAAAAATGTTTTCTTTATTTTGACATATTTTGGAAGATCTGAACTATTTTTCAAAGCAATCGTACTGCTTTAACTGCATAGAGACAAAATATAAAGCGCGTAAGCGGCGCGTCGCTATCTAACGGATAAACATTGGTACGGAACCCATAGGAATGTAAACAAAATTTATACTTATTGTTAAAATCTCTATAAAATATCTGATAATTTGATGTGCGTATGTCTAATGATCATTTTTGACCGCCAAATGGCATTTTTTTTTTACTTTTTTTGTTAGATCTCCGAAACCGCTAGACCTACCCTCATGAAAATTTGATCAATTCTTCATCTTGTTAATACAAGTAAAATGTTTTTTGAATTATTCAAATCGAACGCTCCGTTCTCTTAAAAACTGAGTTACCGTTTTCGGCACTTTTTGCCCCGTATCTTTGGAACGGCTAGACCTGCCTTCGCCAAAAACTAATCAGCACATCTCCTTATCAATACGAATCGAATGTTTTTTGAATTATCCAAATCGCTTCATTCGTGTTCTCGAAATCGTCGACGAAAATTTGTATCCGCACATACATACACACACGTACATACATACATACATACATACATACATACATACACACACACACACACACACACATACATCCATTTTTTCTAAGGTATGCCAGAATGTTCAGAAACCTTTGAAACGTAAAGATATGTAAAAATTTTCATTTTCGATTTTTTTGCGATTACTATAACTTACCCTACGGGAAGTTAATGAATAAAAATATAAAAGAGAAATAATGTAACAATTATAACTATTTTAATTTTATGCAATATTTTGTACTAGTCAGGAGCGGATGTAACATGCTAATTGAAGAACAATATATCCTAAATGTTGCTTGTGAATAAAAATTAGAAATAGAATTCAATTAAAAATTTAAGGTTGTAAGTATAACAGAACTAACGGTTTAATAAATTTTAGTTCTTAACATTTATCCTTGATTTAGTTAAATTAAATCATTAATTATGTACCGCTTAACACTGACTACACGATCACGATCACCCATAAACTCTATGTATGTATTTTAGTTATAAATCAAGAAGTATCGAGAAAAATACCACAAAGATTGTAAAATACCAAATAAAAATTATGTCTTTATATATAGATGGCTAGAACAAGTACATATGAATACTTTAAGTAATTCATTTGATTATAAATAGACGATATACATGTTTGCTACCACTTGATGCGTGCAAATGATAATATTATGCGTAATTTTATTACTATGCGAGCAGTAAAGCGAAATGTACATGTCGCCAGACAGCTTTAAATTTATAAAATAATCCACCTTCACAATAATCCTGTGATATCACATACATATGTTTTGAGTTCAGACTAACTAGATGCTTATAGATGTCTTGCGTAATGTATTCTTAGATTCACATAAACTTACATATTTAATGATTATTAATTACAATTATGTATGCATGCGGAAACCAATTTTGACAAAAGGAAAATAGTTTGTCTTAGAGTTAGAATTATTTCGTATCAATTTTATAAGCAAGTAATGGGCATTTGGTTTTAGCAACAGTTATTAGAAAAAGGTCAATTTCAAAATGTTGAAAACAAGTAGAAACTTTCAGTCGTGCAGTTAAAGTAATTAAGATAGTACAGAAAAGTATATTTTTACATGTTTTATTGTTGATACGAAACATTAAAATATTGTTGAAGTTTTTGCACATTTTTTCCACTGCTTCTTTAACTGCCTTTCCAAAGTTCTAATGCGATTTTCAAACAGTAATATAAATTAACTTATCTTTATTTATTGTGACAAATTGTATTCAATCATTATTAAATCATACCAAACTCATAAACTACCCAGGTCCACAAAAAAAGTTATCTGTATAGGGTGTGTGGTTTTCCAATGTAGTTTTCACCACTGAACACGAATCAAGTCAAAATTAATTGTCAAACTACAAAAAAACGACAAAATCTACGATCTAGCAATTCTTCTGCATTATAATTAAAATCTTACAATTTCTCCTTCGTCTCACAAAAGGGCCACTTTTTATCTTAAATGACTATTGAGTTTCACTTAAAGACCCTGTGAGCTTTTTGGTAGAATACAGCAGTAATTGCAATCACACTTTCACATATTCAATAGCAAATATAAATCTAATTTTTTTCAAAGTTTTAAAAAAATTATAGCTCTTTTAAAAATTGTAATTATCAGTTCCAGTAATCTGCCTAAAGGCATGATGCCACTCACCAGTAGTTATTATAAATTCTTTATCATTTTTATTGACATAGCTATTACTTGAATAATATTTCTAACAAAATATTTTTATTCTTGCAGTATTTCAAAAAT
Organism: Ctenocephalides felis; assembly: GCF_003426905.1. Lineage (NCBI taxonomy): Eukaryota > Metazoa > Arthropoda > Insecta > Siphonaptera > Pulicidae > Ctenocephalides > Ctenocephalides felis. Next base: position 68,151,536 of record NW_020538040.1, read on the forward strand.
ATAGTATGAAAATTTTCAATTGTATCTATATACATGCCTGTTTCGAACATGTAGTCCAGATTCTGTCTTTAGAACATATTGATCGTGTAAAATCAGTTTTTTTTATATTTCTCTTTTTTAATTACAATCTGTCTTTGCACAATAAAAAAGAGCGAACATTTTGTAGCAATTTTTAAGTTATTTAAGCATAAGATCAGAGTTAAGTGATTTAATAGACACTATTCCTAATGATATATTTTTAGTTATTGAATTAAACTCTGTCGAATAAGAAATACTTTTGTCATATAATTATTTTAAGTTATTTTTGAGTTAAGTATGAAATCCAAATGAGGTTAAAACAATAGTTGCATCATGGTTCGAATGGTCTTAATGTATTATATTTGATTTTAACCTCTCACCAAACTCATGTGTTATTATTGATTGGTTAGTTTGTTAAATTTGAAACCTTCATCATATACAACCGCCTTTCTTAAACGTTTTGTACCTTTGACAACAAAATTTACTAACAATAGCACGTGTTAATAATTCATGCTTCACTCACAAAATAGTGTAGAGAAAATAGATTTTATAGACATTTTTTAGATAAGCATGTATTATCTACTCATCTGTTTTTTTATTTCTATTAATTTATTTGTGGATAGAATTATTTTACGGTATAAGGCCAAAATATGATTAATTTTTCTTTCAAAGGCATCAATCGAAAGCTACTGCATAAAATCAACCCAAACAGTTGCTACAAATATGTTTAAAACATTTAATATAAATTATAATTTTTTTTTTAGTTAAAATATAATTTTCAGGTATGTTTTGGAAACAAATTAAAATTGCTCTACTATCTTTCTCAAGAAGACGGTAAAGTCGTGAGGTTGAATCCAAGTTTCCTTCCATTATAGAATATGTGATATAAATTAGTTCGCCTAAAAATCGAACGCGCATCCTCTCTGAGGGAATAATGAATTGCGAGCTATTACAAACCATGAAATCAATCCACCTCAATCTTTATAGAAACGCGTGTTCACTTGTTGTTGTTTTTTTAATTGGCACACGATAGATACATGATAAAAATAACTTTGGCCAATTTAGGAATTTTCCGATGCGTGAAAATCTATAATCGTTAATTTTTTTCCGAGAAATAATTGCACCATTCGACAGCAAAAAAACACTGATATGGATAGTAAGTAGTAAGTAGAGGAGTGGGTGCTGACTGTACGTGAAGTCAGCACCGAATTTGCCCAAGAAACAAAAAGATTTTAGATTACAACAATCAACAGCAAAAAAAAACATCAAATAATCAGGTCATATCTGTGTTGCCAATTTCCACCATCGCAGTGTTAAGTCTACGGACGTCAAGATGCGCGAGGAAGATGTACATTTTTGCCCAAAAGTGGGCACCTATTTGCTGATAGGTAATGTCCGGAACAGTGCAGAGTGCAAAGGGTTAATATTATCTGAAACTATTACTATCGAAATGAGTTTACTGCCAGATCTTGACTAAGCCGTGGAAATGTGTGATGATGTGTATAATGCGTGAATGTGATTCTCTAGTTTTTCTCCGTCCGTTGGGCTATCTGTATTATTCATCAGGCTGTGCAAGTATGGCATAGCTCCCCAATACGTGTTGGTTTGTAATATAGCACAAGTGCCGGTATTCCCATTGCATTTGAAATGAATCGTGCGTCCGTCGCAATGTGCTGGCACCGTGCTCGAGTGCTGTCCCAAGAAATTCTACTGACGACCAGGAAATGGGTTTATCGCATGGGACTGTAACATTGTTTGATACTCATTTGGCTACGTCGCATAGCGTTTATGTTTATTATATGCGATCACTCTGGGTTTGCACACGCAAATTTTCACTTTTTTCTTTTTTTCTTTATTTGTGCTCGAATATTATCGAAAGGGTAAAAGATCATTGATTGCCATCCTCATTCCACTTTGTATCCTTATTTTTCAATTGGTTCAATTGATTGTCTTGTTAATGATAAAATATAAGCTGTTAAATAACTATTAACATTCAAGTCAGTAAATAGTTTTTGATTTCTAATTCTATTATTTATTTATTGAATTATTTTTAGAAAAACAGCACTGTTTTGATTTGGATTTCCTCTTTAGAACACAGACAAAACAAACATCATATGATACACATACATCTATAATAATATAAGTATTATTGATATAATTAATAAGAACCTTTTTTATTATTTCTGAACAGCAATCACAACTTAATAGCCCAGTAGGCTGTTGTGCTAATTTGACTTAGTACTAGCCTGTTCGACAGAAGGAAACCAAACAGTTGTCCCATCTCTATATGATGAATTCTTATAAAAATTTCTGTAACAGGCCAAATATTTTTATTGGGGTAGCAATGCCGGGTGTCGGCTATTTTCATTTAGGAACATAATGCTATCTATCTATATTTCCAAATGAAAATTATTGTCACTACTTCATGACAATATGTTACTGAAAGTGGAATCAAACCTGGGCCCTCTGAATTAGGTACAAAAATATACACTCTATGAATTTGTAAAAATTTAAATAAATTGATGGCGGAAACTGGGTACGGTTGTGCCACTTTTTTATCAGAAAAGGGCGAATGTCACAACCGTCCTCACCCAAGGATATGAAAGTAGCTTAGAAAACAATGAGTATAAAAATCAAAATAAAAAAAATGAAAAAAATCTGTAACACAATACAACACAATTATTTATAAAGCTTATGAATAAGATATAACAATATATAATAAAGCTATCATTCTTTTAACAAAGTTAATAAGAAATCTTTCTGAAATCTTTTTTATATTGTATTGAATTTACCTTTCGTCTTCTCTTTCGTATTTTTTCTTACAATTAGTTAAGTTAGATTGCTTTTTATCTGTTTAATCTACACCCGAATAGGGCAAAACACAACCGTACCCGTATTCATAGTTATGACTTACAATTAGCTGAATTATCTGCGCAAAGAGTAATTGCTGGTTCATACTACTAATGTTCAACTTACAGCAAAATATCAAACTAAGTGATCTATATATATACAAGAAAAAGTTATTATTAAAAGAAATCATACAAAGAAACTTTTTTGACTCTATAGTAGCAACGTGGTCTACAGATTATGTTAATGTAGGGTGCAAATTGGATGCAATAGTGGGGACATGTTCAAACAAACGTTCTACATTTCATCCTTTGGACACTATGTCAAAATCAGTACAATTTAGCTGTTATGGCGACTATCACAACCGCAGTCAGTTCTCTACTATTCATTTCTATCTGAGATTATACTTTATTATATTATTACTTATACTTAATTGGGTTGGCAACTGTGTCAAAGTTGACGGACGAATAGTGCACAACTAAAATAACTGATGCTCATCATCTAAAGTTCCTAAGCTTTTCTCTTTCCACGGTGTGCCATCTCTGGCATCAGCATTCGCATTATAGTCAATGCATGGTCTTACATTGTGAAAGTTAAAAGAAAGAGACCATCAGTCCACTATCAGACAATCAATGCAGTATAAAGTAGGAGAGGTGTCAGTGGCAACGAATCGCGCGATGCCCGAATGCTAATCGGCCGATATGGTAATCAATTCCGTAGTCCCAGTGGCCATGAGCGAAAGTCAAAGCGACGCACTGTGGCATGCAAACAAACGCACACGCCGAATGCGAAGTGCATTCGAAACGAAAGCATTTATATAGCTCTCTTAGCACATTTACGACAGGTCATATATTAGGAGTCAGCCGTGGTAGTAAGCAACTATATAAATAGGTACTACTCCGAAGAAACGCGGGCCAATGCGATAAAATCGTCAAATATGCACGTGAAAATCGTCAAACCTGTTCCAATACGTTTTCTAATTTTCCACAAAGTGGATACTTAAATTTGACAAAATATGCATCATTAACCCTGTCCGTCAATCAATAGCAAAATGGGCTACAGAATATGGAACGATGATCAACCTAGCGACTAGGAAAGATTATATGAATAATTCAAAGAAAAAAATATTGGACAAATGGCAAGAGCAATGGAACAGATCGTCGGAGACAAAGGGACAATACTACAAGGTAGTCAACCCCAAACTGAAGATGAAACCCTGGTTTTGGAAATATCCAGATGCAAACAGAGGTACTATCGTAGCAATAACGAGGCTGAGATTTAACCATGGAAACTTTCCTGCACACCTGAAAAGGCTGGGAATAATAGTGTCAGAATTATGTTCTTGTGGAGCATCAAGCGAAACATCGGAACACATCATACTAGAATGTAGTATATTTGAGGCAAGCAGGGCTAAATTGTTAGAGGAACTACACTCTATAAAAACACTGATCAAACCCTTTAATTTGACATCATTATTGCAAAACTTGACTTGTTATCCTTACATAATTAGGTTTGTTAATGATAGTAAAATTAAGATATAAGTGATTGATATAATATATTTGTTACCTATATATTGTATATTATGTACGTGGCTAAATGTTTACCAGAGGCCAATAAAAGAAATAAAATAAAAAAAACCCTGTCCGTCGGGCGCAATCAAAATATTTACAGAATCGGGCGCAGTGTATCTGACAGAAACAAGTTTTAAGTATATTCACAGGAGGCTCATAGTTTTATATACTTCTATTATTTAATTGGTGTTTTTTTAATGCTGATTATGTATATTATGAATAAATAAAAACGTATTAGTTCAATATTATTAAGTTATTGTAATCGTCCAAAAATCGAAATTGAAAAACTTTACATTTCTGCACATTTTGAAGGTTTGTGAACATATTGGCATACCTCAAAAAAATTGATGTGTGTGTATGTATGAATACAATTTTTCGTCTACGTTTTCGGGCGCAATGGTTCAAAAAACATTCAATTTGTGATGGTTGGAGAAATGGTGTTTAGTTTTTGGCAAAGGCAGGTCCAGCCGTTACGGAGATACGGAGCAAAGAGTGCAGAAAATAGAAATCGAGGTTTTGAGAGAACAGAGTATCCGATTTGAATGATCCAAAAAAAACATTGAATTTGTATTGGTTGAAGAAATGGTGTTTAGTTTTTGAGAAAGGCAGGTTCAGCCGTTTTGGAGATACCGAGCTAATTATGCAAAAAATTGCAGTTTTTGAGTGAATTAAGCATCCGATTTCAATGGTTCAACTTCGAAAACTTTACGCTTGTTTTGACAAAATAATTGCTTTTGGAAAAAAAATATTTTTATTTCAAAATTAAAGAAATTTTTTTTTTTTGTATATCGTAAATAATTCAGACCTTAATTTTAGTTTTGGGTAAAGTCCTAAAGCTCACTTATATATTTTAAATAAATAATTTTAACTTTGTAATTCAGTTTATATAATTCTTATAAATATTAGACAATGATATAGTATGTGTAATAATCTATTTCCATACATTTAATATTCCACGAACATTTTGTTACGATAAAGGAAATTCCAGCAATTTGCCTTAAGGTACGATGCCATACACAACTAGTTTTTTTTAATATAGCAAAATATAAATATTCATAATGACGATCAAAATAATGCAAACCTATTACTTTTTACTTTTTCTGAAATAAGTAATTTAGATGAATAAGTAGTAGACATAAAACAACAAAACTATTGAAATATAAGGATCAACATGAATCAAGATACTATAATTTGGCCCGGAATGTGTCAATTACTTTTTCCTTAAAAATGTACTTGTACTTCAAATAGGCATTTTTTTGTTTTTGCAAGAAAATCTCATTTGCCTACAAATGCACATTATTATAAAAAAAAAAAATATTTTCACATACAATTTGCTGCCGCTTGCAGTCAGACAAAATGCCATTTACACCTAGTTAGTTATTTAAATTTTTCTATAAAAAGTCTTATTGATTTGGGCGGTTTAGAAAACATTTGATTGATTTGGGCAGTGCGAAAAGCATTTTATTTAGTTTTTTTTGTAAAGCAAGTGTAAATAGTCATTTGATGATCGATGAATAACAACTATTCATTTGGCATTCAGCTTAGGAATTTTAGCTAAATATGCATTTTATTATTTCAACTTGCAACTTTAATCATTCCAGTTGAAGTGCAACATTTATTTTTACTTTGACATAAACACGTATGTATTATATAAATACATATAAATACACACAAACACACACACACATACACACACATATATATGTATATATATATATGTATATATATATATAAATATATATATATATATATATATATATATATAATAAGTTTTGTTGATTTTAGTATTTCAATCTGTGGTATTGTGGTTGGAGGAATTATTTTTGTAAATCTGATTTTTTAAATATATGAATTTGTTGGAAAATCTATGAATGAGTTTTTATTGTTTTTCTGTTTAATTAAAAAAAACAATTTAAAAATACTAGTGTATGGGAGAATGGGTACGGTGGTGACAGTCGTCATAACAGCTAAACTATACTTATTTTCAGATAGGATCTAAAAGGAGAAATATGAAGTATGTTTGTTAGAATAAGTTACCATTATTGCATTTAAAGAGCAAAAATTGCTATTAAAGAGCAAAAAGTAAGTTTTCTTGTTCGATTTTTTAATAATAACTGCTATACATATAGATCACTTCGTTTATTTTGCTGTACGTTGAACTTTATGAGTTAATTATCAGCAATTAGTTTTGTTTTATGTGACATGTATATGTTGTTGCATGTATTTCTTGTCTTTTTGGGTGAAATTTGAACAGATAAAGAAAAATCTAAATTAACTAATTGTGAAACAAAATACGAAAGGGAAAGGAAAATAAAAATTCAATACAAGAAAACAAAAAAATCACGAAGATTTATTGTTTAAAAAATTACGTATTGCTATATATTGTTATATATATTCATAAGCTTTGAATTTGAATAAAATAAGAAGATAATGTTGTGTTCTGTTACATATTTCTGACAATAAAAGTAGTTTCAAACCCTTTCGCTATTTATAGCTACGGTTTTTTAACCTATTTTTATGCCTACGGTTGTGACACTCGCCTTTTTCTTGTATAATTAGATTTTATGACAAATCCATCGTATCAAGGACAGTATTTCAGTATTTCCTTGTAGACAAATGTTCAAACAATCATTTAATTTACTGTATTCCCTGCTAATTGGTAAATTAACAAAATCATTGCTGATCAAAGAAAAAGTAGCACAACCGTACCCAGCCTTCCCCATTGTTTTTACGTTTCTTCTTATAATTGATAAAATATGAAATTTAAAAAAATGACGGTTTGATTTCAAAATTTATTTAAAAATTCAAAAATGATTTCCATTTATTGAAAACAACGGGTTGTCTACTAATATTTTGCGGGCACACTTCAATATATATAGTATATTAATTAAGCTATATTTGAATATAATTTCTGAGATTCTTTGAAAAATATTGATGTATATTGCTTCGTAATACTAGGATTTCCTGTTTTGATGTCCCATCCAGCATTATATTTGAACAGTGGCATTAACATTTGCGGTGTAGCACTAAAGGTCAGTGGTTGACATTACTACTGTCGTAATCTTTGACTCATGCTCAGCCTGCTTAATCGTTCCGATTTTGAACAATTTTAATGTGTTTTATGAAAATATTGGTTGCAATCGAAATAGTATAGTTGTCTTCCTGAAAGTAAAAAATTTAAATTACATTTTTTTGCTGTGGAGGATATAACCGGCATAGCACTATGCTCGACTGGCATGAAATAGGCACCGAGATAGAATCCTCGGTTTGTTCAAGAAAATGATTACGAATATTAAATAGGTTACGATATATTTATACACACACATACATATATATATATATATATATATATATTAACTAAAAACAATCTGTATATATATATATAAAAGTTAACATACTTTGTGCGGGCCGGGTACTAGTACTCGATATTAGGACTGTCAGTTAACTGCAGGTGCGGGTATTTGCTGGTACTCTGTTGGATACGCTAGATTCGAAGAGCGAACGAAATTTCTTACTGTGAGCGGTTGCAAATAAAATTTTACATATAAATTAAGGTTTTTTTAATTTATTTTGTCGAAGAAACTATTATGTGTTCTGTTATAGAATGAATGAACAAGTTTTTATATTTATTGTAGGGTATTGTGTATGTTTATTTTTCACTATTCATTAGTATTAAATTATTATATTTATTAGTTAATTAGCTTTTTGTAGTTATTCTGATATTCTAAATTGTTTTAACGGACTATTTATTCGTATTTGATGATTTACTCATTTTTTTTAGTTGCAAAATAATTTTAAGAATCGAAGAGCCGGAGGTCTGTTAGGGCGATATGCCACCCGACGAAAGTGTAGAGCATGGTTATAAAATGGATATACAATGAGAAAGTATGTTGTATGTAAAACCAACATAAATAGTGGAGATCAATATGTTGTAGAATATATTGTAAAATTATGCAAACTTTAAAATAATATTAGAAGTTAATAATATGGAATAGTAAAGAATATAAGATAAAAGTAATAGTCTCAAATCTAAATACTATAGTCTCTTTATATAGTTCAAGATCTATTTACTGAATTGCTTATCCCATATGGAAAATGTGTTGGAAATTAACTATTCGATTGAGTTTAACATTCTTATTAACCCAATGAGATTAACAGTAAGTTTAACATCCTTATTATATCAATATTCGAAAATAAATAAAAATTGCATCTAACCATGTTTTTAGCTTTCATTTGCACAATTCTATGTAAAACATATACAAGTTTAAAGCTGCATTCACATATTTTTACTATAAAATATTTTAGGATCGAAAACTATATACATGCAATAATATCACTATAAACTGGTTTGTAAACAATATATATAGTGCTCGCCTATTGATAAAATGCAATTGGTTGATTTTTTTATTTATTTTTTAATACATTTTTTTACATTAGTTTTGAGCTACAACCTGTCGTAATTTACAGGTGTTATAATAAAGATGTTTATTGACATATTATCCACATAATTTCTATATAATTTAAAGAAAAAATTAAGAATGCGTAATTTTTATATTATGAACAAAAAATCTAATTATATATATGTACACAACGAATTTTAACATCTGATATGTCTATAGAAACTCACTCACCCACTTGTCTAATGTTTTTATGTTGCTGTAGGTTATTTTCCCATTTTTTTGCATACATTTGCATATATCATTGTTAAGACATCTCAATTTCTACAATGTAAATTGCCAATTCGTTGCTGAATTTGTGTAATAAAAATTTAATTACAAAATATTTATTTAAAAATCAAAATATTAATTTTATTTAAATCATTATGAAAATCATATATAAATATATTAATGTTATATTAGCGTATATTGCATATTTTATATACAATATAAAACATACATTAACATTTCAGAGAAATTTAACAATATAAAACAACACATTTTTTTTAATTTCGGAAAAATTCAACTTATTGTCAGTCGATATATTTTAAAACAAGGAGGAATTTAGTGTAAAAAAGTGATATAAAAATATAAAAATGTCGCTATTGAAAACAAAAATAGTTCTGTGACAATTCCATCATATATAGTATATATTAATTTATTTTATAATACTATCTTTAAGTTTCAAGACCATCTGATCTAGACTAAAATGTCTAGATTAAGCATACGTGGCGTAAAAAGGTCCACTATTGATATCTCAAAAACAAATAAAGTTAGGTCTTTTTAACAACAATATTTAAAAGTAGAGGGAAAAGTAAATAGAGAGTCAAATTGGACCTTTGTGCACAGCCTACTTCATATATCCATAGATATCATTTCTATTCTATGGTTTTTGTATTTAACAATTATAAATTAACACTTTAATCCGAATAGCAAACATGACCTTTCAAAATTTTAGATCTTGCACTGATATATAAGGATTATTGCAATTCACCAATTTATTCTTAACAGTTTAATTTATTCACAACGAAATAAACTTTAGAGTTTTATAAGATAGGCTCAATTTTAATTTCCTGCTTTTCTTCCCTCTGACGTCAAGCTGATGATGTATTTTTTGTTATTTATCAAAATTTGAGCGATTATGCTGGTTAGCACATATATCGCATAATTTAAACGATTTTTTCAATATCAGAGCACCCGAATTATTGAAGCACTATATACGTTCGATCGTATCTACTACATTTACCAATTTATCAAATTGAAATCGAACACTGCTTTGGCATATTTCTTCGAAGTAAAGAGATACATCTCTGCAGCTCGATGTCGCGTGTTCTACAGGAGAGTTTCTTTTATTATCAGGCACATGTATGTACCTCCTGATACGCGAATATGCTAATTTTCAATTCTTATATTTTTAATGCTTATGATTTAAATTGCATTAATATCTTTTTCGAAACCTCGATACGGCTAAATTATAACTTTATTTCTATGTATAAAGAAATATTCTAGTGTGTCATTGGCATAAGGAAGAGAAAGTTAGAAAAGTAATAGAGGAAATGTGTTGAACATAAATCAATAAAAACGACTCACCGATCAAGAAATAATATGGAATGAAAAACTGCATATCTCGTTAATAAAATATATTATTACAAATTACTGGAAGTGTTTCTTGAATTAAAATGATGAAATATTTTCTTGCTGCTCGTCTACTGCGAACCGGAAGCATTCTAGAAAATATAAATGTTGAATAATAGCGATGTAAGAAATAATATTATAATTATAAAGATGATAGAAATGATCGAAATCAATATATGTCGTATTTTAAATGTAATCGTGCAAATGGTTTATTGAATCAAGCGAGTAAAACTTAAAAGCTCTCGCGACTACAAGGGAGATTTACAATCGCAGCAAAATAGTATAATTTCTAACATGCAAACCAACTGCTCCTAAACTAATTTTTTAATTAGACTCTATATTATTTCACAGAAATTTTTGTATCTTTGGAAAATTTATGAAAATTTACAAAATATGTAAACTTCTTGAAGTTTTTTGATTTTTTTCCAAAATGTCTAATTTTAGCAAAGTTCTGTTTTTTTTTCAAAGTGATTATTTTTATTATTTTTTAGTTTCTGAATCTCTTTCGACAATCCGAATAAAAATTGAGAGGTTTTATTTTTTTCCAAAAAATTGAATATTATTGATGAAAATAAAATATTTTAATTTTTGTATGCAGGTTTTGTATTTAGTTATTACCAAACTCTATGTGTAGCTTTTACCTAACTAACATTTTAAATTTCATAAAAAAACGCCACTAGGAAAATTTAATTTGCAAATAAAGTTTGAGGTAAACCTTCAAGTTATAATTGGGACAACATTCAGAAATGCAGAAAATTCTATTTTATTATATTAAATTATATATGTCAGAAGTTGAAAAATAAGTTGCTCTTATCTGCTTCAAATTAGCTTATATTGCGCTATAAATTTTTACATTTGGAACGACAAAAAATCCTTGGTTTCAATTGATTTTATTTTTTTATTATTTAGACGTTAATAACAAATTCAAGTGGCAAAATGGTACAAAAGAATAATTTATAGCTTTTTTCAGTATTTTTGTTTGGTTTGAATCAAATGCATTCTGCGAGTCACAAACACTGCTTTGTAAGTCGCCAATTCGAAATCTTTCAACAATTTTTGTATATAATTGTAAATGATTCACAGTCGAAGTTGAGATAAATTATTCTCACAATCAGTTTTATTATTTCCTTTTAATTTCCATTCCAAAGGATAATGTGTAGATGTAACTTACCATAGTTAAAAATATAGTGAATAAATTTTAACGTCCCGAAGGAGAAGTTTATGTTTTCATAAAAAATCCGATCCTCGGCTTGTGTGGGTGTGCGTGTGCGCGTGTGGGTGTGTGTGTGTGCGTGCATGTGTGTGTGTGCGTGCATGTGTGCGCGTGTGCCTGTGTGTGCGTGTGTGTTTGTGTGTGTGCTTTGTGTGTCAGTGTGCGTGTATCTGTGTGTCTGTACGTGCGTGTGGGTGTGTGTGTGCGTGTGTCCATGTGTGCCTGTGTGCCTGTGTGCGTGTCTGTGCGTGTGGGTGTCTGTGTGCTGTGCGTGCGTGCGTGTGTGTGTGTGTGCGTATGCGCGCATGGGTGTGTGTTTGTGCGTGTGTGCATGTGTGCCCGTGTGTGTCTATGTGTGCTGTGTTACTGTGTGTCTGTGTGTGTGCGTGTGTCTGTGTGTGCGTTTGTGTCTGTGTGTGCGTGTGTAATTAGAACATGATTTACGTAATCGTGGCAGTATTTTCTCATGCTTAATATTTCACAAAATAATTTGAGTATTTTAAAAATAATATTTATATATTTCAATTATTGCAGTTTTGAATATTTTTGTAAAGTGAAATCTCTATAAAATGAATCTAATGATCATTTTGACCCCCAAATCTCATTTTTTTTTCAATTTTTTATTGGGTCTCCAAACCGCTGGACCAATTCTTTTTTGTATTTCAAAATTCTTATAATTCAAAATAAGTTGCAATATTCTATAGAACACTTCGTTCTAATTCCTAAATAATCAAAATGACCAAAAATTTGCAACAATTCTATCAAAAGAAACATATACATAAATTTTAACAAAACATAATTTACCTTAAATCTTATCTTAAAGTGCATTAAGATCGTCATTCTTATACATCAATTCGAACCGAACTCCTGCGTCAGTCATCTCCTGTATCGACCTATGAACCTGTCCAGGTTTCGATGATTCGAGACGGAATACATTAATGATCTGCACCTCCTTTCGGATTTCCCGTCCTTGCTCGTCCAAAGGCCGTTTGTTTAAGATTAAGGGCAACTGCTGAAGACAGTTTTCCTTAGGTATAAACGGCAGATGCTTAACATTCTGAATTCTCGAGAAGCGAGCCATTGCTTGGTTGAAGACGTCCATGTGTTCTTTTAAATTATCGTCGCTCGAACCAGCATCTTGTTGAGGAGATGTAGCACATGCTTTTTGATATTCAGAATTTTCATTTTCAGGCTCTATTTTCTTGAGCATATTGTCTTTTATATTCGACTCTTCGGCTTCCTCAGAAGAAGTTTGGGAATTTATCCATTTTACATCCCTGTGGATAAATGATATTTAGCCGCTAAATAAGGTAACAAAAATAATATTACTTACCTTGTTCGTGCCATATTCTTATGAATTTAAGTATAAAGGGGGTGAATGAAAGTTTTTTTTCTTCCGATGTACTAAAATTGACTTACAAAAATTGTCTAATCAATCAAAAATGCTAGTATTCTTTTGTTTTAGTGTTGTCAGAGCGCAAATATTATGAATGAGTGTTGCCAAATCGCAACGCAAATTTTTATCGGTATAAAATCTGATCACCCGCGCTTTTCGAAAAAAACATTTAAAATTCAAACCATTTAAAGATAGAAAAAATAGTAATAATCAAATTGATTATTTGTTCGTTTAAGCGAAAACTTTATTTTTGAAATAAACATTTGGCAATTTTAACTAAATGGCTAAATATCAATTTTCATTTATTGAAAATTTTATTACACGCATCGAGAAGTTTGTGCAAATCGCCTTAAGGCAAAGTGACACTTACACCTGTAAATAGTATTCATAATAGTGGTTGCTAATTGTAAGATTGATCGTTTATATAATTTGTAAATTATAGACGATGAATATAATGATTATTTTAAAATAAGGGATTTTCGACCGGCTTGATAGCAAGCTGTTTGATATCAATTTTACTATTTTCTATTTTATAAATATAAGTATATCCTATTTAAATAATATAAAAAAATAAATTATCTTATTTGAATTATTACGGTAAACTACTACACAAAAACCAAAATAAGGTTAATATGAGTATTAACATGTGATGCAATAATAACTTGAAGAAAAATTGTTATGATATTGAGATAGTTTGTATAAGACTTGTTCAATAGATTACTTGGTTGAAGCCGTCACTTGGTTGAAGTTGTCAATGTGTTCTTTTAAATTATCGTCGCTCGAACCAGCATATTGTTGAGGAGATGCTTCTTCATATTCAGATTCTTCATATTCAGATTCTTCATATTCAGATTCTTCATATTCAGATTGTCCATTTTCAGACTCTATTTTCTCGGGCATATTGTCTTTTTTATTCGTAGACTCTTCGGCTTCATCAGAAGAAATTTCGGAAATCATCCATTTTAGATCCCTGTGGATATATAATATTTAGCCACTAAATAAGGTAACAAAAATAATATTATTTACCTTGTTCGTGCCATATTCTCATGAATTTAAGTATAAAGGAAATGAATAAAATTTCTTTTCTTTCTGATCTACAACAATTGATTTACAAAAATTGTCAAATCAAACAAGTAATCTTTTGTTTTGGTGTTTTCAGAGCGCAATTATTATGAATAAGTGTTGCCATATCGCAACGCAAATTTCATCGGTATATAATCTGGTTACCCGGGCTTTTCGAAAAAAAAACATTTAAAATTTAAAACATTTAAATATAGAAAAAATAGTTATAATCAAATTGAGTACTTGTTCGTTTGAGCAAAATCTTTATTTTTGAAATAAACATTTGGCAATTTTATCTAAATAGCTAAATAAAAATTCTTATTGATTGAAAATTTTATTACACGTAAGATTGATAGTTTACATAATTTGTAAATTATAGAGGACTAATTTAATGATTATTTTAAAATAAGGGAGTTTTGGCCAGCTCGATAGCAAGCTGTTTGATATCAATTTTACTATTTTCTATATTATAAATATAAGAATATCCTATTTAATTAATATAAGAAAATAAATTATCGTAATTGAATTAATTACGGTAAAATATTACACAAAAACCAAATTAAGCTTAACATAAGTATTAGCAATTGATGCAATGATAACTTGAAGTAAAACTGTTATGATATTGAGATAGTTTGTTTAAGACTTGTTTAATAAATTAGGGATTATTCTGACGGTAATATATCCGTTGAGCAATTTTGATTTATAAATTAATTCAGGCAGCATCAAAGTGTCATAACAATTGCATTTACAATTTATCAAGAAACTTTGTATGAAATAGATAATTTAGACAAAAATCCTTGAACTGGAAATAAGCAATATCAAGTTTATAGCATTATGTGCACCATGAACTTTTGAAGAACTTCTCATTTGCATAAATGCAATTGGCTATAAAACAATGAGTTATGAGCCACTAATTTCCAAGCTGCGGTCTATCAACAATTAATTATCTTACAATAAACAAAATTGTTGAAATAAATATAATTAGAGTAAACTTTCCATGAGTCGGTTTCATCTTAAAAAACGATACATATACAGAATTAAACACCGGTAATAATTTCAAAAATTATAAATTTTTTATCATAAATCACTTGGTTTACCTTTGCGAAAAGCTTTGTCAAATCATTTTTGTTATCCAACTGGAGATTTGTCCTGGTAAAAACGTAAAAATTCAGATAAAAAAAGTAATTTCACAAGAATTAAATTAAATTAATAGTTATTTTAAACATCCTAATCCTAATGGATATTTCTGACAAAATGCCTGATCAGCGATATATACAGTGTTATATCTGTAAAAAATGTACATATGAAATTTATATTTTGCGTTGGTTGAATAATGTAGATATTATTCCGTAAAATACTTTTAGAATTGAACATTGGACATAGTGGTTTCATTTCACCCCGTTTTTCCTTTGGTGTAAAAATACCAGGTGCCAAATTTTTGAAAAACCACAAAAAAACACATTTCTATAATGATGGTTTTAGGGGTTACTAGGAGTTTTACTGAACACAGTTAGATGGTTGTTTGTTTGATGTGTTATTAACTTTCCGTAGGATAAGTTATTGTAATCGTCCAAAAATCGAAATTGAAAATTTTTGCATTTTTCGACGTTTTGAAGTTTTCTGAACATTTTGGCATACCTCAAAAAAAATGGATGTGTGTGTGTGTGTTTTGTGTGTCCGCATTTTTTCGTTCACGTTTTCAGGCGAACATTCGATTCCTATTGATAGGGAAATGTGCTAATTAGTTTTTGGCAAAGGCAGACTTAGCCATTTTGAAGATACAGAGCTAAATGTGCAAAAAATGGCAGTTTTTGAGAGAACTAAGCGTCCGATTTAAATGATTCAAAAAACTTTCTGCTTGTTTTAACAAAATAATTTATTGCGAAAAAAAAATTGTTACAAAATTTTGTTCAAATTTTTTTTTTTTCAAAAAAATTTTTTTTTTGTATATCGATAATAATTCAGATTTTATTTTTAATTCTGACTAAAGTTTTAATATACTTTAAACAAATAATTTCAACTTTGCAATTCAGTTTTTATAATTCTTATAAATATCAGACAATGTTACAATATTTATAATTATCTATTTGAAAACATTCAATATTCCTCGAACATTTCGTTACGGTACGGGAAGTTCCAGCAATTTGCCTTAAGGCACGATGCTATACATCCAACTAGTTTGTAGTGATATTATCGATTTGGTTTTCACAATATCGTTGCTCAAAATCAAGTTGGACTTTTGTGCTCTGCCCTATCCTGTATAAAATAATGACTTATTTAAAATTCCCAAAAAAATATTAACATTTTAAGTAAAGTACATAAAAATCTAACTGTGTTCGAGTATAACTCTCAATAATTCGCGTTTGAAAATTTTTATTTATAAATGTATCAGTGCTGATTTCAACATAACAATAATATATTTTCAAATATTAAAGGATACAAATTCTGTTGTATTCTTTTAATTCTGTTTAAATTCTGCAAAATTATTTAAACAATAGATTAAAAATAGATTTAAAAAAAATGATTTTGTAAACAAATCCATATCCAACAGAATTAAAAGATACTTTATATGTATTTCTCCCGAATATTTACTAGATCCTAGTATATGAAGAAGAAAGAAATATAGAACGTTCATTATAGTTGGTTCAAAACTAACCAACTTATATTATTATAACTACTTTTCAACCAAAATTAAAGGAATTTGTGCAAGTTGTGAAGTAGACCCGGCCGATGCATATATCTCTCCGTATGTCATAGGCTCATCTTATCGAAATGTCACATACTACGCGAACAGGTGAATGGTGTTGCAATATTATATTGATGAGAATAATTATATTACTACAACTCGATAACCTTAAAATATTTGTAAATATCTTTATAATCTAACCCAATCATATCTCGAATTATATCGGTAATATTATAGATAATAAATAATTGTTAAGTAAATCATCGGTCTTGCACCTATAAGGTTTCTAAAACAAATTCCGAGTTGTGTGCAATTAGTACCAAGCAGTAGTGATCCATTTTGCAAATCAACTGGTGGTTTATGAAATCGTACCTTAAGACAAATTGCTGGAACTTGTCGTACCTTAATGAAAAATTCGAGAAATATTAAATGTTTTCAAATAGATTATTATAATATAATGATAAATAGTGTAACTTTTTAACTTCCCGAAGGAGAAGTTTATGTTTACATCAAAAGATCCGATTCGCTAATTTTATGTTTTCTCGACGCTTCAAGCCATTCTGAATCGAATGAGATCAAATTTGGAAAAATTATGTGTGTGTGTGTATGTGAACAGATTTTTTGCCGTAAATCGACGTTTTCTCGAAAACGGCTGGGTCGATTTAAAAAATTTAAAAGCCATTCGATGTATCTCGACGAGGACTATTGTTTGTGGGACGATCGGCCGAGACGTTTCTTTATAAATAGCAGAAAAGTGAAAAAATTTTCGTCTACGTTTTAGCCCGCAATTCTGAACCGATCATGAAAATTCAAAAACCGGTTGAAAGATATTGATTGGGAATCGTGCTGATTAGTTTTTGGTAAAGATCGGCCGGGCCGTTTTCTTGTAATTTAAGAAAATGAGTAGTTTTTTTGACGTTTGTTAAAATTAAAATTGGACGATTTTATAACGATAGAGTACTTGGTTTTAATAAACTCATCAAGCCATTAAAGTCCTATGAAAACTGGTTCAATTATAACAATTGTTGGTTTCTGAAAATTTACTTTTAGAAAATACACCGTGTCAAAGTGTTCGCTCGTTTTGAATTATGTATAATAAATCCACTCGGAATACTTTTAATCACTCATAAATTAATTTAGTTTTTATTGATTAAGTCGATTATTTACACATATCGGGAAGTTCATGTAACTTGCCTCAATGCTAAATACCAAACCAACTAGTTTATTCTTATTTTATGGACAAAATATAAGAACTCGTGAAATGGACGTTTATATATGTATTACAGGAAATTAAATAAACAAATCTTAATCAAATTTTAAATGAAGGACATTGTCTAATATTTATAAGAATTATATAAACTGAATTGCGATGTTCAAATTATTTATATAAAGTAATAAGTAATAATAAGTGAAGTATAAGTGAGCTTTAGCCAGAATTAAAATTAAAATCCAAATTAATTTTAACATAAAAAAATCCCCAAAAGCAGTTGTGTCGGCAACACAAGCAGAAAGTTTTTTGAATAATTCAAATCGGATGCTTAGTTCTCTCAAAAACTGTCATTTTTTGTACATTTAGCTCCATATTTTCGAAACGACTGGTCCTACCTTCGCCAAAAACTAATCACCACTTCTACCCGTCATTATGAATGGATCATTCAAATCGGATGCTCCGTTCTCTCTAAAACTCAAGCATTTGTATTTTCTGCACTCCTTGCTCTTTATCTCCATAACGACTGGATCTGCCTTTGCTAAAAACTAATCAGCACATCTCCCTATCAATAGGAATCGAATGCTTTTTAAACCATTCTAATCGGTTGATCCGTGCGCCCGAAAACATGAACGAAAAAATGTGGACACACAAAACACACACACATCCATTTTTTCTGAAGTATGCCAAAATGTTCAGAAATCTTCAAAACGTCGAGAGATGTAAAAATTTTCAATTTCGATTTTTGGACGATTACAATAACTTACCCTATGGGAAGGTAAATATAAATGAAGGTTGCAGTTGCATGTTATGAATAATATGCTAGACAAATTTCTTCTGTATTTTGTTCAATTTATTGATTATTAGTAATATTTATTTTTGTTATTTTATTGGTTATTTTTGAAACATAACAATTCATGAAAATGTTGTAATTGTTTCCGGAATGATATAGATATTAATATTTATATTTTATTATATCTATGTACACATATAATATATGCCAATCAAACTTAAGAAATCACACAAGTGTTATAGATTTTCCTAGAGTATAATGACATGGCAAAGAGTATAAGAATGTTCTCTGTTCATATATTTATACAAACATGAATTAATTTATATATATATATATATATATATATATATATATATATATATATAATTAGCACACATATTTAATGGTAATTATGTTATATGTGTGTATGTGTGTACTATTAATGTTTGCATCTATCAGTTAATGTGTTGATGTGTCTTGATTTGTGTGCGTGTATAATTTGCAGAGGCATCTGCAATACGTACGAACAAGTATCTAGGAACCATATGCGGAAGTCTGGATGATTTTTTTTTATCGAGTCCCGGTAAAAAACGAATCGCTTCCTAGTTCATATAAAGTCTCCGTATAACAACGGATAATATGATATTTGTTTGACCGGGCAGATGGGAGAAAATGCACATGCAATGTGTGCAGAAGTAACGCTTGCTCTGCCGTAATTTTACCAATTTAATGATCTGTCGTTTTTTTCTTTACTTTTCATTATTGATACCTGCATCAGTTGCTATTATATCATCAGCCGTGATCGGCGAGATCTTTCTCTCATTGGCGAGGACTGAATCGTCCCAACTGCTACGTATCAATGATTCCTTATTAGGAGGTCATCTGTTTGGGGAAAAAAATTGAATTAATGATTCGCTGATTTATCCAAAGATTTTTTTATAACACGAGTTTTCTTTCTTTTGAAATTTTGTAAGCCCAATTTCAAATTTTAAGGCTAAAGTTGATTTTTGTAAAAGCTTCGCACGCAAGTATATTATAGTTAAAAATACTTCATTATTTTTAGCGAATTATATAACTCATCCTGTGATAAGTTATCCTACGAGAAGTTAATATGCTTAATTTATATAGAGCAAGGTGGGACTTGAAAGCCCGGGGGTCAAAGGTCCACTAATATCTCTGAAAGTAGTAAAGATAAGATTTTTTAACAGCAATATTTTAAAGTAGAGGAAAAAATATGTGTAATCAGCCATCGCCTTAAATCAAGCAACATCGCTACCAGAAGATAAAAACTAATGTTTGAAAATCTCTACCAAAAGTATCTTCTTCCGTTGTTAGTTTTCTTGGTCGTGAACACAGTTGTTTTGTTTACGATAATTAGTTTATTGTTTGAGTTTAGTTAAATTTAATTTTTAGGTCTGCGTTATTTAAAAGTTTTATAACATATATTGTTATTTTTAAGTTAGACTCAACAGTTTTTTTACGTAGCTTCTTATACTTGGGCGAGGTAATAAGCATCAACTAACACTTAACTTTGGCAAAGGTGTAAACAAAAGGAAAATATTGAATAAAAAAAGTAAATTAAGTTAAAATAGCAGTTTCCAAAGAGATAAATTAAATTAATAGTTATTCCATGCCTGGTGATAAATATTTTTTACAAAATGTCAGATCAAGGGTATTTACAGTCATCTTTGTGAAAAAATATACCGACTTGAATGGGTTTCAAGTCTAAACCACGTTGATTGTCTTAAATTATGAACTTAAATGAGTTTGTTAAACTTTAGTAATATTGTAGAAATAAATGGAAAATTGCAAAAAACATATCATTGTTTGACATTGGAAACATTTTGATACATAAGAACTGTGATCTGCCAAAAATGTCGATTCACTGGAAATTTGAATTTAGTTTAAGCGACCCTAGACTGTAATGAAATTTCTACAATATTATTGCCGAAAACAAGCTGAGATGTACCAGAAATTAAAACAATACAAGATACAATATATGTTTGGCAGTAGAAAATATATAATTTAGTTTAATAAATAACACAATACGTCCAAAATTGCATATACATTATTTTTTGAAACTTATGCATTTTGTATTTTGCTTTACTTTACTAAATTATTTATATACAAAAGAATATTTCTATTTATTAAAAAAATGATTTAAAATTTTGTTTCATATGTCAAAAATTTTGTTTAGCATTCTATATGAAATATTTAGCAAGTTTATGATCTTAGATTGAACAGTGCCATATAAACTCGATTTTACAAATTAATTCACCTAAGATTTGAATATAAACAATAATGTTTCTTAAATTAATAGAAAAATATAACTTAGGAATAGTAATTGCCAAAAAGCGACTAATATAGGATTTGCGATTATATAAATTATAGACTATTATATATTATATAAATTATTGAAGCAGTTATATTGGTTGGAAATAACAAAAGTTATATTGTTCTTTTATCGTAGATACTATATATATTCTTTCTGAATTTCTTATACTGATAAAAAACTGCATTTTCCTATACGTATATAGCTTTATCTCTATTAATAAGTGGAACATTTAAACTAATTATTTTTTTAAACAATTTTTGGTTCAGTCAGTTCTAAATTCAGTATTTAGACGTTAGTCAATCTGTACACACTAGAATGTAACCAAAAATTGTTTAAAATAATATATAGTTCAAATGTTCCAGTTATTAATAGTTTGGTTTATCACAGTGTAATAGTGTAGTGTATTTTTGTATAATTAATTTCTTTTTTCCACTGAATGACGGTCTCGATGAAGACCGAAACGTATGGATAAATAAAGTATTTCAAAACTACTTTAGTTTTTTTACTTGGTGTTACTTACTGCCCGATTCTAAATAATTTATCTATATATATATAT
Source organism: Ctenocephalides felis (assembly GCF_003426905.1). NCBI lineage: Eukaryota > Metazoa > Arthropoda > Insecta > Siphonaptera > Pulicidae > Ctenocephalides > Ctenocephalides felis. The sequence goes on from NW_020538040.1 coordinate 68,173,270, forward strand.
ATATATATATATATATATATATATATATATATTAATGTGCCTCTTGTAAGCATTATTTTATAGTATATTAGAAAAAATGTGAAGTTTGAATTCTAAAAGCCTCCATTTCAATGTTAATTTCATACTGTCTAGCAATAAAGATCGTAAATTCGATATTCTAAAAATTAATTATACAAAACTTCACGCGAGTTAAGACCTTTCCACCGATGACTTATTTTGGAGAAAGCTTGGACGACATACGCTACATGCGTCGCTAAAAACATCTCACTGACTTTTTTTCAACTTTCTATCAAAAACTACATCCTGCACCAATGTTGTCTGAATGCATTTTTATCGAAAAATTATTATTTGACGTAACATGCGGTATCTCCCCAATATTAATATAGCGGATAGCAGATAGGAGATTCGCGTTTTACGGAATCGAAAAAAGTTCTGAAATAAAATAAAAGGCAAAAAATACATGTAAACAAGCACATATACAATCTCACTGTTGATCCATCTAACGGTGAATGCGACGGTGAGAGCGCGGCGTAGAAAAAACGACCTGCTACCGCATTTCCGTATTCCAAGCGACATGGACAAAGAGAAATATTTAATTTCGGTTTCGAACAATCGAAAAAAATGCGCGCATCCCGCACACCTGCGCTGAGCCCGCGCTGTTTTTTAATGCACGCCAGATCTAGTTTTAGCTTATGTTTTTTGCCTTATTTCGCCATACGAAAAAATCACTCTCGGCGAATAGGCAACATTATATTATAGGCGTTCGTGGGACTCGGATGATAGGACTGCTTCTGCTCTCTCTGCTGTTATCATTGACGGTCGCTGACGGGCTCGATGGAATGGTTCAATTTTGATCGAGAGGTTACGATTTTATTTTCGTTTTTTCTAATTTGAACAATTATATTGCAATTGTCTTGGATTGTATTTCACTCATCGATTAAAAATGGTGGTGTAGCAATATACTTAACGCACAAGATAACATTTTGAATCCGAAAATATTTGAAACGATTCGAAATTAAATGTTTTTAATAGAACTCTAACTAGTTTTTAAAAAAAATTATACTGATAATAAAATTTAAATAATTTCCCGGAAATAGTAAACAATTATATTAGATTAGATTTGTGAACCATTGTATATAAGGGCGTAATTACAGTTCATCTAACAAGTGGAGCGCATGGCATCGCCTTAAGGCAAATTGCTAGAAATCCCCGTACCAAAAATTATTATTTTTTTAAAAACGATTAACATTTTTGAACAAATTCACTTCGAAAAAATTAGATTTTTGAGAAACTATAAATTTGACAAAAAATTACTTTTTGAAAAAAAATGTTTTCTTTATTTTGACATATTTTGAAAATTCTAAACTTTTTCTCAAAGCAATCGTACTGCTTTAACTGCATAGAGACAATATGTCAAAGCGCGTAAGCGCCTAGTCGCCGTTTAAACATTGGTACGGAATTCATAGGAATGTAAACAAAATTTATACTTATTATTAAAATCTCTATAAAATATCTGATAATGTGATGTGCATATGTCTAATGATCATTTTTGACCGTCAAATGGCATTTTTTTCTACTTTTTTTATTAGATCACCTAAACCGCTAGACCTGCCTTCATGAAAATTTGATCAATTTTTTAGATTGTCAATATAAGTAAAATGTGCTTTGAATTATTAAAAGCGGACGCTCCGTTCTCTTAAAAACTGAGTTGCCATTTTTGGCACTTTTTGCCCCGTATCTTCGGAACGGCTAGACCTGACACACACACATACATCCATTTTTTCTAAGGTATGCCAAAATATTCAGAAACCTTTGAAACGTAAAGATATATAAAAAAATTTATTTTCGATTTTCTGCGATTACTATAACTTGCCCTACAGGAAGTTAAAAATTGATATTAATTTTCAATCTCAATACTGAAATTTATAAGATTTTTTATTATAGATAATGTTATAATTTTTTTAGCATCCTGATTCTATAAAAATTGATCCCAACATTAAAATTGAGATTGTTTGGGTAGGGTAGTACAATTTGAAAATCTTTATGTAATAAAGGTATGAAAACAAAATTTAGAAGTGAACAATTATGTATAGGGCGGAGCACAAAAGGATCGTTCAAGTATTACGTAAGCAGATTTATTACAATTATTTACCCCCCCCCATCCCCTTTGTCAGCAAAAGTAAGCAAAGCTCTTACTCAAAATAAGTATAACTCTAATAAATCAATAACCCCCCCGCCCCCCTATAGTGCTTACGTAATACTTGAACGGCCCCAAAGGTCCAATTTGACTTTGAGTAATTCTACTGTTTGAACCAAATTAACTACATAATAACGCATAACACGTATCAAGCAATCAACTATCGTACTATGTTCAGTAAATTTTCTAGTTAGTTCCTAACTTTAAAAACGTGTTTTCTACTGTCTTTCTAAAATTTGTCATCTGTTTCTTTTTACCCCATAGGCGGAGTGAAATAGGACAACCAGGGGGAAGCAGATATAATGCCCTATTTTTAATTTTCAAGGGATTTTACGGAATAATAGCTACAATGCACAACCAATGCTAAATATAAATTGAATGGCAACATTTTTGATAAAGCTTCAATTTTTTTTAAATTATTTTTTAACTGAATTTATGTTTTTATTCAGTATATTTTTATTGTTTACACTTTTCCAAGGTAAAGGTTGAATTTGGTTCCTTTTACCCCACTCACATGTAAGCTATTATAAAGGTAAAATAAAAATATCTGTTGAATTTAACTTAAAATTATCATACATCATATAAAATAATTAAATAATGTAAATATAAATATTATATTAAGGTCTTGTGAACCATATAACAGTGCTCACAACCAAAAAAACTAATATCGAAAGAAAATACTTTTGTTATAGATTTTCAAACATTGCCGTTTATCTCCTGATAGCAACGTTACTTGATTTTTGGCGAAAGCTAGTTACACATGTTTTGCCCTCTGCTTGCAAATATAGTTGTCAAAAATTGCTTTAACTTTGCTTATTTATGAGGTATTGGTGGTGGATCTCTTTACCCGCAAACCTTTAAGTTCCGTTCTACCCTATTATTAAAGTACTTTGAAAAATACCAAATTGCCTTAAAACATAAAATATTTTAATATATTATATAAGAACACTCAAAATGACGAGTTAAAAAATTATAAAAATGGTACAAATGTTTTAAATATTTCAGGATATATTTTCAAAATAACATTCACGTATTACTATAAATAATATTTTAATATTTATATTGTTTTTTTAAGACATTAAAATTGCTTCTGTTTTTTATGAGTTATATCTCTATTAATAGCGATTATTTTAGTTGTAAGTGAAAAATGCCGAAATACACAATGTTATTTGTATTTTTTCATTATTGTTATTTTATTCATATATTGTTATAATGCGCAAAATAGGCAGTATATTTTTAATTAATAATTATAAATATTAATAAAATACTCAAATATTTTAGTATAATCTACTTTTTAACTAAAGTTATTCAAATCACTAAATATTGCTTTATACATACAAATATTGCACACTCTAAATTATAGTATAAATATTAAAATTAATTTCTTTGTATTGCAGCTGCAATGTGTAGTGGCTTAAAACTAATCAAGTATATCATATATACGTATTTAATATAAATTGATATTCTTTTAATCACAGGTAAACCACAATCAATCAATAATAATATATTTTATTTCAGGATCTTGTGAAGTTATATCGCAGTAAGCAGAGATAAACCTCGTTTGAGGTAAGAGCCACAATTGTTTCTAATATACATAAAATTATTAATAAGCACTATCAAAACTTTAACTGCCACCTGCTTTGAAACATAAATTCAATAAAAATAATTTACTAATAGTTTTTGAGTAGTTGTGGTTATTATACATTGAAACAAGATAAAGTTTTTTTTATAATTCAACATTTATAGTGAAAAATCTTAATTTTAGAATATATTATATTTGATATAAGCGTACATTGTTAGAAAAGAAAGCTTAAAAAAAAGTTAGTTTAACTCAGTGATGTACCAGCATTTGTGCGATAAAACTACTAAAAGTGATAAGTCTTAGTACTTAAAACGTCTTAAAAATATGTCTTATAATAAGTACAAATTCATTAAACTTCACAAAGCCTCAAGTTGTTGATCTCTGATGTACCTAAACAACCGAAACCACATTAACCTGTAGGGGAAGTATGGACAAACTGATATGGGTTTTGTTTTTTTTATAATGATATTAATTTATTTAATGATATTATAACCAGTCTCAATTGTTTTTACTCATCTTTGGTTTATCGACTACCAGTAAAATAATATTTTAATTAGGTAGGAACATATTAATTAAGGAAAATTGCAACTTATAGTAGTGTCCATATAGTACGGATAAAATGACATAGAGTAAGAAGCCCTTACTAAGGACATACTGAGATGCTAATTTTTAAGAAAGCATTTTATAAATAATTCGTTTCTACCTCTTTGGGATATTAGCAAATGAAGCATAATCTCAAAGGGTGCAAATAATACATCGTAACCAATATTTGTTGGGCACAGAACGAAAAAGAGTTTTGAAACAAATGCAAGTCTTTACTGTTTACCGGCAGAATAAATTTTGGTCTGTATTTAGCAATTATTTCTTGCAAACTTGGAGTAGAACTTGAAAGCCAAATACTTTTGACAGATTTTTTATTTTTTTCTTGGCCCTGAAACGTTTGCGAAATAGTACTAAGTATGTATTATGTAATTTTGTCTTATAAGTATATCATTTTCCAAAATCGAACAAAAATTATTAATTAATCAAAATTCCATTAAATACCTCCGTATTGCTTTGAAACTGATAGAGATCGTTAGTACTGGCATAAATTAATGGTTTTTAATTGAATTAATTACGAATATCAATAAATATGTTTTCAAAAAAAAATGAGAAAAACATCCTACAGATAAACTTTTCAAGGCACGAAACACGTTTGAACTGATTATTGCGACAAGGCTGTGACAATGACGCCCAACATTTGACAGGATTGTTTTTTATGACTTTTTTCATATTCTAGAGTCGCGAAAACATTAGCAAAACTATCAAATTTTGCTAAAACATTGCTACTGTGCCATTTTATCCAGATATACCATTTTGTCCGTATTTCCCATACATATTGATTTGCATTATATATTTGTTTTTTTTTGCAAATTTTTTTTCTTGATCAAATTAAAATGACTACTGTATTAACACATTCAACAACAATAATAATTAAAACAACAGCCTCAATAAATCGGCTCAGAACCGACCCTGCTTAAAGTCGATTCCGCTCTGCTCTGCGCTCGCGGTTAATGATAATAAACTCATAAACTTTTCCGACCTCCGTTTGACGTTTCAAGATCTACTTTAGATTTACTACTTTCTCTTTGGGCCGTTAAAAAAAGTAATATTAACAAAAGTGAAAAAGTCCGCTTTGCAGCCTGTAACCCGATTCTTGAATGAACGCGCCGGTTGAGAAGAAAGTGCTTTCTTTGAGGTATCACGCTTACGAGAAAAGTAAAAGTGCTAAAACTAACCTAACAGAAACTGTACCGAATAAAAAAATGAATTCGGGTTTTCTGGGTCATATATTAGAGTAGGTGTGCTTTAATTATTACTCAGAAACGGGGGCATTTATGTTTTTTAATGTTTTGAGAAGAAAATTTCTTAATACTTTCAACAAAATATTTTGGACGGAAGCTTTTTGTCTTTAGGTTTCACGCAGAAAAATATTTGATTCTATACTCTATTTATTGCTCTTATACTCTAGTTATTAATTTTGATATAAATTGATTATATTCGCCTATAGTTTATTAGCATGTTACGATATATTATATAGAAATATTATTTTTTCTAAAACAAGGCAATAACTTAATATTTTGTGCAGATTGCACTTAAGTTTAAATTTTAATTGAAAAAATGATTGCCCTTTTTTGATGAAACAAAAATAAATTTTATAGAGTCAATTTTATCCTGAATTTAAATCAAACTTCCTATGAATGATATATAATTTATATAAATTTGCATTGAAGCTCAAGATGTATTGCATTGTATACCAAAAGCCTTGCATGATTAAAATTAGTAGAGTAAAATAGAAACAAATACGAATTGAACGTATTTACTAAATTTATAAAATTAATAGTAATACCAGTAATACCATATCATTTATATCGGACTATTTTATTTGTAAAGGACTATTTTCCTTATGTAATGAAAAAATATAGTAAAATAATGTATAGGTAAATGGTAAGTAGTACGCTAACTGACAGGAGATAATATTTTTTTTACACTTTTTATTCTTATTTAGCAATCATAAATATACTACATTTCTATGAGCTAAACTGAACCATATAATGTAATTAAATCAATATCCACTTAAATTATCTTCTTTGATTTAAACATCGCCGTAGCAATTTTTAAAGTAACTTTATATAAAATAATTCACCGCAATATTCTACCAATAGCTTTATAAGCAAATAAATTATTATAATCAATTTAAACTTATACCAAGAGGTAAAGAATTAAGTCATCATCATGTGTATATCACAGATATTTACTGCAAAAATAATGTTTTGTCTAACTTTCTTATTTTAAACGAATGCAGTGTTTTTAAAACGGGCAAGGAACAAAAATAAAAACTAAAGTGTTAACTACTCGACCAACTCTTATATCAAACTTTTTTTTTAAACGGATTAACTTTATTTTTCTATCATAAGTAAATACAATATATAATAATAACAAATTGCACATCTATCTAATTGATATCAATACAATCATTCAAATTACCTAATACACTATATTATATCAAGCTACTTAACGTAATTCCCACCTTATTCATATTTTAAAAGGTTTACAATTGTTAAAATCTTTCCAATATTTTAATTATATAAAGAATAAAAAAAATATTTTAGCCAGAAAATGATTAGGCTGATAATTAAATAAGGTCAGTCAATACTAAGTAAAATCGAAATTTACTAAATATTATTAAAAGTTTCATACATGTTAAAAACAATAATTTAACAATTGAATACAAAACAACTTATCTTCCTTCCTACTGATTTTTATCAATCATGAAGAGAACATAATATTTTTATCACTAAGATTTCGGAAACATATAATAATATATTATATTTATATTTTCATATATTTGATATTTCGAAAAAGAAAATGTATGCACTAAGTATTTTACTAATTATTTAATTCATATACACTAATTAGTATAATTAGATACACACATAATAATTATATTAATCATTAATAATTTGAGATTACGAGTGTAATCAATCATACAAGCAATAAAAACTTCAATCTTTGATTTAATATAACAAACACACATGCAAGCATATTAAATGGCGATAAGATTCAATTATCAAAGTATGTGAAACTGGCATTTAACCATTTAATAATTGTCAATTTGATATAATTTTCATAATAAAAGAAACTGCTACTGAATAGAGAATGAACTTACGACTGTTTTGTTTACCTATTTTTATCACCTGGTGCAGATAATTTTCACTCATCTAAAGTTCATCTATCTTAAATGTTATGTTGCGAGAAAAGGAACCAGCGGTGGCGTAGTTGGTAAGGACGTGAGCTAGCATAAACTAGTCCCAGGTTCGATTCCAACCAGGCAACAGGTTATCAAATTTCTACTTTATGTTTGAAACCTCGAATATAATTTCAAGTAAAATCTCTATTCGCAGACATAGCTGCAAATTAAATTATAAAAAGTCACAAAATACTATTAAGTATAAGTCATTAGTCACAACTGGATAGGGCAACTACCAAAAACAAACCTTTCAACATCAACAAAAATTACTAAATGTCGTCGCAATATAGATAGATTATAATTTAAAAAAAAAACTGTACAAAAAAAAGAAATGTGAAACGAAAGTCTGTAGTATGGTATTACTACTAACCCTTTCTCCTTTAACCCTTACTCGCGAATTCCGAGATTTATATGAATTTTGCGACGGCATTCGAGTAGAAAGGGTTAATTTTATAAACTTAGTAAATACGTTCAATTCGTATTTGTTTTTATTTTGCTCCACTAATTTTAATTATGCAAGGTCCTCGTAATTTATATAAATTTTACATTATTTCCAGAACCATTTTTCATTTGGTTGCATCGGAGGAAAGTAAAATTATTTGAAGGTTTGGACTACTACGAATCGAACTCATTCACTTTATAAAATTATTATTATCAATGCAAAAACACTGATATTCTATCATCTGAGGTTTATGAACTTTGTGAAATAGTAGGCAATATGATGTTTTGTCGGATATCTTGTTCTTCATGATGAAAGTGATTAATCTGTTTTTGTCGAGTTCCATCTCAATATGATAAAACCTCATCTCTTTTACCTACTTCAGTATTTATTCTTCTTGCAACTATGCTCAGTATTTCTACATATATTTTCACTACAAATATAAGTCGGTCATAAAACAATGGTACTTTCGTATTGCTGATTGATTTGCTTTGGCAACAATAACTATTGCAAAGGAATTGTTTATTAGAACTTAGAACACATGACTATTAACTCTCTTATCAATAATTAGAAATTAAATTTATTAGTTATGGTTGTTTTCTTTTTATTACATAAATGATTTATTGATAATATTTTATATAATTAATTATCCGCATGTACAGTTGTTGGAATCGTTCAACATCGAAAATTATTATTATATATAAGCCTTTAAAGTTTCAACACCAAAATTTAATAATTAAAAAAATGTATGTGTGTAAAATATAAATATATAGTTAAAAATATAGTTATATATTTCATGTGTGTAAATATATAAGAGAAGTTTGTAACCAGAGTGGTGCATTTCACAATTTGGGGCAATCTGGGATACAATAAGTATATGATAAGTTTTTTACTAAAAGATATTACCAAGCTGGAATAAACATAGTATTTATATCAGTCGATATGTAGCATAAAAAATATGCCATGGCTCACATTTTACGAAAACCCAGAATGAACTATGGAGCAATTTTATATAGAACTATATCAAGTATATAGGACTATTTTATTCATATAGGACTATTCACTTATATAATAAAAAAATCAAGTCAAATAGTGTAATGTAATGTAAAGATAAATGGTGATAAGTATTTATACTGAATTGCAAAGTAAAAATTATTTTTTTTAAGTATATAAGTGAGCTTTACAACTTTAGCTAGAATTAGGATTAAAATCCGAATTATTTTTTATATTTTTTGGGAATTAAAAAATAATGGAATAATACGAATATTTTTTTCTCAAATCCATTCAAATCGAATGTTCCGTTCTCTCAAAAACTCGATTTCTATCTTTTGCACTCTGCTTCGTCCATAAAAATATAGTCCATACATACGTAAACCTAAACACACACACATCCGCCTTTTTTGAGGTATGCCAAAGTGCTCAGAAACCCCTGAAACGTAAAGATATGCAAAAAAAAATAATTTTGATTATTGGACGCTTACGATAACTTACACAACTGGAAGTTAATAATTGCACATTAATATATGAGACTGCAGCTATTGTGACAACATAGTTTTTAATGATTGTAAACAATTACCAATCTCATACAAAAATCGGCCAAGCCGTTCGGTAATTATGAGTTTAAAACATAATTTTCTTCCTATATCTTCTAAGATATTGCTTATATATAATATTTTCTCATGTCTCTGGTACAAATATAAGTGTATCTTGTATGAATCAGAGTCTGAAATTTGTTTGAAAACAAGGAAGTTCTCACTCGCCGTCAGTAAGATTGATCTTTCCCACAAAATGGTTTGAAAACTATTTCTATTTTCATTGGTATCTATTTATGTGTACGCTTTACATACTAATGGATTTGTTTGCCTAAAGTTTATGCTCTACACACTTGCTAAATATAAACGATAGTCACGCACACCAGAACGCGCCCGTGCATGTAACAACCAATTACAACAGTTCCTCGGTAGGTACTACATACTACATATGTACATACATAATATGTAACATGTATTGTATATATATATATATATATATATATATATATATATATATATACTAGATGACCCGACAGACCTTGTCCTGTACCCAAGTTTCCAGTTTAAGTTCCAATTTTTTAATATCCTATCCTGTACTGTTTAATATTATATTTAATGTCCTTTCATTTATGGTCTTAGCAAAAGCTATATACGTATTGGAAACTGCAGTTTTTTTATCAGTATAAGAAATTCAGAAAGAATAAATATAGTATCTACGGTGAAAAAACAATATCACCTTTATTATTAAAGCAATATAATTGCTTCATTGTGGCGGACGTAGCTCAGAGGTAGCATGTCCGACTCACATGCCGGAGGTCGTTGGTTCGACTCCTGTCGCTTCCAAATGTAATGGAAAAATGTATAATATACAGAATGTATAAGAATTTCGCTTGTAATAAAAGTAGATTAAGAGTTGCTAATTTGTAGAATACAAGAAAAAAAATTGTATTAGAAGTAAGAAGGAAAAAAAAGAAGTTTAGAAGATGAAAAGAACATATTGAGAAACAAGAAGAAGAATGCAAATTGAATGAAATTGAAGAAAGCAAATTGAATGTAAGATTAGGATATAAAGAAGAGATAGTATATATATGATGAATGGACAAGAAATATATATGTAAGAATTGTATAGAATATGATGAAAAATAATATGAATAATGCAGGTGGCTAAAAATGCTGTAATGCGGAGGCCAATAAAAATTAAAAAAAGAACCTCCGTCAGGATGATGCGTATAAGCAATTAGAAAGTAATAAAATATGTATTCAATAATTTATATAATATATAAATTATTATTAATTAATCTATAATTTTTATAATCGCGTACTCTATATCAGTTGCTTTTTCAATTCCAATTTCCAAATTACATTTTTTCACTAATAATTTAATAAACATTATTACTTTAGTTAAAATCGTAGGTAAATTAATTTGTAAAATATAATTCATATAGCACTGTTCAATCTAAGATCATGTTGAAACAAAGAAATAAAATTCTAAATCATTTTTTCAATAAGTAGAAATATTCTTTTGTATTAAATAATTTAGTAAAGTAAAGCTAAATACAACATTCATAAGATTAAAAAAATATTATATATGCAATTTTAGACGCATTATGTTATTTATTAAAATAAATTATATAATTTCATATGCCAAACATATTCTGTATCTTATATTATTTTAATTTCTGGCACATCTCTGCTGGTTCTCGGCAATAATATTACATTTGTCTTATTCATAATCATGAATATGGATATTATATACTAATATTGTCTAGGCTCGCTTAAACTAAATTCAAATTTCAAGTGATTCGACATTTTTGGCATATGACAGTTCTCATAAATCAAAATGTTTTCAAAGTCAAACAATGATATATTGTTTTTTGCATTTTTTTCATTCATTTTTACAATATTACTATATTTTTATAATCACATACAACCTAAACATTCCCTTAACAAACTTCAGAAAGATTTATCAAAATCCGAATAATCGTTTAGGAGGAGTATATTTGCATACATCATTACGGAAAAATTTTATATATATATATATATATATATATATATATATATATATATATGATTATATAATTTAATACTCAATACGATTTGTTTCATACTTCTTTGTAATCAAGAATTTTATAATTACGTGGTCTAAATCTTGCCCTCATTTTCAATAACAATCAATATAAAAGAGATATTATACAAAAATCAATAGTTTTTTTTTCTTCGCTGTATAAGTAGGGATAATTTGTGAACTACCTAAATCGGGTAATCCGTTTTGTGAGATTTCGGATATGGACAGCTAAAATGGCAACAATAGGCCCCTTGAGACCCTTCAAAGTAACTAACAATAATTAAAAAGTTTAATTGGTAAAAGCCTCGTGGTCGAAAGGGCCAAATAAAACTAATTATGCATATCGTCGTAAAAAATGTGAAATGAAAAGATTTGCGGAGTTTAGAATATTTGTTTTGCTTGATATTTCTTTATAAAAATTTTGGTAAAAATTGTTAATTTAAAATGCCCAAAAACACAATAATATAAACGAATTTAAAAATAAACAATTATATTTATATAATGTGTTTGAATATGGATGCATATTTTGCGCCAAAGAATACAACTTAACTTATTAAATAAAATTATTTAATATCGATAGCTTTAGAAAATTAAAATATAAATTATGTGGTTAAAGTACAGGTCTAGCAGGTACCTATACATTTTTGCAAATATTCAACAATACTGAAATTGGTATTTTATTCAGAAAATTATGATAATAGAAAATCAAATTCTTATGAAATCAAGCTCAGCTTATTTATCTATTATTATTATTCACGTTTTTGCGGTAAAATTTTATTATAGTGCAGAGCAGGGCTAAAAGTTTCGCGAGTAAATAGTCCACCACCGATAGCTCAAACATGTACAGTTAAGAATATTTTAACAACAATATTTGAAAGTAGAGGGGAAAAAATGTATGATCAGCCATGGCCTTGATTCTTACCACTGATAGAAATTCCATAACAAAAGTATTTTCTTTCATTGTTAGCATATTGGTTGTGAGCACTGTTGTTTACTTTACAAGATCTTAACCACTTAACCACGAATTTTAAGTATACGTTATTAAATTGTTTTATAAGATGCATTCTTAATTTCAAGTTCTATTTATCCGTCTTTTTAACTATAAAAACAAGTTGGCGGGGTAAAAAGGACCAACTGACCTTTTACCTTGACAAAGGTAAGACCAATAAGAAATATTATATAATGAAGTAAACTAAGTTGAAAAAGGCAATTTTACAAGAGATAAATTAAATAAATAGTTATTCCAACTTTGCTGATGGATATTTCTGGTGAAATACCAGATCAAGTAACTCTATATCTAATAAATATATAATAAGTAAATATCTAATAAGTAAAAATGTACCAATGAAATTTATATTTTGCATTCATTTAATAATGTAGCTATTATTTCGTCAAATCCTTTTAAAATTAAAAATAAGACATATTATTGTTTACTCCGCCTATGAGGTAAAAAGAACCAGGTGACAAAATTTTGAAGAACAGCGAAAAAACACATTTCTAAAATAAAACTGAAAATAGTCAGGTAGTGGATTGATTTTCATAATATAATTGCAAAATTAAAATTCAATTTTCTGCCCCGCCCTACCATAGATAAAAATAAAATATTATTTAAATTTGATTATTTTTTAAATGTAATGAAATTAATATAAGAAATATTATAATAACTTGAGCAAAATATATAAAACACCATCATGCTCAACCTGACTCTTTGCTACATAGTTCGAAAGATATTAAATGTTTTACCACAAAATATGATTTTTCTCCTGAAAATAAAGGATCATACGAAAATCTGTAGACGGAAGTTAGTGAGTACGGCACGTTCTTGTATTATATTTTTTGCAGATGACATCTCATTGTTGTTTCAAGGATGTCGAACACTTTCTTCGAGCACATTGCATCAGCGTCATATGTTGAATCCGCAGATGAAAGTGGTAAAACATCCCAAGTAAGATTTTTATTGAACACCTAAAGAAGTTAACCCTTGCGATTCGTAACCTAATACGGAGCACGTGCCTCGGGCGTATCGAACCCTTTCTGTCATCCGAGACGATCTTGTGCGATTATTTTGTGTAGACTTTTTCTTACGTCTGTTGCAAAGAAATAATCCTCGATTGTAACAACAGATACACTTATCTGACAAAAAACATAACAAGGAAAAACTAACAGCAATAAAAAAGGGTTGAATGTTATTTCAAAGACGGCGCATTGATTTTACACACAGCTTTCTCCGGCTCAGTACTAATATGTTTTTATTGATCATGTTTACGACATTAGCGCAGCGCAAGTTGCATGGTCGTTTTTTATAAAAAAAATGCTTTTACTAGTTTACTAAATAAATATTTTCATTTTTACAACGCGGCCCAAATTAGTTTTGTAGTACTTCTTGTTTTTTACTATACATAAAATTCGATTTTATAACAGTGGTAAATTTTGAAATTATAAATAAACGACATTTATTACATTTCGACATTTATTTATTTTATTTACGCATTTTATTAATATACAATGCTATTAAGTAAATGACATATATGTATGTACAATATCAATTAGATCTTCACTAAATGTTTATAGTAAGTGACACGTCTAATTCGTTGAAAATATACCATAGACTAAAAAAAAGTTATTGTGGGTAAATCATAAAACTAAATATGCTATTGCTAAAAGTTTTTAAAATAGATTTTCAACACTTACCAATTTGTGGTATATATTTATTCAGTTTTTATGATTTGGTCAAAAAAGGCGTTCCAGAAAAAATCGAATTTATGAGTAACCTTTGAAAAATAAAAACATAAAATTATTATTATTATGCACTTACATTATTTATGGCGATAAATATTTGAATTTCTTTATTTTCAATAAATTCACATATATTGTTTTTGTTCTTTGATTCATAAGACTCTAAGATGCATCATTCAGGTAGTTATATATTACTTTTGTTTAAATTTATAATGTTACAATTCTCTTGATGCTTATTTTTATTTGATTTTCTATATATTTAGAAATGTTGAAATTATGTCAGACAGACTGGCAGATAACCAAGCGAAAACAATAGGTTTTTGCCCAGGTCTCTTGGTACAACAATTTAAAAATGTGTAAGCTTGCTATTACTATTATGATTTTGATATTTCAGGTAAAAATATAAAGGTACTCAGGTATTGTCGATTAGGTACACTAAATTTGAAGGGTCACTATGGTCAATTAGATGCACATGGATGAAGATACCATTTCTTATGTATTACTTTCAATGTTCATCTAGTCTAATATGAAAACGATTTATTAAAAAAATAATTGAAGATACATCTATATTTCTCTATCATATATATATATATATATATATATATATATATATATATATATATATATATAGCGAGAGGTTTTTCTTCAGATGGTGAAATAATATAATAAAATAGTTTTTTGGGCATTCATCCAGTAAAAAACAGATTTATTGAAAAATGTTTTTATTTTGAGAACATACGTTTCGGGTCTTGATTTGACCATCTTTTAACGTTAAAAAATCTTCACCCCCGTTTGCTTTTTTTTTAAGTATGGACTATGTCATTGCGAATCTTGTATCCTCCATTGTTAATATTGTGTCGTTCTGGTGTACGCAAGGAGGTTCTGCTTTATTATTCTTAATTTCGTGTATTTTCATCTATCCGGGGACATATTGCATTTGTTTCGCAGATGTCTGTGCGGGCGCATGTGGCATTGGTAGGTGTTCATCACTTTCGTTTTGCACCTTTCTCCAGTCAATGATCACTTTTCTGTCATACACAGTTTCCACCTATACGCATATGCTTCTCAAAGTAAAAAAGCTCGATTATTACATTTTTTTTATATTTTTAACAGCAATCAGAACATTACGTCCTATGAGCTGTTGGGCTGAAACTTCTCCTTACTTCGTATTTTTTTAGATGGTAACCCAATGGTTAATCCATCCATATTTGATGATTTTGGTTATTAGAATTAATCTAATAAGGCTGACTTTTTATTGGTGCAGCAATGCCGGGCAAGGGCTATTTTCACTTGGAAACATATTGCTATCTATATTTCCAAGTAAAAATCGTTGTCACTGCTGCCTGGCAACAGGCTGCTAGAAGTGGGTATCGAACCCGGGACCTCCGCAACAAGTCCCGTCGCTCTTAACCGCTTACCTATGGGCGAGCCCTATTACAAAATAATAATAAAAACTACTTGTTTACGCAATAAGGGTAGAGTCTATCACAAATATCTCAAACAAGTAAAGTTAAGATTTTTTTAACAACAATATTTGAAAATGGAGAGAGAACGATGTATGACCAGTCATCACCTTGTTCTTACGACCTCGTTATCAGGAAATATACGGAAATATTTGAAAATCCATAACAAAAGTATTTTCTTTCATTGCTAGTTTTTTTGGGTGTGAGCACTGTTGTTTAGTTTACGACACCTTCATTTAATTTTTAAGTCTACGTTATTTATTTGTTCTATTGTGGTAAAAAGGACCAACTGAACCTTTACCCTGCAAAGGTGTAAACAGTTAAAAATAGTAAATAAAAATGTAAATCTTTTTTTTTATTGTTTATTTCAGACATATACATTTTATAAGTTATCTATGCACTTTTAGTTTATTTGATTGTATATAATTGTATAGTGCACCATATATACTTTTCTTTGTCCATAATGCTATAAAATTGGTTGGGAGGGAGATTTTTTGCCTTACTATCTCCCTCTATAGTTTTTGCCTACCCTTGTAAATTAAGTTAAAAAAGCAAGTTTACCAGAGATAAATTTAGTTAAGAGTTATTCCTATTCTGATGATGAATCCTATTGGCAAAGTTTTATATAAATGTTGTATGCAGTGTGATCTTTATTAAAGATGCGCCCATGAAATATGTATTTCAAATAGAAATTATATTCAGCCTATTTCTAGTAATATTTCAAAAAAACAATGAGTCTAATTGTGATAAATTAAACAGAAAAAAGGCAATATTTATGATAGTATTAACAGTTGATGAAGATTTTTGTTTTTTATACATATTTAGATTTAGATTTGGTCTCATTTGATTCAGAATGGCTTGAAAGTCGAAAAAACAAAATTAGCAAATAGGATCATCGAGAAGTTAATAAATAATGGATTTTTTGCCCCCTGGCTGTTTTGTCCTTTTTTACTCCGCCTATAAACAAATGACAAATATTAGAAAAATAGCAAAAAAGAACATATTTTGATATGTGTTTGTTGCGATGTAGTTGGTTTTGTTAAAGTTAAATTGGACTTTTTTAACCTAAATATTTATAAGCTTATACACATATTTTTTCACTATTGGGCTGCGCAAATATCAATTAGGCGTTTTGTCAAATTTTCAATGACTTTTTAATTTAATACGGTTACGGCCATTGGTCGTCGGCCATTACAAAAAACAAATTTTTTGACTTTTTATGATGTATCCAATTTTTTACCGCAAAATCACAATTATTAAATTTAACGAAGCTTTGGGTAATAAGATCGGTTTCTTGAGTACGGTTTTTTTGAGTACGGTTTTGAATTTAAAACCGTTGAATTGTATTATCATATCAATTATATTCCTTTTTATTAAAAAATAAGACGTCAACGACAGACAATAAATTATAAATACATTTTGAGTACAGATTTCTAAAATATAAGTATACTGATACATTTTAACTTAAAATAAATAATTATCCGTTTTGGTAAAATTTGTCAAACAATGTCCTAATATTTTCTTAAAAAAGTTATTAAAAGGAGGAATTATATTAATTATATTAATTCCCAGGAATTTATTTTATCTTGAATTGGAAATATATTTTTAATTGGATCAAATATAGTATAGAACAATTTACATAAATGCCCATCTTTCATAATAATTATTTAAATAATATATAATAATAATATAACATGCATAAGCGTCCTTAATAACCGATTTGCACAAATGAAGATTAATTATTAAAATTATTAATAAATCAAGTACCTACTCATTTGATCAGTGTTTTGTTCGCAATTATAAAAAAATATTTTTCTTCACATTTAGTGAACTTTATTTAATTTTTATTATTTTACTTTTGCCATATTTGCTCATACAGTTTCACATAAATAAATTTAATAAAATAAAAAGAATTAATAACTTGTTAGATTTAACAATTTAGCAATTTGGCGATGCATATTGTTAGTTCCACATTTTTAGAACAAGCGATTATTTCAAACTTATCAATTTCTTATACATTTAATAGCCGGGTTATGAGGAAGTATTTTTTTCTATTCGAACACACACGCAAAAAGGATGGAAACAATAAAAAAACTTAAACCTTTCTCCAAAAAATTTAAGATCAGTTTCCATTGTCAAGAACTTTGTATCCGTGAACAGGATGGAACTTCATGGTAAATTATTACCTTTTTGTGTAAATATAATTTACTATATAAGATTATCTCATGTTTATTTAATTTACATAGAGATACATAGTCATAGAATTCATAAATTAGATGATATTCCAATTTTATTACGAATGAAATGTTCGATATTTTTGAGGGTATATATACATTTGGAAAATTTTCCTCTCATAATCAGACCTGCTTGTCGTATGGCATCTCGGGTTGTTCATTGATCATAATTAATTGTTCAACTATTGAGATATTTTTAGAAAATCAATGGAACAAACTTATTTATGTTCAGATTTTAGTAGTTCTCTGAGAAAAAACTCAAGCAGAGCTAACTAAAAATAGTAGAGAAAAAATAATTTTAATCAGATGAATATAACAACTGCAGATTGAAATATTAAACTAACCAGCAACGAAAAATTTTTTTATATTCCAAAATTCATATAAATTTTGAATTATTTTTTAACAATACTGTAGAATTTATGATCTAACTATATAATTTAGTAAATTAAGAGTCAAGTTCCTAGGCGCAAGTTTAAAGATAGCCCTTTGACATCTTTTGATTATAAAATTATTACTATTGAATATAATTTCTTACTTTTTCAACAATTTTTAACTAAGCATATAAAATAAAAACAAAATCTTAATGTTAATGTACAAATACAGTACTATATATTAATTAGTCATTTATTGGAAATTAAAATTATATTCAATATAATCTTTCAGTAGAGGCCTATATTTGTACTTTTTTAAATAGAAACTTTAAATAATTGTTCTGCGACTAATTACAGAATATATTAAAATCTTTTGAGTGATCAATTAAAAACCTTATCAAAATACATTATAACATCATACATTATAAGATTTTCAATAAAATTGCTGAAATAATTAATGAAAACTACCTCTCTGAAAACACATATTAAAAAAATTACTGCAAGGGTTACGTCCAAATCGCAGGTGTCTCAATATTCTGCAAGGCCAAAAAATAGAAAACTTTCTTCAATGCGACAAAAAAAAAACGAATCTATCATCAACTGAACTAACTTATACACTACTTAATAATATGTTGGTCTTAGTACATCTTGACAAAATAAGCGAAATCATATTACAGATGAAAGCAATGCAACGAAGAAAATATATTGATTCGTGAGAATAAAAAATGTTCAAGGTGTTGTTGCTTCCAACGAAATCGAATTGAAATGAAAAGTTTGGTGTTTAAAATCTGATAGCGTGTAAACGATTGTATAAACGATATCTTTTGTAATGATAATTTAAGATAGAGTTAAACTTGTGCACTGAGAAGATTCTAGTGCCATTCAAGTTGCTTTCTTTATGTTTTTAATAACATTCCGTATCAGGAGAAAATGTAACCAAATTTTGAGGTTAGGCAATTAGCCTGCTCTTAACATTAATAACATGTAGATCTGAATAATAAATAACAATCGTTTTTAAGCATTTTGCTAGAATAATTTGTCCTATGTGATATTAGTTTCCGACTAGACATTTTGGTTATATTGAAGGTTAAGAATATTCAAAGCAGGCCTTACCTACATTTTTTACATATTTACATGATAATAATGAGATTTTTGATAATAATAAACTACAAAAATATATTTTTATTCTCTCGGAATAAGAATAACTAATTTCCAAAAAGTGCAGATTAGATTGATTCAATATACAATTGATTTGCGTTGACGGCGAGTCGTGCTGATTAGTTTGTGGCAAAGGCAGGCCCACCCGTTTGGAAGATTCCAAGCAAAAAGTGCTAAAAATTAACGTTTTCAAAAACACGCACCAATTCGAATGATTAAAAAATAATTTTGCTATTTTTGACAGTGTGAAGAAAGGACTTGATTTTGCAAAAGGCAAAACATTCTTCTAATTTCAAAATTTCAAAAAAAAAATATTTATAATTTCTAAAAAATTTTTTTTTTGAAATATAGAAAATTGACTCGGATTTTAATTTTAATTCTAAAGCAAAAATTCTAAAGCTCGCTTATATACTTAAAATAAATAATATCAACTCTGTTATTCAGTTTATGCATTCGGCTTGATTAAATTTAGTTTTTATGTAAACATTTATAAACTTTATCATCCAATTTATAAGCTTTTATATTTTGTCTATAAAATATGAATAATGAAAGTTACAGTGCTTTGACTTGAGAACATTTAAAATTCTTCGAATAATATTCTTCTTTCATTACGATAGGGAAAGTTCTACCAACTTGCCTCAAGGGCCATGCACCACTGCAAGGGACGATGCCATGCACCACTAGTTACTATTTCAATTTCCTAAAAAGTCTGTCGAAAATAACGCAAAAATGTGATTATGTACGTAAAAATTTCGAATTAATTGTGATAAATAAAAGTAGAACATTTTGTCAAAATTTGCGATAATAATCAATGAATCAATTTTGATGAACATATGTGTTAATCAGAACAAATTGCTTTTAAAAATTGCAAAAGAGATAATTACTTTTGCTGTAGATATTTTAACAGCATTTTGTTAAACTTGTGAAATGATTATTAAAAGAAACATTTATAAATGTTATTAGAATTAAATATTTTAGTTGAAAGTGTTCCTGAAGAATCACTTTGGAATACTTTCGCTTTAATTTTATAGCCTGTGCTCGGCTGTGCATTACTTCTTAGAAAAAAATAAGCCTGTAATTGTTTATGTCGAATAGATCCAGTCTCCGTCCGTTGTCCTAATCGAGGATACGTATTTCATAAAGCATTTATCCACATATATCTATAACCACTAACACGCACAAAAAAATAAATCATTTTAAATTAAAAGAACAAACTCTAGGGTTCGTTCACCCTTCTACCGAAAATAACCTAGAGTGCGTTAACCCTTCTGGCGTATCGCGCTCGTTGGAATAAGAAGAACTAATCTCCTGTGATGGACCTTAAAAAAATAGAAAAAACTATCTGCCCTAACAGGATTTCAACATTTTTTTTCTATAAACTATAAATTTTGGACTAACGCGCAAGACAAAGACACCGCGGCCTCTGTCATTCTGAGGAGCGAGATGGAGTGCACCGCGGAGTCCTCGGAACAACAATCGAACTTCATAGTAGAAGTAGGAACACGATATAGATATATCGACTAGGTTCTAGGACGTTCTAGACGAATGACTTGAATTCATTCATTCATTTATTAATCGGCATATTTTCAATTGATTTTTAATTTAGTTTATTTAACTTCCCGTTGCGCAAAAAAATCAAAAATGAAAATTTTTGCAAATCTTTATGTTTCAAAGGTTTCTGCACATTTTGGCAAACCTTAGAAAAAATGGATGTATATGTGTGTGCATGTATGAATGTTGGGATACAAATTTCGTCCACGATTTCGGGTGCACAAATCAACTGATTAGAATGATTCAAAGAACATTCGATTCCTATTGATGGGAAGACATGTTGATTAGTTTTTGTCGAAGACAGATTCAACCGTTTCGAAAACACGGGGCTAAAAGTGCCAAAAACGGTTATTCAGTTTTTGAGCGAATGGAGCGTCCGATTTGAATGATTCAGAAAACATTTTACTTGTATTGACTAAATGAAGGATAGATTTTTTGGTAAGGCAGGTCTAGCAGTTTTGGAGATAGAGAGGAAAAAGTAAAAAAAAAAACGGATATTTGGCGGTTAAAAATGATCATAAGACATATGCGCACCAAATTATCAGATATCTTATAAAGATTTTAGATATGTGGGCTAATTTTGTTACATTTTTTTTAGGTTCCGTACCAAGATTTTTAATTTTTAAAGTTCATTTATATGATTCAAACAAATATCAAAATTTTAAGATTTTTTTTTCAAAATTTTCAAAAGTATATACATATATAAAAACACACAAATTTTAAAGTTACAATTCAGTTTAAAAATGTATATATTTCATAGCCGTCAATTTATTCGTAAGAAATATATCCTCAGATGGATTCATTCGGCTTCCCTTTATTTTAAACATTTTCAAGTGGTTTGAGCGATAAGATCGCTGGAACAAATAAATATATAGTAATATTAATTTTATCTTTGAAAATATTCAAAACAATTGTAATTAATCATTGGTCAATATTCATTGATTATTATTTTTTTTTGCTCGATTATTTAATTATCGTACGGAAAGTACCAGCAATTGCCTTAAGGCACGATGCCATGCACCACTAGTTTCAAGTTAATTGTGAAGAAAATTGTATAGAATTTTATACGAGGCTCTAAAGCAAAACAAAGAAGAAAAAACTGATATTTGGCGGTCAAAAATTATCATTAAACATATGCACACCAAATTATCAGATATTTGATACAATTTTTAAAAATGAGTACTAATTTTGTAACAATTTATTGGATTCCGTACCAAGATTTTTAATTTTTAAAGATTACTTATACGGTTCAAGCAAATTTCAAAATTTTCAGAAAATTTAATATTTTTCAAAAATATACGAAGATTCCTACTTCAAATATGACTTTCAAATTTACAATTTCGTTTAAAAATGCATATACATATTTCAAATGCGTTATTCTAACCGTAAGAAATTTATTCGCAGATGGATTCATTCGGCATATCTTGCTAATCTAAACATTGTCAAATGTTTAGAGCGATAAGATCGTCACTGTATATTATATGAACAATAAAATATATAGTAATTATAATTATCTATTTGAAAATGTTAAAAACAATGGTTGATTACAGAATTCTTTCTCTCGAATATTTAATTCTGGTACAAAAAGTTCCAGCAATTTGCCTTAAGGCACGATGCAATGCATCACTAATCATTGTAATTTTTTGCCAAGCCATATAATCATACATTCTCCATTCTCGAGTAAAACTCACACATTCTAGAAAATAACGAAAACTATTTAGGGAAATTATAAGCACTTACTTAAGATTTCATACATAATTTTATTTGTTTTTTATTGCAAATTTTTGGTTTTTATTTTTTGTGTTTTTATAAAAGGTGACCATAGGTCCCTGTTTGGCCAAGACAGACCCTGATTTACACCTTGTGTCCCGGGCTTTTCTGAAAGCAATATTTGTTCCGGATTTAAATGTTCTGTCCCGGATTTTCCAGAATTTCCAAAAAGTATAGGTATAAACTGAATATTTGCAATTACTTGGTAATAAAAATATAACAGTCTATCAAACTATATACAACGAGTATGCTTATATGAAACAATACGTTAAGAATCAGAAAATTGCCGAATGCAAAATTCCAAAAGCCGATTAAAATAGCCTCTCACACTAATAATTTTGCACTTTCATTTTAAATTTTGCAAAAATTTCCAAATATTATGAAAACAAACTTTTTGAACGCCTTGCAAAAAGTTAGCACATTTATACTAAAGTTAATTAAGAAGGAAAAATATGATCAATATAGCATATAATTGAATGATAAAGTTCTACTAAAAGTCAATTATAAGTCAGTTAATTCAATAAAATTAACTGATTTCAAATCATATCTAAGATATTCAGCGCAATGCCGCCCTCCAGGTTAGCAAAACTTAAAGTTGCCGTCTTGGCTTTGACTATATAAAATATGTTCACCTTAGTTTTTATTGCAAATTGTTGTTTCTTTTTTCAAACTTATTTATATCGAAGTTTATTTGCATATTTAGTTAATAATTGTTTGGTATTTGACTCAATGTTTATTGTTTAAATATTACTTTTATTTTTAATTTTTAATGAGATACCAGACGTGATATTTTATCTACCTGTATATTTTATATGCATATGCATTGCATCCTCTGATCATTTCAAAATTTTTTAGATAAAATGAAATGAATCATAATTCTATATTTTTATTATTTTTTTAATAGGCGTTTTTTTGCTGCTTTTCAAAAATTCGTCACCAGGTACTTCTTAACCTACAGATGGTAGGATAGCCACGAGCAAACAAGTCCAATGTCTTATTTTTATTGTTAAATGAATTTTACGAGATATGAGCTACATTATTTTCAACAAACGCAAAATATAATTCGTAATTCTGTATAAACTTCACGGGTACATTTTTTACAGAGAAAACTAAAAAATTTTCGAAAAAAAAGTTCGAAAACAGCGCGCTTGTTTTAAAACAAAATCCAAATTTTTAAAAAATTTCAATATAAATAAAAAGAAATTTAAAAAATATATATTTTTCACAAATACTAAAAAATCAAATTTTCTCAGTTTTCATAACATTTAAAGCTTTGCTAATGAATTAAATTTTTGGTACGGAATATTCCAGCAATTTGCCTTAAGACACGATGCCATGTACTACTAGTTAGTTAATAACTTCTTCATTCATAATGTATAATGTTTGTAGAGCATACCGTAGGGTTCCTATGCGCCTAGATGACAACATCTTGCTCTTTGTGGTGTTATCGGAGTAGCCTATAAAGCAAGCGCAAAAATCGCTATTAGACTCTTTGTGAACATTGTATTTTATGTTTAAATATGCTCATAATGTATTTCAAATATGTATATATATGCATTGCAAGTATTTTATTTTGTTAATATAATTTTTAATTTAATTTTAAATTAGCAAGAAAATCATTTGCTCAATATTATTTTTTTTGTTTCAAAAATGTTTTTATATTGCTTTAGGTCAGGCGAGTTTTTCTCTTAAATTATCAACGTCGCTTTATTATATAAATCTATATTTATTATAAAAGCTTGTCCTTCAAAGAAAACGTGTCATTAGCCAATACAAAATATTCTGAGTAAAACAATTCAGCGTTAAAAAGATTTAAAATTATTTAAAAAAAACTCTCCTCTTGGTTAGTATGCGTTAATACATACATATTTGATTTATAAAATATCGCATTTTTTAAAATAAATTAAAAATTTCAGAACTTCAGAAATTATAAATCAAATTCCAATCTTTATTATTTAGTTTAGAAGCAGGTTAACGCTATAAACAGAACTGTGCAGGTCCGTCATCTTTAATAGGTAATATAAAATTGATCTTTGATTTTAGTTTGCGTTATTATAATCGACTACTTTTAAATTTTATATATCTTATTTTGTTTCAAATTTATCAATCTTTGATAATCCTTTACAATTTTTGTGATTAGATAAATCACATCTGGGGTTAGTTGAAACAAAACTTTGGGGCTAATTATAACATACATAAATTATATACAGATTCAAGTAAAGAAATGTATAGTTTTTTAGATGTGGGCTCATGTTAAACTTCTATATAACATTAATTGCAAATAGTTTTATTATATTACTAACACAAATTTTTGCGAAATATGGTTGCCAAAATTGATTACAGTGTAGCAAAATACAATTAGTGAATCGGTTTTGAAGATGAAAATTACAACTTTTTTTGAAACAAAATATTTTTCTAAAATAACACAGATCCACAAAAAAATGTCTGTATTGGGTGTGCCGCATATGGTCCCTAATGTAGTTTTTACCGTTCAACGCAAAATTGGGAGCAATAAATTGAAAACAAAAAAAAAGCCAAAATCTCGGATCTAGTAAATCTTTTCCATTATAATTAAAATCTCTGTCTGTTAATTTCTGTCGTTTAAACAACAGAAATATTCCTGGCCTTTTCACCTTAAATGACCATTGAGCTTCAATTAAATAATCAATAATCTATTGAGATTGTTTTTGTTTAAATTCAGCAGTAAGCGAATATCTTTGATTGTTTTATAATTCATTTTTAATATAAAAATCAGTATCAAGAATACAAAATTTGCGATAGTAGTAGATAGAAGAAAGTTAGTGTCATCTAAAATATTACGACGATAAATGCTACGTGATCTACTCGTCAATGAATGCAAAAAAATATTTTATTCTCTCATCGAAAATGATTTACTTGATGCGTTTATTAACAGTAGAATTTTCAAAAAGTATCTTTGGAAAGTATTTATACAGCTTATTTTGCTATATACCTACATTTACTTTCAATTTTATTAAAAAAAAATTTTTTTTTCTTTCATTTTTTACAAATTAATGCATTATGTTTATTTTTTCAATTCGATTGCTTCAAATTCTAATAATAAGATTGACGGGTAAATAGAACTAATGTAAGCGCTTGGAGCTTCATAACCAGGAGCTCCAAGCTCAAGTCTGCGCTGCGTATTCTTTTATATCAAGTAATAGTGATAGCAGTTTTGACCTGAAAATATAGATCCGAGTATATTTCCAGTTTTCTCCTGCAATATCACAATTAAAAACACTAAAAAGTACCACCTTTGGGTTGCCTTCTATATGCATTCAGAAAAAAATAAAATATAAATTTTAGATAGCAAGAACTGTCATTATAGATTGCTTTCTAATAGTTTTTCAAAAGAACTGCTTATAAAGTATATAGTTAAAAAAATAGCTTTCATAGATAGTATAGTGTAAATTATTATAATGAGTAAGTTTTGCTTCTATAAATGTATGATACATATTGTTGAATATTTGTATTTCTGTAATTATTATTAATATATTATACGTTTATAATATAAACATGTCTTTTCATTTTCTTATGAATTCGCAAAAAATAAAACAACCATATGCGCAATAATTTATTACAATAAAATACAATAAAAATAGTGTGTTTCACAAAATGTTTCAATTATACATCTATTTCGGTTTTTAATATTTTATGCAAACGATAAAATGCTTTTCAATTTATTGGTCTTTGTATTAAATTTTAAACTAATTTCAGTTGTTTTTATTTATTTATTCAATTTTGTTACAATAAATAATAATAAATAACTATTCTAATTGAAAATAAAAAATATTTTATACTAAACATTATCTATAGTTTGCGATTGCCATCACAATCATTTAAAGAATATCAAATAGACATAATAATGTATCTAAGAGAACATAACGAAAAGTTATCGGTGTCGACGATGCATTATATTTACATCAACTTAAATTAAGTAGTCGTATATAAAAATAAATATTCGACAGTACTTTGGTGATTATACGTATCAATCATCGTTTTAAAACGATTAAATTTTGTCAGTTTCGGAGAAGTTTATCATAGTTCAAACTCTGTTTATTAATTCTTAAAAAGACCTATTAGTTTCTAATAGGTACTTGAAGAAGAACTTCCAGAGCTGAGAGATCCCAGACTGGAGCTTGAAGACGAGCTTGAGCTTTGGGGGTAGTATGCGCTATAAGCCATGCTTTGAGCCGAAGATGGTTCCCAGACGCGGGAGTATGGGCCGCTACCCGAGCTTGAGTTTGGTTCCCAACCTGGTTCGTAAGAGCTTGATGGGGTAGATGGTGGTGGCACTGGTGCGCCGTATGGCTCTGGTGGAGGAGAAGACATGCTCATCATGGGCATAGCCATACCACCTTTCTTCAACAGCTGGGAAACCAAGAATCCTACTACTACCAATATGGCAACTTTACTTAAGATCAGAGCTTTCAAAGCTTTCAAGCTTGTGATGGCGAGCAGAATTGGCATAAGTGCCTTCATTTTCAACTTCAACAAAAGCAAAACTGGAAGAAGCAGCTTTTTCTTCAGAACACCGCGGGCTGAAATAAATGATACATTTGTAGATATCTTAAAGCTTATAATTCAGTTTTTGTAAGATACGTATAATTTTATAAATTGCGTGTTATAAAATTTTGCTACTGTATATTATAAAATTTTATAATCACACTTATTGTGACGCCATATTTGTATTGTCTTATACATATAAATTTTTATAATATATTAAATTGTAATATTTGATTAGTCACATCTGTTTTTTCTTTATAAACGAGCACTAATTGAGATATTGAAAGTAAATATTATAATATGTTTTTACCTTCTCCGGTAGTGTTTTCTTCTACATCGGGAACAACAATGTCTAATCCTTTATCAGCTCTGTAAGAGATTTCTGCATTTTGGAAAACTGTTTCAGGTAATCTCAATTTGAACTCGCGAGTTTGAAGAAGCTTGGCCATACGGTCGAATATCACTTTATCAATATTTTCGCTGTCGTAGCTTCTTGCGGATTCCGAGTGCATATCCAATTGCGAATCAAAATAAGTCAAAACTTTTTCCTTGAGACAACTAACTGCTTCATCATGAAAACAATCGTTCACAACTGTTGACACTAGCTCATCTGCACTATTGATTCTATCCACTGAGGAAATTTCATTGCTGATAGATGCACAGTGCGACACTGCCACAAGGGCCAAAAAACAAATTATACGAAAAGCCATTTAATGGGTAATTAAATATTATTTTAAAATTTTTAATATCTAGAAATGATTTTTGATGATCACTCAAGCACAATCGATCTTTGATTGATGACGGTTGGGCCTGCGCTTTGTTTTTATATCGATTGATAGACAATAAGGTTTTGAGGACGTATCCCGAACACCAGGCGAATACTAATTTTTCACCAGCACGGTTCAGGCATCTTTCTTACGTTAGTGTCAGTGCTCAAGTCTATGATGTAGTCGTTAGTGAAATATTTTCACGCCTGTATAAGTGAACGAAATTCTTTCCATTAATAGCGGTAATAAGATTTAATTTGGTAATAGTGAGAATTAGATCGACTTATCAAAGAAAAATATTCTAAAACATTACAAACATTGTGAAAATATTTTGCTAAACTTTTTTTTAAATAAATCTTCTATTACACATAGAATGTATTATTTTTAGTCGCTTTTCCCTCATACTACAAGTAAGGGCATTTATAGCCTTTAAATGTATTTCAGTACAATTGTAAAAATCTATCATTGTATCTGATTAATAACTAGTAATTAATAAGGCAAATTGCTGAAACTTCCCATACTGTAATTTAATATTTGATATTCAATGATTTAAATAGATTATTATAAATACTGTAGCTTTTATTATTAATATTTTATAGAGAAAATCTAAGAGCTTATAAATTGGACGATGATGTTTGTAAAAATTTACATAAAAAATAAATGAACAGAAATTAATGAAGAAAATTTAAAATGAAAGATCTTATCTCATATTTCTAAAAAAATTATAAAAATTAAATTAAATTAAAATTATTTATATTTGAAATATATAAGTGAGCTCTAGAATTTCAGCTAGAATCAAAATTAAAATCCGAATTATTTTCGATATTAAAAAAATTTTTGGAAATTAAATATTTTTTCTTATTGAAATTTTGAAATAAAAAAATATTTTTTTTCCAAAAATAATCGTTTCGTCAACACAAACAAAAAGTTTTCTGAATCATTCAATCTGCCATTTTTTGCACATTTTGCTCGGTATCTTCGAATCGGCTGGCTTCGAAACCTGTTTTGACCAAAAACTAATCAGTACGTCTCCCCATCGAATGTTTTTTGAATTACTCAAATCGGTTGATCGGTGCGCCCGAATTGTCGACAAAAAATTGTATCTAAACACATACTACATACATACACACATTCATTTTTTCTGAGGAATACCAAAATGTTCAGAAATCTTCGAAACGTGAAAATATGCAAAATTTTTTAATTTTTATTTTTGGACGATTACAATAACTTACCTTGCAGAAAGTTAAAAAATGTGGTTAGTATGTAACACAATGTAAAAAAGTATCCAAACTAATGTAATCAACCGTAGTTATTTTCATTGTCTGATTTCATAGAAATGTGCTAAAATATTGTGGTTTTGAAACACAATAAATACTACTATTTTTAGATTTCAAGATACAATTCAGTGATACATAATAATTTAATTTAAGAATATTTATTGCTTAAGATGTCTTAACTCTGTATTCGTTCGTAAGCGTTTTACAAATACGGTATTTATTAAAGTGCAGTGTACACTTATACTACGCAAATACCTTGTATTGAATTTTTATATCTCTCTTATTGTTGGTTACCTCTCAACGGCTCTTATTATCTTTGTGTAAAAAGCAAAATACACTTGCTAGATAATTTTTTCTACTATTTAAATTACAAGCTGTCGTAGTAAAGTCATTCAGTAATTAATATGTTATAATTATATAATTTATTTAGAAAGATTACCCATTGGTAGTCCTTGCAGGTGTGGATAAACACTATTACTCTTTACTGATTACTATTTACTATAGTATTACTGTGATAAACCTATTAACAATATTAATCAATACCAAGCAGCTAATGTAAAGCGAATACTTTGAAAAAAAGTTCAAAATATCCAAAATATTTCAAAGTATAAAAAATCAAATTTTTTCAACAAGTTCAATTTTTTTCAAAAATTTTAAAAATATCAAAAATAAATTTTCTTCAGAGCTCTAAAATAAAATTGAATCTTTTTTAAACATTTTAATTTTTGGTACGGGAAGTACCAGAAATTTGCCTTAAGGCACGATGCCATGCATCACTAGTTATAATTAGTCTAGAGTTAATGTGAAGAAAGAAAAAAAATTAATTATAAAAAAATAATTAGTGCGTTAATTCTGATAGTTCTGTTTTTTTTAGCCTCTGTTGATGTGTGGTATTATGTACTTGCTAGATAAATTCGTGTACTGAGGGATTTGATTTTTTTATCACAGAGAAAATTATAACCAATAAAAAAATATTATATATTCTAAGTTATATAGAATTCAGGCAAATCAAAACACGCTGCAAATTTATTTAATTTTTATTGAGCGTAAATTAACACTAATAATTCAAAATATTTTCTGCATGTAAAAATGCATTGTTTTAAAATATTCATTATATTTCTTTACTCTTCTTACAAATAATCAACATTAATTAGACTATCTTAATACTAGAGTATGATACAATACACGTATTTAGAACTACTTCGACTAGTTAAAAAAAAAACACTCAAATAATAGTTATTAATTAATTATAAACAGTTATACGTTTTGCTTAAATGATGAAACGTTTTTTAATAAGGTTGCTAATAAATAGAGAAATATATGCAAAAAATCTTTCACAATTAAAGATTTCTTTGATAATGAAACAAAACTTCTGAAATAATTTAATAGTTGTTAAAATAAGCTATTGTAGTTGTTTATTATACTTGAATATATTTTTTTGGTACACGTTATTTTATAGATTTGCAAGATCTCTTGTTATTTTTAAGTTAGATTTAACAGTTTCTTTTTTATAACTTCTATAAAGGTTTGCATATGGATGGTGTAAAAAGAGCCAACTTAATCTTTACATTGGCAGAGGTGTAAACAATAAAAAATAGTAAATATAAATATAATTAATTTATTAATTAGACCAATTTCACAAGAGATAAATTGATTTAATAGTTATACGACTTCTGTTGATGAATATTTCCTTCTAAATACCAGATCAAGGTTATAAACAATGAAATCTTTGTAAAAAATGTTCCCATAAAATTAGTATTTTACATTGGTTAAATAATATAACTACTATTTCGTAAAAACGCTTTGAAATTATGAAAGGTCGTTGGATTTGTTCGTCTCCTGTTATTCGGATTTTAATAATTTTTTTAGAGTTTGTCGAGAGAAATTTTCAACATGTGAGAAATTATAAAACTATAGTAATATTGTAAAAATAAACGGAAAAAATGCAAAAAACAACATATCTTTGTTTGACATTGTCAACATTTCGACACATGAGAACTGTCATCTGCCAAAAACGTCGATTCACTTGAAATTTGAATTTAGTTTAAGCGAGCCTAGACAATATTAGTATATAATATCCATATTCATGATTATAAATAAGAAAAATGTAATATCTACAATATTATGGCCAAAAACCAGCTGAGATGAATTATTTAAATACAAAAGAATATTTCTACTTATTCAAAAAATGAATTAGAATTTTGTTTCATGTGTCAAAAATTCATTTGTTTCATTATGATTTTAGATTGAACAGTGTTATATGAACTAGATTTTATAAAGATTTGAACATAAACAATAATGTTTATTAAATTAATAGTAAGAAAAATATAATTTAGAAATTGTAATTGCCAAAAAGCAATTAATGTAGGGTTCACGATTATAAAAAATATATACTGTTCGTTATTATATAAATTGTTGAAGCAATTATATTGGTTGGAAATAACAAAGGTGATATTGTTTTTTTACCGTAGATACTATATTTAATCTTTCTGAATATCTTATATTGATCAAAAAACTGCATTTTCCGATACGTATATAGCTTATGCTAAGACCATAAATGGAAGGATATTAAATAGAATATTAAAATTATATATATATATATATATATATATATATATAATTAAAGTTCTGTTGTATGTACATATGTCAAAAGAATGAAAAATGGCTCATCAAATAGTTGTTGCAGAATGGATTTAAAAATGCTGAAAATCTACCGAATATTAGAAGAAAATTGACCTTATAGAGAGTCCTGTTCTTAATTTAAAGAAATGAATTTAATATAACAAAAATAAATAATTTAATGAAATTAGATAGATTATAAGTTAATAGTAACCAAAACGTGTGAAGAACTGCAAAACAGTTATGGGTGGCAATTAATGTAAGAAAAAAAGTGATAAAATGATATATGTATGTATATTGCTCATAATGCTCGTAATGCATAGATTTGCTTGCGACTAAAATCCTTAATATTATTCATAAACCCAGTTCAACCTAACTAATAGTGAATAGACTTTCATCTGATCGAAAGAAAGATAAAAGAAAAAAGTATTTAGTGTAATGTTACTTTTTAAAGTTGTGCATATGAGCGCCACGTGTTGAATTCAAATTAGAAACTGTTGTCGCATATTCGTCAACATTATTGTCGCCGAAGCCAAATTTTTCTAATGGGATCAAGAGCCATTGTTCCTAGTTATTCCTAACAGTACATCCGCGACAATTAATATTCCATTCTTGAAGCCAAAACTTTCTTATCAATATTTACATTCAGAGGCCAAGCCGCACGAAAATGAGGCCCTCTACGAGACTAATTCGCCCACTTCTGCCAAATTTTTGCAATACTTGGAATAAATAATAATTAGCAGCATACGTAGAATTTTTCAATAAATTAAAAATCTAATTTATTTGATCTTGTAAATTTATACACCAGTGGATTTCATACGTGATTGGTTAGTGCTTCCAGAAACTCATTTTAGGATTAACTGAAGTTTCAGAACACGTATCAATACGTACGAGTAAAATATTATTCAGTACAAATTTTCTACTCTAATTAGCGAGTAAAATATTATCCAGTACAAATTTTCTACTCTAATTTTTTTTAAAGATCCGCAGGTAAAAAGGTCCTCCACCGATATTTCAAAAATAAGTAAAGTTAAGAATTTTGTAACAGTATTTGAAATTAGAGGAAGAATGATGTATAACTAGTCATCACGACGCCGCTATCTGGAGATAAATCTCTATATTTCTATAACAAAATCTATAACAGAAGTTTTTTTTTTCCGTCGTTAATTTTTTGGTTGTGAGCACTGTTATTTAGTTTATGAGAAGAATATTTCTGACGAAGTATAAGACTAAGGTTGTATA
Organism: Ctenocephalides felis; assembly: GCF_003426905.1. Lineage (NCBI taxonomy): Eukaryota > Metazoa > Arthropoda > Insecta > Siphonaptera > Pulicidae > Ctenocephalides > Ctenocephalides felis. Next base: position 68,206,587 of record NW_020538040.1, read on the forward strand.
CAGTGTTATCTCTGTAAAAAAGCACTCATAAAAATTATTTATTTAAACTTTGCATTGGTTGAATGATATAGATAATATTTCATAAAATCTCTTTAAAATTAAAAATAAGACATTAAACCTGCTTGTTCTCTAGCCGTCTCATTCTATCCCGCCAATGGGGTTATAAACACCAGGTAATAAAGTTTAGAAAAGCAGTAAAAAACATAATTCTACAATGATGAATTAGCTGGGAATTTTAGTGAACATAGTCAGACTGAATATCGTTATTTGATTTGTGTTATTTGTTGTAATATAATTGTTTTGGTTTTCACAATATAATTGCTTAAATTCAATTTGGACCTTTGTGCTCCGCCCTATCCTATAGTTCAATTCTTTTGCTAGCATAAAAACTTACAATTCTCTTAATTATCAAACTTATATGTTAGTATACAATATTGAAAGATATGAAAATTAGACCATATATTGATAATAATAAATTTTGAATATTATTGTTACTAAAATAATTGTATTCTTATATAGAATTCGTCATATCCGAAGTGAAAAGTAAAGAAAATAAGTAAAAAATTTTCATCGTTCCAAAGTCATTACATTACATTTGATTTAACATAGATTAAAATAAAACGAGTTGGTAATTATACCTAAAACATATTCCATTTAATTGATACTCGTACTAAAATTTATTGAATTTATATAACGATGAAATACAATATCAAATTACAGTTGAACGAATACATTCATTTGTATTAATATAATCTTAGATATATATATATATATATATATATATATATATATATATATATATATATAATGAATACTTTAAAAAGTAATTCAATAAATTATGAAGTAAATCATGGAACGAGTTATTTGTAACGTTTTGTTACTAACAAATGGTATGTTTTAAATATATGTTTAACATACATTTAAAACTATCCACATTTAATAAAAATATTCAATAAAGAGTAATAATTCAAAGAAGATATCTTATGATTTTCTTCGCCTGACTAAACGCAATTCGTCTTTCGTATTAAGTATCCGCCTAGCATTTCGAAGATGGTTATGGAAAAAACATCTTCATCTTCATAGGATACCTGAAATAAAAATATATTGTACTATATTTTAATTAAGCATAAAGTTTCACAAAATTTATATAGATAAGGATTTTTCTTTTATATATATGATGTAGAGCATATGACATTATTAAAATGTAAAGAAAATATTTAAATATTTAAATATCTTTTGCAGTTACTTTAGATATGAATCGTATTCTGAAAGCATGGTAGCTCCATTTATTATATCATTGCAAGTAGAACAAAAAATGGAATAAAAAAATGATTTTATAAGTAAAAATTATAACAGTTAATAATTGATCTATAAGTGCTGAATATCACAACTTGTCAATTTTATCAAATACAAATTGTACTATAATTGTAATTTTAAAATTACACATTAAAATAATATCAACATGCACTTTCCTATTGGTTATATTATATAATTGCATTGAAGTAATTAATTCTGTTGTAGTTGCTGAACTTCAAATTCAATTATATATTACCAGAATAACAATTTAATATGAAAAAACTGATTATTTAAAATTATTCTAGTTGACATTAATACTAATTTTTTCTTCGACACAATAATTAAAAAACTTTAATTTATATGTAAATTTGATTTACAACGATTGATCGAGTACAAATACCCGCCCCGCAGTTAACTAACAGTCCGAATATCGAGAACTAGTACCCGTCCGGCACAAAGTATTGAATGAATTACTATTAAAAATTGTAATATAACATCAACATTCCGAGGGAAAATTTTGTTTTCCCAAAAAAATCCGATTTGCCAATTTTTGTTTTCTCGACGTCTCTGAGTCGAATATTTGTGTAATAAAATTATTTGTGGAATATATACATTGCCATTCTGGTAATAAATCATTGAGTTTGAAGTCCAGCAACTACTACATAGTTGATTACTTCAATGTAATAATATAATATAATAAATAAAAAAGTGCATGTTGATAATATTTAAACTATAATTTGAATTTAATTAAGTTGACACATCTATGTCAGCCGACCGATTTCAAAACTTCAACTGCTATTTTAATACATGTAGCTCGATAAAGACTAAAATTTATAACTTTTGTGCGACGATCGACCAACTTGTTTCTACTTTTTTTGTAATTAGAAGAAAAGTGTAAAACAAATTGTCCCTGTTTTAGCCGCAGTTAGAACCGATTTTAAAATTAAAAAAACTATTCGAAAGATATTGGTTGGAAATCGCGTTGATTAGCTTTTGATTCTTTGTAATTCAACGTTGAAAGTTTCTGACAATTTCGATTAAACATCGTATGGTGATAGATTTCGTTGTATGAAATAACACTAAAATATTATAGTTGTACAATAAACGGTTGAATTATAAAAATTGATCAAAGTTTAGAATTTCGCCCCGTGTTTAAGCGATTTTAATCAAAATTTATGCCGAGGCATATGCACTTTCTGTGGTGTTTCGCTGGTAGCTACTGATTACAGTTTACGCCCACAATTAAATAAAATACATTTTTGGAACCCGAAATTGTGAAATGAATTGTGTTAAACAAATTAATTTCATTTATACAATTTTAGATATTATAAGTATGTTTGAAAGACGTCAATTGGAACTTGCTTTGATTATTTTTTAGTGAAAGCAAAAATTTTGTTTTTGAAATAAACAGATGCACATTTCGAAATAAACAAATAACCATTTATTCTACCTAAATAGCTGAATCTGAATTCTTATCAATTAAGTTGATTATGTAAACGTAAACGTTTCGAGAAGTCTATGCAACTTGCCTTAAGATAAAATGCTTCAACTTGTTTTTAATTAAATTATGGCAAATATATAAATGAATAATTAACACCGAAACTGGAAAACACCATTATTTTAAAAAAAGCTTGATGAATATTTTAACCAATTTTTATAAATTAGTAAACATATATTAATTTTTTATATATATTATATATTAATGGTGCATGGCATCGTGCGTTAAGGCAAATTGCTAGGACTTTCCATACCGTAATTCAAATTTTTTAATGCTTTAAATTATTATGAAAAGTTAGATTTTTTTGCAATCGCGCAGCATGGCTGTTTTAGAGACGAAATATCAAAGCGCTTAAAGCCGCATTGCAGTCTGGCGGTATAAATCTTATTGTTAGTACGGAGCCCTTAGAAATGTAAACAAAATTAATACTCATTATTCATATCTCTATAAAATGAGAGTAATTTTTTTTATTGGGTCTACAAAACCGCTGGACCAATTCTTTATTATAGTTCAAAATTTCTTTATTATAAATCAAATTTTCTGAATCATATTATTCTAAAGAACACTTTGTTCTAATTTCTAAAAAGAGCATAATGACCAAAAAATTGCAACAATTCGTATCGTATCAAAAGAAACATATCAAACATAAATTCTAGCAAAACATAATTTACCAATTTTCTTAAAGTGCATTAAGATCGTCATTCTTATACATCAATTCGAACCGAACTCCTGCGTCAGTCATCTCCTGTATCGACTTATGAACCTGTCCAGGTTTCGGTGATTCGAGACGGAACACGTTAATGATCTGCACCTCCTTTCGGATTTCCCGTCCTTGCTCGTCCAAAGGCCGTTTGTTTAAGATTAAGGGCAACTGCTGATGACAGTTCTCCTTAGGTATAAACGGCAGATGCTTAACATTCTGAATTCTCGATAAGCGAGCCATTGCTTGGTTGAAGACGTCCATGTGTTGTTTTAAATTATCGTCGCCCGAACCAGCATGTTGTTGAGATGTACCAGAGGTTTCATATTCAGAATTTTCACATTCAGACTCCATTTTCTTGGGCATATTGTCTTTTGTGTGTTCTTTTAAATTATCGTCGCCCGAACCAGCATGTTGTTCAGATGTACCAGAGGTTTCATATTCAGGATTTTCACATTCAGACTCCATTTTCTTGGGCATATTGTCTTTTGTATCCATACATATTTCGGATTCACTTGAAGAGCTTTCGCAATACTTCCATTTTACAACCCTGTGGTGAAATTAAATAATATTATTGCCACTAAATAAGGTAACAAAAATATTATTACTTACCTTGTCCGTGCCATCTTTTGAGCAAGAGTTATTTAAATTATTTTAGTTTAGATTGAATATTTTTTATCAAATACTTTATAGTTAAATTTCTATAAAAGTTTTTTTATTACATTTTTATAATATGAATTTTATATTCAATCAATATTAGTTTACAAAAATCAATCCAAACAAACATTCCTGCAAGTATTCTTTTGTTTTAATATTGCCATACCGCAAATATTATGAATGAGTGTTGCCAAATATTACGCAATTTTTTTTTTTTTTTTTTTTTTTTTTTTATTTATTTTACATGGCTGTGGATCTTGCGATCATTACGTCAGTTATAATTTTACATTATTGAGTATTTATACAGTAATTTTACTATTATCTATAAAACTATATACAATTTTATATAAATCTACATTATTAAATCTACATCATAATATTTTTTTTTTGCAGTTTCTGATACATATTTCTTCTTGGATTCTCATACATTCTGCATTCCCAGAACATATGATCTATTGTCTCCGGTTCGTCACCACATTGGCATATATAATCTTGGATTATTCCCAACCTCCAGAGATGAATCTTGCACATTGTATGCCCCAGCCTTAATCTTGTAATTGTTGATACGAATTTCCTACTGCTTGTATCATTTTTGAACCAGGTTGTTTGAGATACCTTTTCTTTTGACAGGGCATAAATTATACCCTTGCTTTTTGTTGACGTTGAGAAGTCTTTTTGCCACACATCTATGCTCCGCTCTTTGATTAAATTTTTCAGCTCCAACGCAGGTATTTTTTCACATTGTACTCCAATTTGACCAGCTTCTTTTGCAAGAGTATCAGCAATCTCATTTCCTGTGATACCTGAATGTCCCCTGATCCACGTCAATATTAAAGAATTTATGCCATTATTTATTGCATTCATTTTATTTATAATTTCTATTATCATGTTATTTGATCTTCTATTTGGGTTCGCTATCGCTGATATACATGCTTTGCTGTCACTAAATATAATTGTTTTCGTGATGTTTTTCTCCCACGCATAATTTACAGCACAGTATATAGCCACCATTTCTGCTGTGTAATTAGACGCATAATTTGGTAGCTTAATTCTCTTACTAAAATTGTGATATGGCACAAATATAGCGCAACCACAACTGTACCCTGCTTTAGATCCGTCTGTGTAAATGTGTACATATCCTGGCCATCTTCTAGCCACATTATTTTGAAATTCTTTATTTTTTGCGGTATCATTCAAATGTGTCAAGTGAGTTAAATCCATATCCATTACTATGCAATATTTTGTTGATGTGTATTCATTCGTAAGATGATAAATTGGCAACTTTTTATTCATTATTACATCCTCTTCGTATGGTTTCAGCTCATAAAAGCTATTTATCAAGGGTGGGATTGGTCTATTTCTCCAATATATATTGGTAAAATGTAGCCTCGCTAATACTTCTAATTGTTTCGGTATATCATCACATGCTCCATTATATTTTTTTATTAAGAATCTATTTGATAGGATCTGCTTTCTAATGCTTAGTGGAGGTTCACCTGCTTCAGCTATTAATGCATTCGTTGGAGTTGATCGAAATGCCCCCAAACATGTTCTTATCGCCGAGTATTGAATCCTGTCCAACTTTTTTTGGATATTCGTTGAGAGTGCTCCATATATAAAGTAACCATAATCTATTTGTGATCTTATTAAGCTTCTATATATATTGAGACAAGTTTCTGGGTGAGCCCCCCATTTCATGCTTGTTATTTTTCTGAGAACATTTAATCCTTTTTCACATTTGCTTAATATATCATCTACATGCTTTTTAAAATTCATTTTCTTATCCAAATTGATGCCCAGAACTTTAATATTTTCTTTTATTTGTATCTCCTGACATCCTATCCTTATTTGTCTCCTAGTATGTTCTTTTCTGTGTCTGGTAAAGATAGCTGCAGAAAACTTATCCTGTGATAAATTCAGGTTATTGTCCAATAACCATCTTCTGCTCTCCTCGATAGCATTGCTCATCGATGAAATACATCTATCCATAGTTGGACAAGATACATACAGGTAAATGTCGTCTGCATATTGCAATTTTTTAACATTCGGTTCTGTTACTACTTTAAAATCTGCCATGTATATATTAAACAAGATGGGGCTCAATATTGAACCCTGAGTGAGACCTTTGTTCATAACTCTAGGGCCAATTAGACCTGAGTCGGTTCGAATATATAATTGTCTAAAAGATAGTAAATTAATTATCACATTAATTAATTTGTGTGGTAAATTTAAATGTTTTAATTTTTTCTCCAGTATATTGTGATCTACATTGTCATACGCCTTTTCTATGTCCATCGAGATTACCAACATATATTGATTATACGAATTGGATATATGTATATCATTTGTTAATTTGCTCAGTAAGTCCAACGTACTTTTCCCTCTCCGGAAACCAAACATAGAATTATTTAAAACTTCTTTATTTTCAATATATCTATCTATTCTCTCTTTTACAATTCTTTCAAAAGTTTTAGCGATGCATGATATTAAGGAAATGGGTCGATATGAGTCTATTTCCAAGGGTCTTCTGTGTGGCTTCATACATGGAACTATTATAATTTTCCTCCACTCTTCGGGAATCCAATTATTTGCTATGATTTGGTTGAATACAGTTAGTAATTCAATTTTCATTTCCGTAGGCCAATTTTTTATCATCGTATACGGTATATTGTCATAACCAGGAGCCGTATTTTTCCTCTTTTTTAATGCATCCTCTAATTCCTCTAATTTGAAATTCCTTGTCAGTGCGCTTTCTTCACAATATACTCCTATATTTTCTTTACGATTGTCCGAAACAAAGTCTGGTGCATAATTTTGTAATAGTAATTGCCCAAATTCTTTTTTAATTTTTTGTGTTGTGTTTATAATGTTATTTTTATTTTTAAAAAGTCTAATTTTGTTCCAAATTACTGCGGGACTCATGTCCTGATTAATGGAATTAATGAAATTCAGCCAACTTTTTTTTTTCTTGTTTTTCAAAAACTTTTTAGTGCGTGCATTGATTTTTTGGTATTGTATGAAGTTTTCGTAATTACAATGCTGACGCATCTTTTTATATGTTGTTCTTCGATCTGAAATGGCTTTTTCGCAATCTTGATCCCACCATATCGCTGGCTTAAAAATCGGTCTCTTAATTTCTTTATATTGTTTTATATTTTTCTCTGCAGATTTTTCGGTAATCTGTATGATACGTTTATATCTCGCTGTTATATCGTCTGAGATTTGTCCTGTTTGGATATATTGCATAATATCTCGGGAGTATCCCTGCCAGTTAGCAAATTTTATATTCCACTTTTTTGTAGGGCGCGTTCTTATGACCAAAGGCACCTTTATCTCCAAAGTTATTGTTATAGGCAAATGATCCGATCCCAATACCTCTTGGCATACATCCCATTTAATAGTATCTATAAAATTTCCTGAGCACAGTGTTAGATCTATGTTCGTAGCACTCCTGTATTTATTTGCTACTGTAGTTGGACGTCCGTCATTAAGAATTAGTATTGCGTTGTCCTCTATGATTTCATATAACATATTACCTTCCCTGCTATTGTATTTGCTTCCCCATGCCATATGATGACAATTAAAATCGCCAGTAATTAAAAAGCTCATGTTGATTGTTGAGATAGTGTCCTTGATATCTGAAAAATCTAATTCTGTTCTAGTAGAGCAATATACTGAGAGAATGCAAAATGGAGTATCTGTTTTAATTATGGCGGCGCATATTTGTATATTCTCATTATTGTTGACTGAAGGAAATTCCTCACAATTTATGTCATTTCTAACAATGATTGCTGCTCCTCCATATCCATCTTCCCTGTCTTTGCGAAACATTCGATATCCTCTGAAAGAGTATTGATATTCCGGTTTAAACCATGTTTCAGTGAAAGCCGCGATTGAAATTTCATTTTCATAAAGGAAATGTTCAATACTGGCCTTATTAGCTGTAACAGATCTGCAATTAATTTGTAGTATTTTTATTTTTCCAGTCATTTATTTGTCATATATTATTTTTGTCATCTATCCATATCTTTAATTAACTCTTTCAGAATTTTTAATGTGTAATCTTTTTTCTTTGATATGTTAATAATTAATTCTTCGATTAATTTATCGAATGGAATTTCACCTTTCTCACTATTGATATGTGAGGAAGATTTTGGTTTTGTGTTAATATTGTATTTAAATTTGTACCTGTTTCGCTCCTGTGTACTGGACATATTTTCGATTGTTTTGTTGTTGTCACCATAATTTGTTACGTTTATGGAATTGCTATTCCTATATGTCTGTTTAGATATTGTTGTTGAAGGCTTCGTGGTTACAAGCTGTTGATTTATTTCTGCATGTTTTTCCTGCTGCGTATTGGGCAATTCAGGAAATTTCACTTTGTTTCTGATTTCTATGTCCGGATTTATGACGTTGGCATATGTTCTATTGTTTATAAATGCCCTGGCTTCTCTGAAACTTATGTTATTTTCGTTCATTATATTTTTAATTTTCATATGAAACAAATATTTTTCACACTTTTTATCTATAGCTTGATGCTCCCCATTGCATAACGCACAAATCGGATTCTTATCTTTATTTACACAATCCTTGAAACTGTGTTCTTGTGCACAATAGCTGCACCTCGCTTTACCTTTACACTGGCTAGTCACGTGGCCCATTCCTTGGCATTTAAAACATTGTGTCACTTTGTTGTAAATTTCGACCCTGCATTTGACAGCGTATATCGAAACACGGTCAGGTAAACGTTGACCTCTGAACGTTATTACGCATACCCTTGTTGGTACTAATGCATTGTCTTGTTTTTTTTTATTCTTCTAATATCTAAAACAGGAATTTCTGATTTTATATTTTCCATAATATCTGATTCAGTCATATCGGTGTCGACGTCATATATAACGCCCTTCCTAATCAACATAGAAATAGGTATATATGCTTTTAATTTCTTTTCCATAAATAATTTCTCATTAATTATTTTATTTGCAGCGTCATATGTATTAAACGTAATTTTAATTCTGTTAATGCCTATGGATTTTATTTCTATAATATCGTTTTTATATTGAGGTAAACTGCTAAATAATATTCTGCCTACTGTCATTTGATGTACTGTATTTTTATCTACTGATTCAACATATATGGTAAATGGACCCATATCATTCTCGGAATACTTCATTGATTTGTAATTATCGCCTTTTATACTTGAGTTCATATCCTGATTTTTATCATTATTTTCATTTTTACTTACATTTTGATCATTATTATTTTCGCCTTCTTCCATTTCTTCTGCCCAATTTTGTGTATTATTTTTTTATTACCTTCACTATCATTAACTGTTTTATTGTTTGATTGTTGTTTTATTGCATTTTTTAACATTTCATGATTTATTTTTTTAATTGCCTTACTTTTACTATTTATTTCTTTTTTATTCACTTTAGTTAAATCACTTTCCATTTTATTAATTTTGCTAATAGCATTTTTTAACGTTTCCGATGTTAATAATCTACTCGTATCACCTGCTACACTTATACCGATTTTATACACACTGTCTATGTCGTCCGACTGGGCATCGGCTTCGCCGTATGGCCCTGATTCCATTATGTAATTTTAGACGAATTAAATTTGTTTTCGATTATTCCACGATCTGTACGCTTCGAGAGCTCAATACCGAATGTACGCAATTTTTCATAGGTATATAATTTGGTTACCCGGGCTTTTCGAAAAAAAACTAATTTAATAAAGGTAATATATTTTTCTTAAGTTTTTTTATTTTTGAGGTTAGTTTTAGGTTAAAAATATAATTCTTAATTTGTACGATATGTCTTAATTAATTTATCATTATATTTTTAGAAATGAAAAAACAGATCCAACAATTAAATTAAAATAAAACAATTACAGAAATTCATTAAATACATTAAAGGGAGGAATGTATCACAAGTAGAAATTTAATCAGAATTTACTGAGTGATCGAAGGCCCTAGATAGAGAATGAGGTTCAACGAATAATGGGTATAATCAATAAATTTCCTTCTCTCGAATATAGTAAAATGTCAATAATTTTTCTAGTGTTGTACTATATTTGATTTGATTTCATTTTATGTGTCTTAGGGGTTTTGAATTCAAAAAGTTTAGATGAAAATCTTTTGTTAAATACAATATGACACAATTGAAAATCTTACGAATGTATTCTCTATAGAAAGTAAGAATACGAAAATAACTTTTACAATGAAAAAGTTAATTATTAAAAGAGTAATGCACATGCATTTTTAAGTAATGCATTTTTTTGGAAGGTGGTGCTTTACACTACACATTATATTATATCTCGAGCTATTATTGTAACGGATGACAAAATTAAGATGGTAATTGATGATCGAATAATTGATTTTGGATGCTATTTTGTATGGCACAGATCTTATCCCCATGCTTTTTCAAATGCATTAAAATATATTAAATAGAAGCACAAGACCTGAATGCATAGAAGCAGAAGTTTTGAAAGGAAAATTCATAAGAGTGAATAAAAAATGATTAGTGTTAATAAAACTCTAATGAAAATAATAAACAGAGGAGGGAAAGGGAATCATTGATTTCTGGTGCTCTCATACGATGGACCTGTTTTTGGCCAAACTACTATTTATTATCATTATGTTGAATTCGAAAAATTGGGAACAGTAACAAATATAATAAAATAATAAAACTTTAACATTGATGAAAGTTGTGTGCGCTATACAAAAAGGCAAATAAACTATTTAAAATATATTTAGATAATTTTTTGTGTGATTTTTATTATTAATTATTTTTCATATTGAATTCTTTTCAATTATTAATTACATATAATTAATATTATCACCAACTTTATTTCAAAAATAATTTATCAAAATCAGTGGCGTTGGAAGCAAATTTTTGATGGGTGGGCTCGTTTTACTTTTTGATAGACAGCCAGTGGCTTCGTTTTTGTTTTTTTATAACTAGGGCATATCATATTTTGAAATTCAAATCAAAATTCATGGGGGGACTCAAGCTCACCCTGCCCACACGGTTCCGACGCCGCTGATCAAAATTGTTGTAACATAATTATTTGTAATAATATTGTAATTTTTGTAAAATTGTGATTTTGAATTGGAATATATTAATAAATTTAAATTTATTATTTTATAATGTCTATTTATTTTAATAAAATATAGTCTCTGTGAGACTACAAAGCGTAGATTATAATTATTAATATTAAACATTCTTCAAATAAGCCTATGGTTAACACCCCACGACGTCGTGTTCTCATGATATCACACCCATCGGGGTGGTTTCATAGTACCACACTCGACCGGTGTGTTAGTCAAAACACGCCAAAAAGTAGATCAAAATCACCCCTTATCGTGTTATAGTACGCGACATACGTTTGCAGTGTGCCTTCCCAAAAATTTAATTATTTCATTATATTGTCAATACAAGTAAATTGTTTTTTGAATTATTGAAATCAGACGCGCTCCGTTCTCTCAAAAACTGAGTTACTATTTTTGGCACTTTTTGCCCCGTGTGTAGAAACTGCCTTGTCCAAAAACTAATCAGCACGTTTCCTTGTTAATAGAAATCGAAAGCTTTTTAAATTAGTTGAATCGGTTGATTCGTATTCCCGAAATCGTCGACGAAATGTTGTATCCGCATACACACAAACCTGGGCTTGTGTTTATTTTCGATTTTTTTGTGAATACAATAACTTACTCCACAGGAAGTTAAAAAAACCAAAGTACATTTTTGTCAAGTCTAAACAACATGCAACGGACATACAGAAAAAAAGACTTGAAACTAATGGGGCGCATGGCATCGTGTTTTAAGGCAAATTGCTAGAACTTTCCGTAACAAAAATATTTTTTTCAAAAAGATTATCATTTTTGAAAAAAATTTACTCTGCAAAAATTAGATTTTTGAGAAACTTTACATTTTTGATAAAAATTTACTTTTTTTTGAAAAAAAAGACTTTTTGAAGAAAAATTTATTTAGAAATATTTTGAAAATTCTGAACTTTTTTCAAAGCAATCGTACTGCTTTTACTGCGTAGAGACGAAATATCAAAGCGCGTAAGCGCCGCGTCGCCGCCTAACATTGGTACGGAACCCATGAAAATGTAAGCAAAATTTACACTTATTATTAAAATCTCTATAAAATATCTAATAATTTGATGTGCATATGTCTAATGATCATTTTTGACCGCCAAATGGCATTTTTTTACTTTGTTTACTCGATCTCCGAAACCGCTATACCTGCATTCATGAAAATTTGATCAGTTCTTCATTTTGCTAATACAAGTAAAATGTTTTTTGAATTATTCAAATCGGACGCTCCGTTCTCTTAAAAACTGAGTTACCGTTTTTGGCACTTTTGCCCCATATCTTCGGAACGGCTAGACCTGCCTTCGCCAAAAACTAATCAGCACGTCTCCTTATCAGTACGAATCGAATGTTTGTTGAATTACTCAAATCGGTTGATCGGTGTTTCCGAAATCGTCGACGAAAATTTGTATCCGCACACACACACGCACACACACATACACACACATACACCCACATACATCAATTTTTTCTATGGTATGCCAAAATATTCAGAAACCTTTGAAACGTCAAGATATATAAAAATTTTCATTTTCGATTTTTTGCGATTACTATAACTTGTCCTACGGGAAGTTAATTAAAACCTGTGAGAAGGAAATGTTATAAATATATTCTAAACTAAAGGCAAATTATTTTTTTGTAAAAACGTATGTATTTTGCGAATTGATTCGTTTACAATACAATAACTTATATACAATCGTTCAAATAAATAAACTACAAATATCTACAAAATAAATTAATGTTCTTCGGTCGTTTCAATGGCTGCAGCACTTCGATGAAGCTTCTTATGCATATGCGTTGTAAGCCAAGTTCTGGGCATCGATCTTGGGTTCAGCAGGAGCTGACCAGCCGAGAGAACGGGCGTACTGTTGGTCCCATGGGCCGTGGGCAGCGATTTGTGGAGCATGGTGGTCAGAAGCAATCTGTTACAAAATTATTGTTAAAATTCTGTTGTAAATTTGTAGGTATTTCTGAATAATGATTCGATCAATATATACCTTTTTACACAATTGGAATACTGCCATGGCCAGAGATACAACAAATGAGAAGAAAGACAGCTGGAGTGCGTTCCATGCTTTGATGCTGAGTACACCCAAAGCCAAGGGGATGAGGGTCAAAGCCTTAAGCATGATGAAGACCAAGATTGGTAAAACAATTTTCTTCAATTTGGATTTTCTTGCTGAAAATCAAAGTAAATAAATAAAATAAATTTGAATGAATGTAATTAATGGCGTTTAAAATTACGTGATACGCTGCTGCTCTTAGCTTCATTGACATCATCTTCGAATTTGACAGAAATATCAAGTTCATCGTTGTCCAAATTTCTTGGTGAGATTTTGACTTTAGATTCTCCGAATGGCATTTTGAAAGATACATCATGTCCTTTCAGATATTTTTCAACTGAATCTAAGAAGGAACCATCTGATCGTCCATCAACTTCATTTGCGCTGTAGCTATTTCTGCTAATTTCTACATTTTCAGAAACCTTAAAAACATACGTAAAATTATATTGAGTAAATCACTGTTGTTATATATCCACCACTAACTTGGAAGTTGTCTTTCTTGAATAGCATATCCAAAAAGCTCATAACTTTAAATTTCATACAAGCAATAGCATCGTTTCCATCACATGATGCTTTCATTTCTTTTGCTAGATCACTGACCGGCATTTCTATACGAATAAATAACGAAATTAACAAAAAATTTACAACAATGATAATTCTAAGTAATACCTTTGAAAATATTTTGTTTTGCTGGTTGAGCTAAACAAGCACCGAAAAGCACAAACACACATAAAAGTTTAAAGGAAGTCATTTTAATGAATTTGTTGTAATTCAGTTATTGACTGATGATTGATTGAAGGAATGTAATCAAATGATGATGATTCTCTGTATCCATCAACTATTTATATGTCCAGTTTCTGATGTCATGAAGCATTATGGCCAGGGTTTGGTCGCACTGTCTTTGTCTCTCGCCATATTGATAAGACGGGCGCGAGCGTGATGTAGGTGCATCGTATTATCGAGGCAAATATGTGCACTGAATATCTAATTCGACAATCACAGAACTTTAATTTCTTTTCAATATATATTTCAAATACTGGCATACAAAGTTGTCTTTACTGGAAGATTACTAAGTTTCTGTTAAACAAATTAATATTTGATATATAATTGTTAACATTCATTTATAAATTAAAAAATTATAATACAAAAATTAATATTATTGATAGAGCGGATCCTGAAATCTTGATCGATTTTTGCGATTGCCTGTAAGACTCACTAAAGCGAAAATACAAATTTAAATTCAAGTTATTATTTATTTAAAATAGAATTTTTAATTAATTCAAAAAAGAAATATCGAAGCGCGTTAGCACCGCATCGCAGACTTACGGATAAACATTGGTATGGAACTCATAGAAATGTAAACAAGATTTATACTTTTTTATTAAAATCTTTATAAATTATCTGATAATTTGATGTGCATAAGTCTAATGATCTTTTTTGACCGTCAAATTGCATTTTTTTTTTTATTTTTTCTCTTGAACTCTGAAACCACTAGACCTGCCTTCCCAAAAATTTACACGGTATTTCATTTTGTCAATGCAAACATAATGTTTCTTAATTATTCAAATTGGATGCTCCGTTCTCTCAAAAACTGATTTACCATTTTTGGCTCTGTTTGCTTCGTATCTTCGAAACGGCTAGATCTGTTTTTACCAAAAACTAATCAGCACGTCTCCTTATCAATACAAATTGAATGTTTTTCGAATCATTCAAATCGGTTGATCTGTGTTTCCAAAATCGTCGACAAAAATTTCATTCATTTCATTCATTTTTTCTAAGATATGCCAAAATGTTCAGAAACCTCTCAAACGTAAAAATATATAAAAAATTATTTTCGTTTTTTTTTGCGATTACTATAATTTACCTTATGCCAAGTTAACAATTTTAGCCATTAAATTATATTTTTTTATTTTCAATGATAATAATAGAACTATCTTCAGTACTACGTATCTTGTTCATATTAATTTTTTGAATATTAATTATTTCCACAAGATTTGATTTTTAATCATACAAAATTAATATTAAAAATTATTTCAAATCATTTATCACATAATAATAATAGATTAATTTCTGAATTTCAAGAACAATTTCAATAAGCATTTACAATAAAATTTTAAAATAGGATATAATCGATATTTAAAATGAGCTTAAAGCTTCGACCGCCACAGGTGTTAACATATGATACTAATCTGAAAGTGTGAATATTTAAATAACTTCAAAATAACAAAAATATGTAATATGTTGCAATTTTTGAGATTGATGCGCAATATCATGATCTTTCCATAAATATGCCTTGAAAATTAAATTTGATCATAAGTTAAATTTGATTTGTAGATAATTAGTTAGAACTGTTTTGAAAAGTGATCTTGAACTTTGAAATCGAGATGATCAACTGGATCATAAACATGTTGAAACAAAAAGAAAACTATATAAGACAAATTGAAGGATAAATAGAATTGAAAAAGTACTAGATCGGACAAAAAATGAGCTGAAGGGATTAGGATGAAGAGCACCTGTATGAAAACAAGACACTAAAGCAAAAAATATAAATTTAAAAATATAATATACATAAATATAGAGAAAAGTGATTATTTACATCATGAAGTCTATTTATTATTATTATTTCAAGATAAACAAGTATTACATAATATTTTTTTTGTTGCACTACTAAAGACTTTCAAGACAATTTATCTGAATTATTACCATAAAGTGGTTCATATCAACATTATATTTATTTTAGATTTTACTCTATCTGTCTGTTTCTTTATGTCAAATCCATTTTTCACCATATTTACAGAAATAAAACTCTTTTTGCTTTCTTTGATGTATAATATTACATATCTATCTTTTAAAATGTAAAATAATGAAATAAGTAAATAAGTGCAATTGGGGCAGATTTAGATGTAATATGGATAATTTTCTAAGCTTATTATTATTCATAGATGATATGAATAATTGGAAATGAACATAATGAATAGAAACAGCTAATAAAACTGATCATGAAAATATGAAGGATTTATTTAAAAAAGTTTAATTTTACTCTACGATCAAGCATTAAATGTACAACTTTCATGCGGCAGTTTGGCTTCGATTTTAATTTTTTTATACTTATATGTAATATTATTCATAACTAGATATAAATATTTGTAATTTTCGAATTACATAGAAATTATAAATTATTACCTTGATTTTCGATAAATATTTTTTCCCAAAAACAAATATTTGATTAATAAAATTATAAATCAAATTACAATTTTGAATCTGCATAAAATGTGCATGTTAAGCAAAAAGTAAAATCATAAATAAAAAAACATTATTAAAATGTTAAGATTCTACGCGATTAGATAATGTGTGTTTAGACTTTAATGCGAATCTTATAACTATATTGAGATTACAAAGATATTGAGTTTCAAACCATACTTTTTAAGAAACATTATATTATTAAAATATCTATTAAAAATGCGATAATTTAATGTGCACATACCAAGGTTGCAGTGTTATGACTCGTTATAATATTAAAATTTTATAATAATATTAAAACAATATTCTTAAGCGAATATTACGTTATATACTAATTGACTATTCTAACTGATTTAATTTGAGTTTAAAGAAATAATGATGTATTAACTATTTCTTGTAGACTGTGTGCTGAATATTGTTTGATATCGAAATTAACATATTCCAAAATATCATAAAAGCTTTGGGTTTTTAAACAATTGAAGCATGTATTGTGGAGTTTATAAACATTTAACTTTAGAATATACAAGTGTAGTAAGTTAAAAAATTTAAGCCTCCATGATGAAATTAGTTAGTAAAATTAAACAAATAAATCCTTCCTATTTTTATGATCAGTTTTATTAGCTGTTTTATTCATTACGTTCATTTCCAATTATTCATATTATCTATGAATAATAATAAGCTTAGAAAATTATCCATATTACATCTAAAATTTGAAAATTAATTTATGGTTAAATTTCTTGTTTTTTTGGCAATAAAGGTTAAGACAATCAGAATAATGATAGATTAGAAATATCTAGAAACTAAAATGAATTAAACGATTATGTAAGTTGATATCATCATAGAGCACCGAGCTTTTAATTTATCTGAAATTATAACTGAAACACCATTGTTCAGATATATGGTAATTAGTAGTAAACGATAATTAATATTTTATTGTTTATCTAATACAAGTTTGTTACTTTATTGTGTAGAAAAATATCTTTATCTAATTTAATATCAAAAATTTAATTCAACAGTTCTCCAAATTTCGTGTTTTCGAACAATTATTATATTCGGTAAAAATACATAACAATTATTTAACAAAAATTGGCAATACTTTGTTGTAATTATTTTTTCTTGAGAATCTGTACTGTTTCAATAAAAGTACTACAAATTTTGCGACTAATTGGATCTTAAACATCACGTCTAAATATTTTATGGAAACGAAAATTAGGTAATGTAAAAAATGATGAAACACAGAAATCAACCTTGATCTTGATAAAACTCTTGAAAAATGTAACATGATAAATATGCATACCGTTAAAACGCCTTTTCTCTTTAATTTTGTTACATGAAGTAAATCCTAAAGTAAATGTAATTAATTGATAATACTTCAAGGCGCTTTTCTTGTATAATTCAATGATTGCGTACAAATTCTTTTTACACGACTCTTATTTTCAGCCCATAATACCTCAAAATATTGCAAATATTAAGTTTTTTCATTGTTACAAATTATTTGCATTATGATAAATTTGCATTATTGACAATTGTAAGTGCATTACATATACAGGGTGTCTCAGAATAGAACGTTGGGCCAAAAATTAAAAAAAAATCTTACGTTGTTTGGAAATTATTTGCATTTGCAACCTAGAACTTTGGTGAAGTTATGACAATTTTTGGTTATTGTAGTCAATGTTTAATAATTTTGTTCATTTAAACTTTGGAACCGCAACCGTGAATAACATTTCTAGGGCCATAATCAAAAACATTTGAGCAATAGCCTCAACTTTTCTGACTTAAGACTTTTATTTTTTCAAAAAACCAATTAACTTTGAGGAGCTCTCCTTAAAATAATATCCTAAAGTGCGTCAAGGTCAGGATTGTAAAATGGTAAAACTTTTGAAAATTTTGTTATTAAAATTTTTGTGTAAAACAAAATACAAACATAAAAATTATATATATATATATATATATATATATATATACATAACAAAATGTACAGGTAAATAATTTTTGCTTCTCAATTTTATATAAAACCTTTTTTAGTTACTTTTCTTTACTTTTTACACTGGTGCATAATCCATTCCTTTATAATTTTTTCTAAATAATCTGTAATAACTATCATTAATTAATGTTAGTCAATAGTTTTTAAAAAACATTGTCTTTGACAGAATAAATTTGATGATGGAACGTATCTAGTTCCGAAACGTCGTTATTAACAGTCTTCAAAAAACAAATTGTTTTTTATTATTGGATTTACTGTTCGGAAAAGAAATAATCAATATATTGAAAAAATTCAAGACTTATCTATTGAATATAAATATATATGTATAAAGTTGAAACATCAACATATTGGTTTCAGATTCTGACCAGAAGTTCAGCGATTGCCAATGTCATTCGATTGCCAATATCGGCAACATTTTCTCTTTTATTGGCAGCAATAATAATCAATTAGTTCTAAATAGTTTCTAAGTGGATCTAATTTGAAACAGAAATTATCGAGTGGCCGATGCGTTGCCACTTAGCCATTCAGGGCGCCTAGCGCGATGGCACAGATCATACGGAAATCGGACGTATCTGCACGTTCCTTCGTTCGCCATTCAAAACAATCGATTCAGTTATTTTGTAACCTAAACTGCCTGTATTAAGACAATGTCATCCCAATACTAATATGTACGATACTTTCTATTCGTTCCGATTCAAATCAAGGAATTTAGGACATTAACGAATTTCGATGCACACTCTTTTCGGACATGGATGGAATATGGATGATTTTCTTAAGGACCGTACCGGAAATAAAGAGACGAAAAAATTAGATCAATTTCGTTTCACCGGCATTGATTTCATGCTGATTAGATATGATGGAAAAAAAGAAAAATGTTCGAATTTGACTCAAATGATAAACAAAATGGTGAAGCACTAACGATATCTGCGACCAAGGATGAGCTTTTTTTTACTTTCAATTATAGGAAAGTTCACATGTGATGTTTAAAAAAATTATCAAAGCTAGTAATAAAATGTAATAGCACTATAATAGTAATGTAACAGTATATCAAACTAATATGCAGTTTTATTCCATTTTCTGTAGTTTTGCACTCACCATAATCAACATTATATTTTCGGACTAATGGTTTGAGTTATGTTTTTTAATAAGTTACAAAAATTTACAGCACACAAAAATAATTACTTTATAATTGTTGAATATACACATTAATATAAGATGAGCTGCAAAATTAATCTTGACTCCATGGTGAATAAATATTATAGAACAGCCCACATGGATTTAATTAGAGGTTAAGTGGTTTATAAATATTCTTATGTGTCCAAATATTTGAGTTCACGAATACTATACAGATGGCACAAGAATTTACTTAATGACGTATGTTAATAACAAATATAAGAAACCTTTAATTAGAGTGCGCTCTATCTAAATGTTTATGTTAAGAGCTAATACTATTAAAGATTCATTTTTTATTAATTATAAGCATTGGCGCCCTTGAGAGCAATGAAATTCAAAAATGTCCTTGTTAAAGACCACCTCAATATATATATATATATATATATATATATATATATATATATACAGGGTCGCGAATTCTAGCCCGCGTCCATTTTCATTTGGATATAGATGAAAAATGTTTCCATTTGAAAATAAGCCCATCTCGGGCACTGCGGTGTGAAATGGCAATGGGAAATATTTCACAATATTCTTTCCTCATTGCCAGATGTCTTAACATTCTGGCAAAAATAAAGTTGTTATTAAGTACAAATAAAATAGAAAGAAAAAATATTATAGAAATATATTATACATAACATAATTTTACTTAGTATACTTAATTTAAAATCTCAAGAGAAAAAAAAACATTTATACAATGATGATTTTGCCATCATTGCCGGTATTTATGGATCATACAATTTTTTTCGATATTTCTTGGAAAATTAATGAATGATGTTATAGTTATACACCGATTTATAATACCATTATAAGCATAACAATAATAAAGTAAGTGCACTTACTTTAAAATTATTAGATCTCATCAATTACGTACTGACTAATTTTTTATTGTCTAGGACTCCTCTTTATTGCATTATTAAAATATTATCTTAAATAATAGATCTGGCAATTGAAAATAATATGCTTATTGAAAAATGAAATTTAGCAAATAGTTAACAATTGGTATTCAATCTTCTACTTCACAATTAGTGGGTGATTCTATATAACATATTGGGGATGAATGACGAAATATTAATATTCACACAAATAAATTTTATTTTTTATTTTAATATATGGTTATTTTTTTGTATCTTATAGGCATACAGTTTAACTTTTTATTTCAAAATTTACTTTCGTTGCCCATTAGACACAAGTGTCTCATTTGAAGCACGACTCGCGCATATTAAATGAGACATCAACAGCGTGATATGCTCCTTCCCAAAGACAACACACGGACAGAATAGGAAACATATAAAAGAGCACATTATATTATTGATACTCATTCTTTCATTGTATGCCTTATCATTCAGACAAAACCCAAAATCCAAAATTTGTATGCCAAAATGACAAAGCTTTTATTATCATTTGTTGTGATTAGTGCTTTGACTTTTTCAGTAAATTCTGAAAAGTCCGCGATTTCTGTTGCTCAGGACATGTACACGGATTGTTTGGAACGATTATCATTCAGTTGTGTTAAACCTAAAGCTCTGTCTTGGTTAAGTAATGTTTATGATAGTGATGTTATCAAGATCACAGATAATTTGCTGATAGTGAAAACTGAAAATAATCAAGAAAGATCTATGCATGATACAAAATTCGCGATAGTCCATGCAGTGGAAAATTTCTTAGAAACGCACTCGTTGAAAATTCTCGTTCCCGAAGAGTTGAAGCAAGAAGCAAACCAAGTGTATTTTGCAAGGAGTTTGATTGGAAACGCAGAAGATATCGATGTTCCTCTAGCTGAGAAGTCGAGCGTTGGTGAAGGTATGGGTAAAAACTTACGAGATGCACACCATATATTTTTATTTAAATAAATTGTTTTACAGGAAGGTCTAGCTTTGTCAAAAAAGTAGTGATACCTTTCGTGTTGGGATTGAAATTCAAAGCTTCAGTTATTGTACCATTAGCATTAGCTTTGATTGCTCTCAAAACGTGGAAAGCTTTGACTTTAGGACTTTTGTCTTTGGTCTTATCTGCAGCCATGGCTTTGTTCAAATTAACGAAACCAAAGGTAACAAAATAATATAAATATATTATTTATATAGAAATTAGAATAAATCCAGAAATTAATCGTTTCTTATTTTAACTCTAGGTTGTCAATTACGAGGTAGTTCACTATCCCCAGCATGTAGAACATCATGTTGATCATCATGCTCACAGTGGTTGGGACAACCAAGGACATGGAGGATATGCAAGAAGTTTGGATGCTCAACAACTCGCTTATAGTGCCCATGTTTAAAACGACGTCATTAAATTATTTGCGAATAATACCATTGTATAAATTATTTATGTATTTATATGTAAATTATTTTTGTTATAAGAAAAAATAGAACATTAAAACAAATTGTTTCATTGAGATCAATAAATATGTTTGTACATATCTCAAAATTCTGCAGTGTTAATATGGTATCTAATTTCCTGTTGTCTCACAATCAGGGGCGTAACTACCGCCGTATCAGCCGTATCAATGATATGGGGCCCCCGAGCCAGGGAGGCCCGCGACGACCACAATCAGAAAGCAAAACTTTTTTTAAATTTAATCATTTTAACGTAGTTCACATTTTCTTTTGTTATCAAAAGGTATTGAATTTCAACTTGTAAGCTAACTCTAGCAATCAATTCAATTAGTAAAGTTTTTGCACATACGATAAGTTTAATATTCTTGTTATCAAATCTATAAAATTAATCCAGTTTATACATTCTTCATCAAAAATTGGAATTTTGAAAGTTATATTTATAACATTTTTATATTTGTTTTTGTTACTACTTGAATTGTCTGCTTGACGAGCATAGTTGACGGGTAAGTTTAATAGTCAGATTTTGATAAATATGATCAACTAAATCATTTTCAGATTTCTTTCTTCACTGTTTCAAATTATTAGTTTCATTTCTAGAATTTTACAATATGACAGTAATGACTTATGAAAAACTAGCATTTTATTAGGTAATCTTTTGAATAGACTGTGCAAATTAAAAATTTAGTAAATTAGTTTACTGAAGAAGTCGAAATAGACAAAAGACAAAAGATAATGAAGCGTTATTATGATGAGTTATCACAAGTTATTATGATGAGTTATCACAATATGAGAGAATTTTTGACCCAAAATCTTATTTTAGTGTATACTGTTTCTGTTTGGTTATATTGATTTCACAAACCAAACAAAAGTTTCAAAAACTTTGCGACGTAAATAGTATCATTTGCCTTTTTGTAATGGAGAATTATTAAACGTTTCCGGCAATCTGTCGACTGAATTACAATAAAGAAATACTAAAAAAATATCTCATAAGATCATGGCCAATTGATGGCTAGAAATAGGTTTGGATTCAAAAATCTAAGAAATGCGATGGATGCATTATAGGTGCATCCAGATTTCCCAACGAAATAGCATGCATTTTTCAACTGCTAAAAGAAAATTTTAAAATTGAAACTAATCAAAAATTACGTAAAAACTTTAGGACATAAATATCTACCAGACCTGAATATTCCTAGTGACAGAATCTTTATAAATTTTAGAGATCATTAAATAATTTAATTTTTCATAAGCAGTTCAAAGAAAGTGAATATATATCAGGAATCATTTGTGAAAAATTTAGAACATGAGAGAAAATTAGATAGATAAATAATAGAAATGATAAATAAATATTCTTTTAATTTTATGTATTTTTATATGTTGTAGAAAAAATTCTTCTTAAGGGGGGCCCCCAAACAAATTTTGATACGGGGCCCCGCCAAGGCACGCTACGCCCCTGCTCACAATCAGTATTTTTTTGGTTTAAAATCAGTTAATTTTATTTTCAATAATTAAATTATTTCTATTAAAAGAATAATTATATATATATATATATATATATATATATATATATATATTCTGAAGCACTCGGCTATTTAACTGCATCATTTGGAAAAACGTAGGACGTTGTTCCAAACTTCAATGATAAACATTTTTATAACTAATTTATTTTTTGAAGGTTTATAGTATTTCAGATTACTCGTTAATTAACATTTTGCTTAAAGATTAATCCTTCGTTAATTAGTAATTATTCACAGAAATATTTAAATACATTTATTTAAATCGTCAAAATATTTCTTTCTGTGAATAATTACGCAGAAACGACCCAGTAGGTCATTACTATAAACTAATTAGCCCGATTCCCAACTGATATCTTTCGAAATGTTTCTGATTTCTAAAACAAGTTTAAAATTATTGGCGAATTCTAATTACAAAAACTCGTCCAGGCCATTTCTCATCGAACTCCTTTTAAAATTTTCAGATCGGTGCAGCCGTTTTTGAGAAAACGTCCACTAACATATTTTGGCTGATACACATACTCACATACCTTTTCCAATTTTGGTGTCAAATGATGCATATCGGATTTTCAGACGAAAACATGAACTTCGGAAGTTTGAACAATGTAAACAAGTTACATTACATGAGGAGCATTTTAAATGAAGATGTTGCATGCCCTACGCCAGAGACAAAGGTTTTCAAAGCGAAAAGGATTCCAAATTAGCGCAAAAGTTATCTTCACAAAAATGGCAAATCTACTTAATAAATATATGTAAGTTGGAATTTAAGGAAGTCATCAAATTGTTTCTTTACCAGTTAGTTGGAATATTATCAAAAAGAGAAGTGTTATGAAAGGCTATAGTATGTAGCGTTTATGTTTATTTATCTATGGTTTGGCATATAAAATGGTACTAAAAACTGACAAAATGCTATGTATTTGCAGTCAGATATCACAAACATGCACTTACGCATCTTCGAATATATCATATTTTCATATTGGCCAGACACTTATGAAAAGTTTGTCGGTTATCTACGTTAGATTTTTTATCTAAAACGCCTGACTGTACATCAACCACAAGCCCTTTGAACCTTCATCTATAAGTTTTTATTATCATTATAATAAACTAGTGGTGTATGGCATCGTGCCTTAAGGCAAATGACTGAAACTTCTCGTACCAAAAATTAAATTTATATATATATATATATATATATATGTTTTAAACTTTGAAAAAATTAGGTTTTTGAGAAATTTTAAATTTTTGAAAAAAATTACTTTTTTGAAAAAAAAACTTTTGGAAAAAAAAGTTTTTTTTTTATTTTGAAATATTTTGGAAATGTTGAACTTTTTTTAAGCAATCGCACTACTTTAGCTGCATAAAGACGCAATATCGAAGCACGTAGCCGTCGAACGGACAAACGATTTTACGAAACCCACAGAAATGTAAACAAAATTGATACACATTATTAAAATCTCCATGAAATATCTGATAATTTGATGTGCATATGTCTAATGATCATTGTTGACCTCAAATTGCATTT
Organism: Ctenocephalides felis; assembly: GCF_003426905.1. Classification (NCBI taxonomy): domain Eukaryota; kingdom Metazoa; phylum Arthropoda; class Insecta; order Siphonaptera; family Pulicidae; genus Ctenocephalides; species Ctenocephalides felis. The sequence continues at coordinate 68,231,660 of NW_020538040.1, forward strand.
TTTTACTTTTTTTATAAAATCTCTCAAACCGCTAGACCTACCTTCCCAAAAATTTAATCAGTTTTTTATCTTGTTAATACAAGTAAAATGTTTCTTGAATTATTGAAATCGAACGCTCCGTTCTCTTGAACTCTGAGTTACCGTTTTTGGCACTGCCTATGCCAAAAACTAATCAGCACGTCTCCTTATTAATAGGAATCAAATGTTTTTTGAATAATTGAAATCGGTTGAACCGTGTTCCCGACATCGTCGACGAAAATTTGTATCCGAACACACACACACACACACACACACACACATCCATTTTTTCTAAGGTATGCCAAAATATTCAGAAACCTCTGAAACGTAAAAATATATAAAAATTTTCATTTTCGATTTTTTTTGCGATTACTATAACTTGCCCTACATACATTTTTTTCTAAGGTATGCCAAAATATTCAGAAACCTCTGAAACGTAAAAATATATAAAAATTTTCTTTTTCGATTTTTTTGCGATTACTATAACTTGCCCTACGGGAAGTTAACAATAAACAAATTAGCATAATCCACAAATTACGTAAAACAGTAATCGAACTTATTCCAAACTTTTAATACCAACCGCATAGATTTTTAATTTTGGTGCCAACTGCCTAAGTTGTCTAAATTGGACTAAATACCTGCGTGCCAGCGCCCTTATGTCCATGTGTTCGTATAGGTTAGAGTTCCTAAATTTGCAGAAAACGCTTCAAGTGAGGTTCCAGATAAGAAGTGATTATTAAAGTGTATAGTTTTTGTTCAAATTAGTTATTGATTCTCCTACATAGTTAAAATAAAATAGTTGTTTATATTTATACTTATTAGTTACTCTCATTCATGTTATCCTACTTTAATTCGTTTAGTTTGGTGGTTTTATATATTCTACCACTTGATTGATGATGTTGTTCAATTTTGACCAATTACCAAATACTTTTCTTTTTCAATGATTACGGACTATTAGTGCTAAAAAGAGCAAATTATTTGTTAAGTACATGGTAAGGAGAAAAGTATTGCAAATAAAGTGAACCATCAACTATTTATAAATCACATGCAGCTAGTTTGGTTGTGGCTTACAGGACTTTACTTGAGTTAAAAAGGTATTTCATTCTATTCTTTTGTCAAATACTTTGATACAGTAGCCTTTCCATATGATGTATTCAATGCATTCATAGAAATTCTAATATATCGAATGCTTTTCTACTTCGGATAGATAATGAAATTACTAATTATCGTATGATAAAATACACTATGCAAACATCACTTATAACATTCATCAAATTAAACACAATTGTCTATCTAATTATTTTATTACAATTGTCTGTCTAACTAATTCATTACTTTTAATTGTTTTATTATATTTTCAATTGAATCTCGAGATCTGTAAATAACAATATAATGACTTGATTGAATTGATTAACATACTACCTAAATGATTTTTGAAAAGTTCAGGTGATTATTTTTTGGTTTGCAAGTTCAATTTTATTGTCGATAAGTGAATTTTGAATGTATCAGTTAATATCTCTGCTAATATAAATATGTATTAAGCAACTCGAGAAATATTTTATCCCTAAATTTGTTAATTAAATGTACATCAAATCATTTATAATATTTAGACTTATGCCCTTCTTCAGGTAAGAAAAATATTTTACGTCTTGATTACTTATATGAATTTTAATTATCATTTTGCAAAATTAATAATATGTTTTTAATATATTTCATTTACCTACAACATACATGTGATAATGATGTATATGCTTGTACATTTGTATAAGAATAAATAAGTAGACTTAACAGTTCTGTAAAGTGTTTAATAGTAATGAATGTTAAAGATTACGATTGTTTACCTATGTAGAAATAGGTTTTAAATTTAGACATATCTCAATTTAAGATACATCATATAATATAATATATATATATATATATATATATATATACATAGCTGGGCATTAACTCGTTAATCCGTTAATCGTTAATTAACGAAGTTAACATTTTGATTAACGGATTAACTTTTAAGTTAACTTTTGAAAATGTTAACGGACACGTTAACTTCCGTTAAAATGCCAGAAGTCCGTTAATCGTTAATCCAATGCCCAGGACCGTGCCTGGCCAGCGTGCAGTGCGTGCACCGCACGCAGGCGGCCGCCTTTTGAGACGGCCGAGGGGCGGCCAAATGAAAAAAAGAACAAATTCAAAGACGGCCATAACAAAAAATGGTCGAAATAAATAGCTGTTGCATTAAAAGTCTACTGAATTAAAAGGCGGCCAAATTAAAAGACTGTTGGATTAAGAGGCGGCCAAGCTCAAAGTCCGCTGAACTCATTCGCTGCCGTAAAGTCCGCTGTATATATCTAAAAGACCAAAAATACCGTAGTAAAAATCAGCCAAAGGCGGCCCTATTGAATGCGACTCTGTTTCTAAATAATTTATAAGTTATAAACTTGGTGTAAGTGGCAACTTTGCCTAAATCAAGTTGCATGAAGTATCCAACATGTGTTAATAATCGACTTAACGATGAAAATATATTAATTCATGAGTACATTGCAATGTGAAAAACTATCGCAGATTATTCAATTTTGTACAAATTTTTTAAAAATATTAGTTATGTTTTATAAATAGTTTAAAAATTACATATTATTGAACAAGAAACAAACTGTAGTAAATTAAAAACAAGACCCAAATTTCCAAAGCAATTTGTTAATCAATAACTGAAAAACGACTCGTCGATTATTGACAAAATTTAATCAGCAAGATTCTCAAATGGAAAACGTTTGTAATGGTTTTTGAATTTTTAAAATCAATTCACTAATTAAAAATTTGAGACTTTTTTGAAAATTCTAAAGGCAAAACTAAGCAGCACGAGTGCTTATCGAATTTACGAATTTTGACGATTTTTCAAATGGGATTGTGCATTTTTGAGAAAATGTCGACTAAAGATGAAATTTTGACTCACGTAAAAAAGCGCCGCTCATTTTTGCAATCTTTGATAGTACATATTTTAAAAATTAAAATGACTTAATGTGGGTCGAAATATTTAGTTATCTCAGAGACCATGATCACTATCGCCAAAAAAGTTTTATAAATATCATCGTAAAGCAATATTCACCAATTAAACACGAAGAAACGAACCGACCGATCTGTTAGAACTAATCAGCACGATTCCTAAATGATATCTTTCAAACAGTTCCTGAATTTTTAAAATCGATGCAGAATTTTTGGCTAAAACGTGTACAATAAATTTTATATTTTTCTGTTGATTAGAAACAGCTTGGCCGATCGTCGCACAAAACTGACAGGCGCTAGTCATTATCTAGTTACATTAAATGACTTTTAAACTTTTGAATTGGATTTAACCGTTTTTGAGAAAACGTTGCCGAAAATTCAAAAATCGGCTTTCAAACGATTCAGAATGACTTAAAATGTCGAGAAAACTTGAAAATTACAAGACGATTTTTTTCGTGAGAACATATTGGATATTTCCCTATTATGCTATTTTTAAGGGCGGCCATTTATATGCTCGCACGCAGGCGGCCACATACCCAGGCACGGCCCTGCCAATTATTACTATTTACCGCACGGCACAGCTTTAGCCAATGCCTTATTAAATGACATAGAGAAAAGATTTGGACCACTCGTGAATGATGAACAGTGCCAACATGTTCAAAAGACTTGTTCAACGATGCTGCATTCGTCTGGGATAACAGATATTCATAAATCTATTTATTAAATACAATACTGCTATACCCTCAAGCGCTGCAGTTGAACGTTTGTTTTCCACGGGTAAAGACATTTTGACACCAAAACGAGCCTCGCTTTCAGACGAGAACTTCAACATGTTAATGTTCATGAAGGGGAATATGCACCTTATGCCCGACGCTTAACCCGTCGCGCGTTTCCTATTTTTCGCAAAAAAACTCTTTCCCTTTATTTAGAAAAAAATTCTTGTAAAAACAATATGCAATCATAAAAACAGAAAGTTGACCAATAGCGTTATTATCACGGTGTGTGCATAAAGCGCGTCGCGCCATTAAGGGGTTGAATTACACATTTGAATTATACAAGTATTTTGTTTTATTCATAACCTGTTAACTTCCAGAACCTAAACCAATAAGTTTTTTAAGTTCACTAACGCAACAATATAAAAATGTAATTCTATACATATTAACGGATTAACGATTAACGTTAACTTGCGTTAATTATTCCGAAATGTAACGCTTTAACGTTTAACGAAGCTAACTTTTTTTGTAGCGGATTAACGATTAACGAAGTTAACTTTTTGATTAACGGTGCCCAGCTATGTATATATATATATATATATATATATATATATATATGATTTAACATTGAATCTTTGTTGTATAACATTTCACCATGGCATATAATGTATCTCTGATTTTAATTAGTATCAATTTTTGGGTTTGTTTTATTCACAATTTTTTCAATAGATTATCATTTCTTAACTGATCTCAACGATCTTCGAAAAAAACATTCTAAAGTAAATATATCATTTAGAATTAAAGCATAAAGATGAAGTCGGTAGCTTCAACATTGTAGTCTAACATATTATCTTTTAATTCAATTTAATCAAGAGTTATATTACTTCAACAAACATACTTTTGATACAATATTTGTGAAATATTTGTTATTTAATATGAATGTAGATACAGCTCGTATATGTTGAAATAAGGAATGATAATAATTAATCGTAAGACATCTGGTAAAAAACAATTATTTAATTAATTTTGTGTGGTCAACATTTATTATTGGTAATTTTAACATTTTGTTTTTCTTTATATCTAATATAAATAAATAAATAAATAAATAGATACATAAATAAATAAATAAATAAATAGATAATTAAATAAATAAATAAATACATAAATACATACATAAACTGACAAAAATAAATAAATAAATAACTATTTACCTAACAAAATTAGTAACTTAATAGACTGCTAAAATAAACTAGTTATTTTTAGTATATGCTTATGTTCATACAATAAAAATTTAAATTTGACTATTGTTGATTAGCAGCAGCAACATCTTTCGTTAACAAGCAACCTGATGCATATTGTGCATGTAAATAACAATTGAGTAATATATATGTACAGTTTAAATCTATTTCAGTTGTTTAAGTACAATATGTGAAAAATAGTGTATCTCATTGCCAGGTATTAGTTGTGTACATTAAAAAAATGGCAAGAAATTGATACTATACATATGTATAACATATTCGACCTGAACTCAATATGATCTCAAACCATCAGCGCTGCTCTTGTTGATTTATCTATCATGAAAGAGACGGTGAAAGTTAGCCAAATTTTGGAACATTTAATTATTGCTTTATCAGCTTTTGGAGCTTATTGCTTTGAATTCTGAATACATAATTCTTAAGGAAAGAACCCGTATAGAAGTATATCTATTTTGTTATTACTTCTTATAGACATATACCATAATGGCAAAAAAGAGTAACCATAAAATATTTCTTATCAAGACGAAGAATATATTACTGTTTATTCACTTTGAAAAAATGTGGTACTAATATTTAGTATTCTTCATTGAAGTAATTTCTGTATTCGTGTTGAATTTTTTGTAATTTAGACATTATATACTTGCAATAATATTAGTATTTATTAGTGAATTAAACATTAGATTTATTTCACAGTAATTAGTGAATAGCTTAATGCCACCATCATTTCTTTGTGAAGTAGTGTTAAGCACATCACTAATTAAAGAAATATTTTTATATTATAATAAATTAATTACATCTATGTACAAACTATTCTAAATTAATGTTATCATGTGCATAGTTGTTCACTTAAATATATACATGGGTGTAAAGGTAATCAATTTACTTATTTATATGATTTATTTTTAATTATATCTGCACATGTTCAATAAGATAACAATTTAATAGGTTTGGTAGAAAGTAAATTGATTCATAGAAGCCAATTTAAAGCATTGTAAAAAATCACAAGTAAAAATATTGGGACATATGTTTTGGTAGCCATATTGGTGCCCTTGTGGTAGTTGCCCTAAATGAGATAAATCAATTTAGTAAGAGGTGAGAAGTTTTAATGAAAATTCGCTCTAAAGACTTAACTTTTGTGTTCTAGTTGTATTTCTTAAAAATTGCCATTATTTATTTAAACTTTTTTATGTATGAAACATTGGATAGACATTGAACAACATGAATAAATGTTAAAATTCAACATTAAGGCGCTCTCTAAATATTCTGTAAGTATGCAAAAAATATTTCACCTGCTAAAATTGGCTTTTACTAAGGAAAAAATATTTATTATTTCAGAGAATTTATACTATATGAATCGTCTATCACAACAAACATATTTCTAGTTCACATCATATATACATTTCACCGTTTCGGTCCATATGCATTAGATGAGATATCCGATAACCGCGAGAAAGACGTGCGCATAAGAATTTTAAAATATTATAATATAATTAATACATTGAGAAAAACTGATGCTTACTTATTTACAATTGCAAATATATTGTAATATGCCACTTAAGAATCAAATGGTAGCTTAATAAATACAGCGCGCAAACATTGGTCGATTTTATTCTTTATTACCAATTAACCCTTTCCACTCGCGAATTCCGGAATTTATATGCATTTTGCTGCCGGCATCCGAGTCGACAGGGTTAAATTTTAATTTAGCTAATATAAAACTTAGTGGTAATAAAGATAGAAGTTTTTGTATAGAATATCACTTTGGAATAATTAGGATACAGCTGTATTTTGATTTTGAAACGTTGGTCTAATTATATTTTGCTTACTGTAAATAAGTTTCTGGAACTGTTTTTTTATCTTTAACAATTAATTGCGGTTTTCAGATTTGGCTATTCTTGAGTTTAGAGCTCTTCAATTTTATTCTGTATTACATTGCTATTCTGTTTAAAAATGTTTAAAATTGTTGTTCCCAATTATTCCAAAGTTTTCTATGCAATTCCTATTTTTTCTGATATTCATTTAAAGTATATTTGAGGTAAACTCCATAAATATTACAGTGTCAATTTTCTGAATTAAATTCTTTTGCGCTCAGCTACGAATCTCATTAAACACAAGACTAGCGTTTTAAGTTTTAATGTATAATATATGATTCAAATCAATGAGAATATGAATTTAATTTTTGCATATAAAGTACTTGAAAATATAATAAATAAAATTTGTTCATTATCATCTAATAAATTAATCCGGTATGTTTGCCATAATTCAAAATTTAAAATATCAACGTCAATAATTCAAAATTATCACTAACTCTCTAATTTCATAGTTCACATTTTTAATAATGCTTAATTTCTATTTTACATTATTTGTTACCAATCGAAAAAGTTAGAAGCGGATTTTTTTTACTGGTAACAATTGATTAATAAACAATTCAGATAGTATGAATTGTTTTAATAAAAATACAGTTAAACCTGTTTTTGTCTTTTTCATAGGAACAGCTAAACTGCATACCCAAAACTTTTATATGCAATATTTTATATATTCAGAAAAATATTGTGTTCTATTAAAATACTGGTCAGACTCGTTCGTACAGTTTATTCGATTTACTAAATAATCAAATTAATAGAATCAATATTGTATTTGAAAAATTTGGATGAGTGTACTTTGTCAAGTCTAGTTTAAATTATTAAAGGATCAATCACAACTATATATGTTTTTACCAAATTATATATGGAAACCATTATCTGATACGGTATCGTATCGTATTATTATATTAGGATTTTTGTATCGTCTTTTTATTTACTCAGCACAAAAACAGGTTTCATTGTATTTGTTGAATCTTTGAAAATAATATCTTCATTTACTGATGATTATTAGCAACAAAGACTAAGCATTTTATAACATAATTTTTTTTCTGGGACTAACTATTCTGACGATATCAGAGATGGTTTTTCTCAGAAAAAAGTTCATGTGATCACATCTTCATATTCAATTACTTAATATTATCTAATTAGAATTCAAAATAAATTAAAATAAATAAGTTGTAAATTATCATTTGCTTTTTCTGTTAATATTCCTAACGTTCATTCCTAAATTGTGTTATTTTGTATATTTTATGTAATGCAGAATTTTTCTAGAGATTTCACTAGCTTAAATCTAGAAAATATTTTGTGTTTACAATATCTGCATTAGATAGAAACTCAATGAAAAATTATTTATTTTACAGAGTTTCACTTTACAAGCCCAAGTGTGTGAATAATTTATCGAGGCGAAAATTCGAAATGTTTTTGCATCCAATAAATAGAACTAAGTTGACCGAATACACTCCAAAAGTGCAGTTTGCAAATAAAATTATTTAGAAATTTAATTAAATTAGAAATTCAATTCTCTCTGACGATTTTGAAGCTAGGTGCATCTAATTGTAAGTACACTTCTTATTAATATTTGGACTTTGTATAACACTCACGCGAGAGAAGGTGCAAGTTGATTCTTTATATTAGTTTTATTTTTTAGATTTCATGAAAATACTTTCTAATAAAATTAACTTTTTTAAACGTAATTGATTATATAACTAGATTTTTGAAGTAATTCGGGTTAAAATAACCTTTAAATTTTTATCCATCCATGAGGATATTTTGGTTAAACAAAATTGGTTACGTTTAATTGAATCAAGAGTTTATGTTATACAAAAATCAAATTTCGTTTATTGTTTAAACCTTTTCAATCAATCTAATCCATAATATAGTAATAGTAAGTTCACCTCGAAATTCGAGATACCCAGCTGTAAGTCTCAAAACCTACATATGGGTATTGACACCCTACAATATGTAGGTTTTGAGATAACTTTAGGGTGTTAATATACAAGTATTTACAGATTTATAGCTGTGTATCTCGAATTCCGAGATTCTTACCTAATTTAAGCTTAAATGACTGGACTAATCGTTATTATGATAGCTGTGATTTAGAAATATATTATTTAATTTAAAGCATATTTGGTTGAGTATGCTTAGCTGTAAAATGTTTTAACAAATATGTAGTTACACATGAAAACTATAATAAACGATCTTTTTCGGATTGGGTTAAAATTAATTCAAAACCAGGATTTTATCCTGCCCATAATTTCTTTTCAGCTAGATTTATTGGATTTTATTAAATTTCAAGTTTTCGCCTCGGGCAGCTTATGCGGATGCAGAACTTTCCTTAATTATAACATTTTTGATGACAAATATTTTGAGCATCAAATTGCATAAGCTGTCTTTTCTGATAGTTTAGTTTTAACAAACTAAAATGACTGGTCTTCTTTATGACGTTGTTGATATGTTTTTTGATCGACAATATCATTTTGACTTCGGTAAAGTTCTTCATTTCACGCTGGTTCTTGAATCTGCGGGCATAATGGATATAGGCGAGCGCATTCTCGACCATCCTGTCCGTCTCTCGCGGCCTGCACGTACCGGTAGAACCGCACGACCGCTGCATTTGTTACAGTCGGCTTCTGCAATTCCTCAGGATCCCTAGAAATTAGACAGAATTATATAAACTTGTATTTGATGAGAAAAGAATACAAATCGTAGATATTAATGTATACGTAATCGTATATATTGGTCTACGGGCTCGCCCAGAGGCAAGCTGTTGAGAGCGACGGGACTTGATTCAAAGGTACCGGCTATGATGCCCGCTTCGAGCAGCCTGTTGTCAGGCAGCAGAGACGATTTTCACTTGGAAATATAGATAGAAATATGTTACCAAGTGAAAATAGTCCTTAATCCGGCATTGCTGCAACACCCCAATTAGATCGACTACCTGGGGGTTGTCTTCTAATAGCGTTCAGTATAAAAATTAAAACTATATTTCAGATAGAGCAAGGAAAATCAATGAATTGCCTACAAACCACAACAAACGCCTTGTTCATGGTGTTCAGTACAGCTTATAGAAAACAATAGTTCTGTAAAACTGACATGGCCCTATATAGCCTTGTGCGTTCCTAAAGTAACTTGCCAAAAAATTGTATTCAAAATTATTCAACAAATGAGCAACAAACAACTGTTGTTTGGTTTATGAGAACTTAATATAATTTTTAAGTGTACGTTATTTAATTGTTTTATAAAATTAATCGAGTATTAACTTCCCTTAGGGTTACTTTACCTTTGTTATAGTAATCGCAAAAAAATCGAAAATGAAATTTTTATACATCTTTGTTTCAAAGGTTTCTGAACATTTTGGTACACTTTAGAAAAAATTGATGTATATGTGTGTGTATGTATGTATGTGCGTATAGAAATTTTCGGCAACACGGATTAACCGATTTGAATAATTAAAAAAACATTCGATTTGTATTGACGGGGAGACGTGCTGACTAAATTAGATTTTTGGCAAAGGCTGGTCAAGCCGTTTCGAAGATGTAGGGCAAAATGTACCAAAAATGGTAATTTAGTTTTTGAGCGTCCAATTTGAGTGTTTTCGGAGATCCAATAGAAAAGTAAAAAAATGCCATTCGACGGTCAAAAATGAACAGACATACATATGCACAACAAATTATCAGATAATTTACAGATTTTATTAATAACAACAAATTTTGTTTACATTTTTAAAGGTTCCATACCAATGTTTATCCTATAGACTACGCAGCCTAACGCAGCGTGATTGCTTTGAAAAAAAAATCAAAGTATTTCAAAATATTGAAAAAAAAAATCAAATTTTTCATAAAACTAAATTTTTTTCATAAATTTCAAAATTCTCATCTCTATTTTTTTTTAAGTTTAAGAAAAAAATGAACCATTTTTGAAAAATTATATTGTTCGGTACAGAAAGTTCCACCAATTTGTCTCATTTACGAGATTAGTTACAACGTGCAATACATTTTCTATTTCTTCATTAAATAGTTTAGATCTTTCGATCGATATATTAATGGTAGAATTAAATAACGATAAAATAACGAACAATATAATTTAGAATCTTTATTATCGGCGAATCTTTACGCGCTCTTTAGCTTTCCTTTATGTTTGTACGACCGTTCAATTCAATAAACACTAATTGTGAGGTTCAACTTTTGACATATTGTAAATAGTTACATTTCATTTACAAAAAATTTTCAATTCCTATTCTATTCTATTATATCCGAAATAATTACATATTAGACCTACAATTATCGTATGTAGATCTCCTTTCTACGCTTACCATTGTTAACAAAAAATAATAATAATTAAAGACTCAACAAATCAGAACAGTAGCCTACGTATTGTTGAAGATTTTTAGAACTTGAAAATATAGAAACTAATAAGTTCTTTTAGAATAAATAATCAAGGTAATAAGAATAATGTATCTTACTTATTTACCAATTTGAATTGATTCAAAATTTAATTTTTATTCTTAATAAAAAAAATAATTCTTTTTTGGCAAAATGTGGTGTGATATAACTATTTACTATTTCACTATTTTCTTTAGAATTGATTAGCTTTTGATTGTTTTTTTTTTACAATTAATATTTTAAATCATTTTATTCGAAATTTCTGCAATTAAAAAATCATTTTCTAGGGCTTAATTTTTATTGATACATTAAAATAAAATTTGCTCAGTTTCAAAACGTTGGTAGCTCCGATTTATGAACATTTTCATGTAAAAATTGTGGAAAACTGAAATTCTGATTACCTTGCCACAAAGTATCAACTAAACTATTTGTTGCTAAATATTTGCATTGTAAAATATTATTGTACGAAAAATATTATTGTGCGAATTATTGTATGTTATTAATTTCTCGGCACCGCTGAATAAATATTTCTGATAGTAACAAATATAAATTTCGCAACCGCTTACTTATACCATCAATGAGCAATACTGTAACGTTTGAAACTAGAATTAATAATAATTTAATTATGCTAATATTTTTAGGATGGTGGCAGCAAATTCTTATCGGGATTGTGGCTGATATACGTCACGAGAAAAATGTCACCGCAAGAATATTCGCCAAAAATCAGTATTTCTGGGGCAATGCTCTCTGCGACCCAAATTTATAAGTTTGTTGCGACTCGACGTCAGAGGAGGAGGCTGCACGACGCTAAACGAGATGATAGAAAGGTAATTTAATTAGAAAACATATATATATATATATATATATATATATATATATAAAATATATAGTTTTGGCCAACACGACTAGGATGGACCGATTTTGGTAAAAGAAATTAAACATTTTTGGTTTATCGTTTCAATTTCATTTAAAACAATAAATATATTCAATCCTCGGTCACAATCCACAATCACCGTTTGCATATAATATCCTTTGAGCTCAAATTCGAATTTATAATATGCTGTTAGTAATAGTAATACATAATTGCAATGGAGTAAAAAATGAAAAAAAAATAGTTGAAGGTGAAAAATACAGTAAGTTTTCAAATCTTATTATATATTTAAAATTGTTCTCTCAATCGTACGTCGAACGAATTTAATTATTTAGAAACATCGAATTACTTAACAATATTACTGCTTTGACCGTAATAAATACATTATTTATATTATCAAAAGAGTTAAATATTTAAATTGACTTACAAGATCAATACGTTATCTACATGCTGGTTTCCATTCGAACCGATGATGTATTAAAACTTCATAGGTCTGAGAATTGATACTTTTATTTTAAAATCAGTCGTTAGAATATTTATTAGGTGGACTCACATTCCTTCTAAATACTTTATCTCGAACGATACACTAAAATAGAATCTTTAAGTATTTTTATCATCGATAATAGCGGTATCAAGTGTTGGGGAATATACTGACATTAGAAGTATTGCATAATATATTTTATTACAAGAAATTGAAGTATCATTGGACACACACTATATTATATATATATATATATATATATATATATATATATATCTATATATGTATATATATATATATATATATACAAGAATTTAATATTTTTACTACTTGAATGTAATTATAAAAATATGAGTTCGTAAAGAGAATCTATGAACTTTACAGGGTGTTTGGTTAAGAATTTGAGGACATTTGTGCATTGTTACGTTTATATAAATTTTGTAGTCAAACGACGTATTGTAGGAGATGATTTTATACGTTAAATGCATTCTATTCACGTTGTGATTAAAACCACATTCAGGATATGTTCTGTGTTCTCAAATTCATATGAACATTGGCATTGGCATCCGATTTAGACATTGTATGTACTATCAAAAAATTTGCTGATGTTTCATTATGAAATATGTGAAAATATATAAAAAGAAAAAAATCTATTATATAGTATCAATATATCCTACCAGTTTTTCCCTGTAATATGAGCCCTCTTGAAACATTGTTTCTATAAATTTTTTGCTCATAAAATTAGTTCATAATTCATATAATGTCATTAACGTTTACTACATATCTCGAAGTTAACTTCTATATTTGAAGTTTCTAAAATATTGTTATTGAATAATAGTCAAAATTTAAACAATGTAATTGTTTTTTACGTTTAATTAAACGTTCATTAGTAAAATACTTATTTTTGGAACGAGGATACAACTATTCAATCATCTGTACAAACTCAGGCAACTATTTGATGAAGGAAAATTAATTAGCATTTCATTTGAATTTATGGAACTTCAATAAAAGTTTTATGTGACACATGTTTAGCCATTTGTTACTATCAAAATGTTTATTGACCTTTTCCAATTAGTATATCGACCCTTGTCCCAGAAATCAGATAGTTTAAATAATGCGCTTCGAAAGTTTAAACGTAGAAACCCACTACTTACATTCGAAACAGATTGTGTAGTGCAAATAGTAATTAATTAAAAATGTAACGTCCACTTCTCAGGCGCCCGTGGAGAAACTTATAATCAGGTTTGATTTTTGTAAAATAAAATAAGATTGAAAGTCGAGGCTGCGAGTGTAAATGGTGCCGGATGCAATGCGCGAAGGCTGCCAGTTATCACTAATAAAGTGTGATCTACATGTTCAGAACGTGTCAAAACATATCGATACAATTATTCATTATATTGATTAGGCTCAACATGATCGTATTTTCACATCATTTTTAGTTATTCAAGTAAGTCTTTGTAAAAGTCAAGTATTATTACGTAGAAATACCAACATCCAGAGCAACAAAACTTCTTTTAATACCCTTATATAATATTAATACACGGGGGAGACTGGGTACGGTTGTGCCAGGATACGGTAGTGTCAGTCGTCATAATAGCTAAACTATACTGATTTTGAGTTAGAGTCCAAAAGGAGAAAGATGAAGTATGATTGTTCGAACAAGTTCCCATTATTGCTTTCAGTCAGTGCCTTACATTAACATTGTACACCGCATTGCTTTTAAAGAGTCAAAAGTCAGTTTTTATGTTCGAATTCTTCAGATAATAACTGTTAATTGTATACAGATTGATCACTTTATTTTTCTGCAAGTTGAATATTAGTAGGTATTCACCAGCAATTAGTTTTTTGCTGATTAGATAAATTAGCTAAGTCATAATGATGATTTGTTTTCAAAAGTGTGCGTTGGGTACGGTTGTGACAAATTTTGTTAGTACGTTTGTGACTTCCTTTTCAAGTGAAGATTAAACAGATAAAAAATGTAACTCAACTAAAAAAAAATACGAAAGAGTAAGGAAAAGGGAAATTCAATGCAAGAAAAAAAAAGATTTTACAAAGAATTCTTGTTAACTTTGTTTAAAAAAATGTTTTGTTATATATTTTAGCTATAAAGTTAGTTAAAATATTTGTTACTTTGTGTTACATACTAATTATTAACGACACTAAAAGATGTTATAAACTATTTTGGTGTTTATAGCTACTGTCTTTTACCATATTTTTAAGCCTAACGAAAGAGAGGTTGTGACACTCTCCCTTTTCTTGTATGATTTGATTTCATGTCAAATCCATCGTATTGAAGGACAGTGTTTCAGTATTTCCTCATAGACAAATGTTCAAATTACAATTTAATTTAATTTTCTTCCAGCTAACTGGTAAATTAACCAAATTATTGCTTATCAAAAATAAGTGGCACAACCGTACCACTACTGTCCCCTACTTCACAAATTTATATTATATTATTACTATGCTTAACAAATATTCTAGTAATAAAAATTGAAGAAATCTTTGTAAATTATTTTGATACGGCTAATTTATTATTCAAATAATTACTGGAACTAATAGTGTTCATGATTTCTGTCATCATAATACTTCTTGCAAAGCATCCTCTATATTTTGTGTAGAGAAAAACTGTATTATTATACTAATATGTTACTAGACGACACGTAACAAATGGTGAATATATGCACATTTTTATACATATAATATTATAAATCATTCGATTGAAAAAAGCCAACATTCTAAGCTATGTCAGTCAAATTTATGTGTGTACTGTTTATTTACTTAATTTGAATAAGTTTTAAATTAAGGAATATATAATGTAGATAAAATTAATATTTTAGAAGTTAGTAAATTTTAAACATTCCATTCTTGTATCGTATGTTTATATATAGCATGACAATGTAATAGTTAATAGGGTGAATTTGTAAAACCAAACAGTCTCGAACAAATTTAAAATTTATTTAATTTAATTTATTAATTATATATGAATCAAAATTAATACAGTTATTTATAGTTTCAAAAATATGAACCGCCATTGTTTTTTTATATTGCACTCTACTTTAGGCATTTATCCAGTCAGAAGGGTAAAACGGCCTCTGCACTGGGTATTTTTTTTTTAGATTAAATTGTCTAAAACGTTTGACCAAATCATTTTAAATATTATTGAGATGGTAAGAATATATTAACTAAGATTTTGTCAAATTAACTATATTCTTAATTAAGAATGCTTTCAACTTTGTAAATACATGTTTGCGTGAAATGGTCAGCCAAAGAAAATAACTCTCTTCATTTTAAATACGATTAGGAATATTACATTCATAATATTTCACACCTTTGAAAAAATATTGATATTTTAAGACAGCTTACCAATGGTATCACGTCAAAAGTTCAACGTGATAGATAAATGTAATTTATGTGAAGACTATTAGCACTAAATACCCACGGAAAAAATCACTTTCTATCGTTTGAAAAGCACTTACAATTTACAGAACCGAATGGTTCAAAATATTTAACATTTAACCTGAAGAAAACAACGGTTAATATCATATTTTATTATACCTACGATACTCGGCTGACAGTCATAATCGCTTAATGAGTATTGATTTTTTTTTTGGTAGCAAAACTACTGGAAGGTTATTGAATTCTGCTGCATGCTCATATTACTGTTTAATGCCTATTTTCATTTTACGGCTTCTATATTTTTGTGCATGAGTAACATGAACTGTTTATAATCAAGAACTGTATTCCTAGTTACAACTTTTATATATATCATGTAACATGTGGGTAAAACGATATTGAGCGAAAGGTAATCGCTTGCTTCTTTAAATCTAAATATACAAATTTGTAGTTTTTTTCCTATATAATCAACGCAATGATCTCCTTCATTATCGATAACCTTTTGCCATATACCTCAAATTATAGAGTTAAGGCAATTGTTACAAAGTTGATGGAAAGGTATTGATTACTGAAAATGTGGTTAAACATATGTGGTTTTCGATGGAAGATTTACTGACTAGTGGTAGTCTTTGAGGTCATAAATATGTAGTAAAGTGAATGTTCCAGATGTGATGTTGATATGCTAAAAATCAAAATTGAATAAGAAATTGCTTATTACGTTATGAGATTTATATATTGCGCATATCAATATTGTTTATTATAACAAATATTCTGCTGTATGTTTTGATTGCAGTTTTTCCGATGCTTCTCAATGCCAAATTTAATGGAATTATTTTATTCATTTATATATAAAATCCTGAATAAATAAAATCTAAATTTATTATTTGCATTTGAATAGTTACCACCAACTATTACTCTATTAACTTCTTCTATATTAAAATTTCTGGATTGGAAGCTTTCAAATTAGTTTCATATGTGCATATTCCCTTTCTCTTTCGCATTTCGTCTTACAATTAATTAATTAATTACAATTAAATTATTTTGTTTTTCTGTGTAATCTTCACCCGAAAAGGACGAGAAATACATGTTACAACCGTACCCACAAAATTTGTCACAACCGTATTAAACGCACACATTTTGAGACAAATCATCGTTATGATCGAGCTAAATTATTTATGCTAAATTAATTGCTGGTTATTTTTTTTATTTATTATTATTCAGTTCAGGATATTTAGTAAATTTGGAGAATTTTCAATTGTCAGCCATAAAGGGCACTACAATATTACTATATTGACATGTTGGAAAAACAAATCAATTGCTGTTTTTCCATCCGTTATAATATTAACAATATTTTAATCATAATCATATAATTTTACCTGTTTACTTATAAATAATTTCTTATAAATAATAACTAAGTTATTTCAATCTTTATCAGAAAAATTGATGACTTGGATCAAGTGGCGCTTTTCTCGTCATTCTACGTCGATACTTCTCTGTTATTAAGGAGTTTGCTAGTGAATTTGGGTGACTGATGAGCTTATTTCTATATTTATGTGCTGTTTTTGTTATTACATCTTTTTATTTTTCGGGAGATATTTTCATAAGGCAGTTTTCAAAAATTTGTTCTAAAATATCTGTATTATTTCTATATTAGTCTTATGAGCACTGCCCCAAAATTGTATTCCATAGCACCAAATTGGTTTGGATAAAGTTTTATATAAAAGTAGTTTATTTTATGAGCTTAATTTGGATTTAGTCTCTAATAACCAGTAAAGCTTTTTAGTTTTTAGTATAGCTTAATACCAAACAAAGTAATCTATCTGTATACAAATAACAGTTATTATTACAAGAAATCGAACGGAAAAACTTACTTCTGGCTCTTTAAAAACAATGCGGGTTAGAGATCATGTTAACGCAGGGCGCCGATTGAAAGCAATAATGGGAACTTGTTCAAACAAAGATACTACATCTACCTCTCCTTGGACCCATTAACAAAATTAATATAGTTTTGCTATTTTGACGTCTGCTTAGTAGGGTCACTACCGTACCCTAGCAAGACCGTTCTTAGTATCTCATAAAGATACTTTTAGCACAAAGTTTTAAATTATCTTGCAAAAATACCAAATTTGTAAAAACATTATAAAAATAGTCATCATATTCAACTTCCCGTAGGGCAAGTTATAGTAATCGCAAAAAAATCTAAAATGAAAATTTTTGCATTTTTCGACGTTTCAAAGGTTTCTGAACATTTTGGCATACCTTAGAAAAAATGGATGTATGTGTGTGTGTGTGTGTGTTTGTGCGTGTATGTATGTGTCTGCGGATACAAATTTTCGTCGACGATTTCGGGAACACGGATGAAGCGATTTGAATAATTCAAAAACATTTGATTCGTATTGATAAGGAGACGTGCTGATTAGTTTTTGGCGAAGGCAGGTCTAGCCGTTCCGAAGATACGGGGCAAAAAGTGCCGAAAACGATAACTCAGTTTTTAAGAGAACGGAGCGTCCGATTTTAATAATTCAAAAAACGTTTTACTTGTATTGACAAGATGAAGAATTAATCAAATCAAAATTAATCAAAAATTTCATGAGGGCAGGTCTAGCGGTTTCGGAGATCTAACGAAAAAAGTAAAAAAAATACCATTTGGCGGTCAAAAATGATCATTAGACATATGCACATCAAATTATTAGATATTTTATAGAGATTTTAACAATAAGTATAAATTTTGTTTACATTCATATCGGTTTCGTACCAATGTTTATCCGTTAGATAGCGACGCGGCGCTTACGCGCTTTATATTTTGTTTCTATGCAGTTAAAGCAGTATTGCTTTGAAAAAAGTTCAGATCTTCCAAAATATGTCAAAATAAAGAAAACATTTGTTTTTCAAAAAAAAGTAATTTTTTGTCCAATTTATAGTTTCTCAAAAATCTCATTTTTTTTAAGTAAAATTTTTTCAAAAATGTTAATCGTTTTTAAAAAAATAATTTTTATAAGATGCCTTAATTGCCTTAAGACAGAATTCCACTTACAGCTAGTTGTGTTTTTTTTATTATTAAAAATAAAGTTAGTTGTTTGTATCGAATATATAAGGTACATGTGGTTGGTTATTACATGAAAAAACTATAAGATAAAAGTTTCAATTTTGTTCTGATTTTTTCAGTTTTTACAACCTTGCGTTACAGGATTTGCCGGTAGAACATCTTCGCAATTAACAACTTTCAGTTATAAAGTTTTATAGTCTCATATGAATGCCATTCGCATCATTGCGTATATTAAAATAGTGGACTATCGGAAACTGAGAGAGTGAGAGCTCAGCGCGGAATCGCAAGTCGCAAGGCGGAATCATAAAGCAGTAAATATCGGTAATATAATTTTCCCCGCGAAATTCGATTACGGTGGCTCGCGGCATGAACGATTTGCGTAGTGTGGCATATGATTTTCGATCTGGGCTGCGGCCGCCGGTAAGATGCGTCGCACGTAATGCACGACTCGTGCCTACGTGTCTCTATTTAATTGAATTGACATGCCGTTCGGTGTTGAGACCCAGTTGAGCATCGCCAGAGAACGACATCGGCGGCGGAGCACTAGCTTCGATAAATGCAAGCTTGCCGTGGTAAAAGCTAATTGTAAGAAAAAAGGAATAAGGACACAATGATATCCTCACACTTGGCCCACCGGGAAAAGAAGACTTTTGTCCATCCCCATCTGTTGCTTCTAATATGGCAGATAATTAGCTTTTTGACATATGAACATTCTTTCCACCACTGGTACGTTGCCATCTTTTACTTCTGCGTTGTGAACTAATAAAACATCATTGGACCCTACCAATGAATTGACTAGTGGTGCATGGCATTGTGCCTTAACTCATATTGCTGGACCTATTACCATACCGTAACTAAACATTCGAGGAATAAAAATAATTAATAATTATTAATTTATTTTGTTGATTATAATCTACAAAAATTGATGAATAATCAATAACAATCATTTTGAATGCTTTCAACTAGATATTTTAACATTTACGGGACGGCACCGATTTCAAAACAATCTACTGTACCGGCTGTAAACTTGATTTTATTGTGTATATTATGCAATTTGTTTGGTCATTGAAGGACATAAATTTATAATATTAATTTATTTTTGATCATTTTATAAAGAATGGTGAGGTTCAATTGTTCAAAGCAATTTCCAAAATGCATAGCTGGTTGATTTACAATGAAATGTTGTTTGCCGCCTTCCTCTTGGTACTTTTCTGTCAGAACAGACAATACAATCCCTTTGTCTTTCTGTCGCATTTAGAATATGCCACTGATTAGTCAGTAACTGCATTTGTTCATTCTTTTGCTGCTATAATGGTTTGTTTTTTTATTATATTGTCTAATAATTCATTTGTAAAATATAAAGTAAAATAATCTATCGTATGTCTTATATTGCTTGGTATTTGTAGTCGGGGTGTTTGTTGATGTATGTCAAACTCGATTATTGAAGGAGAATCGGCACATTCGCTAATGTATTTCCGCTCTTCATTTAATTTGTCGAACTTCTTCTTCTTTTTGTTGATTGGATAATATTGTCATCACATTCATCACTATCTTCGGTGCGAATAATAATTTTGTGAAATTTGTCTGTATGAACTATGAATGTCTATTTCAAACTTATCTTTACTACTGCTTAATTCACAAAATTTACCAGTCGTTCTGCCATATTTAAAAGCGCTCGGCCATTTTAAATATTAAAAAAAAAGATTATATAGCAAAGAAAAAGGCTAAAAATACTACTAAAAAACTTAAAATTATTTTCAAAATACAACACTGTTTATCACTGTAAATATGTAATTTATTCAACTTTTCGATACAAACTGAGGTATTGTTTATAAAATAGCCTGTGCCTCATAGAGTATGTTTGTCCACTCAGGTGGACAGCCGTCCCCAAAGAGGTAAATAAATATTATAACTTTCCTTCTTCGCATTTTATAGACAAAATATAAAAGTTTATAAATTAGACAACAACCTTTGTATATGTTTAAATGCAATATACATAAACAAAATTGAATCAAGCCGAGTTAAAATGAATTTTATCTCATATTTCATTATGTATTAGAGAAGCTTATCTCATATTTCTAATAATAAGAATTATATAAACTGAATTGTAAAGATGAAATTTTTAGTTATTAAAATTACATTTATTTCAAGTACTTAAGTGATCTTTATTATTTTTTTTTTTTTTATTTCTTTTTTTTATTTTTGGCCTCGCTTACTCTGAGCATTTTGCCACCTACAACATTTTATTTATTTACATTCTAATTTTTATATCATTTTCAATCTATATATGTATTTTATTCTATATAAATGATTTTTAGAACTTGAATTTAGATTTAAAATCCGAAATATTTGATATTTTTTTAAAAAATAATTAACGAACAATAAGTATTGATTGTATTTCCGAAACATACATCTGTGTTTTCTAAGCTATGCCAAAATGTTCAGAAACCCTTGAAACGTAAATATATACGAAAAATTTCGTTTTCGAACTTTTGCGATTACTTCAACTTAACCTACGGGAAGCTAAAAAGTTTGCAATTTTTTTTTTCAAAATTTTTCAAATGTTAAAATGATTTTTATTGTAATGCAATTTAAAATCGCGACAGTTGTAAAAATAATGAAGTAAGCAAGATATTGGCGAAAAAGCGTTGGCAGGCGCCAGACGGTGTCGTTCTCTTCTTCGGTTTCTTAATATTTTTTTTTCCTAATATGTGCAATGATACGACGTCAGCTCTTTTATTATTTCATTTACCTCGTGTATTAATATATACAAACACAACCGGCAAGTTAACGGTTATTGCGACGGCGTGCGAGGTACCGGCTTGGACTACTGATACACATACGTCCGCATGTCGATCTCGCGGAATCGGATCTATGCGGTACGCGGACTCGAGGAGAATGAATGGGACGATTTTCTACGAAACGAATTGGAATTTACTTTCATACATTAAAACTATGACAATATTTCCGTTATTTTTAACACACCTCGCGTACATTATCGCGTTATTGTTTTATGAAATAGCACAAAGATACTTCGCTTAAGGAGTCGCTTGTAATAGGAACCAGCGAATTAACGTCTCCAGTGGCATATTTCAATTTGTCGCACTTTTTGCTTATTGAGTGATTTTATTCGTTGTTCCTGTACTATTTGTCATAAAATTTTGATATTTGTCGTACTAATATACCGACAATATAAGAATTAAATGCATAAACAAGGGTGTTTTATAAATATGAATATGTTTCGATTTGCTCATTTTATATATTAGTTAATTCAACTCTACTGATGAATATTTCTGACGAAATAACAGATCAGGGTTATATACAGTGTTAGCTCTGTAATCAATGGATCCATGAAATTTGTATTTTACATTAGTTAAATAATGTAGCCAGCATTAGTTAAATAATGCAGCCAACATTAGTTAACTAATGCAAAATATAATTTCATGGATCCATTGATTACAGAGCTAACCCTGTATATAACCTTGATCTGGTATTTCGTCAGAAATATTCATCGGTATTATTTCGTGAAGTCTCTTTAAAATTTAAAATATGACATTGGACCTGGTGCCCCTTATCTGACCAATTTCACCCCACCTATGGGGTAAAATGGACCTGATGACAAATTTTTGAGAAACAGCACAAAAAACACATTTTTATAACGATGAATTAGCTGGGAGTTTTACTGAACTTAGTCAGATAGTTATTTGTTTGATATGTGTTATTTCTTGTGATATAATAGATTTTGCTTTCACAATATAATTGCTCAAAGTGAAATTGGATCTTTGTGCTCTCCCCTACCCTATTGCACAAGCTATTTATAAAATTACCCTATAGCACAAGCTAAATATTTTTATTCTGATGTGATTTGTTTGGAAAATATCCGAAAAATCATTAAAAGTAAATAAATCTGGCTTATTTCACGTTCGTTATCAAAAATATGCAGTACTGGGATCTCTTTCTAGATGCTTACGAAATCTTTTAAAAAAACTACAAATGGAATTTTGTTTCTATTGGTTTTTTCCTTCGAGTTCAAATAGCATTATACTTTAACAATAGCGTTTTTTCGTATGTGAAAGTAATTCGAATATTACAAAAATAAAATATTTGATTCAAATGAGTATTCTTTCTTGCTATAAGTGTTCTGTGGTTTACGAGTAATTGTAGGGCATCAAATTTTTAATCTGATAAAAAGTAAAATCACGGTATTATATGTAAGAAGATAATTTGGTTTTTTTATTTGTTGATCTAAATAAAATCCAACTGGTTATTAAGTACTACAAACGACTACTGGCTTTGCGATACAATTTAGGTCGTGATCTGTTGATGCGTAATGTGACATCTCACTATACTCTGACATGAGCACTTTCACTATATGAGGAAATTGTAATGTAAGAATGATAATAATACCTATTTTCATATATTTATGATTTTATGATATTTTGACAAAAACAAATATTTGTCATCATTTATTTTTGTCGTTTAGGAAATATATTGTGTCCTATCATATAATTCAGAAGTAATTTTTGGTTCTGAAGATTCGCTCTAACTGGATCTTTGTACTGAAATGAATGAATGTATGGTTTGTAATCAGATAGGGATGCTCAGACCTCTGAATGCGTATTTACTGCAGAGTTGATTGTGATTTTAAAAATGTTAGTCATGTGTCCGTAAAGCTGTTTTTTTTCATAATTATCAGATACGTGGATAATTATTCGTCTACGTTTTAGTCTAAAATTCCGTATGGGTTTAATTAGTTTTTGGTGAAATATTTGAGTTACTGATCTTAATGCACATATTAAAATATTAGAGGCTTACAACAAGTGGTTTAATTATTAAAATTTATTTATGTTAGGAATAATGAGCCGCGATTTATAAAATATACCGTGTAGGGAAAGTACTGACAAAATGGTGTATATGGACAAAGTGACATTAGTGCCATGAGTGGCCTTATTAATTAAAAATTCCTTAGTATTTGTAACGTTTCCGAGCTTGTATAACGTAAGAAAGCCATAATCACAATCCTGTCAGATGTTGAGTGTCATTGTTACGGCCTTGTCGTAGTAATCAGTTCAAACGTGTACCGTTTCTTTAAAAGATTATTTTCGGAGTGGTTTTGTCATGTTTTTAGTGATTTATTTATTGTTGTTTGTAATAATTTCTAATTACAAAAAAATACTGGTATACGTTAATTATTTCAATTATTTTATACACAATACACAACAATACCAATAATAGTGATTTCAATAAATTTTATTACAATTATCTCGTGTTTGATGGAATTTTGAACTACAGGATAGTTCATTCTGCGAGGCCCAGAAAAAAGAAAATTTAAACCTAAAAAAAGATGATTATCTTTTAACTTTTACTCTAACCACTTTTAAAAACAAGGAAAGATCCACTTCTTTCTGCTAAAAGGATTCTTTTAGTATTAATAAATTAATATTTATATTTTATTTGTTGAAAGAATCATTGCCTTATATACAAATTTAGATAACTATTGCTTATAAATGTTTAAATGGCGTAAAACTTGTAGCAATGTCAAGAATGGCTATTTTTTCTATCATGATCTATATTTTTATGTGAAAATTGACGTAATTAGTAATTGAACAACCGTGTAATAAAAGTAATTAAATAAACATGGTTTTAAACACAATGTTTGACAGTTTACAACTTAATTATCAAATTGAGTCAGCCATTTATTGTCAGTATTTAGATTGATCGGTCTGTAGTAATTTTTACTTTACAATATTTCGTTGTCAGAGCAATGGGAAGTATTATATAAATTTCATATAAAAACGAGTTCGCATGAGTATTCTTATTTGCGTGTTTGTATGCTTCTGCAATAATTAATATTTTGATGAATAGTATATATTTACTATCAACAAGCGCAGTCAATGACGTGCTGATGACCAGTTAGTATTATTTTTTGTTGCAAAAACTAAGTAACTCGAGTCATGTTTCTAATTACTATCCGTTTTTTACATATACTTTTCTGTTTTTTTAAATGTTTAGATTATTAGAATGTTTCTTAATTATATGCTGTGTTAAATATTTGTATTTCATTGGTTTTATCAATTACGAAACGTGATTGAATCTGAATTTGAATGTAGGTGTATGAATTATTTACATCTAGTAGTTATACTGTAATTAATGCGAAAGTTGGAAAGGCGCCTGTAAACGTATATTTTTGTAATGTGAAATAGTAATATTTTCTATTTTATGATAGTTTCAAGTTCTTTAATTTGTTTTTTTTTTGTATAAAAATCCGCAAGGCATCCGTAAAGTCTAAACAATCTTATTAACACATAATAGTAACCTACGAATTTTCAGTTTATTAATAATTGTACAAACTATATATACTTGCATCATTCATTTTTTTAAGTTTATGAGCAAAATTTCATGCTCATTATTACCAAATGAGTTGAATATTTTTATTAGGCAATTCCAACCTTTTAAATTCTAGAACCATGTTTGTAAATGTTAATTTCAGTATTTAGTTTAGCCAAAAATTCTAATTTGAAGTTTCCACCGTAGCTCGGAAACAGCTATCGTGCCTTTAAAAGCATTATCAATGTTTTTGATAATCGAAAATGAGTCAGTTTTCTCGTACAAAGTTTTTTCATTCATATTATACCAGCACTCAAATTAATTAATTTTTTATAAAATATGCAAAAATGATTAGAAGGTGCTGAAGCGTGAAGATTGCAAACTTTCTGATTTTCAAATTTAATTACTAAATTTACCTAGTTATATATTTCAAATCATTTACGAAATTTTAATACTATATATATTCTAGATTTTTTAACAGATCCAAATATCAGTTTCCATCAATAGACAAGAATATACAGGTATTGATTGATAAATAAATATTTATTTTACGTAAATCGCTATATAAAACGTTTCTTTGATTTTGTTGCAAATAGTAACAAGGAGATTTTAATGTTTTTCTATTAATTACATATTACAACAACTACATTGGTAAACCTGAATTATTGGAACCACTACTTTGCTGATATGAGAAACTCCATTAATGGATTTTTAACATCACATACTAAACTCTTTGCATATTAGCATATATTTTGCAATCTTCATAATTTGGTTTTGACCTTTTTTAAATTTATGTATATGGTACGATCCTAGATAGTGACATCCTGCATCCAGACTTGTTCATCTTTTTCTAATATGTTCCGGTTTATATACGCATTATTAATTATAGTCACTTACGGCCATACAATTCGCTGTTTAAAATATTTGTCGCCGGTATTTTGAAATAAGAATTACCATAATAGTCGATAATGTAGGTTAAAGATATGGGCAATGCTTATTAAACGTCTAGCATTTGTTTGAATATTTAAATGGCACGCAGTTTTCTAAACCGCTAATATATAAACAAATTAGTACTATTGGATGTGGGATTCAGGATTACCTAGATTATGCAGGAAACTGTGTGTTTTCTATGATATGTACGTATGCTAAAGAAACATAAAAAGTAAATATTTTGCACCGTTTTGAAAAGCTTTTAACGTGAATTTATAGCTTTACGAGTGCTTCTTATGGTTAATAAAATTTGTGTACTAAAGCTAAAACTCTTGATAAAATTACTCTGTTACAAGCGGTTATGGAAATATAGAACACCAGTAATAATGGATATTTCATTCATCTCTAAATTAGATTTTTATTCAACATATTTGCTTTCGACTATAGTCAAATTATGTTTATGGAAGTATTATGGCAAATATATTTGCTATAATACTTTTATAAACATAACTTTGTTGCAATTAAATTAAAAAGGATATTTCAATATATACGGGCTAAAGATGGGAATATGATTTTGATTATTTATGCACTTTATTGAATCATAAATAGTTCATAAATACTCTTGTTACTAAAACCTGTTACAGGGCTTTTCTCAATCACTTTCATTTTTACTGCACTATATAGCATCTGTTATTTTTTAACCAAGACTGCTTAATGTCTTTCAAGATGTCAATTTTATTTTTTAAACAATTTATGGATGGTAATTCCTAATAATTTTATAAGAAATGCAACACTGCATATCTATATAATATACGCTGCTTACTGGTTTGTCTGCCAGTAACCTTAGGCAATTCTTTGCACTTCTATTTGTTTTAATTAGCAAATTTCTATTCAAACTTGTTTACATAGAAATTGCCATTAAGATCCTTTCTGACACAAATCTATCGCATTTTCAAAGTAGTGATGGTGGAACAAGTCGCATTAATTTCTTTCGTTGCAAATAATTATAGATGATGCTTCTCAGATATCTATCTAATTGCAGGCATTTCTAATATATGCGATAAATTTGCAAAAAAACAAGTAATAAAGAACAAAAGTTGCGTAGATTGCTGATATTTTATTTTTTGAATACAAAGCTAGGAAGCTTGTTGTTCTTCTTTGAAATAATTATATGTATTTGTAACCACTTAAACTCAGTTGAAGTCGTTCGAGATCACTATTGCTTAGTGTAAAATATCCATACTCTTGCAGTTATGTTAATATATAAACTAAACCGTTATAAGTGTTCGAAAATAAAAATCACTACACTAATAATCGACTCTTAACATTTTTGTGAAATGGTGATCTTGCTTTTATGGCTCTGAATTTGAAACTATTAGTGCAGTCAATGGAGTTTTTAGTCAGATTTTTTTACTGTGAACCGATTTGCATAAAATTTTGGATTTTGGTTCAACGAAAGATCTTGCCCTCAACTTTCAAAGTAAAAATTCTTTCAATACTGCACCCACCCTGTGCAAAGTTGCCACCTCTTCTCGCTGGTGTAATTTTTTATAAAAACAACCTAGGATATAGATAAAAGGCCTAATTTTAAATAAAAAATGTTTTACAGTTCTCAAAATACCTAATACTTTTCAAATTGTTGGCAACTGAAATTTTGTTCAAGTTTTTCTTCGTTTTTATGCAAATATTTCTAAATATATGCATTTTACTGAAAATTTTGTGATGAACAAAATTGTAGCAGGTGAACACTGATTTTGAAGAAGTGTTCCTAATGTAAGATTAAGGTAGATATTAAAGATCAAAGCCGTTTTTTAGTTTGTTTGAAATTTAATCGATCTATTCAATATTATCTACCGGATAAAATTTTATGCATTCTAATGAAATAGTGTTTTATGAGCTTTAAAATGAATATAAGTCTTTTGTACGTAAATATTCCTACGTGCTTTTTACGGTTTTGTCTCTTAAATCAATGGATTTTGTAAGTGCCAGTTTCACCTAATTTAAAATTAATCGTATTCAGTCTAGGAGAGCGTAATGAATTTTAGCAGTTTGGCTGCTTTAGGACCCATATTTTTCAAACAAATTACGATTTTTAGAACACACGTTGCATATATCCATTTTGTAGTTATAAGTATGTACAGATATTACAGCTGTTCAAAGAATGAGATTATATCGCCAGCGAAAAAGTAAAAAAAATACAAGCAGTCAATTAATGTATGTTAATTTTAATTACATGAAGTTTTTCAAACACAATTACATGATGAGTGAAGTTGCAAAAACAATATTTATTTAGGCGTTGTTTAACATAATCCTTTGTGTGAACGAATATTATAAAATTTATTAATCAGCAATTACTTCATTTCTCCAATGAAGGTTCATTTCTAAATGCCATTTACAATGACAAACCGATCATGTCATATTTGAAATATGACTTTAATTACATTATTGTTTTCAAATATTATACATATTTTTAATGGTAATATAAATATATAATTTATAATTTATTATTATATAAACTGGTATG
The DNA here is from genome assembly GCF_003426905.1 of Ctenocephalides felis. Lineage (NCBI taxonomy): Eukaryota > Metazoa > Arthropoda > Insecta > Siphonaptera > Pulicidae > Ctenocephalides > Ctenocephalides felis. Next base: position 68,260,460 of record NW_020538040.1, read on the forward strand.
ATGGTTGACACTAATAAATGTGTGCATCACGAGTGTTACCATATTACTAATAAACATTATTCAAAATTACATAACAGTAGCAAATAAGTTTTACTTCAATCGCGCGTGAACCTTACGTCCTTCTTATATCGCGAAATATAATAGGAATCTACATAATAAAATATCACTTTCGCTAATTAAAATCTGAGACGTAAGTAATAGAATGTTACAATACATTTTGTAAATGTAGGTTAAAATAACGAAAAATTCTATAAACTTACCGACTGAGTTCTGCTGAAACTAGATTACTGTGCGGGCTATATTTCATTGGATTCTTGTACATGGCACACAAAATTCGTTCCTTGCAGCCTGCGTCCCTGTGACCCAGCTTCTCTAACACGGCGTCAATCTTGGTCAGTATGGGCGAGTAGAAGGCGTCGTATTGCGTTAGGTCCGTAGTCTGATAGAAAATCAAAGAATAGAATGGCATTAGTTAATTTATTTGCTTTCCATTTCCCTGTCCTATAACATAAACGTTATAATGCAAACTAGGCAAAAGTGAGCTGAATGTTTTCTTCTAAAAAAATTTACCACGAATATTCCAGCATCGATTGTTGACTCTATTTTTCAATTTTATCATAAAAAAGCATATAATAAAGCAAATATTTGACTACCTTCGATGCCAATTATCTCCAAATATTAAGTTGCAAAAATGTTTATAAACAATACTTAAGTATTCGAAAAAAATAACCATCTATAATATATTGTTTTGAACGCAGTAATTGCGTGAGTCTGAATTCGAATTTTAGAATTTATTTGAAAGTTACTGTTAAATAATCATTTTTGTTATGTAGTAGAAAAGTAAAACCCTTATTTTTATTTAGCTATTTTGCTTTGATGTTGACAATATAATATGTAATAACCAGTAACTGTGTCGCCTGCACTTTTGTGCTCTCAGAATCGAGGTATTTTGTTTTAAAGGGAAATGACACAACTATTTTTTCATATTGGCATAAACTAGAACATCATACAAACTCTGTAGTCACTCGGCTTCTTGAGACACAAATTTCAAGAAGTCTGAAGAAGAAGCTGCCTAAAGATAATATTGAGGACCCTTAGAACTACCACAATTTAATATGAACAGAATTGTTGAATCACCCATTGAAGTGATTCTCTAACTATCAATATAATATTTATCACATTAAATTATATGTGTGTTTTAAAATGTGTGTGCATGTGTGTGAGTGAATGACATAAGCCAAATAGCTCAAAGAATTGTCATGTATTCTGATTACTATTGAAAGTAAAAAAAAGAAATTAAATGAAAAAATATTGGCATAGCCTCAAAATATCCTAAATATGTCTTGAAATTTGATAATACGTTGTTTTTATTTTTTGTTTTAGAAAATTGCAATCTAAATAAATAATGGTCAAAGATTTATACGAATGACGAATATATTCGTCAAATCATAAAAGTTAACTGGTTAAACCGTCTTAGCCTGATATGTATAGTACAGAAACTTTATTCGTAAGTTACAGTATGCTGTAAATTATTCTTTTTGACGTGCTTAATTATGTTTCTATTTTTTCGTTATTCATATAATTTTGATGTTAATAAACATTAAAATTCTATGTATGTCAATTTTTATTTATTCCAAAGTATACTTCGGAAATATTGAAACGTTCTCTCTTACATATTTCAATTTTGTCATTTACAAATTTATTAAAACTCATGCTATGTAAATTAAACTGCATATATATAGGTGCATATAACTGCACACGCGTGACTATATATCTATTAAATTTAAATTTAAATATTAAAATATTTTAAATTTAAAAATTAAAAATTTAAATATTAAAATATGTTAAAAAAATATGTATTTACCTGTGCAATTTGTTGGTTTAGCAGGTGCTGTTGTGCGAGTAGCTTTTGTTCATTTTGCAAACGCAGTTGCTCCGCCTGCAACTTTTGAGCTTCCTTAATTTGTGCCGCTCGTATCTGAAATAACATCATAATCAAAAATTTTGAAATATGTATATACATTGATACATACATGAAAATTACAATTCTTTTTAAAATTGTTATATATTGTTTATATTTCTGCCCAATAGTTTTATAGCGTTCAGTTAAATAACTAATAGGATGTATTAAATTCCAAACTTTTACGTTATGTTTGCGAAAAAAAAGACTTTTATGTTACGTTTGCGAGAAAACTGTAACCCCAAAAGGCGCATGAATTTTAACAAGATAGAGAAAGTCTCTTAAATTGGCCTTTAAGAGAAGAAAACTGTCGTTCAAAATTTTATTGGTTCAAAATTTAATCATCGAATATATAGAGAACAAACGCGAAAACCGTTTTCGTTTGAAATACATACTTTTTCAGTACATTTTATGTCTCACATGTTAATAACGTATTTTAAATATATACTATGCAAATATTACTAAAAAAAACTGCAATCAAAAAATTAATTCATAAGTGACCTAACTAATGAAGACAAAGATTCGAACACCAATTCGGATCAGTTTATAATTGACCAATCGCATGTTAATTTTAATTAACTATACGAGCAGCCATATGACCTTATATATCTTATTCAAGATATTCAGATTTCACCCATGTAGCATTATAAGAAAATCGTAATGTGAAAGTAGAGGGAAAAAGAAGTATAACCAACCATCACGTATTCTTACGACGTAGCTATCGGGAGAAAAACGGCAATGTTTGAAAATCCATAACAAAAGTATTTTCTTTACTTTAAATAACGTTTAATTATACGTTATTTAATTGACTTATAAGATGTATCATTAATTTTAAGTTAAATTCAACCGTTTTTTTATATAAAGGCCAACTGAAACTCTATCCTGGCAAACAATAAAAAATAAGGAATAAAAAAGTAAATCAAGTTAAAATAAAAGCAATTTTACAAGAGATACATTGAATGAATAGTTATTTTAACTTTGCTCACGGATTTTCATGATGGAATACCAGAACAAGGTTATATTTGTAACAAATGTGCTCATAAAATTTATATATTGCATTGGTTAAAAATTGAAGTTATTCAATTCGTGAAATTCCTTTAAAATTAAACATAAGACATTGGATCTGTTTGCCACCTGGCTGTCCCATTTTACCCCGCCAGTGGGGTAAAAAGAACCGATGACCAGAAGTAGCTAGGGGTTCTACTGAACATAGTCAGATAGTTCTTTGTTTGATATGTATGTGGTATTTGTTATGATGTAATTGGTTTGGTTTTCGCAATATAATTTCTCAAAGAAAAATAGGATCTTTGTGCCCTTCCACTACGATAGGTATATACAAAATGCCCGTAAACCTAGTATTACCTAAATTACTCAAAGAACATGCACTAGATATAAAGATTATACGCAACCATATTACAGTGACAAAGGTGACAATAAATTCAAAACAAAGCATAATTATATCAACCTGATGAGATATAATGCAGACATTTACATCCGATATTAAGGTAAAGCGACTCTAGATAGAAAGCGCTGATAGCAGTTAAATAAGTTTCTTGGCAGACGGTTACACTAGGCACCAGAAATGGCGTTAGATGTGGTCAGCACGTGAATGGCGGTAAATGTGAATTGCATCGTGACATTACAAGAAATACAAGTTATAAACATTGCGCATGATGACATAAGGCAACGTGTTAACATAAGACCTCAGCAGAAAACAGTAATAATTGACTATAGGATAGGGTCGAGCAGTGTTGCCATGTCTACAGTTTTGGTAATGATCTCAGTTTTGCAGTTTTGGCCTCGAAATCTACAGTTTTTTTTTGCTGAAGATACGAGCACTATTTATTTTTTTTATGTTGAACTTAATAGTTGTTCTACTAAGTCAATTTCTATAAAACTAATATTGTTGAACCAGAGATAATGTTCATCTATTATGTTATTAGATGTTCGAAGTAATAGATAGTCAATAGCTTACGCTTGCTGTCAATGCAACGTACAACTAGTGGCGCAATGAACCGTTTTCTTTTCCATTTCTCTCTCGTTAACGAGACAACATGAACCATTTTGTCGAAACTGAAAATAAATTTGAAAATCAACTGGTTAACTGGTTGTCCAACGAAATGAAAATTCTTTCATTCTAGTATATTTTTATGAACTTATCTTTTGTAGATTAAGATTTATGTTAATAATTCATTTCATATATATAATTATTCATAGCAATATTTATTTATTTAACTATCAGCTAGTCTTATATTGATTCGAAATTGCCTTCAATAATTATAACATAACATGATAAATATTACTTACATATAATTAATAAAATAAACAATATATCGATAAACACTTTGGAATAGTGTTTAGGATGACTATAATAAAATATAATAATGTTTGTTTGAGATATCAATTGAATATATCCTATACAAATTTCTTTAAAGAAAACCTTCAATGCTAAATTATGCAGATGGCCGAGCATACGCTCCTTGGAAAATCTGGCGCCATTGAGAATTACTAGTATTATAATCGCTTATTGTTAGGTAAAATATAATAAAACTTTACAGGATGATTATAATAATACTGTTTGTTAACTTTCCGTAGGGCATGCAGAACATAATCTTGGATTTAATGTTGCCTCACATCTGACTAATTGAGTAAAATCGGTGTGTCCGGATTCAAAAATTGCAGAACATTTGTCTATGAGCCCAACAAAAGCAATATTTGTTATAATAAATGTGACAGGAAAAACCTCTGAAAAAAACTTGATAAAAAAAAATTAAGAGAAAATGAATTTGCATTGCTGGTTGATGAGAGCACTCAGACATCAGGCATTTAGCTTTAATAACCAGGATAGTCAATGCAAATTATGAAGTAGGCTCAGCAAAAGCTTTGCGTACAAAAATTGTTGAATATTTTGAGATATTTTGAGAAAGAAATTCCATATAAAAAAATTATTAGGATTTGCGTCTGATGGTGCTAATGTCATGTTTGGCGCGAACAACTCATTGGTCACTTATTTGAAGAATGACATTCCAAATCTTTTCACAATGAAGTGTATATGCAATTCATTTGCGCTTTGTGCATCCCACGCATGTGAAAAATTACCGAGGGGTCTTGAAAATTTTTGCCGTGAAGTTTTCAACCATATTCAAAATTCATCTAAACGTATTGTTGATTTTAAAACTTTTCAGGCATTTACAAATATTAAACCGCATAAAATATTACACCCTGCCTAAACCAGATGGTTATCATTAAACGATGTTGTGAAGCGATTGTTGGAACAACTTCCAGCGATAAAATTATGTTTTCAATCTGCTGTCTTTAGGGATCGTCTTCTTTCTGCACAAAGTATATTGACAAAAGCCATGAAATCGACAACAGAATTATATTTGGAATTCCTGCGATTTGCTCCACCAATATTCGTGAATTTGAATAAAGAAATGCAGGCAGAAAAGCCAAAATATAGTACGTTTTATATGATCAGATATTTACAGTATATGCGACAATTTTGGAATGCTTTATTCAACCGAAATATTTGGAATGTTCAAAAGAAGAGTTGAATATGGTAAAAAATATTACAAATTCCAAACAACAAAAAGTATTAAGTGTGGATATAAACGATTTGCGAATGCATTTACCTTTATTAGAAATATATGTTGGAGGAATGATTTCAAATATAATTCGGGTGAAAAGGGAGTCTGAAGGATTGGACCATGATCGACTGCTGAATTTTTACACAAAATGTAAAGAGTTTTACATTGAGGCAGCAATCCAAATAAAGCAGAGAGTTCCTTTTCACGATAAAGAACGGCAAGCACTAAAATGTTTGCAGATGTTAAATCCACAAGTGATTTTGAATACTGATTTGAGAAAAAATTTCACATCAACTTCGGAAATGTTATATTATTTCCAAATATTTGCCCAAATAATATAACAGAGGTAGATAAAGAATGGAGGACTCTTAGAAATACGAATTTTGATTTCGAAGAGACTAAAACGCCCAGTACAGATCAATTTTGGAGACACGTATCAAAATTAAAAAAAGACGATGGCTATGGGATGTTTCCATTATTATCAATTTTAACAAGAAAACTTCTGTGTTTGCCGCACAGTACCGCGACATTGGAACGCTTGTTTTCAAGCATAAGTATCGTGAAAACAAAGCTAAGAAATAAATTATCAACAACGACTATTAAAGGCACTTTACACACAAAGTCAGAAATTGAAAATTGTTATGAATTCAGTGTGACAAGCAATCATTTAAGTAAGTTTAATCAGAAGATGTATGAGTTTCAAAATAAAGATGAAGCGGAACATCAAGAACACATTGACATTGAAAATGAGATATCGGAGAGTTAAAAATGAATCTCCTACAAGAATATTATTTTTCTAAAATTTTACAATTTCTAATTTTATATCAATAATATATCCTTATGACTCTTGATACTCTTATACATTTAATGTTATGAAAATGCATATTTATTTATTTTATATCATATATCTTTTTGACTCTTGATACTCTTATACAATTATGCTTATTTATCTATGTTATGAAAATGTATATTATGTTAATATTTAATAAAACTATGCTAATAACATGATTTTGCTAGTTTTTAATTACATTCACAAAAATATTATATTCATTACCATAATTTAATAATAAAAATATAAAACTAGCAATTTTCTACAGTTTTTTTTCTGGCGTATCTATAGTTTTTCTCTATGGCGAGCCTGGCAACACTGGGGTTGAGATGCATACATACTAATTCAGGTACAAATCAACCATGTCCGTTGTCTCTGTCCAAAAGTTATTGAAATTCTATGGTTAATTTAGGGATATTATATTAAAGTAAGTACGTAATGTCTTGCTCAATAGATCTTTTTTTTTCTTTTTTTCAAATAAAATATACTCATAGAAAAGCTTTGTCTAAAACGCGTGATAATTCCAAATGTTCATTCAAGTATGTTTCCGAACTCTTGCTTCGAAACGCACTTCCTTCTCTTCATTTTGGAAAAAAATCTGGTGTGGATTAATCGAGATATTGTGAAATTGATATAAAGAAGTTACGGATTATTTTGTATGAACTGTTTTTACTACTGCAACGTTTTTGTTGGTTTTTGGCGAGATGCAGTTTTTCAATATCAACAGTGCCAGAATCTTTTTTTGACCTTACCTTTTATTTTTTAGTTTTAGCTAGTTTTATGTATATAGATTTACCAGTATAACAGACAACTCATTTTGTTATATTTAAGATAAAAATATATACAAATAACCAGTATAGCAGACAACTCATTTTGTTCTATTTAGGATAAAATTATATATAAATTGATAAACTTATCTTTTACCAAAAAATAAACGCAAAGTCGAGTCTGCTGTTTATGACGAGTGTACACAAATTAACTACTCACAATTTATGTATATAGATATTTTGCAATGAACAAATAACGTAAAATTCAAAAAATAATAAAGTGTTGAAAACCCATGTTACTACTTCCGGAAAAATACAGTTTGTTGAATATTTTGATTTATCTTATAATACACGGCACTCTTTTGATCGAATCACACGAAGAAAATAAAAGATTTGCGGAATACACATAAAAATATATCCTATAATTTAATTTAGCAATTGAATATTAAAGTATTTTGTTCTTTCTACAATGTTTTTCAGATGTTAATGAAAAGTTCATTTTGTTGTTTTTATTCGAGCTGGTTCGTATAAACAAGCCATATGGAATATATTTACATCGAAATCGAAATTTTGGAAACAAGTTTTGTCACTCGCATAATGGCAATATATTTTCTCTATTTATTTCATATACTGTAACGCATTTCTTATATTTTTATAGATATCAAATGAAATATATTATATAGTGCATAGATTTTAAAATCTTTATTAAGCCATAGTTACACGCATGAATAATACAAATTCTGATATTTTTAAAATGGACTCAAATGCAATTGCAAATGTTAAAATTGAGTACCATTCGTTTCTCGATTAAAGTAACACGTTTGATAATGATCAAATACTATTCTATACATTTGGATCAAAACTGCAATTATCTGGGTTTGAAACTGCATGCTGGGCTGATTGAGGTCTTTATTATATATCAAGGCTAATTGCAATTAACATAATTGTAGCTATTTATTAGTAATACTTCAAGATATACTGCCGATGTTTCAATTAAGACGATTTAAATGTCTAAGCGAATATAATTCTGAACAGTAAATATATATACACACACACACATATATATATATATATATATATATATATATATATATTGAGGGTAGGGCAGAGCCCAAAGGTCCAATTTAAATTTGAGCAATTATATTGTAAAAACCAAAACAATTAGATCACAACAAATAACACATATCAAATAAAGGACTCTTATCTTTCCATGTTCAGTAAAACCTTTATCCAATTCATAATTGTAGAAATGTTTTACAAAAATTTGTCACCAGGTATTCTTTAGCTGATAGGCGGAGTGAAACGAACGAGGGGGTAAGCAGGTTCAATGTCTTATTTTTAATTTTAAAGGGATTTCACGAAATAATAGCTACATTATGCAACCAACGCAAAATATAAACTTAATAGGTCAATTTTTATAGAGATAACACTGTATATAACCTTGATCTGGTATTATGTCAACAGAATTGGAATAACTATTTAATTTATATATGTGTTCATTAATACTTAGTATATAATTTAATAGAGACAATTTCGAAAGAAACTCCAATTAAAGAGACCAAAACTGTGCAACACATTATATATTAAATTATAACATATTTGTAAAACAATATATGTTTAAATATTTCTGACAATCACATTCTATCAGAAAATGTTACCCATAGGCATTAGAAAAACAGAAAATATCGTTTATTATAGTGCAAAATTATAATAGTTAAATTTTAATACAATGTATGAAAAATGAGCAGTATGCTGAACATATATATTCGTTAAAAATAACAGTTTTTCCTCGGAAATAACAGCCGTGTTCCAATATTTACCACCAGTATTTACATAAGTAGTAATTTATTATCAATATGAAGATTATGAAGTAACTTACTGAGTAATTTAAAATGATTAAAATGTATTATTTTGCCATCAGGCATATTGTCACAATAACATACTGCACATCATATAGTCAACGGAGCGTATTTCATAATACGGTCCAACAACTCACAATGTGAGACTCTGAAGAATTATGAAACGACAGTTACTCTTTTGCTTTTTACATGAAGTAATGCATAAGCTTACAAGGAAAGTAATGCAAATGCATATAGAATGGAGAAATATCGTTGATCTATTCAATATTTGTTTAAACAATAAGAAATATCATTGATCTATTTAATATTTGTTTAAACATAAGAAGTTGAATTATATTTATGCAAATTATATGCAAAGTGAAATAGAGATCCATTGAAAATATGCAGTTCAGATTCTATACTATTATTGTTCAAATCTCGAACAGGCTCATATGAAATAGTCTAATGCAAATATCTGGAACTTCCTGTTTATGAACAATTTGATTTTTTTTAAATTACAATTTTGCAGTTCAGTATATTTGTAAAATTTATTGACGAATTTGCAATTTTTCTGAAAATAGCGATTTATATAGAGAAAATATGACCAAGTATCAGAGCTCCAGATGGTCTTCAAAATATTATGTATAATTAACATCCCGTAGGGTAAGTTATAGTAATCGCAAAAAAATCGAAAATGAACATTTTTATATTACTTTACGTTTCAGAGGTTTCTGAAAATGGACGTATGTGTCGAGTGTGTGTGTGTGCGGATACAAATTTAAGTCGACGATTTTACGAACACGAATCAACCGATTTGAATAATTTAAAAAGCATTCGATTGCTACTGATAAGGAGTCGTGCTGATTAGGTTTTGGCAACGGCAGGTTTAGCCGTTTCGCGACTAAAAGTGCCAAAAATGGTATTTTAGTTTTTGAGATAACGGAGCATCTGATTTAAGTAATTCAAAAAACATTTTACTTGTACTGACGAAATAAACAACTGGTAAATTTTTTTGTGGACGCAGGTTTAGCGTCTCCCGAGATCCAATAAAAAAGTAAAAAATAATGCCATTTGGGAGTCAAAAATGAAAATTAAACATTTGTACATTGTATTATCAGATATTTTATAAACATTATAATAATGAGTACAAATTGTTTGGGTTCCGTACCAATTTCTACACTACGCGGCGCTTAAGCGCTTTGATATTTCGACTTCAACTCAGCTATGCAGCACGATTGCTTAAAAAAATGTTCGAGATTTTCAAAAAAATTGAAGTAAAAAAAAATCAAAATATTAAAGAAATCTAAATTTACAAAAACGTCAATTTTTTTCAAAAGTTTCGAAATTTCTCAAAAATATAATTTTTTCACAGTTTTGCAAAGTTTCTTTTAGTAATTTAGTTTTCGGTACTGGAATTTCCAGCAATTTGCCTTATGGCACGATGCTATGCCTCACTACTTTAATGTGAAATATTGATCACCACGATTTGGAAAACTGGTTGAAGCTTACAAGAACATTATATTTTTGGATTGCGGACATCCAGTTTATGAACTTTAGGTTTTCGCAACTCTTCAGACGTTTTTCTAAATTGTTCTTATTATTGAAAAATTGGATAAATTTTCGCTTAAACACAATTACCATTAAAAAAATTATCTCTTCTTTTTATAATGAAATCAACAAAAGACTCGGAATGCTTTGCTATCGTTTTGGTAATTTGTCAGAAAATGAATAGGGACTGAAAATTCAAATAGTATTAGAGATTTTTTTTCCGTATTTCATGGCGTTCTTGCGATGTGTTCGAATTTGAATGTATGAAGTTCATCTCTTTATAAATATTTACGCATTGGCTAGTCGGGTTACCAAACTATTCAAATTACTTTTCAACCAACTTTATTTTGTATTATTGTTACGAATTTTTCGTTTTTCTGATCGGGATACATGAGAATTATTGATTCGAACATGTAAACTTTTTTGATTTCTATTTCGTTTATTAAGATGCTTAATAATGTTAATTGAAAGTAATCACATGCTCTATTTGACGAGAAACGTGCTATTTTTATTTACTCTTAACCTTCAATTAATCTTATATTTCTATCACTATAACTGTATTGAAATTGATTTTGGCATGTCATTGATGGTGAAATTTACAATCAAAGTTATTGGAATTTTATTCGAGACGAAATATTAGTTTTAATTGCTAAACACAATTAAATCGTGTCATCTGCTTTAGTGGTATTTTATCTTGAAATTAAAACTTCATCTTCGGATTTAAGTTGTTAGAATTTGAGTAGTTGTTAAGTTGTTAGATTCTTTTTGGTTTGAAGAAAGAAACAGAGTACAGAGTGTGGAGTTTTGTTTCATGACTTCGTCAGATGACATCTTGTCATATATAAAAATATATTAATTTGATATTACAATTTTACAATTTATGAATAAATTACAATTACTAAAATTGCTATTATTGTTCTTGCAATAGCTATTAAAAAATATTACTGCGTACGTAAATTAAAATCTTTTAGTTTCATAATTAATTAGCATATTATGATCCAATATTGTTATTACATATGTAAAGCAGTTGAAATCGTTATTTGAAAGTGAAATTTTAATCAATTTTTTTCTTAAAAAATATCCTTGAATATGTGGGTATTAGTACAATATAGAACATCGAACCCTTATACAAGACCTTTTATACTAATTTCAATTTTTAATTAAAAAAAGATTAATTTTTGAATGTATTTAATGAAATGTGCGTAAGCTATTCTTTGAAAATTGGGATAATATAATAGTCAACAGTCACTTTTTTAAATAATTAAGAGGAATGTTTCGTATTATTAAACTTTATAACTTTGTTAAAACATTTTTTGTATTCTTTTTTTAAAGATGTATTTAATGTTGTTTTATGACAACACGTTGATGAAGTATTGTTGAATTTGTTTTAAATGATTGTGTGTTACATTGAAAGGTGTAATGATTGCTGTCTCAATAGTCTGCAGCTTTTACCAAATTAATTATTACCATTTTTTTCATTCCCCAAATTTTATTAATTTCAGCAGCAAAAAAACTTTTATTGTGTTAATCTATAAAAACTTTCATGCAAAATCTTAAAGCTTATGCAAAGTAGAGGCAATTTTACGATTTATTTTATGGCGTCTTCAAAATATCACATAATAAATAATATTTTATACATTATCCTTTGTAGACTAGCTTTTTGTATTCTTCTGTATCTTGGATACTGCTTTAGATTTTCGCATAGTTTCTGAGAACGAGCTCTTTTATTATTATACAGTTTATGAACTATGACGTGATGTGCATAATTATGAATTTACTTATGGGATAATATGTATAATATTCATCTAGCTGTTATGATGCCAGTATATCATTGTCTACATCAAAACATTTAAGAAGCAGTTCATATTGTTTTTAACAATAGAATAGTCTAACAATAGGGTTTCTTATTAATCTTTGATAAAATTAATTTTATTCAATTATGTGGATTCATTTATTTCAACTGCGAATAAAAGGGTCTCTAAATGCTTGTATATCGGTGATAATCATTCTATTTTATATTAGGTTATCATTGATATTTTGACAATAATGTAATTAAAATACAGGGATATTTTTAAAGGTACGGGGTATGTTTTTTCGCGTTAAAAATAGATTTTCTTACATCTAAATTATGCTTCCGTTAATAATTGATATTTATTACTTAGTTAGATCACAGTTACTGAGCAATTATTTACATTTCCTGCACTTTATAAAAATCGTCCTATAACATTTTACGGTCTAACAATTCACATTTAAGTGAATTAGAATGCAATGTTATTTTTTATTTTACTGATCGCGTAGCTCTAGTACGGTTCAATTATTTATTTAATGTAGTGAAAATTAATAATTTTTCAATTCAAAATTAAGAAACGTAGGTATATGAATACTTAGGGAGAAGTCCCCTACTGGCGGACACCTAAGGTTATTTAAAAATAAATCAAAAAATATTGTACGAATTGTTTATTAAATTATGATTTATGTTAGATATCAAAGTTAGAAATCAAACTAAATTAACAACCGTAATCTTTGCTGAAAAATAATTAATACTGTCAATCCATCTTTGGTATCAAAAAATATGATTTTAAACAATGGCACCTAGTACCGGACATCTCAAAATAACAGTCTGAAATGTCTGCACATGTGTCTTTGACAAATATTCTCAGATATTGCAAAAAAAGTCACTATTCATCCATCCTTTTGGCTTGGCCACACCGTTGCTCTCAGCTGGTGCATTCACAATAAGCTTTTCATTCTTTGACTAGGGAATACGAAAAATGGGGGAATGTAGTGACCGTTGGCACTCATACAGAACAAAATTAAATAATTGGAATAAATTACGTAAATTCTCGCAAGAAATATTAATAAGTTTACTGTCCGGCACTAAGGAAAGACTTAGTGTCCGGTTCTAAGGGACAGACATATTCGCTCATTTGGTGGCACCTACTAAAATTGGTTAAAAGATCTAATAATTCTACCATTTCACGGATAACAATAAAGTACAACTTTTATCTTTGCATACCACTCAAATGTAAATGCATAAATATGCTAGAATTACTTCAATTGATATTTAAGTGACGCCGCGATTTTTTGTCTAAAACAGGAAAGGGTTGCTCACAGGCGAGGCTTGCCGCGTGATCCTGTACCTGTGTGCCCTTCATGCCCCTTTTACTTGTATTTTGAAATCAAAAGATTTATACTCGCTTAAATAATGCGTGTTAAAGAGAGTGTCCAGTGCTTGGTGCCGTCCGTCGTTACGGGACTTTCCCATAATTTTGTGCGTTTAAAAGCGATGGAACAATCTTACTACTCTATTTCTAAATATTTTTGACCGAAACAAAATACATTTTGTTTGAATACTCTACTTTTATAGTAAAAAGTAAATATCGATTGATCGATTTATTTTTTTTATAGACCATCATCGCATCCTCTCGTAATTTCTTTATAATATTGGTGCTTCTGGAAATATTACACAAATTGGGCTTTTGCTATAATAGTTTAATCCTTTGATATACAGACGATAATTTAATGTATCAGTTACAAGCGTCAAGGTGTCGAATTTTGCTTCAATATTTATCACTCTGAGTCGGATTTGTTGAGAATTCTATTTTGTTATTTTGGTTTATTGTTTTTAGAAGTATATTTTTCATTTTTAAATACATTTTGATTGATATTGATTGAAAAATCTTGAAATATATTGTTGAGCAAGTACTTGGGACTGCTTGATGGCTCGTATAGCACTGACACTCTTGCAGAAAACACCACCGTAGCAAAAGGGTTACTGTGTTAGTGTATTTATTTATATATGGTGTATTGATTTTTGTTATTGGCTAATATTCTAAAATTATTTGGTAAATTCATTTGCATTTGTAAATATCAAAATATAACTTACCAATGCAGCTTGATGCAAATGTTTGTTTTTTGATGGAGGCACGACTACTGGGCCATACTGGCCGACGACGTTGCTCGCCTGCGCTTGCAATCGTTTGTTTCCTGTTTTGTTGCTTCCCGGTCTGTAAAAGGTAAAAAACTGTTATAATCACATAATTATCATTTTACTCTGTACTATGATTTTAATTGCTTGTTGACACAACTCTTATTATTAGAAATCCAAATTCGAACTGGAGTATAATAAAACTTTTTACACGTAATTACAATTAATAAATTTTCGACTTTTTTAAGACTTCATAATATAAATGCATAATTATCTACTAAAGTGCATGGCATCGTGCCTTAAGGCAAATTGCTCGAACTACCCGTACCGTCATTAAAAATCTTGGTACGGAACCCAAAAAAATTTCCACAAAATGTGTACACATTATTAAAATCTCTATAAACTATCTGATAATTTGATGTGCATAAGTCCAACAAATATTTTTGACCGCTAAATGATATTTTTTTTAACTTATTTTTACTGAGAGTCCGTAACCGCTCGACCTGCCTTCCCAAAAATTTGATCAGTTCTTCATCTTGTCAATACAAGTAAAATGTTTTTTGAATTATTAAAATCGGACGCTCCGTTTTCTTAAAAACAGAGTTACCGTTTTTGGCACTTTTTGCCCCGTATTTTCTAAGGTATGCCAAAATGTTCAGAAACCTTTGAAACGTAAATATATATAAAAATTTTCATTTTTGATTGTTTTGCGATTACTATAACTTGCCATACGGGAAGTTAATCATTTTTTTTATTAATTAATATATATGATACACTTTTACTTTTTTAATATAGTTTGGTTTTAATCACGAGTTGTCAAAACTCTTCTCACTATAAATTCAAATTTTGCTTCAAGCATTTTTAATCGTACTTTTTGCCCTACATAGGAGAATTTATTGTGAAAGCAGTTTGAAAATATTATTTTAATATTAATTGGTTTGTTAAACTCTTTTTACATAAAGAGCTGAACTAAGATAAAGAAAACTCAACTTTGCACTCATTTTATATATATGGATCTGCCATTTTCACCATTTTCACCAAAAGTCGATTTTTATATTTTTGAACAAATTTAAGTCTTTTTATTTTATGAAACTATATCATATTTTATAAGCTATATTTTGAGTAAACATTGATTTCATTCATACATTTGATAAATTTTAAACATCATATACATATATCTGGCAACATAAATAAATCTAAGTAAATATGTATTTGGAAGCAATGACACTAGAAATATTTTTTTTACGAAATCTTTTTACTGAATGATAAATAATACTGAAATTATTGTTTTTTCAATAGCTGTTAAGAAATATTACTGCCTACGTAAATTAAAAACTTTCAGTATTTCATATTTAAGATTTAACGTGAACTTGGTAGCACAGTAATTTAAAATACTTTTCTGATCTATAATGATATAATATTGTTTAGTAATATAATATTGCCAATTATCATTTGAGTAAAGCACTTAAAATCGTTAGCTTGAAAATAAAATTTTAATATATTATCCTTAAATACGGATTTTAGTATCATACTTAATTGGACACTATGTAAAATTTTTACTCGGTAATATTTGAATCACTAACTGATTAAGGATGAAGATCAGATTTTTGCTGGTAATTTCAAACTTGATGAAAGACGAAATTACTGAAATTTAACTTTGCATTGTATTGAATGTAATTTGTGTAAAATAATATTTGATAATGCAACTGGTTTAATACATTTTGCGATTGCAATGTTCTTTACAAAAAATATTAAATATTATGTGGATGATACAATTTTACAATATATATATTATATATAAGAAAAATTGCTGAGACTTAAATGTACTATAGGTAATTATAGTGAAAGTAGAAATGAATAAAATTAAACTAGATTCTCATAACACTTCATCTAATATTTGAGTATTAAATACTTTTCCTTTAAAGTATATAATTATTTCTCAATGGTTTATGTATGTCACTTTCTTTATTAAGTGTATACAGTTATTTATCAGAAATTTAAATTTTTCAAAATAATTTTAATTGTGACTTCAATGTATGTTTCTACTTACATTATGTAAAACTTACGGAGTTTAAACTTTGGTTTACTTAATAAATACAAATTAAAAATAATTCGGCTCAAATAAATGTTGAAAGTGATAGAATGCTGCAAAAAAATGATTTTGCAACAAATACACGTCTCTTCTTTTTACCGGTAGATCTTTAGATCTGTTTTCAGCAATTTTTTTTCTTGAATAGTTGAAGTAGAAGTTCAAAGTTGTCTATCGTATAAGTACATCATTATCCGAAAGTGAACACAAATGAATAATTAATCAAGATTCTATCAAACACTGATTATTGCAATAAAATTGATTGAAATCAATAGTACTTGCAAAAGTTCTTTGATTCTAATTGAAATAATTGCAAACATCAATAATAATCAGGTACCCAAAAAAAATGAAAAAAAAAACACCCTCAAAATAAACTATGGAAGGCGCGTAACACGTTTGAACAGATTACAGCGACAAGAATGTGACAATGACAATGACGTTCAACATCTGACACAATTGTTATTAGCTACTAATCAGCCAGTTTTTAAATAAGGCCACTGTGTCATTTGTTCATATATCATTCGTTCGTATTTTCCCTTTTACTTCTGTTATCGAGAAGTTTATCAAACTAGCCCCTAAGTAAAATTCGTGCGATTACATCTTTTTAACGGCTCGTAGTATGCATAGAACACAAATTGGAAATTTTCACTTATATACTCATCTTGATATATTGTTTTCATTTCTATTTCACAAATGGACGTGCTAATATCGATGTTTTTCGATCGGCTGACTTTTAGCTATTTCAAATTGGCTGTAAACCTGAATATACCTGCCTATAAAATAAGACGTCATAATTTCATCAATTGTTCTTTGATTTTGTATAGTATAGCGGATGTGCATTTAGTTTAATGAAAATTCCTCGAGAATCGAGATATCTAGCGCAGATTAGCAAAAACCGATCGCACGCAACCACGAAGGAAAACGCCCGCCAATCGATATAGTCTTTTGTTACATTATTTCATATTTTATATAAATTAACAATTCAGCCGTGATGTGGCTCAGAAATGCACGTTTCATTTTTTTAAACTACATGTAAGATCATAGTTCGGAATTTAGAAAAAATAGGTTTCATATTATATGTGGAGCTGTCTGTTATAAGTAATGTATCTCTAGAATGTAAAATAGTGAACCTTTCACTCAAATTATTTAATATTTCATTATCTGTACTTATCAAAGTTTTATCAAAGTTTAACTTGATTTCTTATGATCTACATGCTATATAGGTAGATTGTTTAGAATGGTGTTAAATGAATCTGTGGAGATTTGATTAATGTTTGCTGTAAACAGTTTATCACCAATTTGTTCAATCTTCCTAATTTTATTGACTCGTTAAAAACGTTATTTCGATTTTATGAAGCTTTAACTTACTGGTTTATTGCAACTATAGAACTATTTGCTGATTCCTACTACTTATTCATATTGTTCAACGCAATTAATCTGATACAAAATGCCATATTAGTTTTAATAATTCATTTTTTTTATTTATTTGCAATAATCTCTAGATTAATTAAAAAATTAATTGATTTTCAAAATTTTTAATTATATTCAAACAAATTATATTCCCATTTATAGATTTAAATAAAATCGTTCGTTGGGAGTTAATTTTATAATTAAATCCCACCTTCTTTAGTTTTGATGTATATATTTGTATTTAATTTTTTTTTGTAAAAGCATTAATTGTGGAAACATTGTATATGAAAGCCAACATTAAATATTAAATTCATCAATAAAATTACCTACTTTTTGTGAATCAAAAAATCTCTTCGAATGACTGTTTTGATACTGAAATTATTGGTGCATCTATTGCTTTATATGTCTGTTTCCTAAGAACCACATACCTTTATGCTTATCTAGTTTTTATTTAAGTTCACAAAATTTATCAGAATAAGTAATATGAATGTAGTAAATAATTTCTAGTAAAAATGCAATTAGGTTCTTACTTTTTAAATAAGTTTTTATTTAAGTTACCTGGGATGATGCGCAATATACGGATTCGTTGGGTAGGAATATCCAGAATTTCCTGTAACGCCAAGACCCCATTCATTAATTTCATTTATGTCCTCTGGCTTAGGCTGATGTACGTAAGAATTTCTGTGTGTGTCGAATGCAAATGATGGAGCCCTGTAAAAATAAATGGATAATATTAATCAGAGTGATTTACTTACGGACACAAACGTCCAATTTGACTTTGAGCAATTATATTGTGAAAATCAAACCAATTATATTACAACAAATAACACATATCAAACAATTATCTGACTATGTTTAGTAAAACTCTTTGTTAGCTAATTCATCGTTGAAGAAATGCTTTTTTGCTGTTTTTCAAAAATTTGTCACCTGATCTTTTTTACCATCCCATAGGCAGGCTAAAATTGGACAGCCAGGAGAAAACAAGTACAATGTCTTATTTTTAATTTTAGAGGGATTTCACTAAACGATAGTTGCATTATTCAACCAATGCAAAATATAAATTTCATGCATACATTTTTATAGATATAACACTGTATGTTGTATAACTATTTATTGAACTTATCTCTTGCAAAATAGCTTTTTTTAAATTAATTTACTTTCTGCTTCTTTTCATTTTAGCCAGGGTAAAGGCTGAGATGGTCCTTTTAACCCTACCTACATGTAAGCTTTTATAGATGTTATATAAAAAACTGTTGAATCTAACTTAAAAATAAGAATACATCTTATAAAACAATTTAATAAGTTCTCGTAAATTGAGCAACAGTGCTCATGATAAAAAAAACTAACTCGTTATGAATTTTCAAACACTGCCGTAAATCTCCCGGAAGCGACGTCGTAAGAATCAATGTGATGGCTGGTTATTAGTGGTTATACATCTTTTTCCCTCTACTTACAAATATTATTCTTCCGAATTTTCCGTGTTTTTTGAGAAATCGGTGGTGGATTTTTTTATCCTCGGACCTTTATACAATGTTTGTAATTGAATTGATTGCTTATTGCATGTAGCATATGCTTATGTAAAATTTTCATCTCGAATTCATGCAATTAATTCGCATTCTTCACATTACTTACATACTTTATTGATAATCCTATCTGCATGCTATTAAAATGTGATAATTCATGGGATACATATATGCTATATGATGAATATAAATAGTTTGCATATAAAATGTTTTGCTAAACATTTTCAAGTTTTAAAATTGTTTTAGGTCCCAGTTCTGAAATGTCAATCAGTGATATTGAAAATATCACTCCATTACATTAAAAATTCTTTCATAATTTGGTAAAACTTAATAATAAATTTAAACGTGTTTATCATCTATAGCCCAGTCATTTGATGCAAAAAAATGCTGTTGCCTAAAGAGTTTTCCGGATGTTTTGAAAATTGGTGATTTTATAGATTTTGATGTGATCTTTACGAATTTCAACTTTGCCACCTCGAATTTTTGCCGCTGCCGCCGCTATATTGGAAAAATTGCGTCAATAATCAGTTTTTCAACGATATCTTCTTTCTAACTCATATTACATTAAAATAACTATATACAAAATTAAACTAGACAAAATTTTCTACAATTTATTCAATAACGTTTTTTTCTGTAACATCAATAGTTTTAGCGTACGTGCGCCGCAAAGTTTCTGCTGCTCGCGCCACCATCGGATATTTGGCCGCTCTTTGCACTTGAACGCATTCTCTCTAATAAATAAATAATTTCAATGTTGAATTAAGCTTTTCTGCTCAGGTCTGGTCTAAAAATAACATAAATTAATTATTTTTGTTTTTCATTTTAATTTTTGCTGATGATTGAACATTTTAAATCATACAATTTAATGCATTTTTTTTTATTTTTTTGGCAATATTTATATAAATTTTGAAATATTAAACTATGAAATAATGAATGAACTCAAATTAGAACTGTATATAGGAATAATCTTTGGCGATAATCGTTCCAATAACTCGATTGCAACGAATAGATTACTGCGTATTGTATATAAGATTATATTATCTTCTAATAACAACACACAACGTCAATTATCTGCATTTCTACATCTACATATGAATAATATGTTCAGAATCAATAGAAGTATTTTTTCTAGATGTCAGTATATTTTTGTCGTTCCGTATACTAGTGTTACTTGCATTTTTGAAGCCATGGCTACTAATAACGTGGATTGTTTTATTTGTGAAACTCCATTGCGAGAAGGTGAAGTGATTGAAGTGATCATATATTGTTTTTGCACGCCTTCAGTGGCTGCGATACAACTTCAGCAATTTTTAATCAAGGTAAAATGAAATATATAGATACGCTATGTAAAAATCAAAATCTAAATGAAGGTATTCATATATTTAAAAATCCAAAAGCTGATCCAGAGATCATTGCCACAGCTGGAGAACGCTTCCTTCTTAAATTGTACGGTTGTAGTGATTAGAATACCATAAAAAATAAATCTTTAAACGTATTTAGATATGAGTGCTTTACAAAATCGGCATACAAAATTAAATTTAATATTGCAACACTACCACCAACGCAGGCAGCAGCACGACAACATTCATTTCGAACATATCAGCAAATTCAGCAGTGATATGGGAATGAGATAAATGCAGAACAATGGGGATAAAAAAGAAGCAAAAATGGCCTGATTCCTGTGACCTCAGTCGAGCCTCCAGCGCCGGACAACTTGTTGAAACTGATTTCTTGCAAATGCAAAAAGGGATGTCAGAAAGCCTGTGGATGCAGAAAGGCAGGATTGAAGTGCTCCATTATCTGCACAAATTGTAGTGGAACCTGTAGTAATGCACAAGTTCCATAACAAGATAGTGATGAAGAGGAAGACGCAGATAGCATTTTCGAACAACTTTGCAATGACGATAATCCCATCGCGGATAATATCGAAGAAAGTGCAACCTCTGACGTTTCGATTGTCCATGAAGACGATTAACTAATAACATATGACCCTTCGAGAACATCAAACTGAAGGTAAGAAGTTAATTAAGTAAATTATAAAAAAATCCAGTTTAATTTAATATAAAACTATTCTTACAAACAATTTAAAACTTGCATCAAATTACACATTTTAATGTTCAATCATCAGCAAAAATTAAAATGAAAAACAAAAATAATTAATTTATGTTATTTTTAGACCAGACCTGAGCAGAAAAGCTTAATTCAACATTGAAATTATTTATTTATTAGAGAGAATGCGTTCAAGTGCAAAGAGCGGCCAAATATCCAATGGTGGCGCGAGCAGCAGAAACTTTGCGGCGCACGTACGCTAAAACTATTGATGTTACAGAAAAAAACGTTATTGAATAAATTGTAGAAAATTTTGTCTAGTTTAATTTTGTATATAGTTATTTTAATGTAATATGAGTTAGAAAGAAGATATCGTTGAAAAACTGATTATTGACGCAATTTTTCCAATATAGCGGCGGCAGCGGCAAAAATTCGAGGTGGCAAAGTTGAAATTCGTAAAGATCACATCAAAATCTATAAAATCACCAATTTTCAAAACATCCGGAAAACTCTTTAGGTAAAACTACCAAATGACTGAACTACTAAATGTATAGAAACTCAAGATTAGAAAACAATTTTAATTACGTCCGTTTGCCATTGTTCCTCCTATTGAGTAAATAGTATTTTTCACTCTTTTAATTTAATTCTGCTCTATTCTTAACAATGAACTTTAAAATTTTTGTTTAAATAAAATCTTCTTTAATCTTTTTCTCACATATGAATTTATGCAAAATATTAACTGTTTTTTAATGCAGTCGACGCACATAAAATCATTAATTGCTAATTTGTCCCTAAAATCTATTCCAAAGAACTTAATTTCCAAAATATATTAAATAGAAAGAACAATCAATTGGTTGATTTAAAAAGCCATATAATTCTGTAGTATTAACATAATAGATTATAAAATTTATGCTGTTTAAAAATAATAAAAAATGTATTTGGCTTGTTTTCTAAGTTTTAAATGATTTTTAGTATTTAATAATCTGGTATTATAATTAGTGTTGCAAAGAAGTTTTCTCGTTTGGCGAATATATGCCTTTATTGTTAAATTACTTAGAAAAGAAACACTTAAAATAGAATTTCTTATGTCTTTAGAAAAATCTAATCATTTATCAAGTACCATATTTGTAAAACTTTCTCTCAATTTGGAAGAATAAATATATTTTATATTAGAAAATACAATTAGAACAATAAGAATCGTATACGCTCAGTGAGTTTCTTAATTATTCGTCTCGCTTTTGTAGAATTAATCTTGCACACAGAAAATATTCCGATATTTATCATAATTTTGTATATTTTGTAGGAGTTTTATAGTCCTCTTATAACGATTGTTAAATACGTAATTATCTTTGAATATTTAATCACATGTTTGCATTTTAAATAGCGCTAATGATTATTCTACTCATTCGTATGTGATCTTAATGATTATTTCTGTATTTTGACTATTTCATGACTATTTCAGTACAGACTCTCAAAATAAAAAAATACATTATTACAAAGGTATTGAACAATGTAAATCTTACTTAAAAGCAAGACCTTAATTTGAAACCATTTCATTTAAGGATGAAAATAAACTAGTAGCGAAGCACTGCATCTAATTCATTGTGAAAAACTTGGTCAAAAGTTTCGTTCTCTTTGTAAATATTATTCGTAGCATATTGTGGATTTTATATATACATTTATTTTACTTGCTAAATTTGATTATTTGCGCAGCGAGTTCTAGGAAAAATAAATGAAATATAATTTTAGTAATACGAATTTTATTTTAAAAATAATAATTTTTATAACGAAAATCGTTTTAAACGCAAAACTAAATTACCATAATGAAATAGTTTCATAATTCTTTTCATATTACTAAATATAAAAAATATTTTGTGCGATCTTTTTGTAATATTCCAATTACGCATCATATTGTTAGGTAATCAATTGATCGTATGAAAAAAGTCTTACAATAATTATCGGATACTTAAATTATCAGAAACTTCAAAACTTATCAATTGAAAATGATACTTATTAAAAAAACGCTTAATATTGAAGTAATCAAATTTGATTTTATTTACAATTAATATTATACTTTTTTGCTAGTATTAGCAAAATCAGTGTTTGCATGTTTATAATCATTAAAAACATTGAGATGAAATGGGCATTTCCTGGACCATGAACTTCGCAATCAAAATTATTAATTATACATGTAAACGCTATAATCGAATGCTGTGCCTGCTTTCTTTAGAAGTTGAAAGCGCAATTATAATTTCAAGATGTTCATAAATGAATATTTATATATCTGAGATGAAAAATTCAATTTTAATATATGTACAAGATTGAGCTTTGAATCATATTCAAAGAGAATCAAAAATGATTTTACATTAAAAATACAATAATTTTTTTTTTAAAAATATGATGTAAAACTAAATAAATGATTTAGTCGATATAGAGTTGAGATATAAACTTTATTTACCCACAAGTCTGATGATTCATTCAATTTTTGATATATTGTAGAATTGAGCTTTTCTCTAAACGTGCTTCTTTGGATATCCTATTTTTAACTAATGCGGGTAAAATAAGAAATTATTGAATTCAATTCCACTTTCAATTGAAGTGGAATTACTTGATACGGTTTTATGATATGAGTAATAACTGGCCAGAACTTTGAAAAGGAAAATTCTTTGAATAAAAATTTCAAAAAAGAAAAACTAATTTTTTTAATTATCAATTTTTTTTAAATATCAAATTCGAATTTGAATTTTAATTTTAGCTGAAATTCTAAAGATCACTTATATACTAGAAATAAAATAATTTTAAGTTTTCAATTTAGTTTATATATTTTTATATTAGAAATATGAGTTATGAGAATTTTTATATGAGAAATGAGAAATATGAGTTTTGTTTATTTACTTTTCACGTAAACATATATGAACGCCGATTTTTAATTTAAAAGCTTTTATATTTGTTCTATAAGATACGAATAATGAAAAATACAGTTTTTATAATGATCTAATTGAAAATATTTAACATTTCTCGAATATTTCATTACGGTACGGGAAGTTCCAGTAATTTGCTTTAAGGCACGATGCCATGCATTACTGGCTTTTCTATATTGATTATTTTGCTATGTTAAACAAAAAATGCAGAAAATTTTCAAAGAAAAATAAAAGCTTAATTTGTGTAGTTCAATCACGGACTGCACAAAATAGAGCCCATAATATGCCGCCAGAATAGCCAGATAATTATAAGAGCTTTATAATTACCATTTACTATTCGTACTACAAAAAGAGATATGGTAAAATCGTATTTTTACGATTACAAGCATTTTTATCAAGTACCACTAATAGAACGAATAACATACAAACTGATCCATGCGAAGAGTTACAAAAAAAAAGACTCAAAAAGAAATGGTTTCACCATTTAAACAAAATTTACTAAATTATTCTTCTTAATCTAGATATTTACTCCACGCTTTACACTAGCAGCTGAAAACGTTTTTGAACCTAAGTTTCAGACTAGTCATGATAAAATATATATCTTTTTCAAACTTACCCAAAGGCCGGGCCCGGGTAATCGTACTCGGTGTGCGAGGGTTCATATGGCGCTGGCTGAACTGGCAACTCGTGCGGTTTGTGCCCGGAGTCGTGGGCGGCCAGTTGAAGCTCGTAAGGCACGTGCGGGTGATGCGGTGGATGATCGAGCTCAACCGGTGGATGGTCGAGTTCCACAGGCGAGTGAGGAGAATCGTACGATATGTGCGGTACCTGCAAATAAAAATTATTTGAGTTTTATTCTTAATTATGATATAATATTAATTTTGAAACAACGAAATGGGTATTAAGGTGGAACAAAGTGCTGTAGATCACCTACAAAATTTGCGGGATGTGGATGTTTTTTTTTACTAAACCCTAACTTCTATAGTTAGTCGAAAAAAATATTGTATTATGATACAAAATCTTGAATTCAATTAAAGGGGTTGTTCTTTTTTTGTTACAAAAAATGCAAGATATTTGTTTTTTTTTTTTTAAATGTATTTATCATAGAGACATGCGGTTTTTTTAAACAAAAATTACAAAGTCATAGAATATTACGTGATTTTCTCCTTTTTTTTTGCGCCGTCATTTTTTAACCAGATGGCGCCAAAGTCGGTCTTGCAAAATCGATCTCTTTTGCGGTGCCACAGATAAATCTGTTGCGCATCGCCCGAAACAAAAAAAAAGAAACTACGTTGAAGAAGAAGTTTGAATCCTGTCCCCCTACCAAAATGAAAGAAAAAAAGCAATAAGGAAAAAAATGGCAGCTATTTAAAAAAAAGTGTCATAAAAGGCCTTTTTTTGGGGCGAGAAGCTTCGCAAAATTTTTTTGCGTAATGTTATCAAGTTGTTTGAGGTAGGGGGACTAGGTATTGCAGTGGTGAACAAATTAAAAAAAAATTCAAGTCGATCCGACTTGTAGTTTTTTTTTAATTTGTGGCACCGCATTGAAAAAAGTCAATTTGAGAAAAACGTATTTAAAGTTTTTAATATAATGTACTAAATACACCATTTAATTTAATGTACTAAGTACTAAGATGCTGACACATTAATAAGGTCATGTGCATGAGGTATTATAATGAAAAAGAGGCAGCTGGCATACAATAGCTCGCGGAGCGATAAAAAAACGCTTTCAGAGGATCATACATATAGAGATAAATATATCTATAACTTCGTCAAAAAAATAGATATTGAGATGATTTTTTTTAAAAATAATTCTAAGGTTTTTAGCTTTCATAATATCAAAAAATCTCAAAACTGAAACAAAGAAAAATAAAAAAAGAACAACCCCCTTAAAGAAACCTATATAAATTCAATGTTTGCTACGAAATTGCTCTATTGTGTCTTTTATTATTGGCGCATAATTCCAGTGAAAATTAGTACTCGTTTATAAAATCAATAAAGGTCGATTATTACTACAAATAGTTGAAACGTTTGGTTTTAGTTAGGATTTGCATCAAGATTAATTTTGCAGCAAAATATTTATTTATTTGGTGATGTTGAAACTAAAATTATCAGTAATAAATTGACATGCAAAATTAATCTTGATGCCATGATTAATAAATATTATGGAACAGCCCATATAGATTTGGGCTGACATATGTTAACAACAAATACAAGAAACTTTTAATTGGAGTGCGCTCTATCTAAATGTTAATATTAAGAGCTAAAACTATTAGAGATTAATTTTTTAATAATTTGGAAGCACTGCCCTGTGGAGCAAAGAAATTCGAAGATATCCATGTTAAGAACAAACCCTAATATTTATATATATATATATATATATATATATATATACAGGGGCGTAGCGTGCATTGGCAGGGCCCCGTATCAAAATTTTTTTGGGGCCCCCCTCAGGTGGGGCAAAATTTTCTTACATAAAAATAATAAATAAATTAATTAATAAATCTTCACTTATCATCAATATTCATCTAGCCCTTTCCAATATTTCTACAAACAATTCAAATTCAGCATACACATTTATTAAATCATTTATAGCTTATGATGTCTATAGTTCTTGATATAGTTTCTTGATAAAACCAATTTTGATGAAACGAATTTTCATGATCATAGCCATCATTTTTTTTTCAAGATATCATTGAAAATGTCATCATTTGCAGTTGCAAATGGGTAAATAGTATGCAAAAATTACTTTGAGAAAAATGAATGCAAAACTATTGAATTTTGCCAGCAATGGAAAATGAATTTCATATTTAAAACATATTTTTAGAGAGTTTACAATTACAATTACAATAAAAATTAAAAGAGATTATCTTACTGTACTGTAGTGGTTTGCGAAATGACCCTAATTGTAATTTTTCGAACATAATAATCGAGTCGAAGTCTCTGAAATCTGTTCAGGATGAGAAATTAATATATTTAATTAGCAAAATGTTGAGTTTGAAATAAAATTACGGGTCGCTATACTTTGCATATAGTTTTCGTTACGTTCCATTCCTTTGTTAATTTATCGAGACATTTAGCAAATTGCTAAATTAATTTTGATTTTTTAATTTGCACAATGTATTCAAGAAATGACTTAATCAAATGCCAGTTTTCTATTCTATCACAACCCTCGAAAATTATATTTTTATATTCTACATGCTCATGTTTTTTTTTTCAAATTAAATTCAGTTGGAAGTAAATTTTCATGATTAGTTTAACTTTTGCTATTTGTGAAATTAAATAAAAATTTGTAAGCTTCTACTAAATTTTGCGCATGTTTGGCGCCCCCATGGCCCGGTAAAAATAAAGCTCTTTAAAACAATAAATTTACATTCCTTGTTTCTTCCATTATTATTATTATTATTATATGCAGATCACACACCTAATAAGCCTTTATCTTTTAAAGGTACGATCAAGAGGCTTTGAAGCGTAAAGATATCAAAAACTTTTCCCAGTTTGAATCAATAACATATTCTGCAAGAAGTTGAATAAAATATATGCTTTGATTACTTGTACTTTCACTTTATTTATCGTTTTAATGATCAAGTAAGTTTGTCGACCAGTATTCCATAAGCTACTAATTACATTTTAAACGATATTTAAGTTTATAGAGTATATCTGTAACCTACTTGCTTGCACGCTCTTTACCTTGAAATAAAAAGTGTTTATACTCAATAAATGAGACTTATAACCCACAAATTAAAACAAATCAACAGAACCATTTTTAGATAATATTGATTATTGATTATTATTTTACAAAATAATTTAACCTGACTCATCATGTTTATACATTTATGCCATTATATAAAATGAATAATATTTTAGTTTGTCTTTCTTTGATCCTGTATATTTATACAACATATGTATTTGAAGTTACTGTTTAATTAATAATGTATCTGAAAAAAATCATGATCGTCGCTAAATTTGTTAAAGGATTTTTTATATTAATTCTAAATGTCTGTAAGCAAAGTAATATAATGCGTCACGATAAAAGCTGATATGATTGTGATGTCTCATGATAAATGCTAGAATTACAATACGAAGTGTTTTAACAATACCAACTTCTTTCACGAATATCGTAATAAAATATCACTTATATCAGTATTGAATCATTTGCACGCATTTTTCTGATATTGTGTTAGATCTATTCATGTTGTTTATTGAATAGACAAACAATGGTGCGTGAAATTTTGACACAGATAACATTTGTGAAATTCTATAGTTGTTAATGTGTTCTAATTTTCGTGATGGATTATTTAGTTTTCAAGAGGTTATTATCTTAATCTTATCACATGCTATACTTATAATGTATAAATGAGCTTTAAGTCATATCTCGAATGGCAGACAATTTTGACATTTTCAAAGTCATCCTGAAAGATTTGATAGATTATAGTTCCAAATAGGCCAACATTTCTAGTCAGCTGTATATTAATATTTTATAAATGATTATGTTAGACGGAAAGACTGTAAAAATATATGTTCTTTAAACAAAATGCAAATTTGACGGTATAGCAATGCTTTATTTCATTTTATTCTTATTGTTAGTACATTATAAATTTTATTCATTTTTCATATGTCAATAACAATCAGTAATCAAGTTTAAACTATGTGTTCTATGAGCTGTTGTGATATAATTCATCATATTGATAGATATCATGGTTTTAAAGAACATACTAAACTATTACGACTCTACGACAGGTCGTTTTTTAAAAATTCATCAAATTTTGAGAAAAGTTGTGCGAAAAACCGGTTTCGTGATGTGATAAGTCAAAAATTGGAATTTAGCAAGTCGATATGGAAGGGCCGTGATTAGATTTGCGAAAAGATCAGCCAAGCCATTAGAAATGGCTTTGGAATTAGCAAAAAAGTAAGTGATAAGTCTGCAAAACTTTTAGTTGTGTAAAAAATGTTACTTTTAAATGATAAAATAATATCAAGTACTAAGTACATGATATATGTAACCGTGGCAGTATTTTCGTATAGCAGATCTTAATATTGTACAAAATAATTCATAAAGTTTATTAAAAAAAAAGTTTCGACAATTTTCGTGAAATTTAACATGGCGATAAAGTTCATGTATTAAACAGTACTAAGAAAATTGGTTGAATCATATAAATTAGTATTTAAAGTTTGGTATAATAAGCTACAATTTTAGATATATCAGCACACGTGTCTGTGCACTATAATTAATTACAGATAATTTAAATGTGTTTGAGGGACATCAGTTGTAAATTGTAATGTATAGACTTGATTGAAAGCGAAAACTTTATTTTAGAAATAAACAGTTGAAAATTTTATCTAAATATCTAAATCTCAATTTTTTTTGATTAAGTCAATTATAACACATTTCGGGAAGTTCATGCAACTTGCCTTTATGCAACTTGCCTTCATGCAACTTACCTTCAGACAAAATGACCTTTTCAACTAGTTTTTTTTATAGAAACGGTTGAATGAACCACCGGCGCAAGAGATAGAAAAAATCTAATTTATTAAATTCGATTGTCCCTATTAGAAATATCTACTAGCAAATATTATAATTGCTTTAGAAAATATAAATGGAGTAAGTACGTGGCGTTATTTGAAAACAATTATGGGTTATGGGAACGTGACAATGGAAAGCGCTAAATATGTACGATGATACAAGATAATTACAAAAATAATTCGACTTTTATCATACAATTCACACAAAGTTGTTTTTGGCCATGTCAGAAAAAATCCACGTAGAATGTTTTTTATTATTATGAATATAATAAAATTAACAGACGAGCAACTTGTTATATATATTTATTTTTCTTCGTTATGTTTCGGAAGTATAATCATAACTCTTATACAGTTTTTAGTATAATAGACATATTGAGAGAATAAAAAGATTTTAATGATTGTAATATAAACGGTGTTTCCTTATTAGTGTGCTTATTCTTACTTCTCAGTTATTCCATTGAATTTCAAGTTACTGGACTTAAACAAGTGTATTTTTTAAATATGATATACTAATTAAATCGTGTGCTGAATATTTAGAGAATATAATAATATATATAATCAAGTAGGGGAAACTGGGTAAGGCTGTGCCACTTTTTTTTTGATCATCAATAATTTGTTTTTAATTTACAAGTTAGCTGGATGAAAACTATATTAACTGGTGATTTGAGCATATATCTACGTTCAAATACTAAAATGCTGTACTTAAATAAGATGGATTTGTTATAAAACAAGAAAAGATCGAACGTCACAATAGGACACATCCACAGGATGGTTGTGACAGGCATCAAAATATTTTATTTTAAAAAACAATAGCTATATACACCAAAATGGTTCATAACGGCTATTATTGTCAAAAATATGTAACAGAACATGATATACTCATTTAAACAATGTTTATGAATATAATATCACAATAAATAACAAAACATAATTTAAAAAAAAAAAAGTTAACAAGAAATCTTGGTCTTTTTTTTCTTGTATTGAATATTCCTTTCCTGTTTTCATTTGTATTTTGTCTTATAATTAAGTTACATTTTTCTTCATCTGTTTAATATTCACCCGAAAAGGAGAAGACCCACTACCACATGTCACAACCGTACCCAACGCACACTTTTGAAAACAAATCATTGGTATGACTGACAATGAGCTAAATTATCAACGCAAAAACTAATTTCCTTAGCTAACTATATTCAACTTGCAGCAAAATAACAAACAAAGTGATCTCTCTGTATATACGTAACAGTTATTATTAAAAGAAACAAAAGAAACTTTTTGATTCTTTAAAAGTAATGCAGGTTACAGATCTTGTGGGGCGTTGACTCAATGCAATAATGGAAACTTGTTCGAACAAACATACTTCATCTTTCTTCTTTTCGACTCTATCTCAAAATCAGTATAGTTTAGCTGTTACTGCGACTGTCACTACCGTACCCAGGCACAACCGTGTCCAGTCTCCTACATTTTTTCTGTGTAATCATCAATTTATTTACATATTCAATATATATCGGGTTTTATATAATAATGCAATAGATTTCAATGTTTATCTATATGATACTACTTTCAGTATTCCGTATTTATGCATTAATGAAATATTCAAATATTTTTTAATTCAACAGAGTTAAGTATAAATTGCGAACGGCAAGATCAACTAATCAATTTTGAAATATTGTCTTGACACGAATTATGAGAGTTCTCTCTCTCATCATTTTATTTTTACATATATTTCATTACTTCAATTAATAATAATATTATATATTTTCTATAAAACAATTAGAAATTTTACAAAGAGTATTCTGGTTATTTTTCTGTTTATGTTTTGTGAAATTTGACGTTTGCGATTAAACGCTTGATGTGGTATTAAGAACGTAAAATATGTCTAATGAGTATGTAGTTCATTGTCGCACATTTATCGAAACGAGTGTTTTTAACACATTCTAAGAAATTAATGATGAAAAAGAGAATGTGATGATATTTCTTCAAATTACTTTTCGTATTGTCTTTATGGCCGCTATAATAACAATAGTATTTTTTTAAATTGTTTTCTGATAATGAATTGCGTATCACATCACATGTGATGATTTGTATTTATTTTGAAACTCAATATTACTAGCATAATTTGAAACTTTTTTCGTTTATATATATTTACAATCTGCCTGGTAAGGCATTCAGTAATTTTAGTGACAAATGTGCAGCTTGTTGTCAGGCAGTAGTGACGACCATTTATACTTGGAAATATAGATAGCAATATGTTTCGAAGTGAAAATAGCCCTCATCCGGCATTACTGCACCAATAACAATATTCACCCCCACTGTTTGGGCTGCCATCTGTCGAACAGACTAATATTAAGTCATAATCAGCACAACATCTTATAGGACTAGGTTCTGATTGCTGTTCAAAAATACAAAAAAACTACAAAATGTCTAAAAATTAAGAAATATTATTATAATACTAAATTAAGAAATATTATTATAAATGTTATCAAAGTTATCGACTGCATTCACGACCATCTTTTACTTTATTTAAGTGCAGACTTTTTGTTTTTGTGCCAAATAATTATTTTTTCAGTTCTTAAAAGCTTGTTCACTGTGGTGCCCTTTAATGAATTTAGCAATACGCAGATAAAAAACACTGTTTCGCGAGGTGCAGCAAAAATATTTATTTTTATTTGAAAGTCGAATTGAAATAAAATCAAATATTTTAAAGTATATTTTTTCTTGGACAATCATAACTGAGCTCTTAAACAATTGTATTAGATATAATAAAATTGAATTAATTATTTAATTTCGGTTTCGTTTTCACAAACTGAATGTAATATTTTATATGCCCTTGGCAATAGTGATTTTTCGTCACATTGAGGTCAGGTTTAGTGCCTACTGTTTTATGGCTCTGTCGAACAGGTATTGATACCCACGATATATTTATATCACTTTTTACCGGAAATATAAGCCTATTTATTAAATACGAGCTTCTTTCTATATATCGGCTACCTTTCACTACCATATTTGAATGTAATCATCCTCATTTTTGAAGTATACATACGAGACTTATTTATTTTCTTTAATAATACTTGCAAAAATATAATTTGCAACCTATCGTATTATTAATATTATTGTTACAATAGTTGGTTTAATAAGATTAAATTATAAACCTTTATAATCAATTTTAAAAATGTAACAAAGAATTTCTATCAATTCGTTCTATCTCGGTGATTTATTCATAAATAAAAAAATAATTCTTAATTAAAATGAAATATAAAAATACAATTCAAGCCAATGATGTATTCATTATTACGTTGTTGCTGCATTGCAACAGCAAAATGCTCATTTACTTTAAAGTTACTATTGTAATAGCCTCGTAACGAAGTTTTTATATTCAACTTTATTAAAACAATCAACATTATTAACTTTCCGTATAGTAAGTTATAGTAATCATCTAAAAAATTTTTGCTTTTCTTTACGTTTCAAAGGTCTTCGAACATTTCAGCATACCTTAGAAAAAATGGATGTATGTGTGTGTATGTACGGATACAATTTTTCGTCGACATTTTCGGGTAGCACCGCTCAACTGATTTGCATGATTCAAAAAACATTCGATTCGTAATGATGGGAAGACGTGATTTTTGACAAAGACGTTTTAGAGATACGTGTAAAAAAGGACAGTTTTTGAGAGAACAAATCATCAAATTATTCGATTCAAAAAACATTTTGCTTGTGAAGAAACTATTAGTTTTTGGAGAAAGAAAAAAAAAATATTTTGTTCAAAAGTGTCATTTTTTTTAAATTTTCAATTTTTTTTTAAATATCAAAAATGATTCGAATTTTAATTTTAATTCTAACTAAAATTCTAAAGCTCACTTATACGAGTATACTTCAGATGAATAACTTTAACTTTGCAATTCAGTTTATATAATTCCTATAAATATTAGACAATGTTACAATATTTATAATGATCTATTTGAAAACATTCAGTATTCCTTTTTCGTTAACATTTTGTTACAGTACGGGAAGTTCCAGCAATTTGCCTTAAGGCACGATGCCACACACTAGTTTCTTATTTATGGTCACTGCACGATATAAAAATTAAAGCTCCTTTTGTGTTTTTATACGTGTGTCGATAAATATAAGAAAAAGTTGAATTACGATGAAACTGTATAATTCGCGATTGATTCGCGTAACATGCGATCATTAGAAAATGTATGAATCAAATATTGCATTATCATGCAAATTATGCATAACACGCGCTAAATTTCAATTTTTGTTTTGTCATTGTGCGTTCACATATATGATATCAATTATCGTGATATAGAACATATTAAATAATCATTGTATGAACAATAACGTCGATGATATAATTTGCTTACACGATTCTGTGATTTTTTTTTATCGAGAATTTTAGACTTTGGCATATATTGAACAGGTTAATATTTAATGCGATCAAGGTGATATGAGCAAAGTGAGGCCTAAAGTTCCATGGGTATAAAGGTCCACCACCGTTATCTCAAAAACAAGTATATAATCTGTTATTGATACCGATTTAAAGTAGAAAGCAGAAGATGTGTGACCATATTATCTTAATTAAAGATAAACGGCAATGTGTCAATATTCATAACAAAAGTTTTTTTTGGTTCTGAGCTCTATAATTTAGCTTTTGATACCTGAGTATAATTTTTAGGTACATGTTATTTAATCGTTTTATAATAAGAAAATAACGAAATATGTTTTTAAGATAGATTCAACATCTTTTTATATAACCTCTATAAAAGCTTGCTTGTGGATGGTATAAAAAAGATCAGCAAAGATGTAATTAATAAGAAATTAGGGAAAAACTGGGTACGGTTGTGACATGCATTTCTTGTTCCTTTTTAGTAAAGATTAAACAGATAAAAAATCTAACTTAACTAATGCAAAGAGAAAGAAAAGGAAATTCTATACAAGAAAAAAAAGATTTCACGAAGAAACTTAACTCTTCTTAACTTTTAAAAAAAAAAATATGTTTTATGCTATATTTTATCATAAGCTTTGTTAAATGTTTATGATGTATTATGTTACATATTTTTGTTATAACGACGATAAAAAGTGGTTATAAAATATTAGTGGTTGTAGCTCTAGTTTTTTTTT